>NC_133143.1:63379555-64080180 GCF_048418815.1 Hemitrygon akajei
AAATTGGTTTGATTAGTGATATCAAATACTTCTGTCTAACCAAATTAATGCGGCTGAATTCTGCTAATTAGTTGGAAAATAACATGTAAGGCCTAACAATATACCTAGCACGTCTATTCTTTGAGCCAACTTCACTACTGCGGTGCAGTCATCAAGTTATCCTTCACTTGTGGGCACCAATCAGATTCTAAACTTCAGTTTATTTGAATGTAAGAAGCAGGGTAAACCACTGGCTCACAATGTCTATTCTGCAATGCAGTGAGATTATGTCTGGTTCTGTACTTCGGGCCCCATTTTCTGTCTTTTCCCTCTTTTCCTAGATTACTTTGATGTCCAGAAATCTATTGGTCTCTGATGTGAAAACAATCAGTGTCTAAACCATTCTTGGAGTAGAGACTGATTACTTGAATTTAAAAATTGCCCTTGCTACAGTCCTAAATGGCTGACCTCTCATTTGTAGACTGTGATCTATTGTGTATTTAATATTTCAATAATATTTTAGTAATCTTATTATTTGATTAAATATTCTTGTTCATTTAAATAATTACGGGTTATATGTAAAATATGTTAATTGCATATGTCATCATGCTACCATGTGATACAACTTGCTTAAAGTAAACTTGAACTACGCTCGTATTTTCAGATTCCCGTGTTTCTTTGAATTAGTTCAATGTTTTGAAGTTACAAAACATAACATAATCCCGCGTTCACCATGTCTCCATCTCCATCTACCATGTGGAGCCGTGTTTCAGTGTAGGTCACCCCTCATTCTTGTACAGTTCATCCTGAGCAGCTGTGTGACGGAGGTCTCTGATCTACGGGCTCTTCCCAGGGGACACACACACAGAGTTGTGGACCTCAAGGCTGCTGGCAGATCAGTAACTCAGTGAAAGACACCCTTTGGTCTGCCCGAAGCTCGTTAGACTGCCAGCGCAATGAAATGTCTGTAGATGAATGCTGCCAACTGGCGCATTCCAGGCTGCAGGAGTACATACTACGAATCTTTACAGCACTTGTTGTATAAAGGAAAGAGACAAAAGTATTATTAGTATATTTAAAGTATTACTTACTGCCCATTATGCCACTGGCACTTAGGGCAGCAATGAAGGTCCTCCATCTCTAGCAGTGTTCAGGGCTTCCTTCATCATGTCAGTATCTTCCTCTTGGTTTTCACTACTGTCAGTCATGCAAGTTCTGTTAGAGACTCAGGAATACCGTCCCACTCAGATCTAGAAGGATTCTTCATTGCTGCACCTGATGACCCTGTGATCTGTCTCGGAGGGCGATGTTAGGCCACTAATATCGTGAGTGAACCCTTGCAAGGTGGAAGGTCCCGATGGAGTACCTGTTAAGGTTCTGAAAACTTGTGCCAACCAACTAGCGGGAGTATTCAAGGACCTTTTCAACCTCTCACTGCTATGGGCAGAACTTCCCACTTGCTTCAAAAAGCCAACAATTGTATCAGTGCCTAAGAAGAATAACGTGAGCTGTCTTAATGACTATCGCCTGGTAGCACTCACATCGACTGTGATGAAATGCTTTGAGAGGTTGTTCATGACTAGACTGAATTCAGCAAGGACCTGGACCCATTGCAATTTGCCTATCGCTACAATAGGTTAACGACAGACGCAATCTCACTGGCTCTCCACACAGCTTTAGGCCACCTGGACAACACAAACACCTACGTCAGGATGCTGTTCATCGACTATAGCTCAGCATTTAATACCATCATTCTCACAATCCTGATTGAGAAGTTGCAGAACCTGGGCCTCTGTACCTCCCTCTGCAATTGGATCCTCGACTTCCTAACCAGAAGACCACAATCTGTGTGGATTGGTGATAACATCTCCTCTTCACTGACGATCATCTCAGGGGTGTGTGCTTAGTCCACTGCTCTACTCTCTATATACACATGACTGTGTGGCTAGGCATAGCTCAAATACCAACTATAAATTTGCTGATGATATAACCATTGTTGGTAGACTCTCAGGTGGTGATGAGTGTGTGTACAGGAGTGAGAGATGCCAACTAGTGGAGTGGTGCCACAGCAACAACCTGGCACTCAATATCAGTAAGATGAAAGAGCTGATTGTGGACTTCAGAAAGGGTAAGACAAAGGAACATATACTAATCCTCATAGAGGGATCAGAAGTGCAGAGAGTGAGCAGCTTCTCTGAGGATCTAACCTGGTCCCAACATCGATATATTTATAAAGAAGGCAAGACAGTGGCTATACTTTATTAGGAGTCTGAAGAGATGTGGCATGTCAACAAATACACTCAAAAACTTCTATAGATGTACTGTGGAGAACATTCTGACAGGCTGCAGCACTGTCTGGTATGGAGGGGCTACTGCACAGGACTGAAAGAAGCTGCAAAAGGTTGTAAATCTAGTCAACTCCGTCTTGGGTACTAGCCTACAAAGTACACAGGACATCTTTAGGGAGCGGTGTCTCAGAAAGGCAGCGTCCATTATTAATGACCTCCAGAACCCAGGGCATGCCCTTTTCTCACTGTTACCATCAGGTAGGAGATACAGAAGCCTGAAGGCACACACTCAGCGATTCAGGAACAGCTTCTTCCCCTCTGCCATCCGATTCCTAAATGGACTTTGAATCTTTGGACACTACCTCACTTTTTTTTAATATGCAGTAATTCTGTTTTTACATGTTTTAATCTATTCAATATATGTAATTAATTTACTTTATTTTTTAAAAAATATATATTTTTTTTTCTGCTAGATTATGTATTGCGTTAACCACTGCTGCTAAGTTAACAAATCTCATGTCACACGCAGGTGATAATAAACGTGATTCTGATTCTGTTGTTTCCATAGCAATTTTATTTTAACAGTCAGGGTTGTTGGCCCTGAGCTGAATCCCAGAACCTGGAAGACCGGTGGATCACTTTTTTGAGCTGTTTTGTAGGGGTGAGCCTATCAAGAGCCAAAGCGTAAAGCTCTGACTCCAGCCAACAAGCTCGCTGGGTCATTGAGGCACACAAGCCTCCACAGCCAATGACAAGGTGGTGGTCATCTTGGAGGTATTAAATTATTATTTTAGTATTATTTGTATACTTAGAATTATTTATTTACTTACATGTTCCTTATATTTTTGTATTTGCACAGATTGTCTTTTGCACATTAGTTGCTTGTCAGTCCTTGTGTGTAGTTTTTCATTGATTCTGTTGTATTTCTTTGTTCTACTGTGAATGCCTGCAAGTAAATAACTCTCAGGGTAGTATATTGTGACCTGTACACACTTTGATAATAAGTTTACTTTGAATTACAGTACCTTGCAAAAGTCTTAAGCATATACAGTGCCTATAAAAAATATTCACCTCCCTTGGTAATGTTCATGTTTTATTGTTTTACACCAATGAATCATGGTGGATTTAATTTGGCTTTTTTTGACACTGATCAACAGAAGTAAGACAATGATCCCAAGCATAAAACCAAAGCTATACAGGAATGGCTTAAAAACAGCAAAGTTAATGTCCTAGAGTGGTCAAGTCAGAGTCCAGACCTTAATCCAATGCAGAATTTGTGGCTGGATTTGAAAAGGGCTGTTCACTCATGATCCCCTTGCAATCCGACAGAGCTTGATCAGTTTTGTAAAGAAGAATGGGGGAAAATTGCAGTGTCCAGATGTGCAAAGCTGATAGAGACCTATCCACACAAGGCTGTAATTGCTGCCTAAGGTGAACCTACTAAATACTGTCTTGAAGTGGGTGAATACTTATGCAATCAACTATTTTGTGTTTTATATTTGTAATTAATTTGGATCACTTTGTAGAGATCTGTTTTCATTTTGACACAAAAGAGTTTTTTCTGTTGTCAAAAAAGCCAAATTAAATCCACTGTGATTCAATGCAGTAAACCAATGAAACATGGAAAATTCTAAGGGGCGTGGGGGGTTGAATACTTTTTATAGATACTGTATATCTCGGGTACCAAACACTTTTGCACAATACTGTATCTTATGTCTTTCCAGTTACCAAATAACACTTAATACTACTGAGCTATTGCAAAGCTAAGTACTCTTATTTCTGTTTCCCAACCACTTTCCTATTTTAACAAATATGCAGTGTGCAAAAGTCTTAGGCACCCTAGCTATATATATATGTGCCTAAGACATCTGCACAGTACTGAACTTTTTCCAAGTGCTTGTAAATTAAAAAAATAATGACAACCTGCTTTTTCTCTACTAAAGCAAATAGCTTTATTTTTTCCAAATACGGGTTCTGTCACATAGTTAATAACTCATTTTAAGTTGTCTATATCCTCTTGAAGCCTTCTTGCATCTTCATCACTGCTCAAGTTCATACAGTGATGTTCAGAGGAGTATATATGAATGCACAACATGTCGAACCTTGAAGTGGATGGGCTACAGCAGCAGAAGACCATGAACATCCACTCAGAGGCCACTTTATTAGGTACAGGTGGTACCGAGAAAAGTGGCCGCTGTGTGTAGATCTTTGTCTTTATACTGCAGTGCGGCTGCAGAGCGACAAATTTCACAACCCATAACAAATCTGATTCTACATTCTCGATTGGCCAACGCCTTGGATTCAAATGAAATAGAAAGTTGATTCTTAAAATGTGTGCTGAGAATGAGACGGAAAAGAAAATGCAGAGGAGAATTGGAAATATAGAGGAGAATTGGAAAGTCGGAAAAAGCATAAGGATGATTGAGTAAAGATTAGAGCAAAATATAAAATGGAATAACTAAGTAATTTATAAATACTTAAGTAGATAAAAAGATAATTAAATTAAATGCATGGCTGATGTGTCTGCTTTGAAAAATAGAACTTGTGTAGGTAGAAATGCTGATTGAGAATGTAAGTGGTTTACATTTGTCTTCACAAAAAAAGTCATACTTTGGGAAAAGGCAAAAGGGAAATTGGCAAAGAACAAAATAAATGAAGCGTGAATGCTTAGAAATCTGCATTTTTCATCTGAAAAAATGTACCCAATCCAGATGGATTGGGTTCTGGGACTGTGTGGTGGTTGTTGTATATCAGGCTATGATATTTAAGTAGGGTGGACATTGTTAGTGAAATTGAAGCTTATGGCATTTAAGGAGTAATGGCAACATGAATGAAAAAGTGTCTAGAAGACAATAATGGGCACTTTTTAATGCATTTTTGAACTGTATGAAAAGGGATAGTTCTCTGATATATTTAAATGACCTGTTGTAGACTTGAATACAAAGACCATAATTTCAATTCTTGACCCATGATCTGAAATAAAGAATTGTGACTGTGAGCACAGACCTCTGACGGGAAATAATCCCTTTTGAAACTGAAGAAAGTCGTTACAAGTGAAGTGGTGCTGCTTAAAAGGGGTGGAATAACAGAGCAGTGTTGGGCTGCATCTCGATAAATATTTGGATGAATTTGGATTGTTTTCTCCATGATTGGAGGACAGATCTGATGGAAGTCTATAACATTCTGATAAGCACAGATTGACCCTCAGACGTACAAAGCACACAAAATGTAGGAGGGATTCAGCAGATCGGCCAACATAAATGGAAAGACCAAACCCTTCATCAGAATTAAGCCAGAGTGAAAGGATGGGGGTAGGGGGATGAGTACAAGCCGGCAGGTGATAGCTGAGGAGGAAGATAGGTAGGGGAGTGGTGTGAAGTAAGAATTTGTGAGGTGATTGGTGGAAAAGAAAAAGGGCTAAAGAAGGTATCTGATAGGAAAGGATGGTAGATCATAGGAGAAATGGAAGCTAGAGGGGCATCAGAAGGAGGTGATGAGCATCTAACGTGAAGGGAAGGAACGAGAAGGAAACTGGAATGGAAGAAGAAAGAAGGGGCAGGGGAGAAACTTCAGAAAGTTAGATGGTCAGAATATTTCTCCCAGGGTAGAAATGCCAAATACTAGGTGGAATAACTATAAGGTAAGAGGGGGGAAATTTAAAGATGCGCAGGGCGAGTTTTTTTTTTACACATAGAGCATTGGGTGCTTGGCTCACACTGCCAAGAGCAGCGATTAAAAGCAGATATTATTGTGGGCACCACAGTAGAGCCGTGGTTAGCATGATGCTCTTGCAGCTTGGGGCATTCTGGAATTTGGGGTTCAGTTCCAGCGCATTCTGTAAAAAGTCTGTACGTCCACCCCGTGGAATGCGTGGGTTTTCCTGGCGAACAGGGTAGGTTAATGAGGCATTGTAAATTAACATGTGATTAGATTAGCGTTAATCGGGGTTGTGGCGCTGCTGGGTTGGTGTGGCTCAAAAGGCCAGAAGTGCCTAGTCTGCACTGTATCACTAAATAAATATGTAAGCAGAGGTGTTAAAGAGGCTTTTAGACAGGCACATGAATTTGCAGGGTTTGGTGGGGGAGCATGTGAACCATATGTAGGCAGAAGAGATTTAATTTGGCATCATGTTTGGCACAGGCATTGTGGGTCAAAGGGTCTGTTCCTGTAAGAAATTAAACAATGACTTGCATTTTAATAAGAAGTACAGATATAAAAAGTGAAGAAATTTAGTTAAACTTCCATGAAACTTTAATCATGTTACAATTAGAGTATTGTATTCACTTAGCACGCACAAAATGCTGGAGGAACTCAGCAGGCCACGCAGCATCTATGGAAAAGAGTAAGCAATCGACATTTCTGGCCGAGACCATTCATCAGGACTGGAAAGGAAGGGGAGAGGTTAGAATAAGGTGGTGAGGGGAGGGTAGGAAGAAATACGAGGTAGCAGGTGATAGGTGAAACCAGGAGAGAAGGAGGGGGTGAAATAAAGACTTGGGAAGTTGATTGGTGAAAGAGATAAAGGGCTGGAGAGGGGAAATCTGATAGGAGAGGACAGAAGGCCGTGGAAGAAAGTGAAGGGGGAAGAGCACCAGAGGGAGGTGATGGGCAGGTAAGGAGATAAGGAGAGAGAAAGAAATGGGAATGGGGAATGGTGAAGGAAGGGTGGGGCCATTACCGATGTTTGAGAAATCAATGTTCATGCCATCAAGTTGGAGGTGACCCAGACAGAATATATGGTGTTGCACCTCCAACCTGACTGTGGCCCCATCACGACTGCAGAGGAGGCCATGGACTGACTTGTCAGAATGGGAATGGGAAGTGGAATTAAAATGGGTGGTCACTGGGAGATCCTGCATTGTCTGGTGGACAGAACGTAGGTGAATGGTGAAGCAGTCTCCCAATCTACGTCAGATTTCACCGATAAACAGGGGGCCACACCGGGAGCACTGGATACAGAAGATGACCCCAACAGGCTCACAGGTGAAGTGTTGCCTTACCTGGAAGGACTGTTTAGGACCCTGGATGGTAGTGAGGGAAGGGGTGTAGGGCACTTGTTCCACTTGCAAGGATAAATGATCAGTGGGAAGGGATGAATAGCCAAAGCAGTTGTGTAGGGAGCGATCCCTGTGGAAAGGGGGGTGGAGGGAAGGTTGTGCTTGGTGGTGGAATCCCAGTGGAGATGGTATTTACATTGTATCCATACTGGGCACCTCGTGTAGATAAGTGTTATCCAGGACTTGAGCACCTGAGTTCTGGGCAAAGTGAAACGGGTTAGGACTTTATTCCCTGGAACGTAGGAGAATGAGGAGAGGTTTGATAGAGGTATACAAATTTGAGAGGTACAGATAAGCTAAATGCAAGCAGGCTCTTTCCACTTGAGGTTCGGTGAGACTACAACTAAAGATCAAAGGTTTAAGATGAGAGGTGAACTATTTAAGGGGAAACTGAGGGAGAGCCTCACTCAGAGGGTGGCGGGATTGCAGAATGAGCTGACAGCGGAAGTAGTGGATATGGGTTCAATTGCTACACTTAAGAAATTTGGGTGGATAATGGATGGGAGAGGTATGGAGTACTATGTTGTGGGTCGATGGAGCTAAGCAGGGTAACAGTTCAGCAGGGACTAGATGGCTCATTGATCTGTTTCTATATTGCATTGCTCTGATTCTGGTTCTAAGTGTGGCTTGAGTTTTATGGAGCAGTATAAGAAACTCGAATTATTTTTGTTGGAATGAAAGTGGATGGGGTGAAATTTCACAAGCCTCAAGTGACTTTGCTGGTGCAGATAGGGAGACACTGTTTGCATTGGCACGGTATTTGGTGACTACAAGACATAAACTTAAAGAAATTGGCAGAGGATGCACATGAGACATGAAAAGGTTTTTTTCCCCAGCTACATACCTTTATGGTCAGGAATGCAGTCAGTCAAAACAGGAGGAACAGCTTCATTAGTAACTCTCAAAAGGAAATTGCACAGGTATTTTAATAGAAAGATTTTCAAATCTTAAATTGCACAGGGACTAAGACTAATTGGTCTGCTCTTACAGACTACAAGCGTGATTGGCTGGGTGTTCTCCTATGCAATACTGTTCAATATACTTTAAAAAATTAATGTTTCCTGCTGTGATAGCCTAGTTTTATGATTCACAGTTTTTGTTCACTGTCTGCATTTCCATCTGTGTTTGTTTTTTTTTACTAAAAATTATTCATTCTATACACTCAAAAGTCACTTTATTAGGCACACCTCATTAATGCAAATATCTAATCAGCCAATCTTGTGGCAGCAACTCAATGCATAGAAGCATGTAGCAATGGTCAAGAAATTCAGTGGTTTTCAGATCAAAATCAGAACGAGAAGAAATGCGATCTAAGTGACTTTGACCGTGGAATGAGTATTGGTGCCAGGCGGGGTGGTTTGAATACCTCAGAAACTGCTAATCTCCTGGGATTTGCACCCATGACATCTCTAGAATCAATAGAGAATGGTGCAGAAAAGCAAAACCAAACATCCTTTGAGTGGCAGTTCTGTAGGTGAAAATGCCTTGTTAATGAGAAAGATCAGAGGAGAGTGGTAGAGTGTTTTTAGTATCTAAGAAACTATTGATTTACGGGAATTTTCTCACACAACATTCTCTAGTGTTTAGAGAGAATGGTGCGAATTACAAAAAGTGTTCAGAGAGCGGCAGTCCTGTGGGTGAAAGCACCTTGTGAATGAGGTGGACCTTGTGAATCTGGTCAGACCAGAATGGTCAGACTGGTTCAAGCTGACAGGAAGGTGACAGTAATTCAAATAACCAAGTGTTACAACAGTGGTGTGCAGAAGAGCATCTTTGAACACACAATATGTTGACCCTTATGGATCTGGATGGGTTACAGCAACTGAAGACCATGAGCGTACACTCACTGGCCACTTTATTAGGTAGATGAGGTATCCAATCGAGTGGCCACTGAGTGAATTTGCAATTGGCTCTTTTTATGTCGATCTCAATATCAATTTTTTGATGAAACTTCAATTTTAATTCTGTGCTTTAATTTCTCATTGGTTTATATTTGCCTCCACCTTTCCAGACCTGAGCTTTTCAGATAGTTTGCTCCTTTTTCTGCTAATATTTATCTTCAATTTATCTGGTTTGGTTTTCTTGTTGAAATATCTTTTTTTTCATTGAAATACCTTCACCTATATACATATTCTTTCTCATTTTTATGCTTTTGTATTATGTTTCTTAATACAGTATATACTAACATACAATCTCCCTGTATCATTTCACTATCAAGAATACATAATGCATCATTGCTTTGAGAGTAAAATATATACTGATGCAGAAATCAATACTAAACAAGCTGCCAGAAAAAGCCTTTTAATTTTGGCCTTTTTTGCACTACGTAATTTCAATCAATTCTGATCTTCAGGGTTAAGTGAAGTTTGAATTGCACATTACTACTTTCAAGTATTAAAATTGTCTGAAAATTATTTGCCTCAAAACTATTAATTTGAGTTTGAACTATTATTCAGAAGGAATCAATTTTCAGATCAAGGTGCGTGATCTTAAATCAATCACTTAATGAGAATGTCTGATATTTCAAAATTTTATCACTGCATTCTCATTTCTCTTTATTTAGGTTAACAAATTACCAGAAAAATTTAATTTTAAACAGAAATGACTATTCGAATAGATCCTCGTGATTTACAAGATAAAAATGTTAGAAAACAAAATGAAAGTTTTTTTTAAGCAATTTTGTCGCTAATATAGGTTTGCAGACACAATTCAAATATGCTCTGGCCACTTTACACCTCTACAGCTGCTGGTTAATACACATATCTAATCAGCCAATCATTTGGCAAGAACTCAATGCAGAAGAGCATGCAGACATGGCCAAGAGGTTCAGTTGTGGTTCAGACCAAACATCAGAATGGGAAAGAAATGTGATCTAAGTGACTTTGACAGTGTTGGTGCCAGATGAGGTGGTTTGAGTATCTAAGAAACTGCTGATTTACTGCGCTTTTCTCACACAACACAGAGTTTTTTAGAGAGAATGGTGTGAATTACAAAAAGCATTCAGTGAGTGGTAGTTCTGTGGATGAAAATACCTCGTCAATGAGAGAGTTCAGAGCAGAATGACCAGACTGGCTCGGGCTGGCAGAAAGGTGACAGTAATTCAAATAACCAAAAGGGGTTGCAGAAGAGCATCTCTGAATGCACAATATTTCAAATTGTTGAAGTGGATGGGCTGCCGGGACCATTCCATTTTCTGGGTTGTATATGGTGACATACGTGTACTTCGATAGTAAAATTTACTTTGAACTTTGTGCCTAATAAAGTGGCCACTGAGTGTATATACTTTCGTTCAAGTATCATGAAAAAAAAAGAAGCACACAGTGATACAGCATTTTAATTTTTACTGTTAAGGTTTGGAATAATTCTGCATTGTGTTGCAATTGATCTTTATTTTTAATAAGTGTATGTGAACAGGAGGGATTATGGGTTGACGATAGTGATGGAAAAACTTGACTATTAGTACATATTGGCACACCTTCTGAAAGAGATTACTTTTTATTTGTCACATGTACGTTGAAACGTGCAGTGAAATGCGTCCTTTGCATTGCATCAGTGAGGATTGTGCTGGGGGCAACCCGCAAGTGTCATCACGATTCTGACGCCAATCGACAATCACTGGTGATGCAAAACGATTGCGCTAGCCGCCACGCTGCCTTGTTCCACTGTGCCTGGTTTGGATATTGGCAAATTTCCCCACCACTGAAGAATAATTGGAAAAATAATCTCATGTTTTCTTAACCACTTGCTATAGGTAATTGCTGTTTGGCAACAGTTATTTTAATCTAATTTTTTTCTTAAGTGGTACTTTTTTTAAGAATATTGAGCCTTGACTTATTTACAAAATCAAGCATAATTATTACTTATTTGAGCTGATATAACCCATCCCCTCAGTAGTTCAAGGATCTCCCTGGCGTGGCACTGAAGTGCTTGACATTCCTGTAATCTACATTTTCCCTGGCGGTGATTGCTAATACACCATGGTCTTTGTTCATATATATTTTTTGCAGACACTCTTGAGTGCATGTGAGCTGTTTTTGGGATGAATTGTTTCAGTCATAATGCCTTTTGGCATGCCTTGAATGTTTTATATAAGTTGTGAGTTTTCTGGCACAGTCCCATAATTATCCTGCATGTTCGCTTGGAGTTAAAATTAGTTTGGTCTGATATCAACCCCATCTCAGCCAACAGGTTGCCAAAACCCTTCCCAAACCCAGGAGGAGTTTTAATGCCTTAGGAATCTGGTTGTGTGACAGCCAACATTCATTGGAAAGGCTCAAAGTCATCATTGTCCAAGTTTGCTTGGAAAATCTCCAAAAGTTCTTCAGTCAGAGCTTTCAAGATTATTTTTTCTTCCCTTGCTAATTTTGAAAATGGCATAATTCAGCCTGTCAACTACTGTATACTATCTCAGATGATTTTCTACTGTTAAATATAAGCATGTATGATATTTGTAAATAACATTCTCATTGTTTGTTCTGGATGATAGAAGAATGGAGGGCTATGTAGAAGGGAAAGGTTAGATTAGATTGATCATAGCGAAGGTTTAAAGGTCGGCGTAACATCCAGGGCCAAAGGGCCTGGGTGTTCTGTGTTTTATCAGAGGATGATGTGATTTTGTTTGCATTTTGTTCTGATTATTTACGTTTATAATTGTCATGGCAGAGTAGAACAACAGTCATAGATGCACAAAGAACAATAATGGTGTAAATTAGTTTGCAGAGAGTTTGAAAAATATTGTGCATACAGATCGTACCAACACATTAACAAGCTACAGATGTTTAAATGGTTGGATCAAAATAGATTCAGATTTATTTATCTCATTTATATCAAAACATACAGTGAAGTGTGTTGTTTCCATTAACAACCAACACACCCAAGGATGTGTTGGGGACAGCCTGTAAGTCCACGCACCATCAATTTACAAGATATGTCACTTAGGGACTTGGACTATAATATTTTTAGTATGACTGTATGTTTTATTGCTGTCTTGTACATGCCTTATGCAGTGTATGACTGTTAGTTCTGTGTTTTACACTTTGGCCCCGGAGGAACATTGTTTCATTTGCAAACACGAGGAAATCTGCAGATGCTGGAAATTCAAGCAACACACACAAAATGCTGGTGGAACACAGCAGGCCAGGCAGCATCTATAGGAAGAAGTACAGTCGACGTTTCGGGCCAAGACTCTTCGTCTAGTCCTGGCGAAAGGTCTTGGCCCGAAACGTCGACTGTACTTCTTCCTATAGATGCTGCCTGGCCTGCTGCGTTCCACCAGCATTTTGAGTGTGTTGTTTCATTTGGCTGAATTCATGTGTATTCATGTATGGCTGAATAATAATTAAACTCAAACTTGAAGTGTTGCCACACATTCCAGCGCCAGCACAGCATGGCCACAATGTTCAGCAGAACTGCAAAAGCAACAACAAAACAAGACGACAATAGCAAAACAAAAACACAGGAGATTCTGCAGATGCTGGAGATCCAGAGCAACGCACAAGAAATGCTGGAGGAACTCAGCAGGTCAGGCAGCATCAATGGAAATGAGTAAACGGTTGATGTTTCAGGTCGAGACCCTTCTTTAGGACTGAAAAGGAAGGGGCCAATGTAAAAAAAAAAAAAGAATAAACAGCAAAGCAATCCCCTTTCCCACCTATCCACCTACACCACCTCCCCACACACACGTCTCTGACCCTAGGACAGGCCTTCTGTCCTCAACCCTGGACTCTCGCACTCTATCAGGACTCCAACCTCCAGTCCCCATCCTGGACTCTCAGACATCAGGTCTCTGACCTCTAGACAAGCTGACTCGGGCTTTGATCTTCAGATCTCTACCACTGGGATGGCTGAGTTCTGGATTTCAACCTTTGGCTTTGCCCAACAAACTTTGCCATTCATTGGATTACAATCATACGAATGCTACAATTTAACACTTAACTAAATGTGATATTCTGTTTATTCCTTTTTCTTAAAATATGGAAATGTGGATGTGGATCCATGCTATAGATTAATAACTGCATGTTTCTTTGGTGGGGAAAAATCGAACTTCGCTGAGGTTTGAGAATGAAAATCACCGAGGAATGAAAACAGTAAATGACTATCAAGTGAGAGGGAGGCACATTTGTTGACAACGATTCTAGCTGGAATGTGTCTGGAGTCCTGGAGTAACTTACAAAATGCTGGATGAACACAGCAGGTCAGGCAGTATTTGTGGAGAGGAACAAAGAGCTGACATTTCAGGACAGACCTTTTATCAGGGCTTTGGATTTCCAGCAGCAGTAGAATCTCTTGTGATCAGAAACACTGGAGTGCAGAAATGGTCAATGCTCTGATATTTCATGTTACAAAGAAAGTGTGCTGCCCAGCAACCCACCAATTTAACCCTAGCCTCATCATAAGACAATTTACAATGACCAATTAATCTACCAACCAGCCTTTGGACTGTGGGACAGCACCCGGAGGGAACCCACGTGCACACAGGAGGGAAGGTACAATGGAATTGAACTCCAGGCTCCGATACCCTGAACTCTAATAGTGTTGCATTAACTGTTAGGCTACTAAGAACATGAGCTGCAGAATTTTCAAATTGCATTCACAGGCTATGGAGTCAGTTCTACTGCTGAAGCGAATGAAGCTGTAACTGGAGCTCGGCACACAACAGTGCAGGTCAGAGAAGAAAGTAGAGACATATTGGTATGTGTGAGAGGGGTAGCGAAGTAAAAGAAAAATCGTCCATTCTCATTATCCATATCCTTTGGGTTCTTTTGAGGATGCTATTACCGTGGAAAAAGTAAAGACACTTTCACCGTCGTAATTAAGCTGTCCTCTTTCTAGCCGCTGGAATCTAGCCATACATTTTAACACCTCATGCAATATATTTGTATTTTGTGATAACAGTTTTATGCTTTAATCCAGACAATTTATGTTGAGAAGAGGACTGTAAGGGGACCATTAGCTGAAGACTTCATGTGATATATTACTGTTGGGGCTAAAAACCACAGAAATCAATCTGTATTGAAGTTACAGTAAGGAATACCCTGGGGCTCCATTAAAAATCCAAGTCAAAAAATAGCTGGAATCTGCAGTTTATAATGTGACCAGTGTTGGTTGTGAGCTTGACATACAATAAACAACAAGCTTCCTTAAGTGCTGAAAATAATAATTTTGATTCATAGTCATGGATCTCAGAAGCCTTTCACATTTTTGTGTGTAGTATTTCCCTTGTGACTTTGAAAGGTATACATTTTCTGCCATGTATCATTGTTTACAAATGACTACATGCAATTTGCAATACTTAACCTTTAATCTGCTAAAACATTGAAGATAAATGTCAGTTCATAATTTACATCACATGCAAGTGTTGCTCTTGTAAAATAATAGCAGAAATATTATGAAACTATTGAAATACTGTCAGGATTCACATAATTTGTAAGTAGAGCTTTAATCAGAATCAAATTTATTATTATGGGGATACAAATAAATACCTGATGCTGCCAGATGTTAAAAAAACATCAGCGTGAGACTCATTCTATTGAGAAAACACAATAAGGATAAACTACTGTACATAACCAGTAAGGTTACTTGGTAAAGCCCTCACCTGTACTGGCTCTGCAAAAGAGTTTTTCTCTTTATTTTGTTCCAGTCTCTCTAACTTCTATTATTTTTGCATTTATTGAGATTGTTGTTAAATTTAACATGAATTCTGCTTCTCGTTGGTCGTTCAAGCTCCGAATAATCCTTGGCATGTGGGAAAAGAAGTCGACCTTCACTTTTGTGCTTCTAGTGATCTCAAGATCATCCCACTGCTTATCAACCAAAAGGCATTATTCCCGATTTTCCTAATCGGAAATCAATTTTATTTGTTATATACCGTAATGAGACACAGGAGTAGGATTAGGCCATTTGACTTGTTGAGGCTGCTTCTATGGTCTTGTATATAATTTACTTGTGTTAGGAATTTGCTGTGGTGAGTTGGTCAGGCTGAATTATACAACTATATTCAACAATTATGAGAATCAAAACCGTAAGACATGGGAGCAGAATTAGGCTATTTGGTCCATTGAGTCTACTCTGTATTTCTATGTAAAGAATTATATAAGAATAGAGTTTAAAGTATGCATGAAGAATAAAATGCACATAAATACATAAGTACCAGTTGTTTGAATTTCCAGAATTTCCAGCATCTGCAGATTTCCTCGTGTTTGCTACATAAATACCAGCATGTGTCTACAATGTAAACAGGAATATAAAAAGTGTTTAAAGTGTTACAGTGCAGTGATGGGGTAATAGAGGGGGTTGGGGATGTAACTAGAATGGTTGATCAGATTAACTGCTTGGAGGAAGAAAGCTTAAAATGGAATGAAGTGTTTGTTTTAATAGCCCTATAGCACTTTCCAAAAGGCACCTTTTGGAAAAAAGCTTTCTGAAGGGTGGGTAGTGCCCACAGTGATATTAACTGCCCACTGCTTTGTCCTGGACAATTGCAAGTCCTGCAGTATCTTTGTATCCTAGTGCATGTTTTAAAATTTTGAGGAGTCTTGATCCATCTGCTTTTAGTTTTCAAAGAAAAGTTTCTGATTTTCAAAGTGACAAGTTTCTCATAAATAAATCCCTTATCATTTAGTGGATTCCCATTTCATCCCTATGATGGCTCTGGCATCCTTAAAGTAAGGTCCTCAAAATTCATTAATATTAAACTGTAGCTCAAATACTTACACGACCATGAGCTAATTAAGTTTGCACTGAAATTAGAGAAAGTAAAAGAAATATTTGCCGTAACAGTACTCAACTGGAAATCGCATTGTTTCACAGAATAAAAGGGTTTCTTTAGCTTAAGCCCATCGCCCCTACTGGGACAGAGGCTTGCCAGAGTCCTCTGTCCTAGGCCTGTCTTTCAAGTTATCCCCAGATGTAGTCCATTTTTGAAGCTCCTCCCTTTTCCGGAGATGAGGTCTCCTGAGCTTCTGCTGGCATTTCTGTAGTTCTGGGGTTTTATTGGATAGGGTTATTAGCCCCCATCCCCAACCCTCCTTTTGCAGCTAGCTTGGGACTGTCCCAAAAGCTGAGTATAAAGGCTTTCTAGCCCAATTAAAATAATTAGGGGAAAAAAGATCAAATTCTAAACTAGCTGTGGATTAAACTGAAGTGAGAAACCAGCCAAACATCATTTCCCCAAATCTATTTTGACAAGAATGTGACAAATATTAAACTTGTATGCAAGAAAGAAGAAAGAGGGTTTAAGATGAATTCTTACAGATTTAAAATATCTCTGCTGTCTCGACCCATCTCCCAAGCCCTTGGAGTTGAGGTCTTGAGGTTTCAGTCAAGCCAAAGCCATCATCCTTCCCATTTTGTCTGTGTGTCTTCTAATCACCATGTCTTATTATGTGTTGTATTTCTGGCTGTGGTCTCTCTCTGGGTTACCATTCAGCTGTCTCTCCTCCATCATACGGTGATTGGGCTCTTGCTTGGAAAGGTTTAGGGATATGAGAGGTTATACAATAAATCTTTATTCTGAGTGCACGGAAGGTAACTTGAAGGAGAGGATTTCCCATACTTTTCAGGATCCATCAGCGTTATTTTCCATTCAAATGAAATGGTGGCACTGTAGAGTAGTGGCTAGCACAACGCTTTACAGCACCAGCAATCGGTGACTGGGGACCGCATGAATTTCCTCCAGATGCTCCGGTTTCCTCCTACATTCCAAAGTTAGTAAGTTATGGGCCTGTTATGTTAACGCTGTCTAGCACAATCCTTGGACTGTTTTGCTCATTGTTGCATTTCACTGTATGTTTCAAAGTTCCAAGTAAATTTGTTATTGAAGTACATATAACCTCATCTCTGGAAAAGGGAGGAGCTTCAAAAAAATGGACTACATCTAGGGATAACTTGAAAGTCTGGCCTAGGACAGAGGACTCTGGCAAGCTGCTGTTCCTGAGATTCATTGTCTTGTGGGCATATTAATTAAATCTATAGAGTAATAACCATAACAGAATCAGTGATGGACTGCACTAACTAGGGCGTTCGACCACAGATCCAAAGACAACAAACTGTGCAAATATAAATAGAAAGAAATAATAATAAATAAACAATAACTATCGAGAGCATGAGATGAAGATTCCATAAAAGTGAGTCCATTGGTTATGGGAACATCTCAATGATGGGCCGAGTGAAGTTATCTCCAATGGTTCAAGAACCTGATGGTTTTAATGTACATATGACTAATAAAGCTTAATCTTTGAAAATATGTAGGGTTATAATTCTCTCAGATTACTAATCAAGTGGAGATGACTCAAAAATTAACTGATATTTCAAAGATGTAGAAGATGAGGTGGGAAGTTTAACTGGAAGTTAATAATTTGACAGGGTTGTTGAGGTGCTCTTGAATGCAAAGAAGTTGTGAATTCGAAGCTAGACTTCAGCAAGATTTCAGCATTTATCGACTTTATTGGAAACAGATATTGAAAGGGGATGCAATGAGTAGATGATACAGCAGTACTTGTTCAGTGTTAGTGACCATCTATCTCACTGTCAAAGAATCTCTTTGATTCTCCTGCTGAAGTATTTGAGCCTCTTTTCATTGCTGGCTTGCTGCTGAGCTGGTAATATCAGAGGTGGCACTAAGGCATTAATACTGATGAAAGATATTAATTTAGGACCATTCCTGTACCTTCCAGGTTGTCCATAATGAGTCCAACCTTTCTTGGGTTATTCTTTAGCCCTTCATATTCTTTTTTTTTTGTAATTTTTTTAAATTGAAGTTCATCATTAAACAAACATTTCCATAAGATGTATTTCAGACATTGTACATATATATCATATAATCATATATATCACAAATCTCCACAAAGTATTTATCTGAGGTATACACTTATAGAAAAGAGTGGAAAGAAAAAACAAGCAAAAGGAAAGAACTATGTACAAGTAGGGAGTGATCTTTTTTTTTACAACAGATTCATTGATTTGTGAGAATAAAATCAGGCCTATGAGGCATTATGTAGTTAAACCATTTTTCCTTGTATGAATCAAATTGTTCCTGCTTATGGTTAACAGATGCTTTTATCGTCTCCATTTTGTAAATGTCCATTCTCATTTCCATCCATGTATTTAAAGTTGGGCTCTCCTGTGATGACCATTTCCTAGTAAGAGTCTTTTTACCAGCCACCAACAGTATATTCATTAAATATTAATCTCTTTTCAACCATTCTTGAGGTATATATCCAAAATATATGGTCTTACTCTCTAAGGGTATTTCACATTTAAAGATGTCTTGTAGGGCATTGTGTATCCCCCTCCAATAGTTTTTGATAACATGTTTGGATTAACAATGAATCTACACTCAGTAGTTACTTTACTAGGTAGCTCCTGTACCTAATTAACCATCCAATTTAAAAGCCATAACAAAAAAAAATCCATTTCTTTCAGCTTAACTCGATCTCCGTGGCACCCTGCTTCCTCTACGGTGGGCTTTAACTTCTTTAGTGAGAAGTGCAAGACTGGATATATCTTATTAAGATTCAAAGTACATTTATTATCAAAGTACGTATACAGTATACAACCCTGAGATTTGTCTTCTCACAGACATCCATGCAACAAGGAAAACCATAAAACCCATTCAAAGAAAAACACCAAACCCCCAATGCGCAAAGAACAAACTGTGCAAATGGCACAAAAATACTTAGAGAAACCTAGAATATAAAACAACAAACCATAAGTCATCAAAACAGTCCAAGAAATTCAGTTCAATCCAGTGCTGTGTCATTCAATGACTGCAGGTCACAGAGCCAGTCTGCCCTGATCAAAATCACACAAAATAGCAATAATTTAAGGAGGAATTAGAAACCAGAAACACATCACAAGGTGAACCACAGAATCCAATCCACAAACCCATTGATTAAATGTTAGCCAGGAAAAGCATGTGGAATGCAGCAAATATTTAAAGTAATGTGAAGTTTTGACTGTATCCATTACTTCATTTTTGGATTGCTAACTCACTCGGTGGAGCTTTGACAATTATTTTTGGATTATTATATCTACAATTTACTAATCACACTAATGTTCTGTGAGCTGTAGATACGATAATTTTTATGTAGCTGTTCCCTAATTCTTGAAAATTATTTCAAGGGTTCCTCCGGGGCAAAAAGTTTGAGAAAGCCTGGTGTAGAGTGTTTTCAAAGTGGGGAGAAAATTCAAAAATCAGATGTGCAAAGGGACTTGGGAGTCCTCGCGCAGGATTCTCTAAAGTTTAATTTGCAGGTTGAGTCAGTGGTAAGGAAATCACTGCAGTGCTGGTGTTCATTTCGAGAGGAGTGGAATATAAAAGTGAGGATGTATTGGTGAGGCTTTATAGGGCATTGGTCATACTGCATCTGGAGTATTGCAAGCAGTTTTGGGCCCCATATCTAAGAAAAGATGAGCTGGCATTGGAGGTTCATGAGAATGGTTCCAGGAATGAAAAGGGTTAATATTTGAGAAGCATTTGATGGTCCTGGGACTGTAATTGGTGGAGTTTAGAAGAATGGGGGGCGGGGGGGAATCACATTGAGACCTATTGAATATCCTATCTGAAGCGCCAGATAGGGTGGATGTGGAGAGGATGTGTTTGAAGGGTGTGTTTTTTTTTAGAGCGGAGATGAGGAGGAATTTCTTCAGCCAGAGGGTAGTGAACCTATGGAATTCATTACCACGGATAGCTGTGAAGGCCAGTCCTTGGGTATATTCAAAGCAGAAGTTGTTAGGACATCAAAGGTTATGAGAAGAAGGCGGAAGAAGTGGGTTGAGAGGGATAATGAATCAACCATGATGGAATGGCGGACCAGACTCAATGGGTTGAATGGCCTAATCTCTCTAATGACCAATAAGACTCCCTTGTCTTATGGTCCTCAATAAATTTTAAAAGACTTGCCCAGAATACTTTCGGTGTTTTGCATACTTGACAATTGGAGTATTTTGCAAGTAAAGGCTGAAATTGGAGTAAGCTTGTAATTTGGACCATTGAAAAAGATGTTTTAGCTCTGATGATGGGAGGGAGTTGGGACACGCCGACAAGGACAAGATTTTAAGGAGGACTTGTGCGCACAGGAAATGTGTAAACATTCTGAGAATGCGCCTGTACACAGTTCTTCCAGCACCAACATGTGTCATGCATGTGTCCTATACCTTAAGGTGGCAGAAGCTATTTTGAAATATTCGTTTGAATGAATTCTACTGTGTGGATCTGTCTTGTGTTACATTGCAGGTTCCTGCTAGATCACCTTATGATAATGCTTTGCCTGTGTGTAAGTGATCTGATTGCTGCTTTTCAGGTAAATATTGTACGACTTAAGCATAAATCCTAGGTTCAAGGTACACCTACTATCAAAGTGTGTATGCAGTATACAATCCTGAGATTCATCTTCTCCAAACTGGAATCAGAATTACAATGAGAAATATATTTTAAAAATTAAGTAAGTAATACAACAAAAAAAGGAACAAAGTTAGTGAGGTAGTGCTGCATTTCGTCAGGCTCTTGGCTGTCAGCACAGATCACTCAGCTGACTTTATCGAACTTTACTCGCCTTATCAAATGGATTCCTAAAATAATTGTATTTGAATTTGTATCCTGGACTGCAAAGGGTTGTTTTGGAACTGAATGCTGGAATCAATCTGGTTGTAACCCGCTTCTTTTCCGCAAACGTATCCTTGTGCTCGGTGTGGAGGGAACGCTGGAAAGCAGCTGCCATAGGTTGAAGTACAAAATACCCTTGTGCTCTGAAAATCAATTCCTCACATTTCAACAACTCCACTATTTTACTACCTACCTGCACTTTTAATTGTCTTCATATTAAATCAACTCCATAATTTCCCCTTGGGAAAGATCTAATTACTGCTGCACTCACTAAGCTTTCCCACATTTGCCTGGCTTTCAGTAATAGTCCAGAGGATCAAAAAAAGGCTGCAGAAAGTTGAACACTCGGCCAGCTCCATCGTGGTCACTACCCTCCACAGTATTGTGAACACCTTCCAATGGTGATGCCTCAAAAAAGGCTGCATCTGTCATTAAAACCCCTGCCATCCAGGACATGTCCTCTCTCATTAATACTGTCGGGGAGGAGGCACAGGGGCCTGAAAGTACATACTCAACATTTTAGGAACAGTTTCTTCCCCTCCACTATCAAATTTCTGAATGGTGTATAAAGTTCACTATTTTGCATTACTTTTTAAAGATTTCTTATTGTAATTGTTAATATTTTTTATATACTGCTGCTGCAATACAACAAATTTCACGACGTATGCCAGTGGTAATAGACCTGATTCGGATTCAGTAGCACAAAGGAGGAGTTAGTCTGGTGCCACCATTTTTGCTCTTGGTCCTGGTGTCACAGATCTTTTACTCCCTTGTCCCCTGAGGACACTTGATCAGGCAGTATGCTGCTGTGCCGTGGAGCCTGGTGCGGACATCCTGGTGTTCCTGCTGTAATGAAACTCTGAACTACTACCACTGAGGGAATGCATGGGTGCCCCTCTGAGAGCCGGGGAAAGGGGGGGCAGGCATGGTGGGGATGCCGCGTGGCTGCTCGACACTGAGGCATGCGGCTCAGGGTTTCGCCTCTGCAGACCCCGTCAATGTGAACCTGTTTCTCAGGCTTTATAAACCATAGATCCTGCAGCATTTGGAGTGCTGTAAACACAAGCTTCGGGAGCGGAGTTTTACAAGAATGATCCCTTCTGAGGAGCTTGTCATGGCTCTGGGTCTGTATTCACTGGAGTTAGAAGAATGATGGGTGGGGTGGTAGTGGGGTTGTAGATTTCATTGTAACTTATCAAATGTTAAAAAGGCCTAGACAGATTGGATGTGGAGAGGATGTGATGCACCATCAATAACTCTCGGAGACGGGAGGCGAACGATAGGCTTTTATTAGCTGCAAGAGAGCACTGTCAGCAGCAAGAGACCACCACACAACATCCTGGAGACCGAGGAGGGAGCAGTGCCTCCAATCACCTTTATACAGGGGTCTGTGGGAGGAGCCACAGGAGCAGTCAGCAGGGGGCACATCCAGGCAGGTATATGCAGTTCACCACAGGATGTTTCCTACAGTGGGAGAGTCTCGGACTAGAGGGTACAGCCTTAGGATAGAATGCACAGAGGCTTGTTTAGCTGTTGTTGTTGTGTTCTGTTCTGTGGTGTTCTGCCAAGCACTGTGGGCATGCAATGCTGGCGTCAGCATGTGTGACAACACTTCGCCTGGAGTCGGAGGACTGTCCGTATGGAGCAGTGGGGGGTGGTGGGGTGAGGAAGTTGGCAGGAAGGACAATGGAGGTTTGTTCTACTGTTGTTGTTGTGTTCTGTTCTGTGTTGTTCTGCCAAGTACTGTGGGCATGCTAGGCTGCTGGTGGAATGTGTGGCAACACTTGCGGGCTGCCCCTAACACATCCATCCCTACATGTGTTGCCTGTTAACATAAACAATCCATGTCACTGTATATTTTGAGGAATATGTGATAAATTAGTCCGAATCTGAATCCTTCAGATATTATTGGTGCCTTCAACTAGGATCTGGAATTTTTAGTTAATACCTGCTAGGTCAGCATTTTTGTGGTAACAGTTATGGTGGCCTGACTTTTGTAGTCAGCTACCAGTGCTTACCACTTACCTGAATTAAAATGTGCAGACTTTAATTGATGCTCAGGAGAGATGGGGGTGGGGATGGAAGAATTGATGTTTTTTGAACTGTGGATAATCTTTCTAATTTAACAAGCTATTTCAATGGCCACTTGTAGTGTTCTCTTCCATTGGAAACATTCTTGCAATCTCTTAGACTCAGAATCATTGGCTTTTTCCCTCAAACTCTCACTTCCCTGTTGAGCTGAACATGAGAGGACAATGTCAAATTGCTGACACCGACCTCTGGATTCCTGTCCTCAATCACGTTGGGCGGAAATCTTGAAGTTGCTGTCAAATCTGAAATTGTATCACTGTAAAATCCGGCCAAGTGCTTCTGCCTCCAGATGCCATCCGGAGAGTGAGTTAGTGTCAGCTTTTTGTGTTTGAAGTAGTCCACAAAGAACCATGTCCACCACCTGAATCATGTCTCGAAGGGTTTGAGAGACCTGGTACTTCAGAAATCAGCAGGGTAAAGTCCTGTCCTGCTGCTCCCTTTTGAGGAAGAAAGCTCTGAGTGTAGTTTTGGAGAGGTCCCATTCCCAGGTCAACATGTCTGTCCCTTCTCTACTCTTATGATGAGGCCGATTGGAGTTGGGAGAAGTAACATCTCATATTGTGCTTAGATGGTCTCCAACCTGATGGTGTGGGCATTGATTTTTTTTTTATCATCCAGTATCTACCCCCCTCTTTTTCCCCTTCCCTTTTATTATTTCCCCAATTCTGGTGGCCCTCTCACTCCCTTCTATTCTGCCTAACCTCATGACTTGCCCATTACTTCGCCCCAGCTTCTCCCCCTTCCCTTTTTTTCCCCATTGTCCACTGACCTCTCCTTTCAGATTTCCTCTTCAGTCCTTTACCTCTTCCATCTGTCACCTCTCAACTTCTGCATTACTCTCTGTGCGCCCACACCCATCTTCCCCATCACTTGGTCTCACCTATCACAGCTTGTACTCTTTTTTTTTCCCCCTCTCCACCTAACTTTTTATTCTGTCTTCTGCCCCCTTCCTTTCCAATTCTGATGAAGGTTCTCTGCCTGAAGAATCCACTGTTCATTTCCTTCCATAGACGCTGCCGACCTTCTGAGTTTTTCCACCAATTTGTGTGTGAAGCTCTAGATGTGACATCCCTCACAAATGTGCAGGTAAATCTGCTGATGTAGCCTCTGTGATTGTTGTGTGCATTCAGTTACCTGACTATCTTTGCTCTTTTTTTGCACTGCTTATTTAACTTTTTATATACATAGTTCTTAATTTTTTTAGTATTATGTACTACTGCAGCAAAACAACAAATTTCACGATATATGCCAGTGATATTAAACTTGATTCTGTTCAATAAAAGCAGCCAGCATCTCTGTAGTGATGTCTTCTTTTTCTACTACATAACCATCAACTGGAGTGTTAGAAAAGTTCCCAACCATATAGCCTTGTTTTTTCTCTCTCTGCTGGTGATGGCCATGTCTGGAATTGGAAAATTAGCTTTTTACTTGTATGTTGATGATACCCAGGTCTACTTTTGCCTCTCAGTATCACAGCCACCTCTGTACTGTCAGACTGCCTTTCTGACATCAATTTGTGCATGAGTCATAATTTCTTCCAAGTGCGCATTCCTGAAGATTGAAGCTGTTGTTTTTGGCTCCCAACATCAACTCTTGCCATTAACCCCTCCCCCAGCCACTCACTCAAGCTGAATTAGATCATTAGACCTTGGTTTCCTGTTTGATTCAGAGTTGAGCTTTAAGCACCGCATCTATCAATCAACAAGACTACGTCTTTCCATTTCTGTAGCCTCGTTCATCTCCATATTCAAGATTATTTAATGTAATTTCCAGTCCACAAGTGTAAAGGAGAATGAATTAATCGTTACTCTGGATCTACAGTAAGATAAGGAAAACAATAAAAAACAGAATAAATATAAATACATAAGATAGCTTATGTACATAATTATATGTACTTAAAGTGACACCAGGCACAGGAGTATCTGTATACAAGGTGACTGACAGGAAGTGGTAAAGTAGTGGTGGAGGGGTAGGTTAGTGGGTGGAGGTGTTGATCAGCCTTACTGTTTTGGGAAGGTAACTATTTTTCATTTTGGTGGTGCTGGTGTGGATGCTACGTAACCTCCTCCCTGTTTGGAGTGGGAGTCTATTTCTACCTCAATTTATATGAAAGTCTCATCTAGGTTTTTGCCATTATTGAAGTAAGTTTCTCTCCTTCCAACCATCTTCAGCTGTTTTGTCAGCTTACTTCCTCTTTTTTTTTATGATGGATATTCTCTGTGATTGCACAATGTTCCACTCCATTTGTAGCTCTTAGAGAAGGAAGCAAACTATGCCTGGTGGCCAGCAAGACATAAACGTTCTATGGTCCTGGACTTTTAATTGACATGTAACATTCCCAACTCCTGTGCCAGATTATAGACATCTCCAGCAAGAGAACATTTACCCAAGTCAGCTTGATATCTCACTGACATTCAACATTCTGGGCTCTCTGCTGAATGAGAACTGGGCCCAGGCATATAGCTGCAAGAACAAGGTTTTGTTGGCAGGGTACTGCTGACCATTATGGGCATGTTATGTTGGTGCCAGAATCTTCAAGGCAAGTTTATTGTCATCCAAGTGTCTTTATACGCAGCAACACTTGCAGGCTGCCACCCCCCCCCCCCCCCCCCCCGCACATCCTTGGGTTGTGTATGTTGTCATTGCCGACTACGCATTTCACTGTGTGCTTCGATGTACATGTGACACATAGAGCACAGAACTTTACAGTAATTACATTACAGATAATTTGCTTTCAATTAGAGTAGAAAACCGTAGAAGCCATAGAACACTTCGACATAGTACTCGCCCTTCAGGCCACGAGGTGCTGACCTTTTCACCTACTTTGAGATCAGTTTATCCCTTTCTTTCTATGTAACCCTCCATTTTTCTCATCCATCTGCTTATCTAGGAGTTTCTTACATATCCTGGTACATCAACCTCAACACTGTGCTGACAGGGCATTCCAAGCACACACCACTGCCCGAGCCTTTAAAGAAACTTAACGTGCCTTTACATCCCCTCTATAAATTAATCTGATTCTGAATGTCCCTTCCTGATCATCCAGAGCCTTTCTACCAACTAAACAAGACACCCAGGTGAAGTTTTCCTGTAAATGCCTGCAAGACAATGAATCCTGAAGCAGTGTGTTGTGCCGTGTATGTACTTTGATAATAAACTTACTCTGAACTTTGGAATCATACACTCAACTTGGATGCAACTTCAGCAATATTTGAGAAACTTTACAAGCCCCGGGACAAAACACCTCACTTGAAAACAACTCTCGTTCACCACCCAAAACAGAAACCAATAACATGCATCAATGGATGGGAATAAACGGTCGATTTTTCAGGCTAAGACCATTCATCAGGACTGAGTCCTGGTGTTCTGATGAAGGGTCTCAGCCCAAAACATCGATAGTTTATGGGTGAACTGTGTTGCTCGGGTGGTTGAAGGTTGGGTTGAGTTGCTCTCTGATCTCGGGAATTTGCTTGCAAATGTTTTGTCACCATAGAAGGAGACACCATCAGTGCACTGTTGATTGTGATGTGTCCTCCTAATATTTGGCCTTTATTTACTTTTATTCAGGTCATCATTTTGGAAATTCATTTGAATTGAATTGACATTATTTCTTGCATCTTTCACATACATTAGGAGTAAAAATCTTTACGTTACATCTTCATCTTAAATGAGCCATGTGCAATCATAGTAATTTATAATAAATAGAACAGTCAATGTAATATAGAGTACACTCAAATCAGTGTGAGTTAATCAGTCTGATGGCCTGGTGGAAGAAGTTGTCCTGGAGCTGTTGGTTCTGGCTTTTATGCTGCAGTACCATTTCCTGGATGGTAGCAGCTGGAATAGATTGTGGTTGGGGTGTTTCAGGTCCCCAATGATCTTACTGGCCCTTTTTATACACCTGTCCTTGTAAGTGTCCTGAATAACGGGAAGTTCACAACTACAGATGTGCTGGGCTGTCCACATCACTCTCTGCAGAGTCCTGCAATTAAGGGAAGTACAGTTCCCATACCAGGCAGTGATGCAGCCAGTCAGGATGCTCTCAATTTTGCCCCTGTAGAAAGTTCTTGGTATTTGGGGGCCCATTCCAAACTTCCTCAACCGACTGAAGGTTGTGCCTTTTTCACCACACAGCTGGTGTGTACATACCACGTGAGGTCCTCGGTGATGTGGATGCCGAGGAACTTGAAGCTGTTTACCCTCTCAACCACAGATCCATTGATGTCAAAAGGGGTTAGCCCGTCTCCATTCCTCCTGTAATCCACAACCAGCTCCTTTATTTTTGTGACATTGAGGGAGTGGTTGTTTTCTTGACACCACTGTCAGAGAGATGACTTGTGAGGTGGGGAGGAAATCTCGTCACTTATTGGCAATGTTCCCTCTAATTTTTAGTAGTCAGTATGCGCAAAAATCTTATGTTGTGCAAATTTTTTTCCTGTGACTAAAGTATGTGTGCACTGAATGCACGCATGGCACAGTTTATGTAGGTTTACAAAATATTTGGCATAAAACTGCACAGAATAACAACAAAATAACATTCATATTTAAATCACTGTTATTTTTTTCTCTCTTCTGTCTTTGGTATTTACCCACTCTTTGTAAACTCTATCTAGACTAATAGAACTTCCATCCAATTGATAGCTTTTGATTCTCATTAACATATCCAAATGACATTCACCTAAACTGTTTCTCAGCTTGTTTTTGAGTTGATTCATTAGGCTAAAACCTCACTCACAGTCCGCACTAGGTTCCCCCAATGTCCATCAACTGTGCAAGGTCACAAAACTGTTCATTTTGAAGTACAAATGCCACCATTTGAGCAAAGTTTGAACTCAGTTTGGATTTAATTTTTTCTTGCATGGAAAATTTGAAACCATTAAACTGTCTAACTATTGCAGTATTTTCAGCTAGAAAATCATGATATTTTAGACGTAAGGTATTAACTTGTTCATCGCCAAATGTGAACTTTACGATATGAACACCGTCCGCCAAAGATGGCTGCCGCCGTGATGCAGCTGTACAAACCGGAACAGGAAAGGTGAGGTGACATAGATTAGTGACGTGCATTGTGGTATTTGAAAAACCAACTAACTATTTAACAGAAACATTTAGCTAAAAGATTATTTTCAATAAGTATAATTATTAATTACTACATTATTTTAGGTAACTAATGTTTTGTGCTGAAAAATGTGTGCACGTGCACAGCTTAGAGGGAGCATAGCTTATTGGCTATGTGATGAACTTCGTGCATTGTGGTGTGGAATTTTGACCGCATAAATAGGATAGTGGTCTACAGGCTTGTTTACAGAATTGTTCGTGAAAAGCCAAGCTTTTAGAAATTCCCTTGCATGCCATGTGTTCGCTTGCGCCATGACTTTCACTGATGCCAGCCGAATTTCTGTGCCCTCGATCTTGGGGAGAGTTGGTCATGCGGCCAGTTGAGGTGTGAGAAGTTTACTTTCCGAACCATAGTAAACATTTCTTCATTTAAGTAGGATATATAAAGAAAGAGGGCCATAAATCCAGGCTGTCTTAACTAAGGAGGTGGATCAACTTTATTCACCATGTATATTTACATATATTATGAATTTGTTGACATGGCATGCAAACATACAAACATCTTTCAACAATTATAAAGTTCAAAGTAAATTTATTATCAAAGCACAAATGTCACCATATACAGTCCTGAGATTTGCTTTCTTGCCGACATGCTCAATAAATCTATAGAATAATAACCGTAACAAAATCAATGAAAGACCACTTCAACTTGGGCATTCAACCAATGTGCAAAAGGCAACGAACTGTACAAATACAAAAAGAAATAAATAATAGCAGATCAGCAATAAATATCGAGAACATGAGATGAAGAGTCCTTGAGAGCGAGTCCATAGGTTGTGGGAACAGTTCAATGATGGGGAAAGTGAAGTTGATTGAAGTTATCACCTTTGGTTAAAGAGTTTGGTGGTGCTAACTGTTCCTGAGCTTAATGATGTGTGTCCTGAAGCTGTACAAAGAAAGTTAGAAGTATGGATATGGAATTCAATTCCGTTCTCTGTATGAAGTTTATATGTTCTTCCTGTGAGTGCGTGGGTTTCCTCTGAGTGCTCCAGTTTCCTTCCGCAGTCCAGAAATGTGGCAATTGGTAGGTTAATTGGTCATTGTAAATTGGCCTGTGATTAGGTTAGGGTTAAGTAGGTGGGTCGTTGGGTGGTGCAGCTTGTTGGGCTGGAAGGCGCTGTTACGCGCATAAACAAATACACGGGTGGAAATTGTGCAGTAATTGTTTTGAATTAGTCACCTAACAATTTTTTTTTAACACAGAATCCTTTATTCCACTCCCGATAGCACTCGTGTGAACAATAAAGCTATACCACCACAAGAATTTTACAGGAGCAATGCTTCCATGAAAAAATTACTTGCCAAACTTTTGCATTTATGTAGGCGCACAACAGCCTCAAGTAAGACCATTAAGGGAAATCTGCCGATAATGACCTGAAGCACACTGTTGTGGGTGAGGTAACTTGGCCCAGTTTGTTCTTGGAAAACTTTCTTCACTGTGGTCACGCCGAATTAGATCATGATTGCCCTTCCAATTTCACATGGTCAAATTATGGTGGAACATTTAAAAAAGTAATGCAGATTTATTTCATCGGCTATGTTTCATTAAGAGTTTAAGGAGATTTGGTTTGTCACTTAAAACACTTGAAAAATTCTACAGATGTTCCGTGGAGAGCATTCTGACTGGCTGCATCACCGTCTGGTATGGGGGGGGGGGGGAGCTGCTACTGTACAGGATCAAAGTAAGCTGCAGAAAGTTGTTAACTCAGTCAGCTCCATCATGGGCACCAGCCCACCCCCCCCCCCCCCACCACCCTCCCCAAAGCATCCAGGACTCTTCAAGGAGCGATGCCTCAAAACAACATCCATCATTAAGGAGATCCATCAGCTAGAAAGAACATGCCCTCTTCTCATTGTTATTGTGAGGAAGGAGGTACGGGAGGCTGAAGGGGTACATTCAGCAGTTTAGGAACAGCTTCTTCCCCCCCCTGCCATCTGATTTCTAATTGGACATTGAACACCTCAACCCAGACCCTCAGCACCTCACTTCTTTTTATTCAATTTCTGTTGTTGCACTACTCATCTTAATTTAACTATTTAATATACATATATATCCTTACTGTAGTTCAGTTTTTATATTTATTATGCATTGTATTATACTGCTGCTGCAATATTAACAAATTTCATGCCACATGCTGCTGATATTGCCCCACCAGTGCCCCACAAGGCTGTGTACTCAGCCCCCTGCTGTACTCACTGTACACCCACGATTGTGTAGCCAAGTTTCCATCGAACTCAATGTATAAGTTTGCTGATGACACCACTATTGTAGGCCGCTTCTTGGGTAATGATGAGACTGAGTGCAGAGAGGAAGTTAAGAACCTGGTGGCATGGTGTGAAGACAATAACCTATCCCTTAACCTCAGCAAGACGAAGGAATTGGTTGTTGACTCCAGAAGGAGTAGCGGACCGCACGACCCCATCTACATTGGTGGTGCGCAGGTGGAACAGGTCAAAAGCTTTAAGTTCCTCGGGATGAATATCACAAATGACCTGACTTGGTCTAACCAAGCAGAGTCCACTGCCAAGAAGGCCCACCAGCGCCTTTACTTCCTGAGAAAGCTGAAGAAATTTGGCCTGTCCCCTAAAACCCTCACTAATTCTTATAGATGCACCGTAGAAAGCATTCTTCTAGGGTGCATCACAACCTGGTATGGAAGTTGTCCTGTCCAAGACCAGAAGAAGCTGCAGAAGATCGTGAACCTAGCCCAGCACATCACACAAACCAATCTTCCATCCTCAGACTCACTTTACACCACATGCTGTCGGAGCAGTGCTGCCAGGATAATCAAGGATAAGTCCCACCCAGTCAACACACTTTTTGTCCCACTTCCCTATGGGAGAAGGTTCAGGAGCATGAAGATACATACGGCCAGATTTGGGAACAGCTTCTTTCCAACTGTGATGAGACTGCTGAACAGATCCTAACCCAGATCTGGGCTGTACCTTCCAAATATCTGGACTTGACCTCGCTACCGTACTTCCCCTTTTCTATTTTCTAATTATGATTTATAATTTAAATTTTTATTATATTTACTTCGATTTGTACTTCAGGGAGCGTGAAGCGCAGAAACAAATATCACTGTGATGATTGTACACTCTAGTATCAATTGTTTGGTGACAATAAAGTATTTGTATTAAACCCAATTCCGATTCTGAGCTTTCCTGTTACTAGGATAGTATCCATAAAAGATGTATGATTTTTAAATCACTCTTTTCTGATTAATATTTCAGTCAGGTTTAATATCACTGACATATTGCATGTTGTGAAATTTGTTGTTTTATGACACTAGGGAATATATATATTAAAAAAAGTGTTAAAAGAGTGCAAAAATAGTGAGGTAGTGTTCATGGGTTGGCTTATTTTCTGTTCAGGAATCTGACGGTGGAGGAGAAGAAGCTGTTTCTAAAATAGAGTTCAGGCTTCTGTACCTCCTTTCTGCTGGTAGTAATAAGAAGAGGGCATGTCCTGCATGGTGAGGTTCCTTAATGATAGATGCTGCCCTTTTGAGGCATTGCCTTTTGAAGATCACCAACGCTGGTGTGGGAGGGAAGTGACTAGTGCATATGATGGAACTGGCAATGTCAGTAAGACCAAGGAATTGAAGGGGAAGTCAAGGGAACACACACCAGTCCTCAGTGAGGGGTTAGCAGCAGAAAGGGTGAGCAGTTTCACGTTCCTGGTGTCATAATCTCTGCAGGTCTATCCTGGGCCCAACACATTGATACAGTTAGGAAGAAGGCAGACCAGAAGCTATTTTTCATTCCGAGGTTGAGGAGATTTGGTATGTCACCAAAGACTCTAGCAAATTTCTACTGTTGTACCCTGGAGAGCATACTAACTGGTTGCATCACCATCTGGTATGGAGGGGCCACTACACAGGATTGGAAAAAGCTGCAGAGGATTATAAACTCAGCCAGCCCCATCATGGGTACTAGCTGTCTTAGCATGTTTGAATAATTTTTAGATCTTTGTTTCAGCATCTCTGAACCAAGACTTGTGTGCATTAAAATGATTGACATCCTTTCCCTGTGAAAACAAGATTCACATTTCAAAAACATTATTTAATTGAAAAAAGGATTTTAAGAAAGGCCTTACAAAGTATCTAAATTATATGCATAACCTAAAGAGGTTATGCAGATGCTGGAAATCCAGAACAAAATGCTGGCGGGACTCAGCAGTCAGGCAGCATCTATGGAGAGGAATAAGCAGTCAACCATTTGGGCTGAGACCCTTCATCAACACTGCAAAGGAAGGGGGAAGAAGTCAGGGGAAAAAAAGGTGGGTGGGGGGGGGAAGGAAGAAGTTAAGATAGGTGATTGTCACAGTCCCGACTGTTAATTCCCTATTTTCTCCTTATCCCCTTTGATTGTGCCACGGTTCTGACCGTTAATTCCCCATTTGCTCCTAATCCTCTTTGTTGATGGCGCACCTGTTTTCCATGAAGACCTGCAGCATAAGAACCCCAGCTTTACAGCCACAAGTTGCTAGATTGTTGGTTTTGCCAGTGTGGCATTTAACGCTTCCCGGCCACTTAGGATTATGTGTCCTAAGTTTGCTTCAGTACCGAGAATTACCTGTGAAACTCAGTCTCTCCGTGTCAAGATCAGTTCTCTAAGTTCTACTCCAGTTCTGAGAATTACCTGTGAAACCCAATCTTCGCGTCAAGATAAGTCTTCTGAGGTTTACCTGCATAACTCTGTCTCAACGTTCTAAGAAGTGTTTTGTCTGCCACTTCCCTTTCTACACTTTGTGTCAAGATATATTTTGCATGTCTCCTGCCTTCCTGCACTCCCTTCTGTTTGCCGTTCAACGCTCATGCCCACGTCTGCATCCTAACTAAATCTCCATGCCTGTGCCCTGCGCTTGGGTTTGCCTCGTTCATTGCAACAGTGATAGGTGATAAATTATATGTATGCAAGAAAACAAACTTCAAGAGCTGTTGGTTATGGCTTCCGATAATTATCCAAATACCAAAATATGCTTTGAATGCACCTAAGAAAAACCAGGGGGTTTTTTCTCTGAAAATTCAGGATTGGACCGATTAGCATGATGCTGATTTGAAACGGACCTTTCTTTTGCGAATGAGCAAGCGTGGTTTCAGAATAAGTGAGTATGCTTTTAAGGACTGGGATGAGTTTTGTTATTCAAAGAGTGCTTGGAATTGTTTCCAGCTGGAGACACTGAGTCATCTTGAAGGCTAAGATTAATAATTCTTTGGGTTATCGGAAGATAGATGGATTGGGTGGAGAACTGGTTGTCATGGACACCAGCTTCCCAATGGAAAGGCAGAAGGGGACATAATTTTAAGGTGATTGGGGGGAAAGTATAGTGGGGATGTAGGAGGTAGGTTTTTTACAGAGTGGTGGAAACCCATGGAACACACTGCTAGGGATGGTGGTAGAGATAGAAACATTAGGGACATTTAAGAGAGATAGGTGCATGTATGATAGAAAACTGGAGGGCTATGCAGGAGGGAAGGTTCAGACTGAACTGAGAGTAGGTTGGCACAACATTGTGAACTAAAGAAGGGCCTCTAATGTACTATAATGTTCCATGATAAATGGAGCTTACTGCTATCAATGCATTGATATCAAGTATGAATTCTTGTCAAGTAGAAGTTTCACACATCCTAAAGACAAGTGGTTCTGCAGATGCTGGAAATCTAGTTTAACACACAGAAAATGCCAGAGCAACTCAGCGGGTCAGGCAATATCTATGGAAATGAATAACAATTGACATTTCAGGCTGTGACCCTTCATCAGGACTGTTTCACACATCTGCAAGAATAGTCAGATCATCCGGTATTGGCTGTGGCCATTGCAACCTCATGCTTAGAGTTCACGTGACCAAAATTTTAAAGCAACAAGTGGTAGTTTCCACGGAACTACATTGTGGGCTGAAGGGCCTATAATGTGCTTTACTGTTCTATCTTTGATGCTCTATGTTCATGTTCTAGAAGGCTTCAGGGGCCATTTAGACTACTGCTTCTCTTTATTATCATCTTGAGGGGACAGGAAAAAAAAACTGGTGAAGACCATATGATATAGGAGCAAATCAGGCTATTTGGCCCTCATAAGTGACAGAATGTGTTCAAATTTCGAGTCAATGACTTTTTATTGGAGTAAAGAAAGATTGGATATTTAACATGCTTTAAGTTGGAGAGAATGGGGAAGATGAGGTGGACTTGTGAGAGACGCAATGGATTGGAATTGGTTTATTACTGTTTCATGTACGGAGATACTTGCATACTGTTGGTGCTTTTTAAGAGAGAGTCTGAAGATTTATCAAACATAGCCGACTTCTCCAGCCAAGAAGGAGAGTAATGAAGACCAAGGAGGGAGACAAATAAGATAACAGCCAAAACTGAGATGCAAAGCACTGCTGTGGCTGAAAATCTAAATTGAGATTTAAGATCTTAATTTAAGATTAGCTTTATTTGTCATATGTACCTCACATCATGCTGTGAAATGCATTCTCTGCTTCAATGCCCAACACACTCTGAGGAAATGCCGAGGGCAGCCCACAAGTGTCACCACACTTCCCACTAACTTAGCATGCCCACAACTTACCGCCGGACGATGCTGAGGATGTTCTGAGTCTGTGGTGGCCAGTGCTATCATGTTTGCTGTTGTGTGCTGGGGCAGCAGGCTGAGGGTAGCAGACACCAACAGAATCAACAAACTCATTCGTAAGGCCAGTGATGTTGTGGGGGTGGAACTGGACTCTCTGACGGTGGTGTCTGAAAAGAGGATGCTGTCCAAGTTGCATGCCATCTTGGACAATGACTCCCATCCACTCCATAATGTACTGGTTAGGCACAGGAGTACATTCAGCCAGAGACTCATTCCACCGAGATGTAACACTGAGCGTCATAGGAAGTCATTCCTGCCTGTGGCCATCAAACTTTACAACTCCTCCCTCACAGTGTCAGACACCCTGAGCCAATAGGCTGGTCCTGGACTTATTTCCACTTGGCATGATTAACTTAATATTATTAAATTATTTATGGTTTTATATTGCTATATTTCTTCACTATTCTTGGTGTGGCTGTAATGAAACCCAATTTCCCTCGGGATCAATAAAGTCTGTCTGTCTGTCTGTCTAATTTGTACATCTTTGGTTAGAATGTGGGAGGAAACCGGAGCACCTAGAGGAAACCCATGCGGTCATGGGGAGGCTTCCTACAGATGGCAGCAGGAATTAAAGTCGGGTCATTGGTGCTGTAATGTGCTGTGCTTTTGTGCCATGTGGGAGTGCTGAAAATGCTCACCAGGTCAGGCAGGGACTGTGGAAAGAGAGAGCCACAAGTTAGTGACTTTCCATTATCACGTCCCACTTAGAAGTTGACTAGAAGTTCTTTCATCTTCTGTTGGATCAGAGGTCAAAGAGAGGTCAGAACAGGAGTGAGATGAATAAATGTAAACCCTGAATCACTTACAGACGAGTTTGTCCTATGAAGAGAGCTTGTGAAGGTTGGGGGTGAGGGGGTTTCAGAATGATGAATGGTGATCTACTTGAGACATATGAGACTTTGAATTGTGGGGTGGAGGTTCACAAGTTGGTTATTTCCCCTGATGGGAGCTGTCAAGAACCAGGATCAATGGTTTCAGAATAAGTGTTTGCCCATTTAAGACAGAGCTGAGGAGGAATTTCTTCTTCCAGAGTGTGATGCCTTCTTCCATAGCTCTGAGTTAGAGATTTCCAAAGAGACCCATGATTGTGCCTCCAAATTGTTTGGGACCATTTTGAAGGGTTTCCAGCTTCAATCTCCTCCCATTTGTTTCTTGGTCTGTTAGCTGGCCAGCCTGTTTACTCGAGTGAGAAACTGAAGAAAAAATTATAGTAATACACAATGCTTCTTCATGGTCTCGGCTCAAAACATCAGCTGTTTACTCTTTTTCATAGATGCTGCCTGACCTGCTGTTTTCTTCCAGGATTTTGTGTTACTCTGGATTTCCATTTTCTCTTATGTGTATAAAAAAAAGATCATAACAGCTTGTTAGATTTGGTAGGATGTCATCGTTCTGGACATGTCAATTTCCACTGATTACTGTGGCTCAGCTGTTATGCTCTCACTTCTGAATCTTCAGGTTGTCAGTTCAGATCCACTCTGGAGACTTAAGGTAGAAAATGTAGCCTGAAACTGTGGTGGACTACCCAGGCGAATGCCACACTATTGAAGGTGCCAGCTCTTCTATGAGAATCTTAAATAAAAGTCAGCATACTGTCTGAAGTGGAGACAGGAGTTGATTTGATAGTCTTTTGCAGAGATCAGGGAAGTAACTTTTGCCTTTATGGGAGTTTATTTTGTGCAAATTGTTTTTGCCTTTTCCTCCATTGTTCGTGCAGCCACACTGGAGAATTACCACATGGGTTCAAGATTCAAGATCGTTTAATGTTATTTCCAGTACACAAGGAGAACAAAATCATTGTTACTCTGCATCTGATGCAGCAAAAAAACCTACCAATATAAAGAATGCAATAATAAAAACACACTAAATACAAATACATAAGATAGCTTATATGCATGCATTATTTGTATGTCCTTAGATTAATACTAGGTAGTGGAGTGTCTGTCTGAGGTGCTTGTAACAGGACATGATGAAGTAGTGGTGGTGGGGTGTCAATCAGCCTTACTACTTGAGGAAAGTAACTGTTTTTGTGTCTGGTGGTCCTGGTGTTGGTGCCACGTAGCCTCTTCCCTGATGGGGGTGGGACAAATGGTCCGTGAGGAGAGTGGGTGAGATCCTCCATGATGTTACTGACCTTTTTCTGCCACTTTTTGTATAAATGTCCCTGATGGTGGGTAGGCTGGTGCCAGTGATACACTGGGCACTTTTGACTGCCTGTTGTAGGGCCTTCATGTCCACTGCAGTGATGCTCTCCACTGCACATCTGTAGGAGAATATTTTAAAGTTATAGAAGGGTGTGTGCGCGTGCATGCATGTGTGTGTTTGAGAACAATTGTGTGTGCATATCTGTGCATGCATACGTGCATCAGAGGCCAAAGAGGTCAGAGTGGGAGTGAGATGAACAAGTCCATACGCAGAGTCACCCTTGCAGGTGAGGTTGAGCAGGTTGGGGGTGAGGGGCTCAGAAGAATGAGTGGTGATGTAATTGAAACGCACAAGATTCTTGAGTGTTGGGAGGGGGCAGTTCCTCCACAACACCTGCCTTCTGGTGCAGAGTAACTATAGAGTTCCCCTGGTTCTCACCTTCCACCCTATCACCCTTCACATTCAACACGTTATTCTCTTCAGTTTCTGCCACCTTCAAAGATGAGACATCTTCTCCCCTCTCCTCTAATTGAAGCATTTTGCAGGGGTCATTTTCTCCATAACTCTCTGATCCACTCTACTGCAATGAAAATAGATTTCATCTCAACATGAGAGCAAAAATATTGTTAAGGTCATTATATTAATGGGGTGTCATGGTAGCATAGTAATTAGTTTAATGCTGTAGCAGTGCCAGCGACCTGGGGTTCAGTTCCCACTGCTGTCTGTAGGGAGTTTGTACTTTCTCCCTGTGACTGTGTGGGTTTCCTTCGAATGCTTCAGCTTGCCCTCACGTTCCAAAGATGTACGCCATGGTAGGTTGATTGGTCACATGGGTGCAATTGGGCAGTGTGGGCTTGCTGGGATGGAAGGGCCTGTTACTGTGCCGCATCTATAGATAAAAATAAAAAATAACTTTGATTATTAAAGGTAAGAGTATTTAATACGGTGCCTTATCTACTGAAGAGTTTGGACCATTCTATTCATTCACAAAAGTAAACCATTTATAAATACTTCTCTTAGTACGTGTATGCAAGTCACAATTTTAAACTTCCTGATCGGAACGCTAAACTGGTTGTATTATTTGTATCCTTTGAACAGGAAACAGATTAGCCAGAAAGAAATCAGAATAGTAGGCACGGCTACAAAAAAATAATAGTGCCGTTGATGCTGGGGGTGATCGTCTCAAGGACTTTTCAGTAAATCAGCTGAAAGAATTGAATCCAAGAATCAGATACACAAGTGGGACGGTGATGGACTATTCAGTGCCACAGACAAGAAGGCCGGTACTCTACATGGCTCTCGGGATGTGGTCTGACAAGTGCCCTATATTATTGAAACACAATGTCCCTATTTTCTTTGTATTAAATTAGCCTAATTCTTATTTATCTTTATAGGTACAAATTTAGCAACAGTACCTTTTGCCCACCCTGCTCAAGGACTGTTTGTCCCACTCCCATCAGGGAGGACGCTATGTAGTATCCATGCCCGGACCATCAGATTCAAAAGCAGTTACTTTCCCCAAGCAATAAAGCTGATCAACGCCTCCACCCACTAACCCACTCAAGAACCCTACTTTATCGTTTCCTGTTGGTCCCCTTATGTACAGACATTCCTGTGCCTAGCATCACTTTATGTAGATACACTCAATCTATGCATGCAAGCTATCTTGTGTATTTATATTTTGTGTTTTTCTATTATTGTGTTCTTCATCTTTGTTTTTGTACTGCATCAGATCCAGAGTAACAATTATTTTGTTTTCCTTTGCACATGACATTAAACAATCTCGAATCTTGAGATTTTCATTCAAATTATTTATGTTAAGTTGAGGCTACAGTGCCAAACTTTCATCTATGTGTGCTGTGTGGTTCCTGTTATCCAGCTGGTCTTCTGTCCACATCATAGTGTAACTTCCTATATATCAAGGCACTTTTATTTTCCACAGTATCCTTTGATACAGAACCTTATCAAACGCCTTCTGGAGATCTAAGTGTAGCACTTCTACTGATTCCCTTTATCAGTAGAACATGATACTTCATCAAAGTACTTCATAAAAATGGCCAAACAGAGTTTCCTTTCCACAGAACAATGTTGACTTTGCCTGATTACCTTAATTTTTTTAAATGCCCTGCAGTAATGTTTTTAATTATGGCTTCTAACATTTTGTCTGTGACAGATGTTAAACTAACTGGTCTGCTTCCTGCATTCTGGCTCCTTTTTCTTTTTGAAGACGGAGGTTAGATTTGCTATTTTCCAAACTAACAGAAGCTACGTCTGACCTACACTATTTTGGAAATTTAAATAGAAATTTTAATTACCTGCTCTTGGATTTTACTCTTTATTTTAGTTTCCCTTTTTAAAAAATCTTTAACTCATTGTTACTGCCTAGTCTTCTGACCTGCTGTTGGCCTTTGTGCAATAATATACTTTTTAAGTTAGATGCTATCTTTAGGTATTTTAGTTAACCACAGATGTTGAGTCCTTCCCTTGGTTTTTCTTCTTTCTTGTTGAAATGTATTGATTTTGCATATTCTGAAAGAACTCCTGAAATACTTTTACTTACCAGCCCAATTTCACAAATTTACTAAAATGAATTCTGCTTTCATGCCCCCATAATTGTTCTTAAGTGAAAATTCCAGATGCTTTCTTGGGGTTTCTGTGGATTTTCCTGGGATGGCTGGTTGATGGTACACAGAAATTCAATGCACCAGAGCTGTCCATTGAGTTAGTACCACTCATAGTGGCCAAAACACAACCTATTTATTGTGTAAAGTACACTCAGTGGCCACTTCATTAGGTACACCTGTACACCTGCTCATTAATGCAAATATCAATTTAGCCAATCATGTGTCAGCAATGCAATGCATAAAAGCATGGCCAAGAGGTTCAATTGTTCAGACCAAACATCAGAATGGGGAAGAAATGTGATCTAAGTGACTTTGACCATGGAATGATTGTTGGTGTCAGAGTGGGTGGTTTGAGTATCTCAGAAACTGCTGATCTCCTGGGATCTTCACACGCAACAGTCTCTAGAGTTTACATAGAATTGTGTGAGAAATTCAGTGTGCAGCAATTCTGTGGGGGAAAAAATGCTTTGTTAATGGTAGAGGACAGAGGAGAACGGCCAGCAGTTCAAGCTGACAGAAAGGCAATTAGTAACTCAAATTAGTGTGCAGAGGAGCATCTCTGCACACATGACACATTGAACCTTGAAGTGGATGGGCTACTGCAGCAGAAGACCATGAACGTGTCATCAATGGACACTGAGGAGCAAAAGGTACCAAATAAATTGTGTGTATAACAAGGAAATCGCCTTTTATTTATCTGCTTACCTAATCACGTGTACAAACCATTCTCTTTATTTGAAATAATATTGTAGATATGCATTTCTGTTTTACAAGAAATACTTAACTTATTTAGAGGTGTAACATGGAAAAGGCCAATCCTAATCAGTGAGCTGAGCCACCCAGAAGTCCACTGGTTTAGTCCCAAGCCTAATCACAGTTCAATTTAACCTACTAACAGTCTTTGGACTGTGTGAGGAAACGGGAGCACCTGGAGGAAACCCGCATGCTCACGGAAAGAATTTACAAGCTTTCTTACAGAGGATGCCAGAACTGAAGTGTAAAATTTGATGCCGCAAAGCATAAGATAACCGCTACACTACCATGGTGCCTTGCACTGACTTTGATAAATTATGGCCAATTGTATGATGTATCAACTTGGATAGCTGGCACTCACTCATTTGGAGCATTTGAAGGCTCTAGGCCTGTGATGCAGGCAGATGAATGAAGGGGAATATCATTGTGGCCTATCGAATATTGAAAGGATGGGGAGAGGATGTTTCCTATAGTGGGAGAGTCTTGAACCAGAGGGCACAGCCTTAGAAGAGAAGGATGTCCCTTTGGAACAGAGATGAGATGGAATTTCTTTGGTCAGAGAGTGGAATTCATTGCCCATATCCTCTGATGTGGGCATTCATGGTCTTGCCCATTACCGTGATTGTTTTTGGCAAATATTTTTCCAAAATTGGCTTGCCATTGCCTTCTTCTGGACTGTCTCCTTACAAGATGGATGACCACAACCATGAACAATACTCTCAGAGATTGTCTGTCTGGAGTCAGTGCTAGAAAGCCAGAACTTATGATCTGCATCAGCTGCTCATATGACCATCCACCACCTGCTCCGAGCACCTTATTTCTCCTTTGGTAGATGGGTATCTCCATCCAACCAAAACATGGTCTATATTTAAAACAGAGGTTGATAGGTTCTTGATTAGTAAGAGCATCAAATGTTATAGGGAGCAGGCTGGAGAATGGGTTTGAGGGGGAATAATGAATCAGCCATGATGGAATGGTGGAGCAGACTCAATGGGTTGAATGGCCTAATTCTGCTCCTATGTCTTATGGTTCCTTGTCTTCAATTTAGATCAACTTCTGATTGTAAAATTATTGTTTAATCATGAACTTACCAACATCAGGATAGTGAAATTAATACCTGGTCTTTTTCCTTCTATGCCTTGTTCACCCTCAACAAGTACAAACAGTTCATTTACTTTCATTGCACACTACTAATTGATTACCCAAAACTCTAATGTTGTTATTTATTAAAGCTGTGCACATCTTTCATGGATATTTGTTCAATCCCTTCAGTCAAGTTTTTAATCTTGGAGTTACAGAGTTGTACAGTAATACAGCAAGGAAACAGACCTTTTAACCCACCTGGCACACAATGTCCTAAGTTTCCTTCTAAGCTGCATTTGACCCAAATCCCTCTAAGTACCTATATTGATCCTATATAAGTACCTTCCTTCCTCAAACACTTCCTCTGGTTGCTCATTCCATATACTGAACACCCGTGGTCCCTCTTTGGGACTTTGCTATTTCTTGCATGGTGGGTGGTGGGATTGCCAATGCTTTCTACTAGAATGGGAAGGGGGAGGGTTGATGCTACTTGTGCGTGGGATGGGGGCAGTGGGCTTAGGGATTCTTGTGTTTTCGTTCTGTCATTCATTCTTCGGGGTTTTTCTTCTGTTTCAAGGATGTCTGTGGAGAGTAGGAATTTCAGTTTGTATATTGTATGCGTTCCCTGATATAAAATGGAACCATTGAACCCTCTGGGGTTATTTCCACCAGTGTAAAGTTTCTTTGTAGCTATTTTAATGAATCAATTTTGTCAATTAAATCCCCTTCAATAGATCAGGTCTTGGTCAGAAATGCCGACTGTTGATCCCTCTCCATAGATATTGCCTTATCTGCTGAGTTCTTGCATTTTGTGTGTGTTGCTCTGGATTAATGACATCTGCAGAATCTCTTGCTTTTATAATTTACCAGGTTCAGGACCAGTGATTATCCTTCAACCATCAGGTTCCTGAACTAGTGTGGATAACTTCCCTCACTTTAACTCTGAATGATTCCATAACCTATAGAGTCCCTTTCAATAACTCGACAAGCTCATGTTTCAGTATTATTTAATTAATTATTTGGTTCATTTGCACAGTTTTTGCCATCTTTTACACATTAGCTGTTTGTTAGTCTTTGTTTATGTATAGTTTTTCATTAATTTTATTGTATTTCTTTCCTGTACATATGCCTGCAAAAAAAGGGAATCTAGGTAGTATACTTTGTTAATAAGTTTCCTTTGAACATTAAACTTTGAATTACGTTGGCTCCCATTCCACTCAAGCCTTATTGTTGACCTTCAGCTCTTTATTGCTCAACTCCTTATAGTTGGATTGAGTTGTTCTCCAATCTTGGCAATTTACTTGCAAATGTTTTATCACCATACAAGGTATTGATGATGTCTGATTCGGGGATACCAGATGGAAGGATCTTTCAGAGCCATGTAGGTGTGTAGGGAATTATACATACTCACCAAAGTAGCCAGAACAGTGCTTTTTCACTCTGTTTATGCTCCTTCCATAACTCTACCTTCTGTAATGCAAGGACGAGTCATTCTGGATTGATACGAAGTCAACAAGTAAAGAGAAGCTGAGGTGTTTTTCCAAAAGCTGGAATTACTACTTCAGCGTACATTTTTGGTGCTTGTCATCTGGGCAATTCTATTTTGAGAAGCAGGTGCCCAGGCTGTTTAATGTTTTCATTACACTTCAAGCATTTGAATGGGATCCAATATTTCTGTATTATTTATCTGTATGAAAGGAGGCATGTCATCATACACCTGAAGTGGACTGTCTGAACTTGTAATTACTCACAAAGCATATTTACGAGATTTGTGCGTGAGGAAAATGATTTATTTAGGCTGTACTACACTGGAATCTCAAAGTAGTATATGGTGACATATCCTCAGTGGTCACTTCTGCAGGTACACCTCTACACCTGCTCAAAAGTGCAAATATCTAATCAGCCAATCATGTGGCGGCAACTCAATGCATAAAAGCATGCAGGCATGGTCAAGAGATTCCGCGGTCGTTCAGACCAAACTTTAGAATGGGGAGGAAATATGATTTTGACCATAGAATGTTCGTTGGTGCCAGATGGGGTGGTTCGAGTATCTCAGAAACCGCTGATCTCCTGGGATTTTCATGTGCAACAGTCTCTGGAGCAGGAGTTCCCAAACTTTTTTATGCCATGGACCAATATTGTTAAGCAAGGAGTCAGTGGATCGCAGGTTGGGAACCCCTGCTCTAGATTCTACAGAAAATGGTGCAAAAAACATGAGATCCAGTGAGCGGAGTTTTGTCAGTGAAAAATGCCGTTTTAATGAGATGTCAGAGGAGAGTGGCCAAACTGGTTCAAGCTGCCAGGAAGGTGACAGTAGCTCAAATAACCACACATTACAATAGTGATGTGCCCAACATGCATTACATCAAACCTTGAAGTGGATGGGCTACAGCAGCAGAAGACCGCAAACATACACTCAGTGGCCACTTTATTTGGTACAAGAATCACCGTGTGTATTTAGGCTGTGCTCAATGCAGTGTACGGTGACATATACATACTTAGATAATAAATTTACTTTGAACTTAGGACATTCTTTGAGGCCCTGATGAAGTGATGCTGACTTCACTAGCCTCCGTATCCAGCACATAATTCTCCATAACTTCTGCCATCTCCAGCGGGATCCCACCACCAAGCATGTCTTTCCCAATCCCCAACTTCCTGCTTTCCACAGGGATCACCCTACATGACTCCCTTGTTCATTTGTTGTCCCCCCATTGATCTCCTTCTGGCACCAAGCAGAACAAGTGCTACACCTGCCCCTACACCACCTCCCTCACTACCATTCAAAACCCCACCCAGTCATTCCAGGTGAGGCAACACTTCACCTGTGAGTCCATTGGGGTCATCTACTGAATCTAGTGCACCTGGTCTGGCCTTCTGTATATTGTTAAGACCCAACGTAGATTCAGAGTCTGCTTCATTGAGCATCTTCGCTCCATCTGCCACAAAAAGTGAGATTTCCCTGTGTTCACCTATTTCAATTCTACTTCCTATTTATATTCTGGCATGTCAGTCTATGGCCGCCTCTATTGCCATGATAAAGCCACACTCAAGTTGGAGGAGCAACATCTTACATCTTATATTCCGCCTGGGTAGCCTCCAACCTAATGGCATGAACATGGATTTCTTGAACTTCTGGTAATTCTCCACTCCCTTCACCATTCCCACTTCCCCCTCTCACATTATTTCCTTACCTGCCCTTCACCTCTGGTGCTCCTTTGCCTTCCCTTTCTTCCATAGCCTTCTGTCCTCTCCTATCAGATTCCCCCTTCTCCAGCCCTTTATCTCTTTTACCAATCAACTTCCCTGCTCTTTACTTCACACCCTCCTCCTCTCCCGGTTTCACCTATTACCTGCTACTATGTACTTCTTCCTTCCTCTCCCCCCACCACCTTATTTTGACTTCTCCCCTTCCTTTCCAGTCCTGATGAAGGATCTCAGACTGAAAAGTCGACAGTTTACTGTTTTCTGTAGATGCTGCCTGCCCCGTTGAGTTCCTCCAGCATTTTGTGTGTGTTGCTTTGGATTTCCAGCATCTGCAGATCTTCTCTTGTTTGTGATGTTGACTTCTGATAGCTGGATCTTCAATATTGAGTGATTTTTGCCATCAGAGACTCAATGTCATTATAGATTTGAAATGTTACTTGCCTTGTTCCTTTATATTTGCCCCAGGTGGAACAGAAGTGTCTGTTGATTGCAATTGATCAAGTTGGTGTGGTGACTCATTGTTTATGGGTTACAGTGAGCAATCTCATCTCTCCATGAGATGCCTTGCAGCAGAAGGAAAGAGAATTCCCCCCCCACCCCCAGAAAACAAGATTTATCAGAGTCCAAGTTGTCACAAGTGACAGGAACATAGCACTAGCCAGGGTGAACTGCTTTTCGGGCAGGTCTACAATCGTCAGGGAAGAGACTTGTTGTAGAACTGGATCGTTGACTTCCTTACCACAAGGCCAAATTCAGGGGTGATCAGTGATAATATCTCCTCCCCACTGACAATCAACACAGGCACTCCTCGAGGATGCTGCTCTACTCCTTCTATACTCATGACTGTGTGGCTAAGCACAGCTCAAACACTCATATACATTTTTGGATTTATATTGTAAAATCTCAGATGGTGATGAGGAGTTGTAAAGGACTGAGAGAGATTTGCTGATTGAGAGGTGTCAGTACAACGACCTTGGACTCAACACTAAAGAACTGATAATGGATTTCAGGAAAGAAAAGACAGGAGGCACACAGCAGTCCTCATCGAGGGGTTATTAGTGGAAAGGGTGTATACAAAATTATGAAGGATATAGATAGGGTAAATGTAAGCAGGCCACTGAGGTTGGGTGAGACTAAAACTAGAGGTCATAAGTTAAGGGTGAAATGTTAAAGGGGAAACCTCTTCACTTAGAGGGTGGTGATAGTGCAGAATGTGCTTCCAGTGGAAGTTGTGGGTGTAGATTTGATTTCAATATTTAAGAGAAATTTGGACAGGTACATGGATGCTGCAGATATGGAGGGCTATGGTTCAGGTACAGGTTGACAGGACTAGGCAGATTTATGGTTTGGCATGGACTAGATGGGCTGAAGGGCCTGTTACTGAGCTGTATTGTTCTGTAATGCTATGAGTAGCAACAGCTCAGAAGAACACACACAAAATGCTAGAAGAACTCAGCAGGTCAGGCAGCATCTATGGAGATGGATAAGCCATCAACATTTCGGGCCAAGGCTCTTCATCTGTTTATAACATCTCAGAAGATCTGTCCCAGCCCCAACACGGTGATTCAGTCACAAAGAAAGCATGCTAGTGGCTATACTTTGTTAGGGTTTGAGGAGATTTAAGGAGGCCTGTCAGCAAAGGTTCTGGTAAGTTTCTATAATCATATGCTGGAGTGCGAACTGACTGAAGGGATGTCAGGGTGGAGATATGCCTCTACCAAAGGAGGTGTAAGGTACTCCTTCCTCCGCTAGCCTGCAGGTCACCCTTAGACAAGGTGTAGCACCTGCTCAGCCCCCCCAGATCATGGTCACGTGAAGGCACGGGAGCAGGCAGTACATATCACAAGTCCTGGTTATACATGCACTGACGCCAGGCAAACAATCTCTGAAGAGTATTGATACTAGCTGGGGTCATCTGTTTTAAGATACTGGCCAGAAGGAGGAAATCACTTCTGTAGGAAAAATTTGCCAAGAACAATCATGGTCATGGAAATCATGTGACATGACACATAATGATGATGACTAATTAAGAACCTATCAGCCTCTACTTTAAATATACCCAATATATTTAAGAGTGCACACATCCTGGAATTTAGAAGAAGAAATATTAAAGAAGCAAGTCTGCTGGGATGTCCCTTCATTCAAAACTCTCTAAATTATTTAAGACCTAAATGTGTGCATTATATAATTTTGAGTCTGCTTATCACTGACTCGCAGGTTTGATTTCTGTTTCTCTTTTATCACTGCAGTCATATCTACACCCGGTCCCACTTTAGATTAGGTAAAAGATTAAACTGGCCTGAACAAGAAATGTGATATGCTGTGTGTTTCTTACATACATTAAACTTGCATTCATTATGGTGCGAGGCGTACCCTCTCTTATTCAATGAGCACGCCGACCATATTGATGAAGATCCCACTTAGGTGCCCGGGGCTCATGCCTGAAACACATGTTAGACCTTTGCACGTACAAATGGGAGATTTGCAACATATATGAGGCCCCATTTTTTAAAAAGATGTTTGAAGCAGACTGCTGCTATGGTGCACGTTTCATGGTTAATGTGTTCTTTGTGTTTTTATCCTTGGAGTCTGTAGGCAGAGAACAGCAAAGCACAGGAACAGGCCCTTCAGCCCACAATGTTGTGATGAACCAATTAAATTAGTAATCAAATGGCCAATTATGCTAGTCCCCTCTGCCTACACAATGTCCATTCCTACCATTTTCCTTACATTGATGTGCCTATCAAAATAGCTCATAAAAGTCTTTTAAATGTATCTGCCTCTACTACCAACCAGGCAGCACATTCCAGGCATCTACCACTCTGTGTATGGAAAAAATGCTTGCCCCTCACATCTCCTTTGAAATTACCCCCTCCTAGCTTAAACATATGTCGTCCGGTGTTAGATATTTCAACGCTGGGAAAAAGATGCTGTCTGTCTACTTTTAAGGCTGGCCTCGTTTTGGAATTTAGTCCATATTTCTGGGGCTTGGCTATTTATTCAGTTGTGGGCAATCACCAAATGCTGTCCATGAGACATAAGAGAATTAGGCCATTTAGGCCCATTGAGTATGCCCTGCAATTATATCATGGCTGATTTATTACCCCTTTCAATTCCATTCTCCTGCCTTTGCCCTGTAATCTTTGACACGCTTACAAATCAATAACCTATTGACCTCTGGTTAAATATACCCAATGACCCAGCCTTAACAGCCGTCTGTGGCAATGAATTCCACAGATTCATCTCCCTGAGCTAAAGAAATTCTTCCTCATGTCTGTTCCAAAAGTATGTCCTTGCTTTCTGAGGCTGTGCCCTCTGGTCCTAGACTTCCCCACTATAGGAAACATCCTCCTATCAGGTGGGGAAAGTTTTTTTTGATCCCTCCATCTCTGATTTTGTGGCATACACAATTACACTCCAATGTGTTTCCAATAAGTGTAATAGTCACTAGGTTAATATGCCAAAGTTTCTTCAGTTGTAGCTCCCAAGCCCACAATCTCTATCATCCAGAAGTTCAAAGGCAGCTGGAATATGGAACATGCTCACCTACAAGTTTCCTCCACGTTGTACAACAATGTGACTCAGGAATTCATCAATGTGCTTTCACCTTTACTGGGATTTCCTTTATAAAAGTATTCTGGTCTCTTATCAAAAAGACTGCAGACATGAATGAAAACATCCCCACCGACATCATCTTGGAATCAATTAGGAATGGCAGGAACGCTGACCTCATCAGTGATGCCAATCCGTGCAAATGGATTAAAAAAATACAAGTAGTCATATAAAATTATAATGAAAATTTGCCTTATTGATAATTTAGGCTACCATCGTTCAAAAGTTTAATTGTTAAATTTAATCCTGAGTCTTTTATAGGTCTCAGAAATGAAAGATGTTGAAATTGAATAAAGCTTTCTATTAAACTAATGTTTCAATCTATTCAATAAAGGCTAATTGCTGCATTTGTAAATGTTATATCAAATCCGTTATAGTTTCATAATGAAAGTAGTTTAGTAACTACTTGGTTAAACAACAGCAAAATTGTTTCAAGTCATTTCTAGTACACAAGTGTAAAGGAGAATGAAATAATTGTTACTCCGGATCCAATGCACTACAATAAAAAAAGCACAAGTAGAGCATCATCATCATATGCTGTGTCGTATGATGTAGGTGATCATGATTATAAGAACATAGGAGCAGGAGTAGGCCATTTGGCTCATCGAACCTGCCCCGCCATTCAATAAGATCATGGCTGATCTGTCGGTTAAACTAGGCTCGATCTACCTGCCTTTTCCCCATAACCCTTAATTCCCTTACTATGTAAAAACCTATCAAACTGTTTCTTAAATATAATTAATGAAGAAGCCTCAACTGCTTCCCTGAGTAGAGAATTCCACAGATTCACCACTCTCTGGGAAAAACAGTTTCTCCTCATCTCCATTCTAAATCTTTTCCCCTGAATCTTGAGGTAATGGCCTCTAGTTCTAGTTTCACCCACCAATGGAAACAACTTTCCTACTTCTATCCTATCAATCCCTTTCAAAATTTTGTATGTTTCTATAAGATCCCCTCTCATTCTTTTGAACTCCAGAGAGTGTAGTCCCAGGCGATTCAATCGCTTCTCATAGGTTAACCCCTTCATCCCTGGTATCAATCGGGTGAACCTCCTCTGCACTGCCTCCAAAGCAAGTATATCCTTCCTCAATTATGGAAACCAGAACTGCACACCGTACTCCAGGTGCGGCCTGACCAGTACCCTGTATAGTTGCAGCATAACCTCCCTGCTCTTGAATTCAATCCCTCTGGCAATGAAGGCCAACATTCCGTTTGCCTTCTTAATAACCTGTTAAACCTGCAAGCCAACTTTTTGTGATTCATGAAGAAGCACTCCCAAGCCCCTCTGCACAACAGCATGCTGCAATCTTTCACCATTTAAATAATCTGCTCTTCTATTATTCCTTCCAAAGTGGATGATTTTGCATTTACCAACATTGTATTCAATCTGCCAGACCTTGGCCCACTCACTTGACCTATCTATATCCCTCTGCAGACTCTCCACATCTTCTGTACAATTTGCTTTTCCACTCAGTTTAGAGTCATCACAAATTTTGCTACGCTGCACTCAGTCCTCTCTTCCAAATCATCAATGTAAATGGTAAACAGCTGCGGGCCCAGCACCGACCCCTGCAGCACCCCACTCACCACTGACTGCCAACTGGAGAAACACCCATTTATACCAACTCTTTGCCTTCTATTGGTTAACCAATCCACTATCCATGCCAATACACTTCCTCCAACTCCATGCATTCGTATCTTATCTATAAGTCTCTTTGTGCAGCACCTTATCGAACGCCTTCTAGAAATCCAAGTATACGACATCCACCTGTTCCCCTCTATCCACTGCACTCATTATGTCCTCAAAGAACTCTAGTACGTTTGTCAATCAGGACCTGCCCTTTCTGAATTCATGCTGCGTCTGTCTAATGGAACTGCTCCTTTCTAATTATTTCACTATTCCTTAATTATTCTTGGCAAATTGTCCTGTGGAAGTGGTTTGCTGATGCCTTCTTCTGGGCAGCATCTTTACAAGATAGGTGACCTCAGAAGTTATCAATACTCTTCAGAGATTGTCTGCCTGGTGTCAGTGGTCGCATAACCAGGAATTGTGATGTGCACCAGCTGCTCATACGACCATCCACCACCTGCTCCCATGGCTTCATGTGACCCTGATCTTGGTGGTGGTCTGGGTTGGGGGGGGGGGGGGGTGGAGGAGCAGGTGCTACACCTTGTCCAAGGGTGACCTGCAGGCTGGCAGAAGGAAAGAGAGCCTTACAACTCCTTTGGTAGAGATGTAACTCCATCCTGACACCCAAAGTAAAGAACATAATTAATATAAATACATAAGATAGCTTATATACAGTACATTGATTGACTATAAAGTGATGTTAGCAGAGGAGTGTCTATACATAACAATTCTGACAGGAAGTGATAAAGTAAGTGGTGGGGTGGGTTAGTAGGTGATGTTACTTAGTGCTTGGAGAAAGTAACTGTTTTTCTGTCTGGTGATTCTGCTGTGGATGCTGCATCACTCCCTGATGGGAGTGGGACAAACAGTCCATGAGAAGGTTGTGAAGGATCCTTTATGATGTTACTGGCCCTGTTCCAGCACCTTTCTGTATATACATCCTTGATGGTGTATAGGCTGGTACTAATGATGCATTGGGCAGTTTAAACATGTACAATGTATGTTTGAAAGTAAAATATAATCACTTTGCATGAAGGAAGTAGTACATTTCTTAACTAAGTGATTCATTTCTAACAATAATAGCTTTATTAATCTAAGATTTCTCTTATCTACAGAGAATTATCATTTGTTGACATTAACATCTTATTGTTTGTATACATTATGACAAACTCAAACAAAAATAGTGCAGATTTATTGATTTTTCATTGTACAGAATGTGTGCACTGTGGGTGCATGTGACCTGCAACAACATGACCTTACAAAAGCTCGTTGAACCTCGGCAGGTTCAATGGAGCATGTAATCAGTAACACCCGCCACATACCGGTAGTTTCACTGCTGTGCCAGACTTGGGGTTTTGGTTTAGCACTTAAGCTATTTCAACAAATGCAATGATAAGCTTAACTTCACCACACAATTTTTTCACTAAATGAATTGGGTGTCTTTTTTAAAGAAAGGCTCTGACTAGTAAATTAGGATTGTCATTAACATATTTCTAGGAAATACACTTTGAATGCTTGTGAATTCTTTTGAGAGAGGTGCAGATGTGAAGAAAAACACTATTGTTTAGTAATACAAGACTTTAAGACATAGGAGCTGTATTAGGCCATTTGGCCCATCGTCCTATCCCCATTTCCTTGCATTCTCCCTGTAACCTTTGATGGCCTTACTAATCAAGAAACTATTAACCACTACTTTAAATATAACCAATGATCTGGTCTTCATAGCTGTCTGTGGTAATGAATTCTACAGATACACCACACTCTGGCTGAAGAAATCCCTCCTTGTCTCTGTTCTAAAGGTACATCCTTGTATTTTGAGACTATGCCCTCTGGTCTGAGACTTACTTGGTAACATAAAATATCCTTTCCATGCCTACTCTGTCTAGGCCTTTCAATTTTTAATGTGGTCTGCAATAAACCACTGGCTGATTTCGCTTGCTCTCTTGCGATGTTCACTCGTTTCTCCGCGGCAGTAAGACTTGAGAATCTGCTCCTGCGGCTATGCGCTTTGTGTCTGCGAGCTTCACAGAGGCTTGCCCTGCTATCTGATGAACTTGAGACCAAGGCTTTGGGCCTACTCCGGATGCTTCGGAGATTCTGGTTTATGGACTCAATTTGGTTCGGAATGCTGTTTGCTTCCTTCCATTGTTTGCATGATCTGTGTTTTTTCCTCTTTCGCTGTGCATTGGATGTTGGTGTTTCGTTTTTTAAAATTGGGTTCTTTGGAGTTTCTTACTTAGTGGCTGCCTGTAAGCAGACAGATCTCAAGGTTGTATAGTGTATACATTCTTCAAATCTTTGCAGAATTGATAACAATGTGTAATGAAAAAAGCCTGAAATGAACTGTAAAGTTGCTGCATTTAAAAAATAAATCTACAATTTTCAGAGGAAGGCAGAGAAATTTTATGTGAATAATTGTACACTTATCTTTTCTGGACTTGTGGCTTGCAGATTTAAAGAAGGCGAATATTCTTTTCCTCTATCAATCCAGCATAGTGGAGATCCAAGCTTGGGAACATCTTTGAATGTTGTTATTATTCTTCTATGACTCATAGTTCGGCAATAGTTAAATTATAAAAATGCAGACAATAATCTATTACTGCAAAAGGATTACCAATTCTGAAACCTTGCCTGGGGATTTGATTCTAGGGATTTGATCTTGGAGTTTGAGAGGAATAAGGGAGGATTTGTAGTATTCAGAAAAATGACAAAAAATTCTCAGAACAGGGCTAATCCTGTGATCTATGTTTCTGGAAGAGAAACCCGAGACTTTTGGATATTATGATTCACATATTAGCTTTTGTGCTTAAAGGCAATAATTTCATTCACAAATACTTCTTGTGAGCTTCACTGTTGAAAGCAATGTTTGTTGCAATTTTGTTAAACTGCTGAAGGGTTTTGAAGAAAGAATATCTGCTGCTGTGGAGAGATCTGGAATTAGAGGCCCATCATTTAAAATAAAGATGAGGCAGATTTATTTCTCTGAGGGTCTTGACCTTTTTCTTTGAGAGATGGTGGAAACAAAGTCTTTCGGGGTATTTTAAGGCAAAGGGAGGGATGACAGATGACACTGACAGGCAAGAATGTAGGGTTAAGATCCAATCAGATCAGCCATGATCCATGAGCTGCAGACCACGGTTTGTGCTGCTTCAGAGCTGTGTGTCAGACGTGTCTATAAGCGGCGCTGGGGCCCCTCAGGGGACTACAGTGGCTCCCTTCCTTTTTACCCTATATACCTTGAACTTTAGATACAACACTGAGTCATGTCATCTGTAGAACTTCTCTGATGACTCAGCAGTAGCTGGGTGTATAAAGGGAGGAAGGGAAGATGAATACAGGGCCTTGGTGAAGGATTTTGTCAAACGGTACAAGCTGAATCATCTGTAGATCAGCGTCAGTAAGACAAAGGAGATGGTGATGGACTTTAGAAAGAGCGAGCCTGCATTACTCCCTGTTACTATTGGTTGTGAGGACATCAATGTAGTGTGGACCTACAGGTACCTGGGGGAGCACCTGGATGACAGAATTGAGCGGAGCACCAAGACAGAGGCTGTGTACAAAAAGGGCCAGAGTCACCTCTACTTCCTGAGCAGACTGGAGGAGTCCTTTGGAGTATGCAGGCCTCTCCTTCACATGTTCTACCGATGCAGTGGTGTGCTGGGGCAATGGCATCAACATGGGTGATGTCAAAAGGCTCAATAAACTGATAAAAAGGCTGAGGCTGGCTCTGTTATAGGAGTCAAACTGGACACACTGGGGGCTGTGGTAGAACAAAGGACCCTACGGAAAATCCTGGCAATTCTGGACAATGTTTCTCACCCTCTGCATGCCACCTTGGCTGAACAGAGGAGCACTTTTAGTAATAGTCTAAGACAACTGCACTGCTCCAAAGAGCGCTGTATGAGGTCATTCTCACCCTCAGCCATTAGGCTCTATAATGAGTCAACCTATACCGGGGAAGAGAGAATGCCCTCCTGTTAGGCTGTTTGTGATAACTTATTTTTTATTCTTTCTATTTCTCTTCTAATATTTATATCTGTGCACTTGTAATGCTACTGTGACACTGCAATTTCCTTTGGGATCAATAAAGTATCTTTCTATCTATTCAATGGCATAGCAGGTTTAAAGGAACCAGATGCCCAACACCATGGATGGTGAAGCGTTTTGAGGGAGTGTGCCAAAATTGTTGATAATCTTCAACAACCATGGTGATTTTGAGCAGTGATTATCATTGATAAATGCATTAGTAACAACAATGATAGATTTTTTTTTAGGAAAAATGATGAGTCCTATTGCTTATTTACATGCATTCATTGTTTTACTATTAATAAAGGTATATCATAGACAGATTGGAATAAATGAAGCATTTTAGAAAACCTGTTCAAAAGTAATCTTTTTAAAAGACAATTGGAAAATAACAGCGTTTCTAAATATTATTGTTACTTTAACCATTTACTATTCAAATACTGATGTATACCTCAGGTCTGTGAAGATTTTGAAACGTGTCATCCAACATCACAACCATTTAGCTGGTGCCAAGCCAGCGGGAGATGTTTCTTTTGAAAACATCTCACTGCGCTTGGGTTGTAAAAAAAAATTTGCTTTATTTGGCACTGAAGATAGTCATTATGTATCTTTTATTATGGGTGGGGTTTAAATAATTGAGGGGTGGCATTGCATGCCATGGGCCAACAGAATTTCTGTGTGTGCCATAGATTCACCAAACCTGTACGTGAAAACGTGAAAGGCTTTCATATGTTCATTATGTTGCATTTTGCAAGACATTTCAGTCTTTATGTAGATTTTTAATATTGCAAGCCGAATAGTAAACTACAAAATACCATTACCAATGTAGAGTCATGGAAGAGTACAGCGCAGAAACAGCCCTTTGGCCCATCTAGTCCATGCCAAACCATTTAAACTGCCTTCTGCTTGTATCGAGACCATAGCCACCCATACCCCTTCCAACACGCCTAAGCGTTGAAATGGAGCTGGCACGCACCACCCGCACTGGCAGCTCACTCCACACTCTCACAGCCCTCAGAGTGAAGAGGTTTCCCCTCACATTCACCTTAAGCTTTTCACCTCTCACCCTTAACCCATGACACTTTTTCAGCATATCAGTTGGAGGAATTGATAGCATCGGCATATCAGCTATTATAAAATAATCCTGTAGAAATATTTTTAAAAGACCAAACAAAAGAACACTTGTTTGTTATATTTTTCAGAAAAAGTAAAGTAGACAATCTCCGATAATTTTGGAATTAATCGCAGTATCTGAGATCACAAAGCTGATTTGTTTTTGGTCTTAATAAATAGTTCCAGTCATAATTGATTAAAGCCCAGCTAAAATATTCAGCCAATGTCAACAGAGTTATTGTTGACTGATTATTTCTATGACTCAAACGCAGAACAATGCCTCAACAATAAATCAGTGAGTTCTCAACACCACTGTCAGAATTGCTGGTTTATGGGGGAAATTTTACAAGTAGCACTCTACTCGTGCAGCCTGACAATGGGAAGGTAGATCAATCATGCACAGTAGACAGCACGCCTAGCTTGCAACATTTATGATTCTCTTAATTATTCATCTTCATTTTACTACCAAAGCATCAGGAGCACCTTGTGTAGGACATACCAGTCACCACAGTTGATCATCTGCTCAGCCTGTCCCATGGATGGGGTTCTGCTCCTGTAGCCGAAATGTCACTTCTATTTGCTACGCTTCTTTAGAACATAGATCAGACCATTTCGCACACAATGTTGTGCTAGTCTTTTAATCTACTCTATGATCAAGCTAATCGTCCCTCCTCCATTTTCCTGTCATCTAAGAGCCCATCTAAGTGTATCTGCCTCCAACACCATCCCTGGAAACACAGTCCATGCTGTCCACTCTGGGTGTAAAAGAAAAAGATATCTTATCTCTGACATTCCCCCCTATACTTTCCTCCCATCACCTTAAAATTGTATCCCTCCTTGTATGAGTCATTTCCAACCTGGGCTAAAGGTCTCTGGCTGTCCACTCGATCTATGCATCTTATCATCTTGTACACCTCTGACAAGTCACCTCTCATCCTCCTTCACTCCAAAGAGAAAAGCTCAAACTCCCTCAAACTATCCTCATGCGACAGGCTCTCTGGTCTGAGCAGCATCTTGCTAAATCTCCTCTGCACTCTCTCTAAAGCTTCCACATCTTACACGTTGTCGTGGAAATATTGCCTGCCAAATCTGTTAGAGTTCTTCGAGGAAGTGACAACCATGGTAGGCAAAGGAGAGACAGTGGATGTCATTTACTTCGATTTTCAGGAGGCGTTTGATAAGGTGCCACACGTGAGGCTGCTTAACAAGATAAAATCTTGTGGTGTCACAGGAAAGATGGATAGAGGAACGGCTGACAGCCAGGAGGCAGTGAGTGGGAATAAAGGGGCCTTTTCTGGTTGGCAGCCAGTGACTAGTGGTGTACTTCAGGGGTCAGTACTGGGACTGCTACTTTTCACATTGTTTGTCAGTGATTTAGATAATGGAATTGATGGCTTTGTGGCAAAGTTTGTGAATGATACAAAGATAGGTGGATTGGGGTGGTAGGTAGTGCTGAGGAAGCAATGTGATTGCAGCAGGACTTAGACAAATTGGAAGACCGGTGACAAATGTGGCAGATGGAATACAGTGTTGGGAAATGTATGATGATGCATTTTGGTAACCGGAACAATAGTGCAGACTATTATCTAAATGTGGAGAAAGTTCAAACATCAGAGGTGCAGAGGGACTTGGGAGTCCTCGTGCAAGACTCCCAGAAGGTTAATTTACAGGTTGAATCTGTGGTAAAGAAGGCAAATGCAATATTGGCGTTTATTTCAAGGGGAATCGGATATAAAAACAAGGTGATAATGCTGATGCTTTATAAGACACTAGACAGGCTGCACTTGGAGTACTGTCGACAGGTTTGGATCCCTTATCTCGGAAAGGATGTGTTGTCATTGGAGAGAGTCCAGAGGAGGTTCATGAGGATGATTCCAGGAATGTAGGGGTTAACATGTAAGGAGTGTTTTGCAGCTTTGGGCCTGAACTCACTGGAATTTAGAAGAATGCATGAGGATCTCATTGAAACCTACCGAATGTTCAAAGTACTAGATAAGGTGAATGCAGAGAGGATGTTCCCTCTTGTGGGGATATCCGGAACAGCCTCAAAATTGAAGGGCAACCTTTTAGAACAGGAGTAAGGAGGAATTTTTTCTAGCCAGAGAGTAATGCATCTGTGGGATGATCTGCCACAGACTGCAGTGGAGACGAAGTCCGTGGGTATGTTTAAGGCAGAAGTTGATAGTTTTCTGATTGGTCAGGGCATCAAAGGATACGGTGAGAAGGTATGTGTATGGGGTTGAGCGGGATCCAGGGTCAGCTGTGATGGAATGGTGGAGCAGACTCGATGGGTTGAATGGCCTCATTCTACTCCCATATCTTATCATCTTATGCTCTTATCGAATAAGTTAATTTTCAAGACTGAAAAGTGAAACAGAAGGTGACGCTAGGAGGATTCCAAAGAAACATTGAAAACCATTAAAGTGGAAAATGGTTCCAATGCATGGAAATGCTGATAGATCATTTATGAGTGAATTTACATGTACATTATGTCTTTAACGACTGTGGATCATTATTCACTGCAGACATTTGAATACACTTGAAATGTATCCACTCCTGATGGTCAAAAACTTTACAGTCAATTTGCATTTAGCAAGTTCATTCAGTTGGAACGATGATAAGTAACAAAAAAAAATGGTAGGTATTGGTGTATACTGCCTCATGGTCTTGGCTGCAAGTTGGCATAACGCTGACTATTTTAGTAGCGGACTTAATCTGTTTCGACATCAAGCCCTCCATGAAATATGGCGAGTCTGCTTTTGCGTGTTGCAGTTCTGATCATCTCCTTAAAGCAGTTTTTAAAAACCTTTTGCATATGTTAATTGGAAACCAAATTCCGCTGTGTGATAATGCTGTAAAATTTGTTTGAAATGAATGGTGTGAGCTCTTTCGAAATTCCTTGTGGGTAAAATTTGGGCTGAAGACTATATAACTGTATTCAGCTAGAATTTACTCTAAGTGTAAGCAAATGTAACACCCTTTCCTCCAGAAATTCTTTTTTGAGTTGGTGCTCTTTTAAGGTAAAAGTCTTGGATCACTTGTTTCAGTAATTGAATTCCCTGTGAAGATGCAACAGGCTCTTGTAGTTCAAAGTTCAAAGTAAATTTACTTTGAAGGTCCATATCTATCACCATATACTACCTTGAGCAGGGATTCACAGTAGAACAAAGAAATACAATATAATCAATGAGAAACTACGCACAGAGTCTGACAAGCAACTATTGTGCAAAAGAAAATAAACTATGCAAATACAATAAATAAACAACTGAGTAATAAATAGATAAATACTGAGAACATGAGTTGTAGAGTCCTTGAAGGTCATTCAAAGGTGGTGGAATCATTTCAGTCTTGAGGTGAGTGAAGTTGTCCACACTGCTTCAGTGTGGATATAGTTTAGGTATATCATACTGCAGAGGCCCGAGGGTTAATTTTAGGCCTGAGTCAGACCTTTTGGTCAGTGCTGCATCTGGATTACCAAGAATAGACTGGATTTTTGTTAGTCATATTACTTGACAGATAATTATCATCCTGCACTTTGGGAGAATTCTGCAGAGAAAAGGTGGAATCCCATATTTTCCAAAAGCCAGTTTTCTAGAACATGCAACATCTTATACAACTGAAGTTGTGTAAGGAGTTGGTGAGGCCTAATTTGAAGTATTGTGTACAGTTCTGGTCACCAACCTACCAAGAAAGATTGAAAGAGCGTAGAGAAAATTTAGAAGGTTGTTCCCAGGACCTGAGGACCTGTTTTTTAGGGAAAGGTTGAATAGGTTAGGATTTTTTGCAAGGGTGTGTTTGGCAAAACAATCACTTTGAGCCCCAGCTTCTTCCTCTCTACTTCCAAACCACTTCCACTTCCTAAATGGACATTGAACCCATGAACACTACCTCACTTTTTAAAAAATTATTTCTGTGTTTGCATTATTTTTAATTTAACTATTTAATGTACGCATATATACTTAATGTAGTTCATTTATTTTTCTATATTTATCATATATTGCATTATACTGTAGGTGATATTAAACCTGATTCTGATTCTCAGGTGAACATGTTACATGCAGGAGATAAACATAGCTTCAGTCCACAATGTTGTGCCAACATTTTAACCTACTTTAACATCAGTCTAAACCTGCCCACCATTTTCCTTTCATCCATGTGGCTATCCATGAGTCTGTAAAATATCCCTAATGTATCTGCTTCTACCACCGGCTCTGGCAATGCATCCACCACTCGCTGTGTAAAAACAAACCTACCTCTGACATATCCACTACTCCCCAGACTTTCCTCCAATCACCCTAAAATCGTGGCCCCTCTTAATAGCCATTTCTGCCCAAGGAAAAGTTGTTCACTTGACCTATCCCTCTTGTCATCTTATACACATTTGTTAAGTCATCGCATATCCTCCTTTGCAGAGAAAAGCCCTAGTATTCTTCCAGCAGAAAAACTGTAATAGTTCATGGAGGTGGTTCACCAGTTTTTTAAGGGGGCATTGATGTCAATAAAGCTTATCTAGATAACAGTGTCTCCTTTCCCTTTCCACCACCATTCCTGGACAATAGTAATAGGCATCCATTAGTCTCGAGAGACCATGGATTTGCGCCTTGGAAAGTTTCCAGGGTGCAGGCCTGAGCAGGGTTGTACGGGAGACCGGCAATTGCCCATGCTGCAAGCCTCCCCTCTCCACGCCGCCGATGTTGTCCAAGGGACCAACGTCGTCGCAGAGCAATGTGTGGTTAAGTGCCTTGCTCAAGGACACAACACTCTGCCTTTTAGCTGAGGCTCGAACTAGCAACCTTCAGATCACTAGACCAACGCCAAAAATAATTTTCCTGGACAAAAATTATTGAAATAAAACTAATCTGTATTTTAGCACCACTTAATCTATTCCTGTCCAGTTTTTTAAACCTTCAAATAAATCAGCCAATGTCAAAAGCAAGGGCAGAATTGATGTGCTGAATGGCCTTTTTTGCTTCTACTTCTTATGGTCTTCATACACACAATGTCCTCTTTCTAGGTACATCTCATAATTTCAGATATATCTAATCAGCCAAACAACTCAATGCGTAAAAGCACACAGACATGGTCAAGAGGTTCAGTCGCTGTTCAGACCAAATACCAGAATGGGGAAGAAATGTGATCTAATGACTTTCACTGTGGAATGATTGTTGGTGCTAGATGGGTGGTATAAATATCTCGGAAAATGCTGATCTCCTGGGATTTTCATGCACAGCAGGAACAGGGACTGGTACAAAAAAATCCAGTGAGCGGCAGTTCTGTGAATGAAAATACCTTGTTAATGAGAGAGGTCAGAGGGGACTGGTCAGACTGGTTCAACCTGCCAGGAAAGCAACAGTAACTCAAATAACCACATGTTACAATAGTTTTGTGCAGAAGAGCGTCTCTGAACATACAAGTTGAACCTTGAAGTGGACGGCATATAGCAGGAAAGAATGCACTGGTTTCCAATTCTATATCTAATAAAGTAGCCACTGAGAGAATATTCTCAGTGACTTAAATTACTATGCAACATTTGTGATTGTCGGCATAGCCTGGATGAAAGGGTTTCCAACCATACAAAAAATGTTTTTTCCCAAAACTGACATTGACTGCAGCATATAGAACAATAAAAAAATTTGCATCTTAACTGTCAACAAGGAAGCCACAGTTTTAAATGTAGCTTTTGGAAACAATGCAATTGTTAATATTAAAAATGTACAATTTGCCTGAAATCATACTGTACAAATTTGTTCTCTAGTTTGATTCAAATTCCATTAGAACAGTTAAATGAAACTCCCAAATCTACCTAGGATGAAAGACATTCCTTTCTTCAACCTAGATCTTTTGATACACACTGTAAAAATCTTCAAACTGCACATGTTCAGATGTGGCTGGCATTTTACCAAAAATTTTCCTGTCAAAGCCCACGGTTTTCGAGATGGGGCCCGGCCTTCAAGAAAACTTTCAATGAAGAAGAACTATAGGTTTTTAATGGTAAATTTAATCACATTAAGCATTTCTCAATTTGTTTTGAACCCTTTTTTGAACATGATAGGGCTGAGGATGGGACAGTTGGTAAACAAGTCGATGCATTGTGCAGTGAAACTGTGAGAAAGGATGACAGGGCAACATTGCAGTCAGCGGAATGAGTTGAAGTGTAAAATCTAAGAGGGTGATGAATGCAGGACTGAAGGAGTTGTATTTTAAGATGATCTTGTAGTGCAGTTAGAAATTGGCAGGTATGACATTGTGGGCTGTGAATGCTGCAAGAAAATTAATCTCAGGATAGTATATGGTGACGTGTACGTACTTCGATAATAAAGCTACTTTGAACTTTGATTAAGAATCAACTTTGTTCACCATATATGTCTGCGTATACGGTATTAGGAATCAACTGCGATGTGTTGGTATAAAATGCAGAAAAGAAACAACTTTCAGAAATTATAAAGAACAAATAATTATGTAAAAATAAGTCAGATGTTAAATTGCATATGTGGAATAAAATGTGTATAAATATGTAAATACCAGCATGTAAACAGCATTATAAAAAGTAGTTTTCTGCTTTTGCAGTGACGTGCAGTGACTATGGAAATAAATAGAGGTGGAGGTGGCTAACTAGAATGGTTGATTAGATTAGCTGCCTAGGGGAAGAAACTTCTACGATGGTGTGAATTTTTTTATCTGTTTGCTTTATAGCCTGTAGCACCTTCCAGAAGGGAGTTTAGCTTTTGGAGAAGGCAGTTTGCACGGGTAGTATCTGCAATGATTTTTCCTGCCATCTTCTTGGTCCTGAGGACGTACAAGTCATGTGGTGATGGTAGACTGCGGCCAGTGACCTTTTCTGCTGACCTGAGATTGCTGTAGTTTTCGTATATTGTGGGTGGGTGCTGTACCAAACCAGACAGTAATACCTGATGTGGGTGGGGGGTGGGGAGGATCACAAAGGGGAGGTGATAGGGTGAGAGAGGGAAACGGGAACGGAGAGGAGGAGAGAGGGTACCTCCCTCTGGTGCTGCTCCCCTCTTTTCTTTCTTCCATGGTCTTCTATCCTCTCCTTTTGGATTTGCCCCTTCTCCAGCCCTGTATTTCTGTCACCAATCAACTTCCCAGCTCTTTAAGACCATGACATACTTCACCCCTCCTAGTTTCACTTATCACCTTGTGGTTCTACCTCCCCTCCCCCACTTCTTACTGTGACTCCTCATCTCGTTTTCCTGATGAAGGGTCTCGGCCCAAAACGTCAACTGTACTCTTTTCCATAGATGCTGCCTGGCCTGCTGCGTTCCTCCATCTTTTTGTGTGTATTCTTCCCACATTCACATTAACACCCCACACGATTCCACGCTTAACTATACGCAAGAACAACTTGGAATGGTCAGTTCTCCTGCCTGGGAACGCAGGAGAAACCAGAGCGCCAAAGGGGAGCAGACATGGTCACAGAGACAGTGTGTGAACTTCACACAGACAGCGACCGGGGTCAGGGCTGAGTCTGGAGTGTTAGAACAGCTTTAACACTGCTGCCCAAACTCCTATTAATGCCGACTTTGAATTAGTTTAATAGCCTGATTTTTAATTACTATTTATAACTAAGGTGCAGAGTCCTTGGAAATGGCTAGTCAATGATCTTGGTGCCATGAAACTTTCTCTACCATACAGGAGGAGGAGTGGGAAGGTGCAGAACTGACATGATGCACCATTATCACAAAACTCCCTGCACCCAGAATCAGAATCAGGATTAATTACATATAGCCAGGGTGCTCAGACTTTCACACGGTGCTGTCTTTGTCAACGTGGACAGGAGATTGTTAAATCTGATGGGAGCAAAGGATGGTGGGAATTGTGAGGGCAGAGTGTCATGGGCAGGGTGTGGGACAGGTGGCAGAGAAGGAGTGCCAGGGGTGGGGTCTGGCATGGGTGTAGACACACCAAGCCCTGAGACAGCAGGAAAGTTAATTTGATTCCAAACAAATGGTTTATTAATCATCGCAGAATGTCTTCCTGGTGCTCCCTGCACCCTGCTCTCCTCCTTTACTTTTTTCCCAACCATGATTCCCCTCTCCCTGCCCTCCTTGCCATTCTCAGTCCACAATAGAGACTGATACCAAAATCAGTTTTATCATCACTGGTGTATGTCATGAAATTTGGTTTTTTTTCTGCCATCAGTACAGTGCAAAACATAAAATTATGACAGTAGTGTGCAAAAGTTTTAGGCATATATAAATTTTTTTTAATATAGTTAGTAGTGTAAAAGAGAGCAAAAATAGTGAGGTAGTGTTCATGGGTTGGTTCATAGTTCATTCAGAAATCTGATAGCGGAGGGGAAGAAGCTGTTCCTAAAATGTTGAGTGTTGGTCTTTAAGCTCCTGTATCCCTTCCCTGATGATAGCAATGTGAAGAGAGCCTGTCCTGGGTGGTGGGGGCCCTTAATGATGGATGTCGTCCTACCTGTGGTGATTTTGCACCACATCAGTACTTCACCTCCCCACAAGGCCACGGGTAGAAGACAATAATTAGACTGTGGCAATTTGATACAGGCAGGTTCCATCCTAAATGTGACATTTGAATTTATTGTGAAAGAAGTTGAGACAAGTATGAAGCCATGTGAATTGAAGCGTTTGTGGCTCCTGAGCTCCATTGTGAACAGAAGGAGATTGACCGAAGTGTTTAAACTGATTGATCTTGCAGGGTTTAACAACATGATGGGTGGGAAAGAGAGAAGTAAAGACAAGCAGTCGGACTGAAATTGGCCCAGATTTTTAGTGTATAATGGTGTTTCTGTTCTTGTCACTCCATGTATGTTCCTCTTTTTTAAAAAAAAAGCCAAAATGCTATTGACCTTTGTTATGGAATTATTTGCTTTAGTATAGACTTTAAAGAAGTTATCTGTTTGTATTTTGAGAACTCAATGTTCCTTTACACCTTTCAGCATTTTATTCTGGACTGCATACACTGAGTACTTGTTTTTCTAGACGTTTCTTTAGTCACCTTGGATCTGAGCTCTGGAATTTCCTCCTGAAATGTTCCTACCTCTTCATCTTTCTCTCCCTCTCAGAGTTGCTCCGCAAACCCCACTCTTTGGCCAACCTGTCCAAAAGTTCCATTTCCTTTTGGCTTGGCAGATCACTGGCCATGTTCCTATAAGAGGTTTTGCTTCATTAAAGGCATTACATTAGCATTAATTATTGCTTCCTTCACAAGATATGTCCCTTCATTTTAATTTTATCCATTCAATTTAAGTCATAGTCTTTGCTAACTAGTTAGTAATCTGAGACCTTTTAAAGTTATAGTGTTGTTTGGAAACCCTATTTCAGTTTACTATGTTGATAACTACAGTGCTGTAGTAATTTTATATATTACACTGTATTGCTGCAAATAAAAACATATTTCATGGCAATCTGCATGTGAGTGTGATAAACCTGATTCTGATATGGATCTCGAGTGTGGACTGAGAGCAGGAAAGGGGCAGCAAGCGGTGAGCCATGGCTGGGAAAAGGGGAAGGGTGAAGGAGGGAGAGGGAAGCAGCAGAGAGACATTCTGTAATGATTAATAAACTAATTGTTTGGAATGAAATGACCTTGCCTGGTGTCTCAGGGTTGGGTGTGTCTGCACCTCTGCTGCCCATCGCCCCGGCACTCCTCCTCTGCCACCTGTCCCACACCCTTCCCGTAGCCCTCCACCCTCACCATTCCCAACATCCTTTGCTCCTGCCAGATTTGCAAACTCACTCTTGGCTCCATGTTGACAAATACAGAGTTGTGAAAAAGTCTTAGGCATCCTAGCTATATATATGTGCATAAGACTTTTGTACAGTACTGCATGTCAACCCCAAAATCAACTGTATACATTGACGTGACTCCTTGACCTTCATGCTGCAGTTTTGCATTTTATATTTCATGCTGTTAAAATAGAAACTTTGGCTGACAGGGATGAGAGATACTGAGTACTTGGGAAAGCTGGTCCCAGGAGCTTGATAGCTTTAACAAGAGGAGTGCAGAGATTTACCAGGATGATGTCCGGATTAGAGAACATGTCTTTTGAACATAGGTTGAGTGAGTTAGGGCTTTTCTCTTTCGAGTGAAGGATGATGAGAGGTGTACAAGATGATAAGCTCAGTGAACAGCCAGAGACTTCTTCCCCAGGGCAGAAGAGGCTAATATGAGGTGGCCTAATGTTAAGGTAATTGGAGGAAAGTAAAGAGGGGAATGTCAGAGGTAGCTTTTTTTTTACACAGAGTGGTGAGTGCATGGAACACACTACTAGGGGTGGTGGTAGAGGGAGATACATTAGGGACATATAGGAGTCTTTTTTAGACAGGCACATAGAAAAATGGAGGGCTATAGCGAGGGAAGGGTTAGATTTTAGAGTAGAATTAGATCTTGGAGTAGGTTGAAGGGTTGATACAACATTGTGCTCCAAAGGGGCCTGAACTATGCAGTACTGTTCAATGTTCTATGTTAGAGAAAAAGAGAAAAGGGAGGTGAGAAATTGAGTATATTTCTGAGGGACTTGAGATTATGAGAATCCTGGGAATATCAGTGAAGGGAGGCCGGAAAGAAGCTGGGATTGAGGGAGAAGTTATTGAAACAAAGGAATTATCCAATACAAAAATTCCAGGGCTTTTGTGGTTCCTATAGAATGATGTTTACCAAGGAATGGGAGGCTTTGAAGAGATGATTTACTCAAAAAGTAGGTGCAAGAAGAGGTCAAAGAACACTTGGTATAAAAATAAAACTGGTGATATGAAATTTTGATTGAAATGGGGTGTGCAGGTTGGTGCAGACAATTGTTGTGCCCAGCTGTTAATAGATTTATCCACTAGCAAAAGATTTTTTTATGAGCAATGGTATGATTTTCCATTTTTGTTTACATTTCAAGGAGGAGATGTAAAGAGAAAAAATTACAAAGCTGGACTGTTGTCCTATTGCTTCCTGAGGTGGTTAGAGAGAGAGTTGCAATTTCTACATTTTTAAACACTCTGCCAGTTGAAAATTTCCTAAAGTTTCCTAATTTCCTAAAGTCATTTTGCAACAACAAATGCATTTTAAAATATATTTATTTTGTATTTTAAATGAGACAGCATGATAGGTACACTGTTAATATAACACTATCACAGTGCTGGTGTGTGCAAGGAGTTTGTATGTTCTCTCCATGACTGTGTGAGTTTCCTCAGGGTGCTCCGGTTTCCACCCACTTTCCAAAGGTGTACCAGTTAGTAGCTTAGTTGGTGATGTAGATGCAATTGGACCATGTAGGCTCATCGATCAGAAGGGATTGTTATTGTACTGTATCTCTAAATAAAAAATATATATCCACACTGATTTGACAGGCACTTGTAAAGTCAAATACAGACCTAACTGGGATAACTTGATAAAGTGTAGATGGCAAAACCAAAATGTTAGAATGGACCTGATGACCCAAAGAGCCTCTGTGTGTGACTTAACTACTCAATGACTTTATTTCTGAACAAATATTAGACGAGTGCATTAAAATTCATTGGATGTTAGAGACTAAAGTTACTGTTACTAGCAGAAAAAGGTCAATCATAAAACATATCTCTACAACTTCAACTGAGACAGCAACAAAATTGTTTTGACCATTTGAAAGCAGAGGGTGTCATTGGCCAGGATAACATCACCAGCTGCCCCCTATAAGGTGCAGATGAGCCACCTTGAACTGCTAGAGGTATTCTCAGTGTTCTTGGGTCAGGAGTTCTAGGATTTACAAACATCATGTGACAATGAGGGATTAATGATGGATCGTTGAGTTGAAGTATGTTGTAACTTTGAGGCGAAGCTGCAAGTGTTGTGTACAGGAGGTGCATTTGGAGTAGTCCTGGTGAGTTCTCATTGAATGGTCAGCAGTGGAAAATGAGAGCAGCTTCAAGTTCCAGGATGTCAACATCTCAGGGAATCTATCCTGGGCACAACATATTGATGCAATCATAAAGAATCATGTCAGTAATTATACTTCATCAGGAGTTTGAGGGTATTTGATATGTCAAAAGACTCTAGAGAATCTCTACAGTTGAACTGTGGAGAACATTCTGACCATCTGCATCATTGCCTGGTCTGGAGGTTCCGACGCACAGGATTGAGAAAAGCTACAGAGGCTTGTGGACTCAGCCAGACCCATCATAGCTTCCAAGCCATTTCAAACCTACATCTTCAAAGGGTAGTGCCTGAAGAAGGCAGCATCCACCATTAACAACCCTCACCATTCAGGACATGCCATCTTCCCATTACTACTATCAGACAGGAGCCCGAAGACACACACTCAACATTTTAGGAACAGCTTCTTCCTCTCTGCCATCAGATTTCTGAACAGTCCATGAATCCATGAACACCGATCACCTTTTTGCTCTCTGTTTGCACTATAGTTTTTATGTATTTTTGTAAATTAAATTAATGTTTTATGTATTGCTGCCACAAAACAACAAAGAGCCCAACATATATCAGTGGTGATAAACCTGCTTCTGAGTAACTGCGGTGCATTCTGTTAAAGATAGCAGTTGAGGCCAATGCACATTTGAAATGGTGTGAACGTTTTAGGTTGATGCACTGGTTTGCCATTAATGCCATTTCTTTTTTGAGAACTTTTGGAGCTGTTTCATTCAGGCAAGCAGAGCGAATGAAGTCTGCAAGGTTGGTTCTGCAGGGTGAATTTGCCGCTGGTGATTCTGATGCTCTGTTTGATGTTGGGTGGACGTCCAGTATTCTTACTGCGCCAACGCATGGCTGTTTGCATACAGAAGGGTGACTAGCCAGGTCGTTTCAATGACGTTTAGCCCTGCATCATGCAGCATCATTTCAAGTGTCCTAATAACTCAAGAACGATTGGTTGTTCATTTTGTGCTGTGTTGTATGACGTGGGCAGTCGTGGTCTTTCTATGTCCATGATTGTTCTTGGCAAGTTTTTCTACAGAAGTGCTTTGCTAGTGCCTTCTTCTGGGCAGTGTCTTTACAAGATGGGTGACCCCACTCATTGTCAATACTCTTCAGAGATTGTCTGCCTGGTGTCAGTGGTAGCATAACCAGGACTTGTCATGTGCACCTGCTCCTCATACGACCATCCATCACCTTTCCCATGGATTCACGTGATGCTGACCAGGTACTAAACCTTGCCCAAGGGTGACCTGCAGGCTAGCGGAGGGAAGGAGCACATTACACCTCCTCCAGTAGAGACAGATCTCCACCCACAATAGACACATGATATACTGCTAAACTGTGGAAAAATAGTGAAAATGCTGGAGCTACTCAAGTGACATCTGTGGCAAGAAACCAAGTTAATTTTTGAGGTGCATGATTGTTCAAAAGTTTGTTGATGTGCTGAAAATATGGGGAGAAGAGAAAAGAAGGGAAGGTGTCTGATGATACGAAAAGCAAGAAAGATTAAAGGATCCCTGGTGAAAGAGGAACAAGTAAAGAACCAAAAGGTCAAAGGAGTAAATGGAAGAAGCCAAATTATCAGCGGAAATTACCACAGGAAGCAACTGTAAATGCTTGAATTTTGAAATAAAATCACTAGAATGCTGGTTATTTGAAATTATTGAATCCAATATTGATTTAAATAGGCCATAGACAGCTTCTTTCCCACTATCTCAAGGACAGGTTCTATCTTACTGTAATCAGACTCCTGAACAGACCTCTTGATCAAATCTTGGCCCCTCAATCTACCTCATTATGATCCTGCATTTTAGTGTCTACCTGTATTGCTCTCTTTTGGTAGCTTTTCCACTTTATACTGCATTGTAATTGTTTTACCTTATTCTGGCTCAGTGAACTGTCTGTGTAACATTTGATCTGTATGAAGACAAGCTTTGCATTGCATCTCAGTGGAAGTGACAATAATAAATCAATGTCAATAATGTCTGCAGAGAGACAGTAAAGTGGTAACCTTTGAGATTATTATGGGGGGTGGTGCAATCTAGCACAGCAGTTACTGCCACTGCCTCGCAGTTCCCGAGTCCCTGGTCCAATCCTACCCTCAGGCACTATGTGAATGTGGATTACACATTCTGTCCATGACTGTGTCTTTCTTCCCAAAACCCAGGACAATGATGGTTGGTTGGCTGACTGTTGTAATTACCCCTTCGTGTAGGGTGATGGTAAATGGAATCAAAGAAGTGTTGGTGGGCAGATGAAGAGGAGTATCTTTAGCCAGAGGGTGGTGAATCTGTGGAATTCATTGCCGCAGGCGGCTGTGGAGGCCAAGTCATTGGGTACATCTAAAGCAGAAGTTGATATATTCTTGATAGGTCAGGGCATGAAGGGATACGGGGAGGAGGCAGGAGATTGGGAAATGGATCAGCCATGATGAAATGGTGGAGCAGACTCAATGGGCCAAATGGTCTAATTCAGCTCTTATATCTCATGATCTTATGGGTACTATGGAGAGTGAAGTAGGAATAATGGGAGCCAAAGATTACCTTTATTGGTCCCATGTACATTGAAACATAGGGTGAAATGTGCTGTTTGCGTCAAAAACCAACACTTTTGGAGAATGTTTTGGGGGCAGCCCACAAGTGTCACCATTCCTTTGGTGTCAACATAGCATACCATCAGCTTACTAGCCCTAACCCGTAAATCTTCAGAAAGTGGGAGGAAACCAGTGTGGTCATGGGGAGAAAGCAGAATGGTGGGATTCGAACCCAGTTATTGGTGGCACTGTGAAGTGATTGTGCTAACCGTTACTTTACCATTCTGCCCTTATATTGCATAAAAACCAGCTTGGATAATGGGCCAATCGGCCTCCCTCGGTCATTATAAAATTAAAAGATCAGAACAGTGTTTGAGAAGAGACTGGGTGTTTGGAATGCTGGCAGGTCAGACAGGTGGCTGGAAGATCGTGGCCATATCTAAAGTCTGAACGGAGAAGTGGTACAAACCCCCAGTGAGGATGGGGGCAAAGTCAGCAGCAAACACAGAATAGCAGACTGAAAGACGTACCAGCCAACAACTACTTCACCTGGAAAGAGGGTTTGTAGCCTGAGAGAGGGGGAAGGGAAGAGTTAAGATCGTATCTCCTCCAATTCCACTGTTCCAACTAATGGGCTACTGGATCGTCTACAGTGATGATGGGGTGTGAATTCACTTCAATGAACTTTCAGTTTTTTGCTTGCTTTTGTTATTTGCATGATCTGTTTTTTTCCTGCATTGGGTCTTTTTCTTTAATAGGTTCTATTGGGTTTTTTGTGGCTGTCTGTAAGGAGACAGATCTCCAGGTTGTATACAGTATACATACTTTGATAATAAATGTACTTTGAACTTCAATTTTTGTACTCCTAATTTAATTTGATTATACACTCAGTGACATTTTATTAGGTATCTCTGGTACCTAATAAAGTGGCCACTGAGTGGATGTTCATGGTCTTCTGCTGCTGTAGCCCATCCACTTCAAGGTTCAAAGTGTTGTGGATTCAGAGAAGCTCTTCTGCACACCACTGTTGTTGTGTAAAGCATGGCTATTTGAGTTACTGTCATCTTCCTGTCAGCTCGAATCAGTCTGGTCATTTTCTGACCTCAATCATTAATGAGACAGTTTCAGCCAAAGAACTACTGTTCACTGGATGTTTTTTTTTTGTTTGTTTCTTTTGCACCATTCTCTGTAAACTCCAGAGTCAGTTGTGCAAGAAAATCCGGGTGATGAGCTGTTTCTGAGTTGCTCATTGTCTGGCAGCAGCAATCATTCCGCAGTCAAAGTCACTTAGATCACATGGCTTCCCCATCTGAAGTTTGGTCTGAATAACAACTGAACCTCTTGACCATGTCTGCATGCTTTCATGTATTGAGTTGCTGCCACATGTTTGGCTGATTATATTTGCATTCACGAGCAGGTTTATAGGTGTACCTAATAAAGTGACCACTGAGTGTATTTCAATGATAATAATTCAGATTCAGCATTTTAAAAAGTTTTGTGTTCAACGGTGAGTTTATGTAAACAGAACTATATATTTTTTAAAACCAAGTGCTTGGTCACTATCGATAGTCTTACACTGATTTTGACATTTCGTTTCTCCTAACGCATACAGACAAGTTTTTTTTCCCCTGTTTGCTTTTCAGCAACTCGACAACGAGCTGAAAAGCAGAAAATATTTTCATTCATAACAGGAAGCTTGAGTTCGGCTTTGACAGTCCGCTCGCGGATAAATAGAATGGGGTTGCTTATCCTGGCGCGGAATGTCAAAGTTTATCGTGATTTACTTGATCTGACTTTCCTTGGAGTGAAGTGGGAGTTCAGCTCGCTTCTCGCTTGATTCTGATTAGCGCCAGTAAATCACTTGCACTGCTCAAGTGTTCCTTCTGAACTTTAAACAGCTGCTGCTTCTTTGAGACGGCTCTGTTGCTGTGTCTGTTTATCCCGTTTCCAATGGTAATAGCACCACCAAGTCCCTGTATGTTTGGAACTTGGCCGAGGGTTGTTTTGGTTACATTGAGTTTACTTCGGGCTCGCCAGATATAGTGGTGACTTCATAGTGCTGAGCCGGGGAGAGTGGCCAGTGCATGACATCATTGCCTGGAAGAGAGTCAGATGGGAAGGATATGACTCACACGGGCTAGTTAAGCTTTGGCTCCTATCCTTCATGTACACAGTACTCTCATGCTCTATACACCAGCAGGGAATACAAGCACAGTGATGTCCATGAGGTTTGTTATCAGTTTTCGACTTTCCTTTACTAGTTATTGAGCAGCTTTTTAGTCTCCGCAAAAAATTGTCTTTTGGATCATTTCATGTGGTGTCGTAACTTTGCCATGGTAACCCCAACATATGGAGTTAATTGCTTTAGTTTTCGTCTCATTCCTTTGCTTGTTCAGTATCAGTTTGCCTGCGGATTGACGGAGTAAAGGTCCAGTGAGCAAGCCTAGACATGATGATGTAATGTGCAATCTCCTAGTTAGATCAGTAATCCGAGAGTAAAGGGCAGTGTTGCTAAGTATTCACCTGGTCCCCATGGGATTAGTCTGACACTTGTCTGCGGCCAACAGCTGACTGCGACTTGTGACTTATGACTTGTGATGCTTCCTAGATCTTTGCAGCTCTTTAGCTATGCAGTGTTAATGCATTTATCGAGGAGTTTGGCAGACACATTTGTAACAAAAGAGCTTACAACTGCGATGTGTTTTTAAAAAATAAGTAAACTGAATGAAAACTGAACTCTTATACAGAACCTTGTATCAATTCAAGTATTATTTTTAATCACAGAGCACGTGTGAGATTAAGCTGGTAAAAATATGAGCAAAAAAATTTTCCTGAGGCATAACTGCCTAAACAATGATAATTATGTAGTGGACTATTCTGATTTCAATTCAGTATTACTAAAAACAAATGCAGTGCAAATTGTACAAAACACACAAGTGGCTGGCAACTATTCTACAGTAATTATATTTGAAAACTGTAAAGATAAAGGTCTGAGTCACTTAAACCAGGGGTCCCCAACCTTTTTTATGCCATGGACCCTTCTCACTAACCGAAATTGGTTTTAAAAAGATGAAGTTCTTCAATCTCGTTTAGATTTGAGGAACAATCTTATTTTTACTCTAGGTTTTTTGGTAACCTTTTGCTTTTGTTCTTTTAGTTTTTGGTCTAGAGATCATTCATAGCTTTGTCAGAAAGCATTGAAAGTACAATATGCTACAATGCGAACTTGACTTCATTTATCTCAGGAAAAGGGCTAAGGATATTGCCGGGACTTGAGGACCTGAGTTACAGGGAAAGGTTGAATAGGTTAGGACTTTATTCCCAAGAGTGTAGAAGATGTGGTGTGGGGGAAGGGGGGTTAGATTTGATAGAGGTGTACAAAATTATGTGTGGTATAGTTAGGGTAAATGCAATCAGGCTTTTACCACTGAGGTTGGGTGAGGCTACAACTAGAGGTCATGGGTTGAGGGTGAAAGTTGAAATGTTTAACAAGAACATGAGGGAGAACTTCTTCACTCAGAAGGTGGTGAGAGTTTTGAATGAGCTGCAAATCCAAGTGATCATTGTGGGCTTGATTTCAACATTTAAGAGAAATTTGGATAGGTACATGAATGGGAGGGGTCTGGATGTTCCAGGTGCAGGTCGATGGAAGTAGGCAGTTTAAATGGTTTTGTCATGGATTAGATGGGCTGAAGGGCCTGTTCTGTGCTGTATGTGTTCCATGATTCTATGACTATGGTCTGTATGCCATTGTCATTGTGCGGATAATCTTGTTATTATTGTTTTGTGTCAGTATGATGCTCTGCTATTCTGTTAGGGTGCATTCCAAGTGGCTGGAGCTACACCACAATTCACAAATAATTATTTCACAACATTTGAAAGTCCTTTCATTTCTTCACCACTATTTATAACATCCTCAGTCACTCAGTCAAGGAAAATGACAGCACAAAAAAAATTGCAATGACATTGAAGGTTGGAAATGCACCTGTCTAGATGGTAAACACAAGGGATTCTGCAGATGATGGAAATCCAGAGCAACGCACACAAAATGCTGGAGGCAATCAACAGATCAGGCAGCATGTATGGAGAGGAATAAAGAGACGTGGTTCTAGGCCAAGATCCTTCATCAGGGATCAAAATTCCGGCCCGAAACATTGGCTCTTTATTCCTCTCTATAGATGCTGCCTGATTGGCCAAGTTCCTGCAGCATTTTGTATCTGTCTAGATGGTATGACTTCTGGAATTCTGTCATTAGTTTTATATAATATAGGAAATAAGACCCCTTAGTTATTGTCCATAATGTGTGTTACTTAGTTCATTTAGACAACGGATTCCTGACCTCTTCTTATGGCATGGATCCTTACCATTAACCAGTTTTGGAATCTGTGATTTAGACAGTTCAGAATTGTGTTTCTTGAAGTGAAAGTACAGGCTGCAGATTATGGTGATACCACTTCAGAAGTTGTACAGTATACCTAGCAGTATCGTGAGCTGCCTGCACAACATTGCTGTATCTTGTCAGTGCCATCTTGGTAACCACATATTGTATTTTTCTGTGAACGTCCTCAAGAAAATGAATCTCAAGGTAGTATAAGTTGACATATATGTACTTTGATGATAAATTTACTTTGAACTTTGTAGTTTTTACCATTTGTGTTTTATCCCTTAGTAAAGAGGCAAGTGGTGTTTGTCTATTGCTATACGTCTGTTAATGGCAGGTCAAAGTAAAGGGGAATATTTCTCCAGCCCCCACCCATTTATTTTTGCTTCTTGTGCAGGAATGCATGGCCTCCAAATGCAATGCCCCATTCTGATAAAGTGTTGGTAATTGGCGAACTTGCCATGTGACATAATCCTGAGAGGGTGAAGTACTTGTCCACGATACTGTTCAGAAATCGGTTTCAGTAACTCAGTGCATCAGGATCTGAGGTAGCTATTGTTGAGACCTCAGTGGCTTCTATCACCACTGCCCTTTGTAATTCTTTCCTGGTTGCCAGGGTGACATTTGGGCTGGTTTAAAAAACGACCAAAAAAATGTGCTTCTGATGGCCAGCTATATCTAACAATTCTTAATAGTGAATAAACTCAAAGAATTAAAAGGAATCCCTCAAAAATAGTGATTTTATTCTCTTCTTGTCACTTTCCCTTCACTTCCCTCTGGTACCCCTCCTCCTTCCCTTTCTCCCATGGTGCACTCTCCTCTCCTATCAAATTTCTTCTTCTTCAGCCCTTTACCTTTTCCACTTATCAGCTCCCAGCATCCAACTTCATCCTCCTGCCCCACGCATCTACCTTCCCGCACACTTGGTTTCACCTATCACGTACCAGATTTTAATCCTCCCCCTCTTCTTATTCTGGCATCTTTCCCTTTCCACTCCTGGTGAAGGGTCTTGGCCGGAAACATCGACTGTTTATTCCTCTCTATAGAAGCGACCTGCTCTACTGATTTACTCCAGCATTTTGTGTGTGTCAATTAACGTGTGCTACCTTTTAGATGATAGTAATCAGCTTTTAAAAAGAAAGAAATAAGAGTTTGCCGATATTGCAATTGACATGCTTTGGCCGGACTAGATGATTGGCCAGTACAATTACAGAGACTGTAAGCACTAGAGGCAAAGGAATCTTGAAGGTCCAAGAATGGCCTTTTAGCTCTAGATAAATGTCTGTAATTGAGATCATAAGATGTAGGAGCAGAATTAGGCCATTTTATCATGGCTGATTTATTTCTGCTCTCAACCCCATTTTCCTACCTTCTCCTCGTAACCTTTGATGTCCTTCAAATCAAGGATCTATCAAGCTCCACTTTAAATATACTCAATGACTTGGCTTCCAAGGCTGCCCATGGCAATGAATTCCACAGATTCACTGCCCTCTGGTTAAAGATTACCTTCCTGTCTCTGTTCTAAAAGAAAATCCTTGTATTCTGAGTCTCTGCCCTCTGGTCCCAGTTGCCCATTATAGGAAACATCCTCTCTGTGTCTGCTCTATCTAGACTTTCCAATATTCAATGTTTCAATGAGATCTCCCTCATTCTTCTAATCTTCAGTGAGTAAAGACCCACAGCCATCAAACACTCCTCATATTTTAACACTATCATTTCCAGGATCATTCTTATGAACCTTCTCCGGAATCTTTTCAATGCCATCACATCTTTTCTTAGATAAGGGGCCCAAAACTGCTCACAATACTCCAAACGTGGTCTGACTAACTCTTTATGAAGCCTCAGTAGAAGCCTCATTATAAATGCCCTATAATTCACTGTCATTTATAGTCAGTCCAAAATTAGCTGGTACTGTGTTGGCGCGTGGCCCCTAGTGGGCAAGACATCAGACTACTAACCTGAAGGTCGCTGGTTCGAGCCTCAGCTGAGGCAGCGTGTTTGTGTCCTTGAGCAAGGCACTTAACAACACATTGCTCTGCGACGACACCGGTGCCAAGCTGCATTGTTCCTAGTGCCCTTCCCTTGGACAACATCGGTGGCGTGGAGAGGGGAAGGCCTGCAGCTTGGGCAACTGCCGGTCTCCCATACAACCCTGCCCAGGCCTGCGCCCTGGAAACTCCAGGCGCAGATCCATGGTCTCTCGAGACCGACGGATGCCACCACTGTCCAACTTCAGTAATTGAAAGCAGATATACATTGAAGGTCAGAACAGGTAATCAATCATTGTCTATTTAAATTCATTTTCATTCAATTTAATCACTTTCTCTACATTTAACTAAGTTCATTGGCAAATCAAATTCAGTTGTTTTATAACTGATCCACAATATGATTTTTTTTTTCTGAGCGGGCTGGTCAAGGCAAAGTGATTTAAATCAGTGGCAACTTGGCTAGGTACAAAGGACATATCATAGAGAACATAGAACTGTACAGCACAGTACAGGCCCTTTGGCCCATGATTTTGTGCTGACCCTTTAACCTACTCTAAGATCAATCTAACTCTTCCCTCCTACGTACCTTCTATTTTTCTATCATGCATGTACCTAAGAGTATCTTAAATGTCCCTAATGTATCTGTCCCTGATAACACCCCTGGCAGTGCATTCCACGCACCCACCACGTTCTGTGTTTAAAATAAAAATTATCTCTGACATCACCTCTATACTTTCCCTGAATCACCTTAAAATTAAGCCCCCTTGAGTTAGCTGTGTCCACCCTGGGAAAAAGTCTCTGATTGTCCACTCTGTCTATGTTCCTTATCATTTTGTACACCTCTATCAGTCATCTACCTGTCATCAGTCAACTACCTGTCATCTTCCTTTGCTCTACGAAGAAAAGCTCTAGCTCGCTCAACATTAACTCATATGATATGCTTTCTAATCCAGGCAGCATCCTGGTAAATCTCCTCTGCACCCTCTCTAATCCAGGCAGCATCCTGGTCAATCTCCTCTGCTCCTTCTCTAAAGCTTTCTCATCCTTCCTATAATGAGCTAACCAGAACTGAACACAATAATCCAAGTGTGGTCTAACCAGTGTTTAATAGAGTTGTAACGTTACCTTGCTGGTCTTGAACTCACTCATAAAGGCCAACACCTCATGCACCTTCTTAACCATCTGATTAACGTGTGGCAACTTCGAGGGATCTCTGGACATGGACATCCCAAGATCGCTCTGTTCCTCCACACTGCCAAAAATCCTGCCATTAACCCTAAATCCTGCCTTCAAATTTGACCCACTTGGTAAAACTAGTGAAGTAGGCAAAATTGATTGAACGGTTGACCTTGTTCTAGGTCTAATAGTTGAGGTGAGGGGCTAATTTTCAAAGGAAACGTGAAGGGCAAGTTTTTTACATATAGTGGTGGATGGCTGGAATGTGTGGTGGTAGAGGCAGAAACATCAGGGACTTTTAAAAGGCGTTTAGATGGGCACATGAACGTGAAGAAAATGGAAGGATATGGACATTGTGTAGGGAGAAGGGATTAATTTAGATGGCCATGTTATTACTAATTCAATAGGCTCGGCAAAGTATTGTGGGCCAAAGGTTCTGTTCCTGTGCTGTATTGTCTTATGTTCTGTGTTCTAAAGTCTGTGCAATTTTTTTCCCCTTAAATTGTCAAATGCAGTTTAATTCAGTATTACCAGACTGCAGGAACAGAAAATGCCACACTAGTTTTCACACACCTAAACTGGCTGGGTCGCTCTAATCACCTGAAGTAGAAAAAGTGCTTTAGGCAACATTGTTGTTGCTGTAAAAGAGGTTTTGTCTTCCTTTTCTCGTGAGTCGCTTGATTGCACTACATGTCCACACAGGACAGACACTGTTGTTTCTTTGTTAAAAGCGAGTTGTGAGGTAATGCCATTTCATGGCTGCCTCAAGAAAAATGAGTTTGCTGTTGAGTGTTAAAGGACACCACTTAGTTATTTCTGGAAAGTAAAGAATGTAGGGAATCCCAGATAAGATGCAAAATTGCTTCTAAACTGTAGGACTGTGGCATACGTTTACAAAGATATATATTCCACATAATTGTTTGGTAATAAAAGAAAATATTATGAAGTGGGCAACAAAATTGGGTACTTTCCATGCTAAACTCAGTGGTGGGATATGTTGGCACAATTTCAAACAAGAGAAGGTCTGTAGATGCTGGAAATCTGAGCAACACACACAAAATGCTGGAGGAACTCGCAGGCCAGGCAGCATCTATGGAAAAGACTAAACAGTCAGCATTTCAGGCCGAAACCTTGCTGGAGGGTTTTGGCCTGAAATGTCGACTGTATTCTTTTCCATCAATGCTGCCTGGCCTGCAGAGTTCCTCCTGCATTTTGTACGTGTTGTCGGCACAATTTGTTGTCTTTTTACGCATTGGTTGTTTGTCTATCTTCGGGCACAGTTTTTCATTGATTGTCATTCATTTCAAAAGCCAGGCCGGATTGAAAAGGTCAGGGTGTCAAGACTAGAAGCAAGGGTCGGGCCACTTCTGCTTGCTGCTCCATGATGATTACTCAGCTCTGTGCTGAACTGAGGCTGTGGCCTGCTTTGGCTTCTTGTCTGAAGACTCACTTTCATTCTGAGTATTGTTCCCTTGCTTTTGTTGCTTGAGCAATTTGTTATTTCTTCTCTCTGCACATTGGGTAGTCGACTGTCTTCTTTATTTTTAATGGGTTCTTTGTTTTGTGGCTGTCTGTAAGGAGACGAATTTCAAGGCTGGATAATGTATATACACTTTGATAATAAATGTACTTTAAACTTTTGATTCTACTGTGTTTCTTTGTATTTACTGTGAATGTTCACAAAAGTAATTGTATAATAAATTTTGAACTTGTTTGAAATTGTTGATCATGGAATATTATTGGTGTAGATGAGCTTGCTAGGCTGAACAGCAGCAATTTGGATAGCTGTACTCATGTAGGCTTCACGTCGTGTTTTAAAAGGAAGCTGTGCAAGAATTTATACCGAGGCTGCCATGGGGCAATGATTTATTTTATTTCTGTTCATGAACAGTGTGACTTATCATGTGTAATGGTAAGAGTTGGCCCTAAGCCCTGCAGTCCATGGGCATATCAAATTGCAAGTCAGCAGATCAGTGAGCAGTAGTTAGAAATTCACAGATGTCTTTATCATTACAAAGAGGTAGCTTACTGGGATACATTTTTGCATGTACTAATGACTGGTCCGTGAACGTTACCTCACTATTTTTGCTCTCTTTTTGCACTCTTTACATATTTTATATATATTTTTCTGATTATAATTTATAATGTACTTTATGTATTGCACTGCACTGCTGCCACAAAACAACAAATTTCATGATGTATCTCAGTGATAATAACCCTGATTCTGATCTCCCAGGGATCAGATTAATACAGAGATGTATCAATTCTTTTAATGTGATTTTACTTACTTAAGCCGTCACCCTTACTGCGGCACAGAGCACCAACAGCAGCTTGCTAGAGTTCTCTGTCCTGGTCCAGTCTTTCAAGTTGTCCCCAGAAGTAGCCCATCTTCAACAATCCTTCCTCTCCCAGGGGTGAGGCCTTTGGAACTCCTGTTAGCATTTCTGTAGCTCTTGGTTTTTATGGGATGGGCTTGCTAGCCCCATGCCCAACTGTCTGCCTTTCAAAGCTGGACTTGGGATCGTCCATGGTAGCATTTCAGTGTGATATGCTTTGCCTCTTATTGGGAGTTACTTATTAAGGACATAATACCTAATACGTTTTGTGCCATCAATTAACTTATATACGCACGTGACACCAACACCTATGTAAAGTACAACAGAGATGAGGTCTCTGCTCTCTGGTGAATCGCAGTAGATGGTCAGGCCAATCTCCAGTGGGAAAATTTCCAACAGGAAATGGATGCCAACACTTCAAAACCATAAGACATAGGAGCAGAATTAGGCCATTCAGCCCATCAAGGCAGTCGCACTGTTCTTCTCCTTTGTCTTCTGGTTTATGATAGAAGGAAGGTCATTAAATCAAAACAGGGTTTAATATCACCGGCATATTTCTTGAAATTTGTTGTTATGCAGCAGCAGTTCATTGCAATACATATTAATAAAAACTGTGAATTGCAGTTGGAGGTGTGTGTATGTCCCTCAGCCCTGACATTTTCAGCTATTGTTCAGCTCTGATATATGTATGCATGTGTGTATGTACATATCTGTATATACGTATGTATATATTCACTCACTCACTCACTCAGTCCTACCAATGCTTGAAATGACAGAGCTGAGTTACAGCACAGAGGTGCTGTTCATCACTGCACAAGAGCAATAGAAGCAGGGATCTATCACATCAGACTAAACCCAAGATGCAGACTGTGCAAGGAATTTGCTGAAACCATCCAGCACATAGTGGCAAGGACAACCAAGTAGCAGGAACTGTGTACAGGAACTTCTGCGCTGAGTATGGATTGGGAAAGTCCAAATGGGAAACACCCAAGAAGGTAGTGGAGGATGACAGAGCTAAGATCCTGTGGGACTTCCAAATACAGATTGATAAGCAGGTACTGGCCAGCCAACCAGACGTAGTAATACGGGACAAGCAACAGAAGAAAGTAATAGCAATAGAAGTGGCAATGCCAAATGACAGTAACATGAGGAAGAAAGAATATGAGAAGCTGGAGAAATACCAGGGCTTAAAAGAGCAGTTAGAAGAGACGTGGAAGGTTAAATTCAGAGTAATCCCGGTGGTGATAGAGGCACTTAGAGCTGTGACACTTGGACTGGGAGAGTGGCCCAAATCCCAGGAACAACATCTGAGATCTCAGTCCAGAAGAGGGGAACTACCAGAACAGCAAGGATACAGCACCAAACCCTCAAGCTCTCAGGACCCTAGTAGAGGACCTGAGTTTGAGGGAAAAATACACATACATCCCACCCATGAGGGGTGAGGAAAAATATACATGAATGTATATAAATTAAATAAGTAGTGCAAAAAGAGAAAAAATGAAGTGAGGTAGTGTTCATGGGTTCAATGTCCATTCAGACATCTGATGGCAGAGAGGAAGAAACTTCCTGAATCATTCAGGTTCCTGTATCTCCTCCCTGATGGTAGCAATGAGAAGGTGACATATTCCTGGTGACGGGCTCCTTAATGAAGGATACCGACTTTTTTGAGGGATCACTCCTTTTGAGCATCTGTAGATAACTGAGCCTGAGGGAAGAGTGACAAGCTCCTCCATCTCTGTACCGGGGCTGGGATGATTATCCAGAAGCCGCAGTTAGCTTCCTTTGTGCATGGTATGATTGTAGGCACTGGAGCATTTTTACTTATGCTCACTGACTTCAGCTTTAGCAGTATGCCTTGTTGTTTCTCTCAGCCAAATGCTTCCTTATGTTAGACCAGCACTATCACCTTACCTCTGGAACTCAGTTCTTCAGTTAATCTGTGAAAATGACAGAGACAAGACCTGGAGATAAGTGGTCCAGGTGGAATCAAGTCTGCTTGCTGGTAATTGTTAATCAGGGAGTAAATGCTGTTGGATTGCCTTACTGACAACAACATTAGTACCCCTTGCTGTAGCCTGAGAACACATTGGTCAGTCATTAGCTGGATTGGAGTTGTCCTACTTTTTGTGAACTGGTCATATCTGGTGAAACATGCACAAAATGCCAGAGGAGCTCAGCAGGTCAGGCAGCATCTAAGGAGAGGAATAAACTGTTGATTGGGTGGAGATCTGTTCTTACCAAATGAGGCATAAGATGGACCTTCCCTCTGCTAGGTCACCCTTTGACAAGATATAGCACCTGCTTAGCCTCCTGATTGGGGTCAGATGAGGTCTTGGGAGCAGGTGGTGGATGGTCATATGAGCAGCTGGTGCACATCACAATTCCAGGTTATGTGACCACTGATGCCAGGCAGACAATCTCTGAAGAGTACTGATAATGGCTGAGGGTCACCCTTGTTCTGGGAGCACTGCCCAGAAGAAAGCAATAGCACATCACTTCAGTAGAATTTGCCAGTAGTCATGGGAAGACTATGATAGCCCAAGTCATACGACACAGCACATAATGGTGATGATGACTAATTGAGAACCTATCAAGCTCAGCTTTAAATGTACTAAATAGATACAAGAGACTACATATCCTGGAATCTGGAAGAAGAAATCTGCAAGAAGCACAGCTGTTGAGATGTCCATCTATTCAATACATTTTAAATTATTTCCCAAATATGTGCACTATATAATTTTTGAACCTGGTTTTCACTGATTCAAAGGATTCAAAGTACATTTATTCTCAAAGAATGTACAAATTATGCAACCTTGAGGTTTATTTGCTTACGGGCAGCCACAAAAGCAAGAAACCCGAAAGAACCCAACTGGAAAAAAAAGAAAGGGCAACATCCAATGCACAGAGTGAGAGAGAGAAAAATACCCAAATCTTTCAAACAATAGAAGCAAGCAAGCAAACCTGATTGAGTCTCAGATTTGGTTTCTGTTTGTCTTTTAGCACTGTAGTCATATCTACACCTGGTCCCTCTTTGGATTCAGTAAAAGGTTAAATTAGCCTGAACAAGAAATGTGATATTGTTGTGTTTCTTTTAAAGACACTGCCAGAGAAAAGCTTTGGCAAACCACTTCTATAGAAACATGTGCCAAGAGCAATCACGGTCAAAGATCATGATCGCCCATGTCATACGAAACAGCATATAATGATGATGAAACAGTCAATGTTTCGGTCTGAGAGTTTTCATTAAGATCTAGAACGTGGCAGCACATGGGTGGCAGCCTCCTATGTGCTGAGTTTTGCTTAAATTCAAAGTGTTTGAGGCTTGAGACATGCATGCACGTTGGAAAGGGCGGGAAGTAAAATTGAAACATTGACATCATTATCGTTCAACCTAATTGGTCAGGAAGCCAAAAAATATAACGGCTAGATTGTAAACTTTTGGCTTTGTGCTTCAGAAGCAGAATGATTTTCCTGCTGGATCCCCACTGAGTTCTCAGCATACTGTAAATTTAAAATTTCAGCCCATCATCTCTATCTCATAAGCTTCAAGAATACAGGATTATAGATTCTGCGATGTAAGTGCCAGTATTTGTGCTGTAGGAAGCAGAATGGAAACTAATGATTTAATTATCTTAGGGTCATTCAGATCTTCAAGATAAACAGCACAGAAACAAGCCAACTGGCCACCACATCCATACTGACTTCTTTGCCCATCTACACCAATCCTGTTGTTCTGCTTTGGCATCATATCCTTTTATGACTTGCCTCCTTCAGATTCAGTTGTGTTTATTTATCACATTTAACAGGAGCTTACAGTGAAATGCATTGTTTACATTAGCAGCCAACACACACAAGGATGTGCCACACATTCTGACACCGACATAGCATGGCCACAATGCTCAGCAGAAAAACACAGAACACAACAGCATCAAAGAAACAACAGTGCCACAAGCCCCATTCCTCCCACGCACACAGACAACCCTCCAGCTCCAAGACAGACCTCTGACCTCCAGTCTCCAGTCTCCAAACTGGCCATTGGGCTTTGACTTCTGGATAACCGGTTGACCTTTGGCCTTCGACCTTCAGTGTCGACCCCGGGACTAGCTGATGGCAGGACCCGAACTCCAGATCTTGATCTCTGGGCTCAGCATCTCATCGGTCCTCATGCTTCCTGCTTGTACAGATAACTAATCCAAGGATCCACTGACCTTGGTCTGTCTGTCTGTGCTACTTAAACATGATTATGTTCAATTCTACAGTCTCCTCAGGGGTATGTTTCAGATATGAACAATTGTCTTTGTATAAAAAGACTTGTCCCTGATAGAGTCAAAGTTCAAAGTAAATTTATTATCAAAGTACATATATATCACTGTGTATGTATGTGTGCATGTATGTATAGTGCTTGAGGCAGCCTCGCATTAAGGGATGATGATTTGTGTTCTTAGAAAATGGTCCATTTCACATTTTTCCATAATGTGCATCATCTGGGCATGTGCTGTGAAACACATTTATTTGTCTGTCTATCTATCTATTCACATAAATTCCGCAAGAGAAAATTTAATTCTGTATCCCACACATGAGTTAGTGATTTATGAATTCTGTTAGGGCAATTTCTATTACCTGAATGACTGTGATGTTGGTATCACCTACATGGTTTTTTCAGCTCAGTCCACAGACTCATTCTGCTCTGGTTGTGCAATTCCTCCAGGACTTGTGTATGCATTACTCGAATTTCCAGAAACTGCAGAATCACTTGTGGTTTTGACAAAATAAGGATAACAGAAACTGATATTTTTACGTGCATTGCTGATCGCTTGATTTTTGAAAGTCACTGTTGGAAGTTTAGACCCAAGATTTAAATATGAACCTCCATTTTTTTAAAATGTAAATAAAGTTAGAAGGTGAAACTTTGATTCAAATGTGCATTCAGTTGTTCGATTTGGAATTACAACTTTGTTGATTGTGAGTGCCATCAAATCTAATTAGATCTCTTTTCAGCCAGCTAAGGTTCAGAAACCACTCTAATTTAGTTTAATGTATCGTTTTGTGTGCTTGCTTTTAAATCAATGGAAATTTAATAAGATTAAACCTAAAGTAAGATAGACAATGTGTTTTATTGGTCTTGTAACGAGTTCTAGTTACCTCTGTAATAACATAGGTTACATGACAAAAGGTTCATTAAGACCAACAGTTGCAAGAAAGATCAAGACTTTGTCAGTATTCTACATAATTAAAAAGATGGTATCAGTTTCTGTCAAACTGCCTTGGCTGCAGGAGAATAGAAAACTGAAAGAAAATGGTAATATTGTTTCAGTGCTCAGTTTTTCACTCAGAGATCTTAATCCTTTTGTGATCATTGTGAATTATTACCTTTTAGAAAATTTATTTAGAGGCCCTCTGGCCTAATGAGCTGTGTTGCCCAGGAACCTGCCTATTTAAACCAAGCCTAGACACAAGACAATTTACAATGACCAATAAACCTACGAACCGGTATGTCTTTGGAATGTGCTTATGAGGTCAAGAATCCATCTTCCTCATACTAAAGAGTTGTTTGATAGAAGGGTAGAATATGCCCTTGGGTTTAGTGACTAGTGCTTTCAGGCCTTTGTATCTTCTGCCCAATGGGAGAGGGGAGGAGAGAGAATACCCAGCGTGGGTGCGATCTTTGATTATGTTGGCTGCTTTACCGAGGCAGAAAGAAGTATGGAGAGTCCACGGAGCAGAGACTGGTTTCTGTGATGTGCTGAGCTGTGTCTATAAATATCTGCAACTTCCTCAAAGATTCAAAGTACATTTATTATCAAGCTGTATATACAATATACAAACTGGAGATTCAGCTTCCCCACAGACAGCCACAAAACAAAGAAACACCATAGAGCCCATTTAAAGAAACCCCCCCCCCCATACAAACAGACCATGTGAGGGGAGAAAAAGAACAAATAGCGCAAACAGCGAAAAATTAACAAATAACCCACAAAACATAACGTGGAGCCAGAGAGTGATGCTTTCAGATAGGGTGTTTTCTATGGTGCCTTGATAAAAGTTGGTGAAGGTCAAAGTGGACATGTCACATTTCTTTAGCCTTCTGGTGATGGAGATATGATCCCAAGTTCAAGTCCAACCGTACGCACATATACATCTAAACAAAACAGCGTTCCTCCAGAGCAAGGTGTAAAACACAGTACAGACAGCACATACAGTCACGAAAACAAAATAGGAAAAACATTACCTTGGGGAGACGGGTGGATAAATCTTTGAAAGATCATGAACCCAGAGCTAAGCAGAACTGGGACAAGTGAGACATGATCATAATGGACAGTGGGATCTTGAGAACCTTGTTTTCTGAGCACTTCCCCTTCAAAATATTAAGAAATGATTTGTGGTTTTAGAAGTGGGAGAGTCGGGGGTGGGGGGGGGGGGGTTGAGAAAGCCAGGTTCAGTGGCTTTGTATCCTCGCTGTTATTCAGATGGGAGTCAAAACATAGCTGACTGACTTCTCATTGAGGTAAGGAGGGAGACAGCGTACAGGGATGTAGTCAAAGTTCAAAGTAAATTTATTATCAAAGTGCATATATGTCACCACATACAACCCTGAGGTTTGTTTTCTTGCAGGCATACTCAATAAGTCTATATAATAATTATCATAATAGCATCAATGAATGACCACACCAACTTGAGTGCTCAAACAGTGTGCAAAAGACAACAAACTGTGCAAGAACAAAAAGAAGGAAATAATAGTAATAATAAATAAATAAGCAATAACTATCGAGAAACACCAGCATTCATTTTATTCAGAACTGCAGTTGCGGACAAAAATTCAGGTCAGATTGTGTATTGGATGAGTGGATCCATTAAAAAAAGATTCAGGGACATTGGTTGTAGAGATCAAGAACACAGCAGTTTTGCCAAATGAACATTTTTATGGATGTTTCAAGTGAGGAACTGAGAAAATGCTGGTGATAAAATAGCTACAATGCAAGTGGAAGCATTATGATGGATGAAATTATTGTAATGAAGTTAAATATCTAGACCTCTATCATTAGAGCAGGGATTTCCACAGACCTCTTGCTTTATGGTATTGGTCCATGACATAAAAAAGTTGGAAGCTTCTGCATTAGAGGATCATAAAAGAATTAGATAAAGGAATTGTAGCTGGTACTTGAGAAAGAAACCAAAGCTGATGACTGAGGGAATTAACGCTGTATGATGCACTTCCAGATAGCAGAGTTTCAAGTTGAAAAAGTATGTTTGAACCTTTATTAAGAAACCGGCAAAGATGCACGATCAAAATAAGTGAGAACGAAATTAACGTTATGACTGAAGTTTGCAGAATTAACAATATAAGCGTAATAAGCAAAGTTAGCGGTTAAAACAAATATTCATCCCCTGCTTTGTCTATCTTTAACTAAACTAACGACACAAAGGGTAAATATGTGATGATACTCATTTACCTCTACCATGCCTAAACCCATGTGACAAATGCCCATAACCTGTAATAAAATAGTGCAACACAAAATAAAATACAAACAGACAGAAAATAGATATGTGGCTCCTCCAGGATTCAATAACTCTTACTGATAATTGTCCAAAGCATACCAGCTTTAGAGGTAGCATGGCAAATTCATAGTCTGAATCAGGTTTATTATCATTGACATATGGTATCACGGTAATGTAGTGGATAGTGCGACACTATTACAGCTTGGGGCATTCCATAGTTCAGAGTTCAATTCCAGCACCATTCTGTATGGAGTCTCTGTACACCCTCCCTGTGGGATGTGTGTGTGGGTTTTCCTCTAGTGTTCTGGTTTCTTCCCACAGTCCAAAGACAGACCAGGTAGGTTAATTAGTCATTGTAAATTCTCTTGCGATTAGGTTAGGGTTAATCAGTTTTATTGGGGGTTGATGGGGCAACATGGCTTGAAGGACCGGAAGGCCCTATTCCATGCTGTATCGCGAAAAAAATAACTATGTTGTGATAGTAGTTGATTTGAAATCATAGGATGCAATACATATAAATTACTATAAATTATAACAGAATATATAATAAATGAAGAAATGGTGCAAAAAGAGGGCAAAATAGTGAGGCAGTGTTCATGGACTGTTCTGAGATCTGATTTCTCTAAATCTACCAATTTAATTAGATCAGCATTGCATTGTTGGCCAAAGGGCCTGTTCCTTCTCAGTGCTGTTCCTTGTTCCACTGCCTTGCTTTACAGAATGAAATCTGCTGATGTGGTCTGTATATAGACTCCAGTCATATGTATTTTAACTCTTAAACTAAGTTATATTAAACTTCTTCAAGAATACCTTCTCATTAACTTCCCAGATAAACCAGGGATGGGTCATCAACAATGGGCTTTTTTCAATAAAAAAATTTTTTAAAAACAATCCTTTATTCCAAGGATTTATTGCAGCTGGTTAGACTACACTTGGAATATTGCATTCAGTTCTGGTCACCTCATTCGAGAAAGGATGTGGAAGCTTTAGACAGGGTGCCGAGGAGATTTACCAGGATGCTGCCTGGACTAGTGAGCGTGTCTTATGAGGATAGGTTGGGAGAACTAGGGCTTTTCTCTTTGGACTGAAGAGTGAGATGTGACTGGATAGAGGTGTACAAGATGATAATGGGCATAGATTGAGTGGACAGCCAGAAACTTTTTCCCAGAAGTGGCTAATACGAGAGGGCATAATTTTAAGCTAACTGGAGGAAAATATAGGGAGGATGTCAGAGGCAAGTTCTGGGTGTGTGGAATGCACTGCCAGGGCTGGTGGTAGAGACGGGAACATTTAAAAGAATCTTGGATAGGCACATAGATGATTTAAAAAAAGGAGATTGATGTGGGAAGTAAGAGTCAAATTGATCTTAGAGTAGATTAAATGGGTGGCACAATATTTTGGGCTGAAGAGCCTGGACCATGCTCTAGTGTTCTATGTTCTCCATTAAAAATGTTTATTAGTGTTATAAATGTTTAAATATATGATAAATAAATGTAGTTTACTGCCGTTGATGCACTGATATCAGATCTGAATACCTCAACAAGTGAAAGTTTTACATGCCTGCCTGTATAAAGTCAGATCATTTGGGATTGTTGTGACCATTGCAACTTTATGCTTAGAGATCAGTTACTGCTTGATCAATTTTTTAAAGCGACAAGGAGCAGTTTCCATGGAACTGCATATGTTCCAAGAGTTCTATATTTATCAAGATTTACTCAGATGTAATGCTTTATTGAGTGCACAAGGCAAGCACATAGAGCTGCAGACACACAAGAGATTCTGAAAAGCCAGAGTAACACCCACAAACTGCTGGAGGAACTCAGCAGGTCAGGCAGCATCTATGATGTAGAAAAAAGAGTCAATGTTTTGGGTCGAGACCCTTCATCTGGATTGGAAAGGAAGGGAGATTGAAAGACAAATTTCCATAGCTTTTAAAAATTATTAGCAAAAATGCATAAATAAATGTATTGAAAACACTAAAGGTGTGCCAGAAAGGTATTTGTTTCATAAGAATATTTTTATGAGCAACATGAGAAAGCCTGCAAATGCTGGAGAACCAAAACGAGACAAGCAAAATGCTGGAGGAACTGAGCAGCATCTACAGAAATGAATAAATTGTCGATGTTTCAAGCCAAGATTAAAAGAAGGTGGGGTGGGACAAGGAGGATAGCTAAAGATGACAGGTGAAGCCAAGTGGGTATGAAAGGTAAAGGGCTAGAGGGGAAGGAATTTATAAGAGATGCATCTTGCCCAGGAGACTTTCTTCCCAATAATGACTCTACAAACAAGAGACCAACCATCCCTAACCTAAGGATCAAAAAATAAAGAATACTGCTTTAAAGTCAATGAATCAATTGAAGTATTTTTGAGAAAATGCATTGCAAGATTTTGTTGATATTTTGGCTGTTGCTTACTAGCTTCACATATGCCCACTATTGCAAAACAACTATCACAGAGCCAGTTCCCACTGCTATCTGTGAGGAGTTTGTTCATTCTCCCTGTGACCACATGGGTTTCCTCCAGGTGCTCCAGTTTCCTCCCACATTCCAAAGACATATGGGTTAGGGTTAGAACCGTATGTGCACGTTCTGTTGGTGCTGAAAGCACTGTGACACTTGCAGACTGCCCCCAGCACAATCCTTGGACAGTGTCGTCTGTTGACGCAAATGATGCATTTCACTATGTTTTAGTATGTCGCAGTAGTAAATCAGGGCAACTGGACGTGTGTTGTCTGGAAGACATTTCACCACTCATCCAAGAGGCTTCTTCAGTTATGATCTGTGGTGGGTAGTTTTCAGATTATAGACTCCAGGAGTTTTTTTTAAAGGTATAGCAATCACATGAGGGTCGTTAAGAGCTGTAGGGGTATTGAGAGGTAATTTTTGTCAAACTGGGAAACCCATCCCTGAGCAGAGGGGATGGGGTATGACACCACCTATCGGCTACTTACCAAGCAGTCCTAACATCTCTACCCTGGCATCTCCTCAGCAGTTCACACCTTCATTCATACAAAAATAAGACTAATGACCTTCTCATTACCTCAATGACTCTTAATGACCCTGATGTGATTGCTATACTTTTAAACAACTCATAGAGTTTATAAGCCGGAAAGCTACCCACCATGGATCAGAACTGAAGAAGCCTCTCGGATGAGAGGCAAGATGTCTTCTAGACAACTCAGTAAGCCTAGTTGCCTTGCTTTACTACTGCTTGATATACAATGACCTGGATGACTGAGAACCTTCACTGACATATGTTTTGATGTACATATGGCAGATAAAGATAATCTCATCTCTCTTTGCTCCATGACTGAGCTTCTGTCATCATGCAACAGTTTACGATGAGCCTCAGTCACACTGAGCAGTTGAAGATCATTATTCACTGTTGTAGAATTGTTCTACTGTGAGGAGACACTTCTGGTTGTATGGTATGTAATTTTAGCAGCAAATTTTTTCTTGAATTGAGGATAGAAAATTCATTTTAATATTAGGCAAACAAATTTGCATGAAAACTTCTACCTACTACATGTGGCAAATTCACCTGTAAACTAAAAATAATTAAATCCAAAATCAGTCCACAATGTGCAAATATCTCAGAAAGGCCAAAGTCTCTTAGCCAAGAGGCATCTCTTATAGACAGATATTCTTATGAAATAAATAATATTGCAGATATTAAATAATACTTCATATCTGCAGTATTACTCTTTTAGTTGCTCTGCTTGTGATTAAATTTAATTACCTGGAACCCTGCTATGCTGATCCACATAGGAAATCTTGATTTTGCTTTGCATTTGAATTCCCTTAAGTCTATGAGATTCTCCTTCAGGTGTCCATGCCTACTTGTTAACTACAGATGCCCTGATGAGAGATCTCAGCCCAAAGTATTGACTGTTTATTCCTTTCCACAGATTCTGCCTGACCTGCTGAGTTCCTCCCGCATTTCATATGTATTGCTTTGGATCTCGGGGTCTCTCATCCACCCACCAGAGATACCTGTCTGGAGTACTGCATAAGCAGGGCACTTAGTATTGCTAATGACCCCTCTCATCCGTCTCACAATCTTTTTGACCCACTACTGTAGGCAGGAGGTACCACAGCATTAGGACAAGAACTGTTAGGATGGGAAACAGCTTCCTCCCCCCACCATAAGTCTACTAAACTCCTTGACACCACCCAGTGCCAGTAGTGTTATGCTGTTACTTTTTATCTTCTGTAGTAAACACACCTTGTTATTTGTTAATTTACTAGTGGTAATATAACTTTATGTGTAATGTATGTGACTTTTATGTTCTGTGTTTTGCATCTTGGTCCAGAGGAACATTATTTTGTTTGGCGTTATATATGTGTACGATTGAATGGCAATAAACTGAACTTGACCTTGATTTCCAACATCTACAGACTCTCTTGAGTTTATGTTATGCAGATGTTCTATCCTCTGTAATAATTCAAAAGCAGTAAATGCAAAAATATTTAGCACATCAGATTGCATCTGTGAGAAGTCAAAATAATTACTTATTATCAAATCACAAATGAGAAAATCAGCAGATGCTGGAAATCTGAGCAACACACACAAAATATAAGAGGGACTCAGCAGGCCAGGCAGCATCTATGGAAAAGAGTACAGTTGATGTTTTGGTTCCAGAATATGTGGCAACACTTGCAGACTGCCCCCAGCACATCCTTGGGTTGTGTTGGTTGTTAATGTAAAAAACACATTACACTCTGTTGTGATCTACAGTACTATGCAAAAGTCTTAGTCACATATATATAGCGTAGCTAGGGTGCCGAAGAACATAAGGAAATAGAAATAGGAGCAGGAGTAGGCTGTCTGGCCTATCAAGCCTGCTCCGCTATTCAATAAGATCATGGCTGTGTTAAGTATATTTACTGACTTCTGCACAATATTGTATTTATCGACATTGAGCAGAGAGCAAATTTGTATATCTGGTAGGAGCAAAGAATATTGGGAATGGCGAGGGTGGAACTCACCTCCTTGGGGGGAGTATGGGACGGGGGAGGTGTTGGTGCGGGTGGCATGGATACAGGGTTACCAAGTCCTGAGACACCAGGCAACGTCATTTGATTCCAAGCAATAGGTTTATTGATCATTATAGAATGTCTCTCTGGTGCTTCCCACTGCCTCCCCTCTCCCTACCCCCTTTCCTAACTATGATTCCCTCTCCCTACCCCCTTTCCACTCTCAATCCATAATCAGAATCAGGTTATGTCATGGAATTTGTTTTTTCCTTGTGGCAGCAGTACAGTGCAATATATACAATTACTACAGTACTGTGCAAAAGTCTTAGGCATCATGGCTTTATATACTTGGCTAAGACTTTTGTACAGTCCTGCATGTGTGATGAATAATTGAATCTGAACAAGGTGACCATGAAGATTGAGAAATACGCAAGTGGCTGTCTTCTACATGCTGTGAAGGCAGGGAAAGGTATTTCTGGGGAAGGGTCCATGGCAAAGAAATATGGTGATCACATTACAGGCAACTGTACACCTCAGCTTACAGGAGAACTTCGAGAGAGCTGTGAGAAAGCCGACATGCTTCTCTGACCCTCACCATCCAGATCATTGCCTCTCCTCGTTGCTGCCATCAAGGGGGTAGTACAGGAGCGTGAAAACACACACTTAGCATTTTAGGAACAGCTTCCTCCCTCCCCCATGAACACTACCTTATTATTCCTTGATTTTGCACTCTACTAACTTGTAGTAATCTGATGCAGCCTGAGCTCTAAATATTTCGAGTATTTACTGTTTTTTATTATTATAGAGAGTAGAAATATTGTTCCAAAGCACAATGGTGGACACCAGCACAACATAAATACAAAAGATCCTGCCGATGCTGGAAACTAAGGTCAAGTTCAGTTTATTGTCATTCAATCATACACAAGTATACCACCAAATGGGGCAATGTTCCTCCAAACACAGTATATTTAACTCACGCACATTACACATAAAGTAATATTACCACTTGTAAATTAACAAACAATAAGTTGCATTTACAACACAAGTTTAAAAAGTAAACCCTATAACGCTACTGGCGCTTCATATGTGATGGGATCTGGGTGGTGACAGGGCGTTCAGTAGATTTTTGGTATGGGGGAAGAACCTATTTCCCAGCCTAACAGTTGTTGTCCTAATGCTATGATACCTCCTGCCCGATGGTGGGGGCTGTCAGAGATTGTATTTTGTAACTTATAGTAATTTTTTGTCTTGTTGCTGTCAGAAAGCAACACATTTCATGTCATTTAAGTCTGTGATGAAAACCTGACAAAAATACACATCTGTGATGTAAGAATATTCATGAAAAACCTGTGGATTTCCAGTGTTGACTGAGTTCACCAGTAAGAGCTAAGGTCTTGTTTATCCCTCTGGTGAGTAAAGCAAACATTACAGTGTAGAGCGGCGGTGAGATAGTGGGAGGATTTGTTGTGTGTGAAACCTGTGGAAGAAGTCACTCAGTGACGGTCTGACCAGCAGATATACCTACAGTTAAACTGTTGTGTCTAGTTTACACTAAGTGTCGTAAGTGAAAAAAATAGAAAACAAATAGATTTATGTTCTGCTGAATTTTTGGCTGTTAACTGATATTGTAAGTAATAGTTATAATTTTGTATCCTTGTGCCCTCTAAGAAGTGAGGGGGCACAGGGCTGAACTGGCTGAAATGCTGCCACGTAAATAGCCTTTGTTGCCACACAGCTATTCATCCTAAATATTCATTGTATGCCTATTACAAGCAAAAATATTTAAAGTGCTGCGCTGTCTTCGGGCCATGTGGAAATGTCCTGCTCAGAGCAAACTTTGGTCCGTGCCGCTGTTTAAAAAAAAAAATCAGAAAAAAATAGCTGGAATGTTTCTTTATATGTAAATAGGTTGCAAAAATTAATATAGGTATATCTTAAATCTATACCTATAGGTATGTTACTGGTATATGAAGGACTTGTATATATTCAGGACTCAGAAGTGGGCAGCAAAAATCATTCAGGACACCCCTGTAAACAGCCTTTTCCAAAAGCTCCCTTCTGTAAAGAGCTATAGGGCTATAAAAACAAGAAGTTCACAACATATTAGAAGTTTCTTCCCCTGGGCAGTTAATCTGAGCAAACATTCTAGTAAACCCTCCTCACCTCCCCCCATCTATTAACTCCATCACTGCACTGCTGTAAACACTTTAAACCACTTTTTTAAATGCCGTTTACTTTGTAAATACATGCTGGTATTTATGTATTTATGCGTATTTTATTCCAAATTTGCACTTTATCTTCTGAATTTTTTATATAATTCTTTACGCTTTATAATTATTGAATGTTGTATTTGTAGCATGTTGCACCCTTAACAACACATCATAGTAAATTCCCAATGCATGTAAATGTGTGTGGCAAATAAAGTTAATCCTTGATATGTTTTTTTGTTATCATGAGTTTGTTAAACTTTCAAAATGAAACATAATGAATATTCCTGTTCCCTTAACAACTGTGTTTCATGGGGTTCGATATATTTTGATGTTATTAACAGTGCTCAGAGGATATTTAGTTAAATGCTTTAACCTTGTTACTTGCCTTACTAAACAGCAACCTAAGCTTGCTACAGTGACAGGTTGAAGTGTGAGACACTCAGGAATAAGTTCAAAGTTTTGACTGAATTTATAAAAGTACACATATGCCATCCTATACATCCCTGAGATTAACTTTCTTGCAGGTATACACAGCAAATACAAAGAAACGGCAAAAAGAGCAAAGGAATAATACTAAATAAACAATAAAAGTTGAGAAATGCCGAAGCTGAGGGAGAGAGGTTAATGATTGTGGTGGTAGGAGAGATGAAAGCAGAACCACCACTGTTGAGGGAAAAGCTTCCAGGAGTTTTACAAAGTGCTTGTAGAGGCTTGTAAGGTTTCTGGCTCCCATCACTGCCAGGTTTCCCAGCCTCTGGGACATTTGTGAAGGAACGTTGAATGCTAAATCAGACTCCCAATCTCACTGTGTGATCCCGATCTACATGTATCAATTAAACTCCTACTTACTTGTGGCAGGATTGGCCCTGATAACTACTGCTGTGAAATAACCCATATGCTGAATGTGTCATGTGTTGTCAGCATGTTCCATCCACTTCAGGATTTTAACCTTGTCCCTTCCCACTGTAGTTTACTAGTACATTGCTTTATGAGGCAATTGCCACAAAATGCTGGAGGAACTCTGCAAGTAAGGCAGCATTTATGGAACTGAATAAGCAGTCGGCGTTTCAGTGCCGAGACCTTTCGTCAGGGTAAGGGTCTCGGCCTGAAACATCGACTGCTTATTCATTTCGGAAGATGCTGCTGGATTTGCAGAATTCCCCCGGCATGTTGTGTGTGTTGCTCTGGATTTCCAGCAGCTGCAGAATTTTCTGTGTTTATGAGGCGATTGTACATTTTATTTTCTCACTCGCTGTTCTGTTCTAGAAGACTGTTTACTGATGCACTTGACTTTGTCCCTCCAGGCCTGTACCAGGATCTCTATCTTCACTACTCCACCTTCAGAACAGACAAAGGCAGCCCATGCCGGGGTCGATGCCTGGCAATCTTCCTAATTCCACCATGCCGGGGTCTTCTGCAGTGCTGATGCCTGTAAGTATTGTGTGCAATTTTTCTGCTCGGAGTAACATATTCCTCTCCTCCTTCCCTTTTCCCCATGATCCACACTCCTATCGTATTCCTTCTTCTTCAGCCCTTTCCGTTTCTGATTTATCACCTCCCAGCCTCCCACTTCACCCCCTCTTACCATCCATCTTCTCCCTCACCTGGTTTCACCTACCACTTGCCAGCCTATACACATTCCCCTCCTCCCACCTCCCATGTACTATGCTACCTTTAGATTCATTTTCTTGGAGGCATTTGCAGGAAAAATAAATACAGTAGAGTTTCCGAAAAGCTGTACATAAACAATGACTGACAGAAAACGATATGCAAAAGAAAACAAGTTGTGCAAATAAGAAATAATACCGTGAACATGAGTTGTAAAGAGTTCTTGAATCGAGTCTGCAAGTTGTGGAATCAGTTCAGAGATATGGTGAATGAAGCTATCCATGCTGGTTCAAGAGTCTGGTGGTGTTTGACCTAAGGCTTTGGTATCTCCTGCCTGATGGTAGTAGCAAGGAGAGAGCATTGGCTGGATGGTGGAGGTCTTTGATGAAGGATGCTGCTTTCTTGAGGCAGTGCTCCATGTAAATGTGCTCAGTGGTGGGGAGAGCTTTTCCTCTGATGGACTGGGCTGCATCCACCACTTTCTGTTGTCTTTTCTGTTTCTTGGCCAGGTCAATGGGGAGGGTTGTTTGTGTCTTCATGGTGTGAGTGGGGGAAAAAAAGCAGATTTATTATCACCAGCATATGTTGTGAAATTTGTTGTTTGGTGGCAGTAGACATAAAAAAATTACTCATCATCATCATTATGTGCAATGTCATATGATGTGGGCGATCATAGTCCCATGACCATGATTGTTCTTGGCAAATTATTCTACAGAAGCGGCTTCCAATCACCCTTTTCTGGGCAGTGTCTTTACAAGATGGGTGAGCCTGTCTATTATCAATACTCTTCAGAGATATTCTGCCTGATGTCAGTGGTCGCATAACCAGGACTTGTGATATGCACCAGCAGCTCGTATGACCATCCACCACCTGCTCCCGTGGCTTCACGTGACCCTCACGTGAAGGGGTTGGGCTAAGCAGGGACTGCACCTTGTCGAAGGGTGACCTACAGGCTAGCAGAGGGAAGGAGTGCCTTACACTTCCTTTGGTAGAGACACATCTCACCCTGCCACCCAAAAAAATCACTATGTTACAATAATAAATAAAATAAAGAGTGCAAAAGAGGAATAGTGAGTTAGTGTTCATGGACTGCTCTGAAATCTGATGGCAGAGGGGAAGAAGCTGTTCCTAAAACATTGAGTGTGTGTCGTCAGACTTTTGTACCTCCTCTCTGATGGTAATACAGAGAAGAGAGCATGTCCTGGGTGGTGGGGGTCCTTATGAAGGGTGCTGCCTTCTTGAGTCACTGGCTCGTGAAGATGCCCTCGATGGTGGGGAGAGTATGTAGTTTTTTCCCAGTGGAATTGCAGTTTGCTGCTTCACTACATAAACAGGGATAGGGCAGCAATCATCCACGAGGAAATTTCAGCAGCTGCTGGAAATCCAAGCTACAGCCAGAGAACGCTGAGAATTCTCAACAGGTCAGACGGCACATGGAGAGAGAAATGCAGAGATGATGTTTCAGACTGATATCTCATCCAAACCTCTTTGACCCAAGACACTAATTCTTCTCTCTCCATGGATGTCACCTGTCCCACTGAGCCTTCCCAGTCTTTCCTGTTTCATTTCAAAGAACATAGAACATAAAGCAGTACAGCACCGTTCAGACGCTTCGGCCCACGATGTTGTGTTAATCCTTCAATATACTCCAAGCTTCTTTCCCACATAGCTCCCTATTCCCTTTCACCCACAAGCCTATCCAAGAGTCCCTAACTGTCTGTTATGTAGTTGTCTCTTCCACCACTCTGGCAGTGCAATCCATGCACCCACCACTCCCAGTGTAAAAACAGAAACCTCTCTCACCCCCCCATACCTTCATCCATTCACCTTAAAATTATGCCCTTGTAGCGATGTGCTACACACAGCGCCGAAATAACGACACGCAGTCGGTATGTCGTTTCGAGACTAGTTTATTCAAACTTTGCGGCGCTGGCATTTAATCCCTAGCGCCCGCCCTCTCCGGGCGGAAATGACGTCAGAGGTGCATTACCAAAGTCTCCCCCCGCGCGCTGGCTATTTGTGAGCCGGTTCGCCTGCGCAGAAAGTGGGTCGCCACACCCTCTTGTATTAACCATTTCCGCACTAAAAAAAAGGCACTGGTTGTCCAGTCAATCTATGCCTCTTATCATCTTATGCACCCCTATTAAGTCACCTTTCATCTCCTTCACTCCAAAGAGGAAACTTCTAGCTTGCTTAACTTTTTCTCACAAGACATGCTCTCTAATCCAAACAGTATTCTTGTAAATCTCCTTTGCACCCTCTCTAAAGATTCTACATTCTTTCTATAATGAGGTGACCAGAACTGAACAAAGTACTCCAAGTGTGGTCTAACCAGGGTTTTATAGAGCTGCAGGATTACCTCATGGCTCTTGAACTCAATCCTCCCCAACTGATAAAGGCCGACACAACATACGCCTTCTTAAGCACCCTAACAACTTGCATGGCAACTCTGACAGATCAATGGACATGCACCCCAAGATTCCTCTGTTTGTCCACACTGCTAAGAATCCTGCCACTAACCCTGTACTGTGTTTTCAATATTGACCCTGCAAAGTGTATCACTTCACACTTCTCTGGTTTGAACTGCATCTGCCACTTCTCAGCCCAGCTCTGCTTCCTATCAATGGCCCTTTATATGACAACGCTCTGCGCTATCCACAGCACTATCACCCTTCGTGTCATTGTGTTTCTGTGTCCAACCATGGTCATTTCTGGGATAAAACAGTATAATACAGCATGCAATTCTCCAAATGGTTCTGAACACAATCAGAAATATTGATACAAAAAATCCCCGGTATCACATTTCACTCTCTTAATGGAAAATGCATTTTAACTGCACACTGCATTCTAACCTGTAGGCTTTATTTTGAAAGTACTGCCCCTGAAATTCCTGTGGTTTTTCAAGGCTTTCATCTGTAACTGGCAAGACGGGCTTGTTTGGCTGCTGTTGTTTAGTGCTGTTCTGTGTGTTCTTCCAAGCACAGTTACATACTGCCCATTACGCCTCTGGCACTTAGAACAGCAATGAAGATCCTACATCTTTTGTGGTGTTCAGGGTTTCCTTCATCATGTCAGTCCTTCCTCTTGGTTTTCACTACTCTCAGTCATGCAAGTCCTGGGTGGAGACTCAGGAATGCCATCACAGTCAGATGTGAAGAGATTCTTCATTGCTGTTTCCGTAACAATTTTGTTTTACCAGTCAGCGTTGTCTTACCAATCAAAGCTGAACCCTTGAACCTGGAGCACTGGTGGGCCACTCTTGGTCTGGCCTCTATCATTTGACCTGTTTGGCATGGATGACCCTACCAAGAGCCAAAGCATAAAGCCCTGACTCCAGCCAACATAGCTCTCCAGATCATTGAGGCATGCAAGCCTCCAAACCCAATGACAAGGTTGTGGTCCTCTTGGTGGGCATGTAATGTTGGTGCAGCAATATGTGGCGACATCTGTGGACTGCCCCAGCTCATCCTTGGGATGTTAATCATCCTTGCTGATTGTTAATGCAAACTCCTTAATGGAAATTTCACTGCTAGTTTCTGTGCAAATGTGATAAATAAATAAATGAATCTGAAATAAATCTCAATCTAATTGCTGTCACCAAAGAGCTACTGGCTCAAAATACACAAACCTGACCACAAAAAACTGATATGAAAATAGTAAGTTTCTCAAACAGAAATAAAAGCTTCACATGTTAGAGATTCGTTCAAAAAAAATACAAAGCAGAGTTGGGAATGCAGAGTAGCTTAATAGCACCTGTAAAGAGTGAGCCAGTCTTTAACATAATGGACAGTTGGGCATGGTTAGAAATGTTGAAGTGCTTCTGTGACAGGTGATAGAACATGATAATGAATCTCAGGGTTGTATATAGTGATATATATGTACTTTGATAATAAATTTACTTTGAACTTTGAACTTAATCAGCACCTGTAAAGAGCAAGCCAATCTTTAACATGATGGATGGTTGGTCATTGTTAGAAATTTTAAAGTGTTTCTGTGATAGATAATTTAACAAGTGATATTCTGGAGTCTCTGGGTTTGTGTCCAGATACTCCTTTGTGTTGCTGCTCACCGAGGTAAGTAGAAAGTCAAAATTGGGTTATTATCACTGATTTGTATGATGTGAGGTTTGTTGCTTTGCAGCAGAAGGCATGAAAATTGTTATAACTTACAAAATAAATAAATAGCAGAAGAAGATGGTGCCAGTGAACAATGCTACCTTCTCCAGATGGTCCACAAAATTGTTTCTTTCACTTCTTTTATGTCTTCTTTTTCTCTTAAATGTGGTTCTGGTACTGTTGGAGCCTGTGATCTCCGGTTTGATGGTGTGTTTACAGGTCAATTGAACGATCTGATGCTTTGTTGTCTCTGAGAAAGTTCCAGGAGGCAAGTGGCCTCGAGGCCAGGAAGCCTGAAGATGGGACATGAGCCCATGATCGACTTAATTTCTTGCCGATCTCACTGATTAAAGCGTCGAGGAAGACTGAAAACACCGAGGCAAGTGCAGAACGCGAGCGAGTGCTCAGTGCTGCCTACCAGCTTCTTGCTGCTGCCGGAGGAAGGCGTCAGTCTCTTTCTCCCTCTCACTCGCTGCTCCCGAGGGAAGGGCCCTGCATTTGAACAGTCTCTCTCTTTCTCTCCCTTGATGCTGTTAGAGGATGGTACTCAAGTTCTGGCTCTGCGGTTTGTGGATCGGACTGTAGTTCCTGGTTGCACCTTTTTCTGTTGCTTTTGTGCTATTTTGGGTGACTTAGAATCAGGGTGGCCTGCAGATAATGAACACTGAGCTGAACTGAATACAGACTCCTTGATTTTGTGTTTGTGCTCATTCTGCCTTGTTGCCAATTGTGTGATTTGTTTTTTGCATGTGGAGGGGGTGGTGCTTTCTTTCAAATGGGTTCCATGGTTTTCTTGGTTTCTTGGCTGTCTGTGGAGAAGCTGGATCTCAGGGTTGTATACTTTGATAATAATTGGACATTGAATCCTTTGAAAAAAGAATAATGAGGTAGATTGTGCCGAAATGAGGCCACTCTCAGGCTGGAGGTGAAACCCCGCTGATTTCCTTGGCTGTGTAAATCTAAGGAAGACGCACTCCAGTGCCGTCAAACCTATGAGACTGAGACAGCTCTCCCACCCCAAACTGCGGTTTGTGTGGATGCTGTGTAATTTGCGGCCCTGTTACAACTCAGTGCCAAGAAACAGACAGCACACTGCATACATTTAAAGGAAGTATATTTATGAATCTTAACTAAAGGGTTAGTAAAGAAAAGGAATTAAAAAACAAAAAGAGCCCGTTATAATTAAACAGTCAAATGTACACAAGTTGGAGCTCATCTCTTCCTAAAATTCATATTCACTGATCCTCAGTCGATCTCGGTGCCTGGCTCCATCGAATCACTGTCCCCCTCTGGGTCGTATCCAATGACTGGTTCTCTCCAGTACCTTCTTTCTTCACCTCCTGCTGAACAAAAGACCCAGCTCATGTTCCGAGGCACCTGTTATCTCTGCTATAACCCAAACACTGCTTCTACAGAAAGACCATTACATAGACAATATAGAAGCATAGAAATTTACAGCGCATTACAGGCCCTTCGGCCCACAATGTTGTGCCGACCATGTAACCTACTCTAGAAATTGCCTGGAATTTTCTTACCGCATAGCCCTCTATTTTTCTAAGCTCCATGTACCTATCTAAGAGACTCTTAAAAGACCCTATTGTATCCACTTCCAGTACTACCGCCGGCAGTACATTCCATGCACCCACCACTCTCTGTGTGAAAAACTTACCCCTGACATCCCCTTGGTATCTATTTCCAAACACCTTAAAACTATGACCCCTCGTGTTAGCTATTTCAGCCCTGGGAAAAAGTCTCTGCTATCCACATGATCAAAGCCCCTCATCATCTTATACACCTCTATCAGGTCACCTCTCATCCTCCATCGCTTCAAGGAGAAAAAGTCAAGTGCATTCAACTTATTCTCATAAGGTACGCCCTCCAATCCAGGCAACATTCTTATAAGTCTCCTCTGCACTCTCTCTGTAGTATCCACATCCTTCCTGTAGTGACCAGAACTGAACACAGTACTCCAAGTGGGGTCTGACCAAGGTCTTATTTAGATGTAATATTACCTCATGGCTCTTGATCTCAATCCCACGGTTGATGAATGCCGACACACCATACGCCTTCTTAACAACATTGTCAACCTGCGCAGCAAATTTGAGTGTCCTATTGACACGGACCCCAAGATCTCTCAGATCCTCCACACTGCCAAGAGTCTTGCCATTTATACTATATTCTGTCTTCAAATTGGACCTACCAAGATGAACCACTTCACACTTAGCTGAGTTGAAGTCCATCTGCCACTTCTCAGCCCAGTTCTGCATCCTAGCAGTGAAACTTTTCCCAGGGTGTTACAGAGGAGCAACACCTTATATTCTGTCTGCTTACCCTACAACCCGATGGCTTGAGTATTGATTTCTCTTTCTGGTGAACAAATTCCACCCCCCTCCCATCTCCCTGTTCCCCACTCTGACCATTTACTTCTCACTTGCCTATTACTTCCCCCGAGTCCTCTCCTCCTTCCCTTTCTCCGATTGTCCACTCTCCTGTCTTATCAGATTCTTTCTTAACCATCCGTTGACCTTTCCTACCAGCTTCCAGCTATACTCTTTCCCCTCCCCCCCCCCACCTTTTTATTCAGGCATCTGCCCACTTCCTTCTCAGTCCTGAAGAAGGGTCTTGGCCCGAAACATCGACTGTTTACTTTTCCATGGATGCTCCCTCACCTGCTGAGTTCCTCTAGCATTTTGTGTGTGTTGATAATTAGGTAGTGATCATGGACCATTTAGAAATATGATGGCTTAAGGGAAGAAGCTGTTCTTAAAACATTGAGTCTTCAGGTTCCTGTATCTCCTCTCCAATGGTAGTAATGAGAAGAGGTCATGCCCAAGATGGTTTGTCCTTACTGATGGAAGTTGCCTTTTTGAGGCACAGCTTTTGAAGATTTTCTCAGCGTTGGAAAGGTTGTACCCGTGATTGAGATAGTTGAGTCCACAACCCTCTGTTGATTCTTCTGATCCTGTGCAATGGAGCTTCCATATCAGGTTGTGATGCAGTCAAAATGCTCCCCACCTGAACTTCTGTAGAAACCTGCAAGAGTCTTTGTGACATACCAAATCTCTTCATACTCCCAGTGAAATATAGCCAAAGGCATGTCCTCTTCTGAATGCATCAATATGTTGGTCCCAGGATAGATTTTCAGAAATGTTGCCGTTGAGTGCAAGGTTGTTGTTGCCACTCCCCTGAACCAGCTGATCTATCTCACTCCTGTGAGCCTCCTCAGTACCATTTGAGACTCTGCCAACAACAGCTGTGTTATCAGTGAGTTTAGAAATGGTGTTTGAGCTGTGTGTAGACACAGGAATAGGTGTGGAGAGAGTAGGGCAGTGAGCTAAGCATGCTTCCTTGAGGTATGCCTGTGTTGATTATCAGCGGGGAGGAGATTTATGAATGACACCAAGACTGGGGGTGTAGTAGACAGCGAGAAAGACTATCTGTGGTGGCATTGGGATCTGAAACAGTCAGGAAAATGGGCTGGAATTTAATACAGACATGTGTGAGCTGTTACAATTTTGGGAGGACGAACCAGCATAGGGCCTGCACAGTGAGAGTTGGGGCATTGTGGAGTATGGCAGAACAGAGGGATCTGGGAATACAGATTCATAATTCCTTGAAAGTGGCATCACAGGTAGATAAAGTCATAAAGAGCTTCTTGGCTTCTTAAATCAAATTATTGAGTACAGGAGTTGTGATTTTATTTTATAGTTGTATAAGATGTTGGTGAAGCCTAATTTAGAGTATTGTGTGCAGTTTTGGTTACTTACCTACAGGAAAGATGTCAATAAGATTGATAGAGTGCAAGGAAAATTTATGAGGATGTTGCCAGGACTTGAGGACCTAAGTTATAGGAAAAGGTTGAATAGGTTAGGACTTTATTACGTAGAACGTAGAAGAATGATGGGAGATTTGATTGAGGTGTACAAGATTGAGGAGTATAAATAGGGTAAATGCAAGCAGGCTTTTTCCACTGAGGATAGATGAGACTAGAACTAGAAGTCATGGGTTAAGCGTGAAAGATGAAATGTTTAGGAGAGAATTTCTTCATTCAGAAGATAGTGAGTGTGGAACAAGTTGCCAGCAGTAGTGCGGATGTTGGTACAATTTCAACATTGACATGAAACTTGGATAGGTACATGGATGGGAGGGGTGTGGAGACTATGGTCCAGGTACGGGTTGATAGGATTAGGCAGATTAATAGTTTGGTATGGGCTAGATGGGCTGAAGGGCCTGGTTCTGTGCTGTAAGTGCTCTGAGATTTCTGATCTGTACTGACTGTGGTCTTCCAATTTCTATTTAAATGAAAATGGAACATTGTTAAAAATGTACATTTAAATTTTCAATATTCACAGCTGTTAACTAAGACCCTGTGATGTGGGCTCCAGTGTTAATTCCCTTTTTGACAGCTTTTGAAGTCTCACTTCTGCTTGCTGCGGATTTTCTACTCACAGCATCTTCCCCTTTCAAATGAAAGGATGCCTCCATTGAGAGTGTGTCATTAGAGGCAGCTTGGACGGATGAGACCTCCTACCAATTATGCAATGCGTCACTGGCACCAGCCTACCCAGTGTCAAGGACATGGATACAGAAAGGTATCAGCAAAGGTCAGCAATATCATGAAGGATCCCACCCACCCTCTTTATGGATTGTTTGTCCCACTTCCATCAGGGAAGAGGCCATGTAGCGTCTACACCAGGACCACTAGACTCAAACACAGTTACTTTCCCCGAGCCGTCAGACTGATCAACACCTCCACCCACGAACCAACCCACCACCACTACTTTATCATTTCCTGTCAGAGCCATCTTATGTGCAGACTTTCCTGTACCAAGTGTCACTTTATGGTCATATAATCAGTCTATGTATATATGCTAATCTTATGTATAGATATCTATTGTGTTTTTATTGTGTTTTCCATGCTTAGCAGTTCCAAAGTGACAATCATCTTGTTATTCTGCAATCAATTCATTATTGCAGTACTTGTGTACTGAAGAATGAAAATAAATCATCTTAAATCTATGGAGGCAGATACATTAGGGACAATTAAGAGAATCTTAGGTGAGCACACAGATAATAAAACCTGGAAGGCTATGTGGGAGGGAAGAATCAATTTGATCTTAGATTAGATTACAGGTTGGCACAACAACTCTATAGTGCTGGAGGAACTCAGCGGGCCAGGCAGCATCTTTGGAAAAGAGTAAACAGTCGACATTTTGGGCCGAGACCCTTCATCAGGACAGAAAAGAGATGAGAAGTTAGAATAAGAAGGTGGGGAAGGGGAGGAAGAAGTACAAGGTAGTAGGTGATTGGTGAAACCGGGAGAATGGGAGGGGTAAAGTAAAGAGCTGGGAAATTGATTCGAGAAAGAGATAAAGGGCTGGAGAAGGGGAATCTGATAGGAGAGGGCAGAAGGTCATGGAAGAAAGGGAAGGGAGAGGAACAAAACAGGGAGTTGATGGGCAGGTAAGGAAATAAGGTGAGAGAAAGAAACAGGAATAGGGAATGGTGAAGGGAAGGAGGACATTCAAGAAATTGACGTTCCTGCCATCAGGCTGGAGGGCACACAGACAGAATATAAGGTGATAGTCCTCTATTCTGAGTGTGGCCTCATCGCGACAGTACAGGAGGCCATGGATTGACGGGCTGGAGTGGGGATGGGAAGTAGAATTGAAATGGGTGGCCGCTTTTTCTGGCAAACGGAGCATAAGCGCTCGGCAAAGCGGTCTCCCAATTTATTTCGAGTCTCACTGATATTCAGGAGGCCATACCGGGAGAACTGGATAGAGTAAGTGACCCCAACAGACACATGAGAAGTGTTGCCTCATCTGGAAGGGCTGTTTGGGGCCTTGAATGGTAGTGAGGGAGGAGGTGTAGGGGCAACTGTATTGAGCTGTTATGTTCTATGTTCTGTAAGAATTTGTCTAACAGGGTATATGCTACTGCTTGAATCTGATGTTTCATATCTCTCTAACCTTCTTTAAATTTTACCATTATTGACTGGGGGCATCTTCATTTATCGTTGAGAAAGTTCCTAGTTATGTTCCCTTAACTTTGGACTGACCACTCCAGCACAAGATTTGTGCGTGCATTATTGCACTACAGTACCGACAGGAACCAGTGCACAAACAGATCTTAGCAATTGTTGAGTAACTGTTCAACCCTTTATGTAGTCTTACTGATAAGGTTCAGTATTCTGGCACCACAGAAAGCCAAATTAATTTCAACAAGTATACAATATAATACAATCATAACTTCCCAGGAGAAAGATTGAAAATAGTCTGGCAGTTTGAATATTTGGAAGCTAATAAGGGACCAGTCAGACATAAGGTGGGTTGGATGCTTAAAATCATGCTTTCATGGAGTTTAGAGATGTGTGCAGAGTGACATAAGAACTAGGCCATTCAGCCCATTGGGTCTGCACCGCCATTTGATAATGGCTAATAAATTCTCTTTCAACCCTATTCTCCTGCCTTCTCCCAAAACCTTTGATCCTCTAATTTATTAAGCACCTGTCAACCTCTGCTTGAAATGTACCCAATGACTTGGCCTCCATGGCTATATGTGGCAATGAATTCCACAAGCTCGCCACCCTGCAGCTAAAGAAATTCCTCCTCATTTCTGTTCTAAAGGGACATCCTTTTATTCTGAGGCTGTGCCCTCTGGACCTAAATTCCCCCACTCTAGTAAAAAAAGCTCCTCTGCTGTCCATTCTATCTAAGTATTTCAATATTCAATAGGTTTCAATGAGATCTCCCCTCATTCTTCTAAACTCCAGTGCCAGAGCCATCAAACATTCTGGAATAGATTTTTGGCTATTGATTAAAGAATAGGAGATTGAATAAGCAAGCTTCCTATTTGTTATCACCTACAATGAGTTGTCATTGCAGAATAATCTCATTTCCCACTTTATTTGCAAACTACAGAGGTCCCAATTCAAACTCAGTCCAGAGTTGACAAAACAGACACTACAATCAATTCCTGTTAATTTAAAAAAAAACAGAACTGTATATCCATTGCTCCTGATATTGTTCACTTATACTAATACAGTACGTGTGCATATTTGGGTTTTAAATGAGCGTAAGAATTAAGTTTGAATAACCTTGTCAAGGTTCATTGATCAAACTTGTCATTTGACCTACGACTAACTTTTAGCAGAAAGTCAATGGATTAATGAAAAGATGATCATACTAAAATGAGTATGTCTTTTTCAAAGTTCAAAGTAAATGTATTATCAAAGTACGCATTTGTCAACGTATGCTACCCTGAGATTCATTTTCTTGTGGGAATTCACATTAAAACAAAGAATGCAATAGAATCAATGAAAAACTACACACAAAGACTGACAAGCAACCATTGCGCAAATACAGAAAAAGCAAATAAAAAGAAGAAAGAGAGAGAAAGAAGAGAACATGAGTTGTAGAGTCCTTGAAAAGTGAGTCCATAGGTTTTGGAATCAGACCATTGTTGAGGTGAGTGAGGTTATGTATGTTGGTTCAGGAGCCTGATGGCTGAGGGGTAACAGCTGTCCCTGAACCTGGTAGTGTGGGTCCTGAGGCTTCTATACCTCTTATCCAATGGCAACAGCGAGAAGAGAGCATGGTCTGGATGGTGGAGGTCCTTGATGGTAGGTGCTGCTTTCTTAGGGCAGCGCTCCTTGTAGATGTGCTCACTGGTGGGGAGAGCTTTTCCTGTGATGGGCTGGGATGTATTTTACTACTTTGTGGGCTTTTCTGTTCTTGGGCACTGGTGTTTCCATGCCAGGCTATGATGCAGAAAGCTTTATTTAATATAGAATTCTAAAGAATGCCACTAATAATATTTGCTTCAATCATTTATTTTGCTTTTCTCCATACAAATAGTTAAATAGACCTTAGAAACTGTAAACATATACTAGCCACCTTCCACCTTCTTGGCAGGGCACCATTTCGATAGCAATTTTCATGGAACTGTGAATGCTGTTTTTGGCAACGGGTAGTAATTCTCTGGTTAAATACCATGATATAGGCACCACTGCATTCCAGCCTTGAGCAACGTTGATTAATGAGTTTTATTCTGCATTGCCAATAAAAGGTGTTCATTTTACACCAAATTAATTCAGCGGAATAAAATTGAAAATTCTTCATTGGGCACAAATGCTGATTTTTTTTTTTGTCTTTGAAAGGCACGCTTGACTGGGTAATAATTTCATAATTACAAGCAAGTTAAGTCAATATTTAGAAGAAGTCATTAGAACGTGAAGACGCATATACAGAGAAATGAAGTCCAACTCCATTCAGAGGCTTCATTATTCACAGGACCAGAACAATCTCAGCTACTGTTTGCAGATGTGAAACACTGAGGAAACCACTCCTTACTTTATACACATAGTACAAAGTTCAAAGTACATTTAGTGTCAAAGAATGTATGAAATATACAACCTTGAGGTCTGCTTGTTTACAGGCAGCCTCAAGGCAAGAAACCCGAAAGGACCCAATTAAAAAAACACAAATTATGCAAACAATAGAAGCAAGCAACAACATTCTCAACCAAAATGAGTCCTTTGATCCAAAGCCTGGAGCAGCCTGGAGTATAGCATTGGAACCGTAGAGAGAGGAGTCACTATCGTAGGAGAGCAGGTGAAATTGGCTCTCACCTTTGATCCTGACACCCTGTCTTTCCACTATATTGTTTAAATTATCCAAACAGCGTATCATACCTTGCACTAGGACCCGGGCATGACTGCAGTGAAAGCCTCGGCTCTAGAACACGCCACCTAGTGCCTCGCTCTGGGCCCAGATTTCAGCGCCCAGCTGCAGCTGCTCTTGATTTCTCCACATCGACTGGTTTTTATTGTGAAAATATTTAATCATTATATTTATATAAATGTATAATCATTAGATAACCCAGAGCACAGGGTCTGCAGTTATTTGTGTTTTGAAGGGGAGGGAGACAGTAGCCATTTTCAACAATACAAGAGGCTAATACGCAAGGGCTGAAAATCTGAAAACAAAATTACTGGCAAATGTGGTAAATACGCAGATACTCTGACAGCAAAGGATGAGGTTGTGCCCACCAGAGTGGATGGAAGAGCATGAAAGGAAGAGAATAAGATAAGCTCAGATAAGAGAATAAGATAAGCTCAGATAAGAGAATAAGATAAGCTCAGAGAGAGAAACAGGACAAAGATGGCTACGGCAGTGAGATTTGTGGCCTGGTGGATTGAAACCAGCAAAAGAAGCAGCAAAGACAGTTGAGTAGTGATTTCAGTCCTGATGACATGAGATGGAAATTGAAAGGTCAAGGTAGAGGAGCTGAACGAGGTGACTGACAGTTCCCATATTTCTGAATGACATAGAAGAGTACATGGAGCTTAGAAAAATAGAGGGCTATAGGTAAGCCTACTAATTTCTAAGGTAGGGACATGTTTGGCACAACTTTGTGGGCTGAAGGGCCTGTATTGTGCTGTAGGTTTTCTATATTTCTATGTTAGGACCATTTTAGTTCATTGAGACCAGGTCTGATCACAGACCAATCCTTTTTAGCCCACTTTTTACACATTAACATTTACACGGAGCTCTGAGTCTGCATGGGTACTCAAAGCTCCATTGTCTCTGTATACACATCTGAATCTGGGTCTGCTGGAAGCCGAAGAGTATGGAATGACTTGGGTTAGAGGACTGTGCATGTGCATTGATGGATAGGAAGGAACAGAGACGTTTTTCCTGTTGTTGCTTTGTGGCTTTGTAAGTTCGTTTTTGTTGTGTTCTGTGTTGGTCTGCCAAGTATTGTTGGCACTTGCAGGCTGCCCCCAGCATGCCCTTGGCTGTGTTGGTTGTTAATGCAAATGATACAATTCAATTTAAGTTTTGTTGTACATGTCATAAATAATCTTGAATCTTGCTCAACCAATCCCTCCATATTCCCATCAGCTCCCACCACATTCTACCAGTTATTCACTCAGTAGAAGCAATTTACATTAACTTAACTTCATGTCTTTGGTAAGAGGGTGGAACCTAAAACATCTGGAGGAGACCTGCACAGTCATAGGGGGGAAAGGCAGACACTGAGCTGTGCCTCTCTTTCACACAGCCAAGTTCAGGTGTTGATCCTGGAGTTCAAGTAATTCTTTCTTTTGATCCAGCCTGGATGCACTGATCCTCATGGTGGGAGAACACATACCAGTCCTCATCAAGGGGCTAGCAGTGAAGCACCTTCAGGTTCCTGGGTGTCTACATCTCTGTGGATCTCTGCTGGGCCCTGCAATTACAAAAAAGACATGACAGCAGTCATGGTTCATTAGAAATTTGAGGAGATTTGGTATGCCACCAAAGACACAAGCACATCTCTACAGATGTACTATGGAGAGCATTCTGACATGTTGCATCACCGTCTGGTATGGAGTTGCCAATGCACATGATCGGAAAAGCTGTGGAGGGTTGTAAAATCAGCCAACTCCATCATGGGCATGAGCCTCTCCACCATTGAGGACATCATCAATAGGCAATGCCTCAAAACGGTGGCATCTATCTTTAAGGACCTTCACCCTCTTATTGCTACCAGCAGGCAGGAGGTACAGGAGCCTGAGGATACACTCTTAATGTTTTAGGAATTGCTTCTTCCCCTCTGCCATCAGATTCTGAATGGACCATGAACACTACCTCACTTTTTGCACTACGTATTTAGTTTTTTATACTTCTTATTGTAACTTCTAGTAATTTTTAGGTATTGCACTGTACTGCTGCTACAAAACAATAAATTTCACAATATGCACAAGTCGCTAATAATAGACCTGATTCTGATTCTCATCTTGTCTGCACCACATGGAAATATAGAATGGAGAAGAGTTACGGTTAGTTACTGCCTGTTACGCTGCTGACTTTTAGGGCAGCTATTTTTGCTGGTAACCATATGTCAAAGGTGCACACAAAGTAAACACAAGAGGTATTGCAAATGCTGGAAATCCAGAGCTACACATGCAAAATGCTGTAGGAACTCAGCAAGTCAGGCAGCATCTATGGAGGCGAATAAACAATTGAAACTTTCAGCTGATACATCGAGATGGGAAGTGAATGAGGAAGAAGTTGTTAGAGTATAGTATTATCCATTTCTGCACCAGTGGTCTTTCTCACCTTGGCTCTGAACTCCATTATTAAGTATTGAATCCTTCAGTTCAATTTTGCGATTCACTTGAGGAAGAACTTTTCCCCTTTCCTTTCCTTTCCTGTCCTAAAGAAGGGTCTCAGCACAAGATGTCAGATGTTTAATCAGACAAGAGAGCATTTAGGCAAATGAATAACTGTAGAAAATAGTATTAAGCAAATGTGTGGCAGGTGGATAATGGCACCCTAATGCCCTAAGTAGGTTCTTGTAGTTAACTTCAGCAGGACACTAGTTCACCTCAGTGGAGCCAGCAGTAATAGAGAGAGACCAGAAATTACTACAGAATTTCAGCATGGGTGTTTCAAGCAGTTTTATACCCCCAGCATAGTTTGAACCCAGAGCATTGTAGCTCAGAAGTAAGAGGGTTAATCAATGAGTTTACTTGCACCTATTGTAAGGGCTTCTACAGAATATAGTATTTCTCCCTTGGGGTTCTCACTTTTGACAACAGATGCATTTCTAAAAAAGAGTTTCCACAGAATTCAACTTCCTTTTACATTCAAGTGAAAAGTTAACTCTGTGTGGAGTGCACTCTTGCATTAAAAACAAATACCAAGGTTTCACTGCGTGTTTTATTCACCCAAGTACCACTAGCATTATTAACATGAAGGCAGGAGGACTAGCAGTGAGATTTTTGGCCCAAGTTCCAATGTTCAAAGTTTGAAGTATATTTGCTATCAAAGTACGTTTACCATATACAAGTGTGAGGTCCATCTTCTTACAGACAGCAACAAAACAAAGAAACACAATAGAATCCACAAAAAGTCCACACGCAACAAAGAGCGACAAACACCCATTGTGCGAAGAAAGCACAAATTGTACAAGCGGTGAAAATGTAAACATGTAATACACAGAGCATGAACAGCAATAAGTCCACAGCCACAGAGCCCGTTCAGCCGGTCCACGAGCCCAATGGCTGCAGGATTTCGCTGGAATTATGATCATGGAAATTCTAGATTAAGATAAAGAGATTAACTTTATTTGTCAATTATGCATTGAAGCGTACAGTGAAATGAGTCACTTGTGTTGCCAAGCGCAAGAGTCACCATGTTTCTGGAGTCAAAACTGCATGCCCACCACTTAGTAACCCTAATTCATACATCCTTGGATTGTTGGAGGATGTGGGAGTACCTGGAGGAAATGCACATGGTCACAGGGAGACCATACAACTCCATGTTTTACCAGGATGCTGACTGGACTAAAGAACATGTCTTATGAAGACAGATAAAGCATGCTAGGGCTTTTCTGTTTGGAGCCAAGGAGGATGAGAGGTGTACCAGATAATCAGAGACTATTTTCCCAGGGCAAAAGTGGCTCATGCAAGAGGGTATCATTATAAAGTGACTGGAGGAAAGTTTAGGGGGATGGTAGGTTTTTTTGACAGTGAGTGGCAGGTGCATTAACACACTGCCAGATGTCATGGAAGAGGCATTTAAGAGACTCTTAGATAGACACAATGATGATTAAAATAAAATGGAAGGCTATACAGGAGGGAAGGGTTAGATTCAAGATTGTTTAATGTCATTTCCTGTGCACAAGTGTAAGGAGAGCAAAATAATTGTTACTCCGGATCCTAGGAAATGGTTATCACAGGAGAGCCCAACTTTAAATACATGGATGGAAATTACAATGGACATTTACAAAATGGAGAAGATAACAGCATCTGTTAATCATAAGCTGGAACAATTTGATTCATACTGGGAAAAATGGTTTAACTACATAATGCCTCATGGGCCTGATTTTATTCTCACAAATCAATGAATATGTTGTTAAAAAAAAGATCACTCCCTACTTGTACATAGTTCTTTCCTTTTGCTTGTTTTTTCTTTCCACTCTTTTCTATAAGTGTATACCTCAGATAAATACTTTGTAGAGATTTGTGATATATATGATTATATGATATATATATACAATGTCTGAAATACATCTTATGGAAATGTTTGTTTGATGATGAACTTCAATAAAAAAATAAATTACCAAAAAAAAACAAAATACAAAAGATAAAGAGCACAATAATATTAAACAATAACTATAAATATACAAGAGCTTATATACTTAGATTGGTTTCATGTCCATGAAGTGACACTAGGCTGTACATAAGGTAACTGACCCAAAATAATTTAGTGGTGGAATTAGTGGATGGAGGTGTTGATCAGCCTTACTGCTTGGGGAAAGTAACTGTTTTTGAGTCTGTTGATCCTGGAGTGGATGCATCCTCCTTGTTAGGAGTGGGATAAACAGTCTATGAGGATGTGTGAGATCCTTCAGAATGTTACTGGCACCTTATGTTCTTGCTGTTGGGTAGGCTGGTGCCAGTGATGTGTTGGGCAGTTTTGATTACCCACTGTAGAGCCTTCCTGTCTGCTGCAATACAGTTACTATACAGTTACAATATATTGCACTATACAATACAGTTACATAGTACAATCTGTACTATGCTGTGATGCAGCTTGTTGGGATGCTGTCTTCTGTACATCTGTAGAATGACGTGAGTATGGATGTGCAAAGCCCAGCTCTCTTCAGCCTCCTCAGAAAGTGGAAGTGTTGCTGAGCTTTCCTGACTGTGTAGGATACGTTCTGGGACAGTGCAAGCTTGTGTGTGTTGTACACTCCTAAGACTTTGAAACTGTTTTCAGTTTCCACTGCTGTGTCGCCGATATAAAGGGGGATGTGAGTGGTGTGTGTTCTTCTGAGGTCGAGAACCATCTCCTTTGCCTTGTTGACATTCAGGAAGAGGTTATTTGCCAGGCACCAGCCTTCGAGCTCTTGCACCTCTTCTGTGGGCTGTCTCATTGTTGGTAATGTGCCCCGACACTGTCATGTCGTCGGTGAAGCTGGCAATGTGATTGCCCGGGTGTTTGGCCGTGCAGTCATGTATGAGCAGAGTGTACAGCAGTGGGCTCAGCTCTCAGCCCTGGGGGTGGGGGAGCACCCTTTTTAAGGATAATGGGGAGGGAAGAGCAGTTCTACATCCTGACTATCTGAAGTCAGGATCCTAGAGTAGGTTCAAAGGTCAACAAAGGCCTGTACTGTATTGTTATGTTCAATGTAACTTTTTTGTAAAAGCCTATCTCCCTTTTCCACTACCTCCCTAACTGTCCCTACATTCAAGTACTGTACTGCAATTTAATTGATACTGCTAAACAGGAGAAGCAGGAACAGCAGCAACAAACGATTACTTTTAGATTTATCTTGGAGTAGGTTAAAAGGTCGGCACAAGATCGTAGGCCAAATGGCCATACTGTGCTGTAAGGTTCTCTGTTGCCAAACCCATACCAAATGTAATCACTGCCACCACCCACCTTCTACCTCAGCTCCCCACCATCCACCACTGTTTTCTGATATAACTTAAAGTTCAAAATAAATTTATTATCAAAGTAGGTTTATGTCACCATAGACTACCATGAGATTCATTGTCCCATCAACTCTCATCATTGCCATTTATTCCAAGTCTAACTTGTACTTCTTCCTCCCCCATCTACAATAATTATTTCAGTCCTTTCTTAGTTCACCCCCATCCCGCTTCCTTTTCTATTGTGATGATGCACTGAACAATTAAATTCTGTGATTGTGGAGCTAAGGCGTGAGAGTCATTTGCTCGAACTTTAGATGTTCTGTTGAGCATAGATCCTTGAGTGGGATCCATGGTAGACTTTGCCTGCCATGATCCTGAGACAAACTGATGCAGAAGGCTACTGAACTCAGACTTGCTGAGGCATGTCAACTAACGCTCATAGCTTTTACTCCCCGCACAGATTGGCAGTTTAAGATTCATAGTGAAACTACTTGTTTTGGAATCAAGTCTGTTCTTTTCACATTCCCGACAATGGTCGCTTGTGTAAACAAAGAAATCATATCTTGTTAAGGCGCACAAGATGATAAGGAGCAAAGAGCACATGGGTAGCCAGAGACATTTTCCCAGGTCAGAAATGGTTAACATGAAGGGGCATGATTTAAGGTGATTGGAGGAAAGTGCAGGGGGGATGTTAGAGGTAGGATCTTTACACAGAGAGTGGTGGGTGCATGGAACACCCTGCTGGGAGTGGAGATAGAGGCAGATACATTTGGAGCATTTAAGAAGCTCTTAAATAGGCAAATGGATGACTGAAAAATGCAAAGCTATGTAGGAGAGAAGGGCTAGATTAATCTTGGAGTAGGTTAAAAGCTTGGCACAAAATGGGCTGTATAGCCACACTGCACTGTAATGTTATGTTATATTCCTTGAAATAGAAGGGTTTCCAATTTTATATGATAGTGTTTGTTAGATTTAATTGCAATTGTGTGAGTTCATAATGTCCAGAACTGTGGTAATCTGCTACTATGAAACTAAAGAACCAAGGATCAACTTTATTCGCCATATACGTTTATACGTGTTAGAAGTTTGCAGTGGTGTGTTGGTCAGGACGTGACACGCAATAAAAAAAAACAATATTTTAAAAACAGACGAGTTCATCGTTGGTTTTTTCACAAGTTCAGTTTAGCAGGTCTTTCTGTTCTTTTGATGATTTCAAAACCTTGCACTCATTCTCAAAAAGTTTTGCTGTGACACATTCATTCTCATCCATTAATAGCAGTCACAGTCAATGACTTCCCTTACTAAACTGCTTCCTACTTTAGTTTCATAATGAATGAGAACAGATTTTTTTTGAAGTTTAAAAAAAAAAGAGTTGTTTTCCAGCTTTTCAGGCTTCTGCTCTAAAATTTAGATTTACTTGTTTTTAGAAACTAATCTTTTACACAGTGATTTTACTTAAAGGTGAGGGGTAGAATAATGTTGGAACATTCTGCCGTACAGGCGAGTTACTTCTGAGGGAAGTTTTCCTTTACCTCTGGGCTTTGTGACGTGTTTTGTTTTACTACATTAATATCATACTGAAAGATATAATCATGGGCTGTATTTGCTTGTTATTGATAAGGAATAATTCTCAAATGAAAATATTGAGGGTTCTTAAAATGATTTTAGTTGGAAAAATGTATATGATTTTTAAAGCCGTTACTGTTATGCTGATGAAGGGTGTTGGCCTGAAACGTTGACTATTTATTCCCCTCCACAGATGGTGCCTGAATTTCTGAGCTTCTCCAGTATTTTGTGTGTGTTACTGCTCCGCTGCAGTTTTAAAATGATTTTCTCCAGACCCTCAATGAGTACATTGAACTGCTTGTAAGAACTGGCCCCTTGCCTACAATGTTGAACTAAGCAGATAGGCCTGAGTGACTGTAGCATATTTAATTAAACTTATTTCAAGTTGCAGAATCAGCTTTTCTGCCACACCAGAATGGCATGCCACTTGGTGTAATCTTTGTGTCTCACTGGACGTGCTTGGTGGTTTCTGGTCAGATTCAGAATCAGTATCAACTTGATTATCATTGTCTTACATAATGTAAAATTTGTGGTTTTGTGGCAGCAATACATTACAAAGATATAAAACATTACTATGAATTATAAAGCATATCGCACAGAGGCAAAGGGAATAGTGAAGTAGTGCCCATGGACTGTTCAATAACCTGATGGCAGGGCTTGAAAACTGCTCCTGAATTGCTGAGTGTGGTTCTTCAGGCTCCTGTAACTCTTCCCCACAGGTAGTAATGAGCAAAGGGCCTGATCCAAAATGCGATTGTCCTTGATAGAGGCTGCCACCTTGAATCACTGCCTGTTGAAGATGTCCTCAATGGTAGGGAAGGTTGTGCCCATGATGGAGCTGGCTGAGTGAACAACACTCTGCAGCCTCTTGCAATGTTATGCACTGGAGCCAACATGCCAAGCTGCGATGCAACTAGCCATAATGCATGCATCAATAAAAATTTGCAAGACTCTTCGATGGCATGCGAAATCTCCTCCAACTCCAGAATAAGGAGAGCCATTGGTGTGCCTTCTTCATGATTGTTGGGCTCTGGACAGATCCTCTGAGATGTTGTGTATTTAATATTTCAGTAATCTTGTTTATATATTGTTTGATTAAGCATTCTTGGTTGTTTAAACAGTTCATTCCAGGTTGAAGGAATAAATACATGAATTGCAGTCGCTATCATGCTACCAAGTGACACATGCCCACTTTGCTTAAAGTAAACTCGAAGTTAGACTTGCATTTTTGGACTCCCATGTCTTTCCTTGAATTAGTTTAATGTTTTGAAGTTACAAAACATAACAATATTCAGGAGCTTAAAGCTGCTCAGTCTTTCCACTGCTTCATGAGGATCAGTGTGTGTTCTCCCAACTTCCCCATCCTGAAGTTCACAGTCAGATCCTTGGTCTTACTGATGCAGAGGGTGGGGTTGTTGTTGAGACACCAATCTATCTCACTCCTGTACGCTGCCTCATTGCTATCTGAGATTTTACCAACAACAGTCATTCCATCTGGAGTCCAGGACCTAAGATGTAGGAGCTGAATTCTGCCCACTGAGTTTGCTCTGCCATTCTGTCGTGACTGATTTATTATCCCTCTCCACCCCATTGTCGTGCATTTGCCCCATAACTTGATAATAGTTGGTTTTATAAGCTGTACCTAGCCATGCAGTCATCATTGTAGAGAGAGCAGAGCAGTTGTTAATGTCTGGGACATGGTAGGCTGAGAAAATGATTTTAATTTAGAAACAACCCCACTGCAGTTATGAATCAGAAAGACTCTATGGTTAGTATCAGCCAGTTAATAATAATAATAATAATTCTAATAGTAAGTATTTTATTAATCCCAACTGGGAAATTCTTTCGTTACAGCAGCAACATTTAAAAACACACTTAGCAGTGTGCAGATTTAACTAATAATAAAGTGTATGTCTCTGTCTGCTCGGACGATCTTAAAGCCGGGTATGGTAGCACTATGCTCCGTGAAATGCGCGTGTCGCCGGGTCTCAGTTAAGCACAAAAACACTGCACTCCCAGTATTTCTTCTGGGTCTTAATCAGTGCACCAAGCTTGTCTATCTTATTTCTCAAGGACCTCACGTTTCCCCATGACGATCTCAGGGATAAAAGGTGGGTATTTCCTCCTCTTAACCTTAACCTTCGCTCCAGCCCTGCAGCCTTGGCGTCGCCTCCCTGGCTCGTGCGGCATCTTCAGCCATACGCCAGCAGTAGCGACGGTTCACACAGCTCAATCAGCCGGTCTCTGGAATAATCACAACCTTCGCTCCAAGCACAAGGTAGCCATCACAAATGGTCCCGGCACACAATAATGCAGAATGACACACAAGAAAACATAAAAATAACAGAAAATAATATGAAAACTGACAAAAACACAGCAACAAACTGCCACTAGCAGTTTGACATCATCTTGCAAATAAGCCGATGACCATGAGCTCATCATTCTTTAATCTCAGTCCATGGTCGCCAATTTGTAACTGCATACTGGAAATTAAAAAGGCAGGATGCTGAAAAAGCTCAACCAATCAGGCAGCGTCTCTGGAGGGTTCCTTCGTTCGTTTGTTATACGTTCTGTCGTATGACAAAGGCGATCATCTTTCCATGAGCATGATTGTTTTAGGCAAATTTTTCTGCAGAAGTGGTTTGCATTGCCTTTTTCTAGGTAGTGTCATTACAAGACAGGTGACTCCAGCCACTGTCAATACTCTTCAAACATTGTCTGCCTGACGCCAGTGATCACATAACCAGGATTTGTGATACGCATCTGCTGCTCATAGGACCATCCGCCACCTGCTCCCACGGCTTCACATGACCCTGATCGGGGAGGGTCTAAGCAGGTGCTACACCTTACCCAAGGGTGGCCCGCAGGCTAGCGGAGAGAAAGAACACCTCACACCTCCTTCGGCCGAGACGTATCTCGCCACCCCATCTGGAAGGTTAAGCGTATTATTTCAAATTTCCACCATCTGCAGTTTAAAACAAAGTCAACCTGTAGACGGTGCTGGCCTTCTAGGCCTTGGAGACCGGGGCTGTGATCAGTGAGAAGTCTGGGTGAGCTGGAGGCATGCTTTCTGTAGGCTGGAGGACAGGCTGCTGCTGTTGCACTGGGCTGAAGGCTGAGGGGACAAACCACTGTTGTGTCTAAGCTGCACAGGTGTGCAGCCACGTAGTAACTGAAATGCTCCCGCAAATATAGCCTCTGTTACCGCACAGCTGGGGCGATCTTTTCTATAATCTTAATATAAAGTGCCATGCAGTTTCTAGGCCGTGTAAAGATAAATAAATAAATAAATAAATAGAAATCTCCTGCTCAAAGCAGTGGTTGGTCTGTGCTGTTGTGTACGGAACAAAATGGAGAGAACATTGTAAGACATGTTTAACCTGTCAGGGGAGTGATAATTGGAAGGGATGTTTTGTCCTTGGTGAATTCAAATTTCTCGCGTGGTGCTGGAACTGCATCTGGGAATGGAAATTTTCTGGCTCCTCTTGCAAGGTGCAAGGTGTTAGGGTTCAGTCAGTATTTTGGGTCAAGATCCTGCACCAGGACTGAGAAAGAACAGGAAAGCTTGACAGGATAGCAGTATGCAAGGAATGGGAAATAGGCTGGGTGGGTAACGTGTAGGTGCAACCAAATGGGGAGAGGATGATGGGCAGGGGCTAGGTAGTTGGAACAGTGCCCAGTAAATAATACTAGTGAGGGAAGGGAATGTTGGGCAAATGGAACCAGGTATAATATCCAAGAAAAAGAAATCATGATACTGTATCCAAATTGTGGAATCAGAACAACGTTTGGGGCCCTCTGTTATTCATGGTCAAACATGGATGTTGCATCCCAGATGTCTACTTGATACGCAGGGCAAGGCAGTACAAAATGGAGAGCGAGCTGTTGCCCATGTAGCAGGCTGCCCCTCTCCACATAGCTGATGAATATAAAGAATGGCGGAGACCTGGGTACCAGTGGCATCAAAGGAGTTGCCAGTTAGTGTTTGAACTCAGTGTAGGACTGCCTTAGGGGCTCCAGCTCCGGATTTTTCCCTCAGGGTTTAATCCTGAAGCCTTCCCCATGAGTGGGTATAGCTGCAAGGAAGTGGAGGTTTGAGATCAGAGTTTTCCTTCTCCTAGATGAGCTGCCAACCATAGCTGATTGGACCCATCTGCCCAAAGCAACTGGTTTTAAGATGCCAGTAACCCGCCTTTGCCCCTTTTCCTGTCAGTAGAAATGGTTCTACCAGGTTTAATAGCTACATGTGAAGGCCAGGAGCTGGACTTGGTTGTCAGAGGCTATTTGAAATGCATTTAATAGGTAGTGGGAGCTTATCCCCACTATTGCCCCTGGCTATGACAACCTTAAGCAACTGAACAACATTAAAAAGGGTTATTTAACTACAGGGGAATACAAAAGGTAACCGAGGGAAGGGATGGTAGTGTAGCAGTTATTGCATTACTTTACATCGCCAACTGTAAAATAGGGGTTCAATTTCCGATGCTGCCTGTAAGGAGTATGTATGTGGAAAAGGAGAAATTGGTGTTAGCAGAACACTGCATTTGCAATGGCCATAGGATCGACTTCGATGAAATAAAACTACTGTGCTGCACCAGTGGCTTTTGGGAATGCCTGGTAGACGTTTGAAACCAGTGAAACACAATTAGGGGAAAGGAACTTTAACAAAGATGAAGGTCTCGCTCCAAGTAAGAACTGGAATTTGATTGTAAATAAGGTGGGAGAGCCAAAACCTGATTGGATGATGAGGGATGGACAATGGAGGTATAAATACCACCAGACTAGACACGCCCAGGCATCATCCCTGAACAAGATGGCAGAGTTTGTCATTGAAACGTTGGTTATAATCAATACCTGTACCCAGCTGGAAGCCTGAGGAGTGTTTATTTGAGTTTGTATGTTCTTCCCATGAAAGCATCGGTTTCTTCCAGGCACTCTAGTTCCACGTTTCAAATTCCAAAGATGTACAATTAAGCTTAGTGAGTTTTGGTCATGCTATGTTGGCACTGGAAGCACGGCAACATAGAACATAGAAAACCTCCAGCACAATACAGGCCTTTTGGCCCACAATGCCGTGCCGAACATGTATTTACTTTAGAAATTGCCCAGGGTTACCCCTAGCCCTCTATTTTTCTAAGCTCCATGTACCTATCCAAGAGTCTTTTAAAAGAGCCTATTGTATCTGCCTCCACCACTATCGCCAGCAACCCATTTCACGCACTCACCACTCTCTTCATAAAAAAACTTACCCCCCACCCCCTGACATCTCCTCCGTACCTACTTACAAGCACCTTAAAACTGTGCCCCCTCATGTTAGTCATTTCAGCCCTGGGGGAAAAAGCCTCTGACTATCCACACAATCAATGCCTCTCATCATCTTATACAGTAACATACGTGGGCTGCCCCCAGCGTATCCTCGCTGATTTGATTTGACACAAATGATACATTTCACTGTATGTTTCAATGTATATGTGACAAATAAAAAAGATAATCTTTCATCTTTAATTTTTAGTCCAATGTTGTTTGGGTCTCAGCAGGATTACAACCTTTATTTCTCTTGATGATGATGTTGTAACCGAGGAGGAAAGCCCAGAGTTAGAAGTATTAGTAGAGGATTCTACCATAATGTTAGATGGTTTGGAGTTTGGTCCACATAGGTTGAACTTATGGTACATAAAATGGTGTAATTCTAAACATGAGATTCTGCAGATGCTGGAAATCCAGAGTAATATACACAAAATACAGGAGGAATTCAGCAGATTGGGCAGTATCTATGGAAACGAATAAAGAGTCGACTTTTCTGGCTGAGATCCTTCATCAGTTCTGATGAAGTGATGAAGATTCTTTATTGCTGGCTTCCTCCAGCGAGGTGAAATTTTAATTTTGCATTACAGACTGAAAAGGCTGATTGTGGTTTTCAGATGTGTTTAGAAAGATGTGCGAGAGCAACAAATTAGTAATATTATTTTACATTTTGCCAGTCTCTCCCTTCTCTTTCCTGAAGGTACTGACTGTTGAAGATGCATATGTCAGTCTGTGGTGGGGCCTGGCTAACATGGGCCTTATTCATGTTTGAGTTACGACAGCAAGTGTCAAGCTTTTCATCCAACAGACCACACAAACAAGTTTGATCCAGTTCTGATTCAACGTCTGCACATTCGCTTGGATTAGCTCTCCTTGGAATGAAGAGCTTAACCAATTTTCCTCCCTCTGTGTGAGACATCGAAGCACGTTAAAGCACTTTCTCCTACTCCGTCAGCCAAAAGCAGACATTTTTTGTCAAGTGAGACAGTTAGTGAACTTCAAAATACTCCCATCTTTCTTTAAGCCAATAATGAAGTATAGTTTAGAATACAGCTTTCATGATTAAAGCAGGTGGAATAATTCTCAAATTGTGAAACTTGCAAAATTAATGCTTGATTTTTCAGTAATTATCATTGATTGTTTATAAAAGTTATAAGTAAAAGGAGCAGAGGTAGGTCACCCAGCCCTTTGAACAACTCTGCCATTCATCATTCATCTTCTACCTCTGGCAATTGCCAGCTCTGTATCCAGATCCCTCCATTCCATTAGTGCCCAGAATTCCATCAACCTCTATTTTGAATGAGCACAATGACTGAGTTTCCACAGATTTCTGGGATTCCAAATGAATTCAAAAAGATCACCACATTCTGAGTGAAGAAAGTTCTGCTCATTTCTGTTCCCTTGTTCTTAAACTGTCCTCCCAGGTCTGAGACACCTCAGTCAGAAATGTCTACACCAAAGTCTAGATATATTTAAACGTGTCTTACTTAACCTGCTTGTTCATATTCAATGACAAGTATAACCCACGATTTTTGTCTTCCAGCTTGTGATTTTAGTAATTACAACCATTCTTGATTTTTGCTTTTTATTTACGATTATTTTGTTGATTAACAAAATAATTTTGATGATTGTTTTGTTGATTATTTGCAAGACCAAGGAGCTGATCATTGACTTCAGGTGAAGGAAACCAGAGATCCATGAACCAGTCCTCATCGGAGGATCAAAGGTGGAGAGGGTCAGCAACTTTAAACTCTTCAATGTTATTATTTTGGAGAACTAGCATGTACGTGCAATTATGAAGAAAGCAAAGCAGCACCTCTACTCTCTTAGAAGTTTGTGAAGATTCAGCATGACCTCTAAAACTTTGACAAACTTCTGTAGATGTTTAATGGAGAGTATATTGACTGGCTGTATCACAGCCTGGAATGGAAATGCCAATGCCCTTGAAAATCCTACCAAAGTAGTGGATATGGCACTGTTCACCACTGAGCTCAAATACACAAAATGTTGTTGCAGGAAAGCAGCATCCATCATCAGGATCCCCACCGCCCAGGACATGCTCTCTTCTCACTACTGCCATCAAGAAGTTGTTACAGGAGACTCACACCACTAGGTTCAGGAACAGTTATTACCTATCAAGCTTTTGAACTGAAGGGGATAACTTAACACATCTTCACTTAACTCATCATTGAAATGTTCCTGCAACCTATGGATTCACTTTCTAGGACACTTCATCTCATGTTCTGATATTTCTTGCTTATTTATTTATTATTATTTCTATAATAATATAAATTATACAGCTATATAAGACCTTGGTTAAACCCCACTTGGAGTACTGTGTTCAGTTCTGGTCACCTCACTACAGGAAGGATGTGGATGCTATAGAGAGAGTACAGAGGAGATTTACAAGGATGTTGCTTGGGTTGGGGAGCATACCTTATGAGAATAGGTTGAGTAGACTTGGTCTTTTCTCCTCGGAGCAACGGAGGATGAGAGGTGACCTGATAGAGGTGTATAAGATGATGAGAGGCAGCGATCATATGGATAGCCGGAGGCTTTTTCCCAGGACTGAAATGGCTAACATGAGGGGACATAGTTTTAAGGTGCTTGGAAGCAGGTACAAAGGGGATGTCAGGGGTAAGTTTTTCACACAGAGAGTGGTGGGTGAGTGGAGTGCACTGCCAGCAAAGGTGTTAGAGGTGGATACAATAGAGTCTTTTAAGAGACTCTTAGATAGGAACGTGGAGTTTAGAAAAATAGAGGGCTATGCGGTAGGGAAATTCTAGGCAGTTTTCTAGAGTATGTACATGGTCAGCATAACATTGTGGGCCAAATGGCCTGTAATTATGCTGTAGATTTCTATGTTCTATGTTCTATGTACAGTTCGTGGTCTTTTGCACTCTGGTTGAATGTCCAAGGTAGTGCAGTCTTTCATTAATTCTATTATGAGTATGCCCGCAAGACAATGAATCTCAGAGTTGTATATGGTGATATATATATCATTTACTTTGATATTTGAACTTTGAATTTTTTTAACTCGCTCTCTGAGACATTTTCCCTCCTTTTTTTAAAGATGGACAGGCAGTTATCGATGAGTTCTAATATCATGGGGATACCTGGACCCCCTCAAGTTCACCAAATGCACTCAGAAGCCAAAATGGTAAGAAACATAAAATTATGTTCAATCTATGGACGTGGATATGTGTGGAAGGATGGAGGGTTCATGTAGAGTTTTGCTCAGCCATGTGCAGTAGTTTTAAATACAGATAAAGATTCAATTAATTATTTGTGGTGTGCTTTTAAAAACTGAACTTTTAGTTGCATAAAGTGTGTATTAGCCAGGATCTATTGAATAATTTGTCTACTGCCTGCTTGGGTGTCCATGGTTTTTCTTTAATAATAGTAATAGCGTATGTCTTGCAGTGTTATGAGAGCAATTAAAAACCAATCAGCTGCGTCCAAAAATGAATGCCATGTTTTTTTGTCTGCAAGAGTATCTGATATGATTGTTCAGCATATTAATTGATCATACTGTCCAGTATTTGCTTTTAAAATATATTTATTGACTATGTTAATTCTTGATCCCTTGTGTTTACGTATCTTTGGGTTTTTGAATGTGTTGTAAATTGTAAAAAAAATCTTGAACATTGATTGTGGACTCAAAGCCAATCCAAATATTAAAGTATTTATGTTGAAACGCATGTTTACTAATATATGGTACAAAATAGAGTAAGGATATCATTGTTTATATACACTCAGAGGCCACTTTATTAGGTAGACCTGTATTTCAGCTCATTATTGCAAATATCTAATCAGCCAATCATCTGGCAGCAACTCAAAGAATAAAAGCACACAGACATGGTCAAGAGGTTCAGTTGTTCAGAACAAACATCAGAATAGGCGTGAAATGCAATCTAAGTGACTTTGCTGTGGAATGATTGTTGGTGGTAGATGGGCTTGTTTAAGTAGCTCAGAAACTGCTGATCTCCTGGGATTTTCACGCACAACAGTCTTTAGAGTTTACAGAGAATGGTGCAAAAAACATCTAGCGGGTGGCAGTTCTGCAAGTGAGGATGCCTTGTTGATAAGGGAGGTCAGAGGAGAGTGGCCAGACCAGTTCAAGCTGACAAGAAGGTGATAGTAACTCAAGTGACCACGTGTTACAACAGTGGTGCGCAGAAAAGTGTCTCTGAACACATCCCATATGTTGAACCTTGAAATGGGTGGGCTACAGTAGCAGAAGACCATGAACATACACTCAGTGGTGACTTTATTTGATATTAAGTATTCCAATGTTTTTTTTATGCTCTGTCTTACAGATCCAAAGCAGAGCTTTCACTTACGTAGATGATGTAAGTGTTCTTAATCACATTTACTGTAGGTAACTTGGTGTAAACAATGTTAGTTTGTTATTGGAGACACAATCTGGTATCTAAAAGTGGCAATAAACGTTCTTGAGGAATTGTTCTCAATATTTTCTGCAACTGGGTGCCATGTCTTTATAGATGTAAATGAAAGTCTACTGGGAAGGCAGAAGTCCAGCCGGACTTAAGGCGGACACCATTGTCTTATTTTATTTCATCTACAGACCGACGACTGTCCAGTTTTGCAGGGTGGCTGCGTGGAAAGACTTGCGCTAGTTATAGAACTCAGCAGCACAGAAATAGGCCATTCAGCCCATCTAGTCCATGCCAAACTATTATTCTACAAGTCCCATTCACCTGCACCTGGACCATATCCCTCCATACTTACTCTCCCACCCATTATTCAAACTTCCCTTAAGTATTAAAATCAAATGTTTTAAATGTTGTATCCATCACTTTTGCTGGCAGTTGTGATAACTTTACTCACCTCAGCTCTGAACTGGAACCTTTGGCAGGGTTTTGGACCGAAACGTCGACTGTACTCCTTTCCTAGATGCTGCCTGGCCTGTTGAGTTCCTCCAGCATTTTGTGTGTGTTGCTCAGATTTCCAGCACCTGTAGATCTTCTCTTGTTTGTCCACAACTTATAGACTCACTTTCAAGGACTCTTTCACTCATGTTCTCAGCATTACTTATTTATTCATTTGATTACACAGTTCTTCGTCTTTTGCACACAAGTTGTTTTTTTCATTGATTCTATTGTATTTATTTCTCTTTTCTATTGAGAAAGTCTGCAAGAGAATGAATCCCAAGTTAGTATATGGTGACATATATGTATTTAATAATAAATTTACTTTGAATTGTTTAGCTCAGAATCAGAATCAGGTTTATTATCTCCAGCATGTGTCATGAAATTTGTTAACTTAGCAGCAGCAGTTCAATGCAATACATAATATAGAAGAAATAAAAAAATGAGTAAACCAATTACATATATTAAAAGGATTAAAAATTGTGCAAAAACACAAATAATATATATTGAATAAAGGAGGTAGTGTTCAAGGGTTCAATGTCCATTTAGGAATCGGATGGCAGAGGGGAAGAAGCTGTTCCTGAATCGCTGAGTGTGTGCCTTCAAGCTTCTGTATCTCCTACCCAATGGTGACAGTGAGAAAAGGGCATATCCTGGGTGCTGGAGGTCCTTGATAATGGATGCTGCCTTTCTGAGACACTGCTCCTTGAAGATTTCCTAGGTACTTTGTAGGCTAGTACCCAAGATGGAGCTGACTAAATTTACAACCCTCTGCAGCTTCTTTTGGTGCTGTGCAGTAGCCCTCCACCTCCGCCACAGACATTGATGCAGCCTGCAGAATTCTCTCCACGGTACAGCTATAGAAGTTTTTGAGTGTATTTGTTGACATACCAAATCTCTTCAGACTCCTAATGAAGTATAGATGCTGTCTTACCTTCTTTATAGCTACATCGATATGTTGGGACCAGGTTAGTTCCTCAGAGATCTTGACTCCCAGGAACTTGAAACTGCTCACTCTCTCCACTTCTGATCCCTCTATGAGGATTGGTATGTGTTCCTCCATCCTACCCTTCCTGAAGTCCACAATCAGCTCTTTCGTCTTACTGACATTCAGTGGCAGGTTGTTGCTGTGACACTACTCCACTAGTTAGCACATCTCGCTGCTGTACGCCCTCTTCTCTCCATCTGAGATTCTACCAACAATATTCCTTCCACACTCTGAGTGAAGAAGTTCTCCCTCATGTTCCCCTTAATACTTCACCTTTCACCATTAACCTGTGACCTCTAGTTCTAGTCTCGCCCAAACTCGGTAGAAAAAGCCTGCTTACGTTTACCCTATCTAGTAGGTCAAAGCTGGGGAGAACAGAGTACTGGTCACCAGCAGAGTCAAATGGGGTGGGAGGGAGGAAGAATACTGACTGAGAATGCAGGACAGTGGATCAGGGTGGAAGGGCAGTCATGCCCACAGTCAGGATGAGGGAACTGTGAAACGTCACAGAGCAGAAAGAATGGGAGGAGGGGTTTGATCATTGGCCATTTGGGATGGAGATGGGATAAGCCCAACATGTCAGCTTGGCAGGGAAGGAGTCAATCACTCAGCAGATTTGCTTGGCATGAAAACACCTACTCAACCACAAGGAGAGATGGGACAGGCCCTTCTCTCCACAATGTTGTGCATATCTTTGAACCTATCTAACCCTTCTCTCCTACATAACCCTCCAATTTTCCTATCATCCATGTGACTATCCAAGAATTTCGTGAATGCTCCTAGTGCAGGGTTCCCAACCTGGAGTCCATGAACCCCTTGATTATTGGTACTGGTCCTTGGCATGAAAAAGTTGGGAACCCCTGCCCTAATGCTTCCTCCTCTACCACCACCCCTGGCAGGGCATTGTGCGCACCCACCACCTGTATTCAATTGGCAGCATAGTTTAAGCTATAACACTGTAAGAATTAGGTGGCGGTAGAGGCCATTTGCCCTTCTTTTCTACTCTTCCATTTGTTGAAATCCAGTGCCATTTTTCTCCAGTATTCCAAAGTCCTTTGGCTCCCCTAATCCGTGCTGTATCACTAAATAAATAAAAAATGAACTAAAAGCCAGCATGCTGTTTGTACTCCAACTGTGAGTTACCTGCAGCTGTCAGTGATGTGAGCACAACACCACCACAACCCTTTAAAAAAAAGTAAAGGTTACCTAATCTGTCACCATTTAGAAAATATTCTGCATCTATGTGTAGTGAACTAAAATTAATGACTTCATATTTTTCCATGTTACGTTCGGTCTGCCATGATCTCATCTCAAAGTGGATAACTTCACTTTTTTCCAAATAATATTGCATTTGTCTTATTATTCCCCACTCACAGGGTTTATACCCTCCTGAAGTCTCTTTACATCTTCTTGAAGCCTGTTTGCATCCTGTCCTCTGCCCATAATCTTCCTGTCATCGGCAAATCTGGAAATTAAACATTTGGTTCCCCTCAGCCAAATCATTACTATAGCTTGTGAATAACTGGGATGCAAGCCCCGAATTCCGTGTTACTTTGTTAGCTACAGTCTACCAACCCAAAAATAAATGTTTGTTGGCTGTGCTTTCCTTATGATAGCCAATTCCCCATCCGTGTCACTATAAGCTTCACAATTGTTTGTGCACTAACTTTCTTGAAAGTACCCCATGAGGGACTTAATTGGAAGTCTTCTGGAGATTTAAATATACATCCATCATCCACCGACTTCCCCTTATCTGTTCTACCAGTCACAGCCTCAAAGATCTCCAGCAGATGACTCAAACATGATATTTTTTCCCATGAGTTCACACTGACCTCTGCTCAATCATGTTATTCTTTACTATGTATTCTGTTATGACATCCTTCATTACAAATTCCAAGTTTTTTCCTGCTACAGACGGGAAGCTGATAAGTCAGCAGTTCCCTGTTTTATCTCACTACCTTTTCTTTAATAATGAGGTCACATTTGCTACTCTGACATGCAGGAACCATTCCAGAATCTATAGAAATTTGGAAGTGTGTGAAGTTACTGTTACTAGGGAGGATTTTCTTGGGCAACTGAAAGGTCTGGAGGTAGATAAGTCATCTAGACCAGATGGCATACACCACTAGGTTCTGAAAGTGATGGCTGAAGAGATCGTGGAGGCATTAGTAATGATCTTTCAAGAATCAATAGATTGTGGAATGGTTCTGCAAGAATGGTAGATTGCAAATGTCACTCCACTCTTCAAGAAGGGAGAAAGGCAGAAGAAAGGAAATTATAGGCTAGTTAGTCCGACCTCAGTGATTGGAAAGATGTTATAATCAATTGTTAAGGATGTGGTTTTGGGGTACATGGTGCCATGATAAATAGTCTGTAGTCTATTGACAAGGTGCCACACATGAAGCTGCTTAACAAGCTATGAGGCCATGATATTGCAGGGAAGATGCTAGCATGGATAAAGCAGTGGCTGACTGGCACGAGGCAAAGAATGGGAATAAAAGGAGTCTTTTCTGGTTGGCTGCCAATGACTAGTGGTGTTCCATAGGGGTCTGTGTTGGGATCGATTTATTTTATATGTTAATAATTTGGATGATCGAATTGATGGCTTTGTTGCAAAGTTTGCATATGTTATGAAGATAGGTGGAGGGGCAGGTAGTTTTGAGGAAGTAGAGAGGTTACAGAAGGACCTAGACAGATTAGGAGTATGGGCAAAGAAGGGGCAGATGGAATACAGTGCCAGGAAGTGTGTAGTCATGCATTTTGGTAGAAGAAATGAAAACGTTGAATATTTTCTAAATGGAGAAGAAATGGAGAAAAAAATTAGGCACAAAGGGATCTTGGGAGTGCTTGTACAAGATTCCCTAAAGGTTAATTTGCAGGTTGAGTCTGGGGTGAGGAAGACAAATATGATGTTAGCACTCATTTCTAGAGGACTAGAATATAAAAGCAAGGATGTAATGTTGAGACTTTAGAAAACATTGGTGAGGCCTCACTTGGAGTATTGTGAACATTTTGGGCCCCTTGTCTTAGAAAGGATATGCTGAAATGAGAGAAGATTCAAAGGAGGTTCACGAATATGTTTCCGGATTTGATCAGCTTGACATATGAAGAGCATTTGATGGCTCTGGGCCTGTATTCACTAGAAGCCAGAAGAGTGATGGTGACCTCATTGAAACCTATTGAATGGTGAAAAGCCTTGATAGAGTGAATGTGGAGAGGATGTTTCCTATGGTGGGAGAGTCTAAGACTAAAGGACACAGCCTCAGAATAAAGGGACATCTTTTTAGGATGAAGGTGAGGAGGAATTTCTTTAGCCAGAGAGTGGTGGATCTGTGGAATTCTTTACCACAAGCAGCTGTGGAGGCCAAGTCCATATGTATATTTATGCAGAGGTTGATAGATTCTTAATTGCTCAGGGCATGAAGGGGTATGGGGAGAAGGCAGGAGATTGGGGCTGTAAGGAAAGATGTATCAGCCATAATGAAATGGTGGAGCATACTCGAAGGGCCAAATGGCCTAATTCTGCTGCTATGTCTTATGGTCCTGTGGAAAGAAGGTAACTGTTGCCTCTATTATTTTTATCAAGTGAAACTGTGGAATTTATTGCCACAAATGGCTGTGGATGCCGTCATTGGGCATAGTTAAAGTGCTTCCTGATGAGTAAGGGAGAAGGCCAGAGAATGAGGTTGAGTCGGATAACAGATCAGCCATAATTGAATGGCAGAGCAGATTCAATAGGCTGAATGGCACATGTCTTATGGTCTTATGATTTATTCAAACTCTATAAATGTCATTCACCATGTACTTGAGCTATATTAGCTTTCAATTTCACCAACTTCTGTTTTATACTTCTATGAAAATTAATTTCTTTAAGCTCCTCGTTATTGTTGGACCCTTGGTCCTTAAGTATTACTTGCAGCTTTCTTGTTTTTTTCTGAGGAAATACACATCATTTTCTCCATTTTCTTGCATCCCATTATAAATTTCCCTGCTCTTATAAAAGACTGAATTTATCATCACTAACCTTTTCCTTTTTACACAGTGGAACAAGATCCTGTAGCCAATTGTTATATTTCTTGCCATTTTTTCTTATATTCTGTCTTTTGGATTATAAACATAGAACAGTACAGCACAGTATGGTCCCTTTGTCCCACAATGTTGTGCTAACATTTTAATCTGTTCTAAGATCAATCTTCTTCACTCTTACATAGCCCTCCATTTTTCTATCATCCATGTTCCTATTTAAGAGTTTCTTAAATGTCCCTATTGTATCTGCCTCTACCACCAACCCTGGCAGCGCTTTCCACACACCCACCACTCAGTTTAACACAAACACAGACCAACTGGACAACACAAACACCTACGTCCGGATGCTGTTCATCAGCTATAGCTCAGCATTTAATACCATCATTCCCACAATCCTGATTGAGAAATTACAGAACCTGGACCTCTGTACCTCCTTCTGCAATTGGATCCTCGACTTCCTAACTGGAAGACCACAATCTGTGCAGATTGGTGATAACATCTCCTCCTCACTGACGATCAACACTGGTGCAACTCAGGGGTGTGTATTTAGCGCACTGCTCTACTCTCTGTATACACATGACTCTGTGGCTAGGCATAGCTGAAACACCATCTATAAATTTGCTGATGATACAACCATTGTTGGTAGAATCTCAGGTGGTGACGAGAGGGCATACAGGAGTGAGATCTGCCAACTAGTGGAATAGTGCCACAGCAACAACCTGGCACTCAACGTCAGTAAGACAAAAGAGCTGATTGTGGACTTCAGGAAGGGTAAGACAAAGGAACACATACCAATCCTCATAGACGGATCAGAAGTGGGGAGAGTGAGCAGCTTCAAGTTCCTGGGTGTCAAGATCTTTGGAACCAACGTATCAATGCAATTATAAAGAAGGCAAGAAGGCGACTATACTTCATTAGGAGTTTAAAGAGATTTGGTATGTCAACAAATACACTCAAAAACTTCTATAGCTGTACTGTGGAGAGCATTCTGACAGGCTGCATCACTGTCTGGAATGTGGGGTGGGAGGCTACTGCACAGGACCGAAAGAAGCTGCAGAGGGTTGTGAATTTAGTCAGCTCCATCTTTGTACTAGCCTACAAAGTACCCAGGACATCTTAAAGGAGTGCTGTTTCAGAAAGGCAACATCCATTATCAAGGACCTCCAGCATCCAGGACATGCCCTTTTCTCACTGTTACCATCAGGTAGGAGGTACAGAAGCCTGAAGGCACACACTCAGCAATTCAGGAACAGCTTCTTCCCCTCTGCCATCCAATTCCTAAATGGACATTGAACCCTTGAACACTACCTCATTTTTTCAATATATATTATTTGTGTTTTTTGCATGATTTTTAATCTTTTCAATATATGTAATTGATTTACTCATGTTTTAATTTCTTCTATATTATGTATTGCATTGAACTGCTGCTGCTAAGTTAACAAATTTCACGACACATGCTAGTGATAATAAACCTGATTCTGAAAACCCTTCCTCTGATATCCTCCTCATACTTTCCCTAATCATATTAAAATGCCCTCTTGTATTAGCCATTTCCACCCTGCAAAAAAGTCTCTCGCTGACCAATCTATCAATGCCTCTTATCATCTTGTACACCTCTATCAAGTTACCTATCGTTCTCCTTCATTCCAAAGAGAAAAGCCCTAGTTTACTCAATCTATCCTCATACAGCACCCTCTCTAATCCAGCCCGCATCCTGGTAAATCTCCTCTGCAATTGATTTCTTATTTCCTTAATTCTGAAATATGCGCAATCCTCACGCCTGCTGCTATTTCTGGCAACCGTGTAAGCCTCTTCTTTTGATTTAATGCTATCCTTGATTACTACCTTTCCTGTTGTACTTCTGTGCCTGAAAGGATCTTTTCTCCCAATCGCTTCCAGATGGATCATGAGAGCCTGTTTTAAATGCTATTATGATGTATCCCAGCCCTCCACCGAAAATGATGATGTGCTTGCAGTTGAAAGAGCTCTGCTTAAGTTACATTCTTTTAATCTTGAAACTGCTCCTCCCTCCTGACTCTATATGACCCATCATCGTGTTAGCATTTCCTTGAATGTCTTTGGTCTCTGCAGGAATTTTGTGATCAGCTTTTAAACTGTTACCTAATACAATGCATGAGCTATTTTCTTGTGCCAGATGCAAAGATTAATTTTGCAGCCTGGACTTTGTTTAGTTTGAACCCACTAAGTCTAATGGTATCCCAAAGAAGCTTGATGAATCAGGTCACCACAAAATAAAGGACACTGCAATCAACCAGGTGGCAACATTGCAAGTCCCAAATGGCACACTGTACACATTCTTTGATGATAAATTAACCATTAGTGCCTTGAGATTCATTTTCTTGCAGGCATTTACAGTAAAACAAAGAAATGCAACTGAATCAGTGATAAACTACACACAAATAAAGCCTGACAAATAACCAAGACGAACCATGCAAATAATAAACAAACAAATAAATAAATAATGCTGTGAACATGATTTGTAGAGTCCTTGAAAATGCACCTGTGGGTTGTGGAATCAGTTCAGAGTTGAGGGGATTGAAGTTATCTGCACTGGTTGGATCCTAATGGCTGAAGGGTAATAACTGTTCCCGAACTTGGTGGTGTGGGACATAAGGCATACCTACCTCCGGCCTGAACGAGAAGAGAGTGTGGTCTGGATCATGAGAATCCTTGATGATGGCTGTTGCTTTCCTGCGACAGTGCTCCCTGTAAATGGGCTCAATGGTAGCGACAGTTTTGCCTGTGATAGACTGGGCTGCATCCACTACTTGTTTTTGGAGACTGTTCCATTACAGGGCATTAATGTTTCCGTACCAAACCGTGATGCAGCCAGTCAGATGTCCTCTGCACATCTCTAGAAGTATGTCAAAGCTTTAGATGACCTGCGAAAACTGTGCTGTCTTCTAAGAAAGTGTAGGTGCTGATGTGCCGCTTACATGATTATTGACCAGAGTGAAGAGTTTGCCTTGGGGAAACCCGGGAAGTGTTACAATGAACCCTGAGATCTGTCAGGCTGCGAACTTCAATTGCGCACATGCAGCTGTGATGATATCGATGCCTGCCTTAGGTTGGCTATGTTTCAGTTTCTTCTGCTTGAAGTAATCTAGAGTTTATCCTGCCCAGAGCCCGCCTACAAGCACATGCAGATACCTGAATGCCACTATCTTCCCATTAATATTGGTCAGTTTTCCATTAGACGTAGGAGCAGGTTAGGCCATTTGGCCCATTGATTTTTCTCCACACTCATTTATGGCTGATTTACTTTCCCTCTCAATCCTATTCTCCTGCTTTCTCTCTATAACCTTTGACACCTTTGCTAATAAAAACATAAACTTTGCTTTAAATATACCCAATGACTTGAACTCCACTGTCATTTGAGGCAATGAATTCCACAGATTCACCACACTCTGGCTAAAGAAACTCCTTCTAATCTCTGTTACAAACGGACGCTCGCTATTCTGAGGATGTGCCCTCTGGTCCTAGACTCCCCCACTATAGCAAACATCCTCTGCACATCTACTCTATGCAGGCCTTTCAATATTCGATTGGTTTCAATGAGATCATTCTTTTAAACTCCAGTGAGTACAGGCTCAGAGCCATCAAACATTACTCATACCTTAACCCTTTAATTCCCAAAATCATTCTCATACGCTTCTTCTGGACCCACTCCAATGCCAGCGCACCTTTTTTTTTAGAGAAGGGACCCAACAGTGCTCACAGTATTTTAAATGTGGTCTGACTAATGCCTTATAAAGCCTCAACATTGTTTTTATATTCTTTTTATATTATTTTTATATTCTGTTCCTCTTGAAATAAATGCTAACATTGCACTTGCTTGCTCTTCAGTCTTTCCCTGAAACTTGTCTCCAGTCTCGCCTCTATCTCCCATCTCCAGTTCCCACTTCACCCCTCATTTCCAGTCTCCCACCAACCCCCATCTCCAGTCTCCCCTCCACCCCATCTCCCCTCCACCCCATCTCCCCTCCACCCCATCTCCCCTCCACCTCTAGTCTCCCCTCCACCCCCATCTCCCCTCCACCCCATCTCCAGTCTCCCATCCACCCCCATCTCCAGTCTCCCCCTCCACCCCCATCTCCAGTCTCCCCTCCACCCCCATCTCCAGTCTCCCCTCCACCCCCATCTCCAGTCTCCCCTCCACTCTCATCTCCAGTCTCCCATCCACCCCCATCTCCAGTCTCCCCTCCACCCCATCTCCCCTCCACCCCATCTCCCCTCCACCCCATCTCCCCTCCACCCCATCTCCCCTCCACCCCATCTCCCCTCCACCTCTAGTCTCCCCTCCACCCCCATCTCCCCTCCACCCCATCTCCAGTCTCCCATCCACCCCCATCTCCAGTCTCCCCTCCACCCCCATCTCCAGTCTCCCCTCCACCCCCATCTCCAGTCTCCCCTCCACTCTCATCTCCAGTCTCCCATCCACCCCCATCTCCAGTCTCCCCTCCACCCCCATCTCCCCTCCACCTCCAGTCTCCCATCCACCCCCACCTCCAGTCTCCCCTCCACACCCCATCTCCAGTCTCCCCTCCACACCCCATCTCCAGTCTCCCCTCCACCCCATCTCCCCTCCACCCCCATCTCCCCTCCACCCCATCTCCAGTCTCCCATCCACCTCCATCTCCAGTCTCCCCTCCACACCCCATCTCCAGACTCCCCTCCACACCCCATCTCCAGTCTCCCCTCTCCCTAAGTTCCAGGGGACCTGATAGCCTACACACCAGGCAGATTATAATATGGATTCCATTGATACCACTGCACCAATCCCACAATCATTTCCTGCTCTGTCTAACATGGAGACGTAAAGTGGCTGCTATGGGGCATGAGGACAGGAAATATTAGGCTGAGAAACAGCTTCTTCTCCCAGGTTGTAAGACTACTGAACCACCCAGGTCTCATCGTGTATGAAGCGCCAGTACCGTTAGACTGTTTACTTTCTAACTTTGTGTCATAAATGCACCTTACTATTTGTTAATTTATTTGTGGTAAGATTATTTTATGTGTTGTGTATGTGAGTTATATGTACTGCGTTGTGCATCTTGGTCTGGAGGAACGTTGTTTCGTTTGGCGGCATACATGTTTATGGTTGAATGACAACCTGAATGTACCAGTCTGCCAGACCAGACGAGCCCTTGAAATGGACTAGACGTCCTTCTGAGACTATGAGAAGGCAAGAAGTACATTCCACCTACTGACAAGCTAGACACTACTCGAAGTGATGCCTACAATTTGTGTAGAACATGATGATTCTGAAATATTGTACTTCTTCCCTCAATGTCTGATCTTCTGATCATAGCTTTGTCGCATATAAAAATGTTTTAGAAATTAGAAGATATAGAAATATTCTGGTGTGTAAACTGGAAGTGACGAGAGCTGCTGGCATTGATTTGCACTCTGGAATTCACCTGCTTTGATATGATAATGCAGTGTGACCCCAATCAAATCAGGTCATTGCTGTGTGACCTTTCACCTCAAACCATATTGTAACTGCTTCCATTTCAATAAACTAGAACTACCCACCAGATTCCACCCCAATAAAATTAATTAGTTGCACGCACAACCATGATAGCACACCCTAAATTGCCCCTATTATTTTGTCTCTGCAAATTCATTCCAAGTTCTAAGCTCAAAGTAAATCTATTATCAAAGTGTGCATATGTTACCATATGCTACTGTGAAATTCATTTTCTTGCAGGCATTTAAAGGAAAATAAAGAAGTACAATAGAATGTATGAGAAAATCTATACTAAACAGATAATGACTGACAAACAACCAATGTGCAGAAGAAGAGAAACTGTGCAATTAAAAGAATAATACTGAGGACATGAGTTGTAGAGTCTTTAAAGGAGAAAGAAGTTCCGTAGATTGAGGATTCAGTTCAGAGTGGTGATTAAAGTGGTGAATGGCTATAAGGGAAAACTGTTCCTGAGCCGGGTGGTGTAGGACCAAAGGCTTCTGTACCTCCTGCCTGAAATAAAAAGAAGGAAGCTCGGTCTGGATGGTGGGCGCTCCATCTAAATATACTCGATGGGTGGGAGGGCTTTCCCTGCAATGGACTGGACTGTGTTCACCATTTTCTGTAGCTGTTTCCATTCCTGGGCATTGGTGTTTCCATATCAGGCTGTGATGCAACCAGTTGGAATAGTCCTCTTCACCGTACATCTATAGAAATTTGTCAAAGTTTTTGGTGACGGGCCAAATCTACGCAAACTTCTAACAAAGCGGAGGTCCTGTCATTCCTTCTTTGTGATGTCACGCCCCAGATCCTCTGATACGTTAATGGCTCGGAATTTAAAGCTACCAACCTTCTCCACCTCCGATCCCCTAATGAGGACCAGCTCATGGACCTCTGGCTGAATCAGGTCACCACACAATGGGGGACTCTACAATCAACCGTTTGGCAATGCTGCAAGCCTCAAATCCAGGTGTTTGCAAACTCAGCAGTTTGTGACACGCCACGCAGCATGGCCACTAAGCAGCTCTTTGGTTTTGCTGACATTCAGAGAGAGTGTAATTCGCGTATCACTTCTAAACCCCTGTAGTTGCTCATTGATTATTGCAGCATCTTGGCAGATGTTCCGAATCAAGCCAGGCCATCTCAACTGGTGAACAGCAGCTGAAGAGGCTTTGTTATGGAGGGAAGTGTAACCATTTCCTGACTACCGGTTTCACTTGCTCCAGAACAAAACCCCTTGATCTGTGACAGGTTGACTAAGCCAAGTGCAGATGAGTCAAATTATTCAGATTACAAAGCAATGGTCAGGATTATTATCTTCCTGTTGCTGATGAAAGCTTCAAAGTTCAATGTTGGGGAGGCTGCTGACTGTGGGTCTGAGAGCCCAGGGCCAACAACCAGGAGACTGGATTGGAGGTGGCCTGTCCTGGGGTTGAGAATCTGATTTATTAGAAGACCGTAAGATGTTGGACCAGAATTAGGCCATTTGGCCCATCATTTCTGCTCCACCATTCCATTATGGCTGATCCAATTTTCCTCTCAGTCCCAATCTCCAGCCTTCTCCCCATATCCCTTCATGCCCTGACCTATCAACCTCTGCCTTAAATTTACATAAAGTCTTGGCCTCCGCAGCTGACTATGGGAAAGAATCCACAGATTTGTTGCTCTCTGGCTTAAGAAATTCCTCCTCATCTCCATTCTAAAAGGACACCCCTCTATTCTGAGGCTGTGTCCACTAGTCTTAGACTCTCCCACCATAGTAAACATCCTCTCCACATCCACTCTATCAAGGCTTTTCACCATTTCAATGAGGTCACCCCACATTCTTCTGAATTCTAGTGAATACAGGCCCAGAGCCATCAAATGCTCTTCATATGACAAGCCATTCAATCCTGAAATAATTTTCATGAACCTCCTTTGAACCCTCTCCAGTTTCAGCACATTCTTTCTAAGGGGACCAAAAATGCTCACAATACTCCAAGTGAGGCCTCACCAGTGCTTTATGAAGTTTCATCATTACATCCTTGCTTTTATATTCTAGTCCTCTTGCAATGAATGCCAACATTGCACTTGCCTTCCTCATCACAGACTCGACCTCCAAATTAACCTTTGGGGAATTCTGTCCAAGGACTCCCAAGACCCTTTTCATCTCAGTTTTTTGTATTTTGTCTCCATTTAGAATATAATCAACACTTTCATTTCTTCTACCAAAGTGCATGACCATATACTTCCCAACACTGTATTCCATCTGCCATTCCTTTGCCCATTCTTCTAATCTGTCTAAGATTTTTTTTATAGCTTCTCTACTTCCTCAAAACTACCCGCCCCTCCACCTATCTTCATATCATCTGCAAGCTTTGCATCAAAACCATTAGTTCCATCACCAAATCATTGGCATATACTGTCAAAAGAATCGGTCCCATCACTGACCTCTGTGGAGCACCACTAATCACCAGCAGCCAGTCTGAAAATGCTCCCTTGATTCCCACTCTTTGCCTCCTGCCAATCAGCCACTGCTATATCTATGCTGGAATCTTTCCTGTAATACCATGGGCACGTAGCTTGTTATGTAGCCTCATGTCAAAGGCCTTCTGAAAATCTAGGTGCACATCATGAAGCAATGCTGCTTTGCCTATCCCACTTGTCATCACTGAATAGGTCATGAAATTTGTCCTGTCAGTGCATGTGATAGGTGGGTAGATAGGTGGGAAATGGGCTTGTTTTGTTGTTGCATTGGTGTTGTTACTTGTGTTGTTTAGCTGAACATCGTGGGCATACTACGTTGGCGCTGGAATGTATGACGACACTGGTGGGCTGCTCCCAACATCCTCGGGTGTGTTGGCTGTTAATGCAGGTGATTTATTAGATCTCTCTACCCCATTCATCTGCCTTCTCCTCATAACCTTTGATGGCCTGACTAATCAAGAACCTATGAACCTCCACTTTAAATATACCCAATGATTTGGCCTCCACAGCTGCCTGTGGCAATGAATTCCACAGGTTCACTACTCTCTGGATAAACAAATTCCTCCTCATCTCTGTTCTAAAGGGACTTCTTTCTATTCTGATGCTGTTCCCTCTGGTCCTAGATTTCCCCACTACTGGTAGTATCCTCTCTAAATCCACTCTGACTAGGCCAGAAGTTCCCAATCTGAGGCCCATGGGCCCTTCTGTTAATGGTAGGGGCCCATGGCATAAAAAGGTGGGGAACCTTTGATCTCGGCCATTCAATATTTGAATAGCTTGAATGAGATCCTCCCTCGTTCTTCTAAACACCAGCAAGTACAGGCCCAGAGGCATCAAATGTTCCTCATATGTTAACACTTTGTTGGTGGAATTTGTCTTAGTGCTCAGTAACTGATGGCAGAGGATTTTGTTATAACCACTTTATCCATGCCTTTCACAAAGTTAAACATTTTGACCCTAAAATATAGGAGCAGAACCATGCCAATTCAAACTGAATTTATGCGAGCTATAATGAATTTTGTAGGCAGAGTACAAAATATCAATGTTACAGCCAAGGCAATTTAACAACTAGGAGGCTGATTGCTCCAGGCACCCTTCATTACCAAATCCCTGTCTGCAATCAATTACACACTTTAAGGGAGATAATTTTTCAGTATCTTTGTGTGCAGAGCTCAGGTCTACAAGACAAAGAGAAAGTACATAAACTAAAAGTTAAGCCTACGCAGGAAAATAGTTGGATTTCAGCACGTAAATGTACATGGAGCCAAGCTAATTTTATCTACCTGCGGGAATGCATTCTACAAACATCTGGAATTTCCTCTCTAGGGAAGCACAGATTAACTAGCTGCGTAATTTGGCTGTGAGGTTCGATGTGCGAACTGGTGAGTTGAAATGCAAATTTTAGCGACTTTGTTTTGGTTACGTGCAGATGTTGTCGATGCCATCTGGCTTCAGAGGAGGTTGAGGAGACAAGAGGGTCATCACATCTGTTGCGTGCTGATCGGTGGCCAAAAGTGACGTTGCTGCTCCTGCTCCCTTGGCCAGGAAATCCCAAGTTTTATGCCCCTTATCTAAGAAAAAGATGTACTGGCATTGGAGATGGTCCAAAGGAGGTTCTGAAGAATGGTTCCAGGAATGAAAGGGTTAATGTAAGAGACCACTTGATGGCTCTAGAAACAATAGGAAACATCCTCCTCGTGTCCACTCAATCTAAGCTTGTTTAGAAGAATGAGGAGAAATCTCAGTGAAACCTATCAAATATGGGATTACCTAGATAGAGTGGATGTGGGGAGGATGTTTCCTATTGTAGGGGGAGTCTAGGACCAGAAGGCACAGCCTCAGAATACAAGGACCTCCCTTTAGAACCGAGATAAGGAGGAATTTCTTTTTCCAGAGGGTGGAGAATCTGTGGAGGCCAAGTCATTGGGTATATTTAAAGCCGAGGTTGATAGGTTCTTCATTAATAAGGGCATCACAGGTTATGAGGAAAAAGCAGGAGAATGGAGTTGAGAGGGATAATAAATCAGACGTGATGGAAAGTGAAGCAATGATGAGCAGAATGTGCTAATTCAGCTCCTATGTCATATGGAGTTGTGGTCCAAGAAGCTCCTTGTTGGGATATGCTGAGTTGCATGCAATTTAATGATATCCGGTCTCAATGTGTTGCTGGCTGGACACCCTCATGAGCTGTAAAAGGTTTTGGTGCTCTTGGCTGTGTTGGATCAGGTGCTTATGCTTTGCGAAATACATGGATCGGATGGCACGGTAACGAAAGGACATCATGAAACTGTAGCAGTTAGCCTAATGCTTTACAGTGCCAGCTATAAGACATAGGAGCTGAATTCAGCCATTCAGCCCATCATTGTTTTGCCATCCCATCATGGCTGATTTATTCTCCTTCTCAACACTATTCTCCTGTCGGCTCCTCATAATCCTTGATGCCCTTACTGTTCACTCTCTGTGTGTGGGCTTCCTCCGGGTGCTCCGGTTTTCTCCCACTGTCAAAAGACATACTAGTTGGTGGGTTGCTGGGTGGTGCAGTTCATTGGGGCGGAAGGGCCAACAAACTGTGCAAATACATACAGAAAATAAAACACACTATATAAATAACCAATAAATGTTGAGAACTTGAGATGAAAAGTCCTTAAAAGTGAGTCCATTGGTTGTGAGAACATTTCAATGATGGGGTAAGTGAAGTTGAGTCACATTATCCCCTTTGGTTCAAGAGCCTGATGGCTGAGGTGTAATAACTGTTCCTGACCCTGGTGGTGCAAGTTCTGAGGCTCCTGTACCACCTCCCTGATGGCAGCAGCGAGAAGGGAGCATGGCTTGAGTGGTTGGGGTCCCTGATGGTGGATGCTGCTTTCCTGTGACTGCATTTCCTATGACAGTTACTTGCTGTTAACATAAAGACAACAAGTAGCTATCAGAATCAGGTTTATTACCACTGATGTATATTGTGAAATTTGTTGTTTTACAGCAGCAGTACAGTTCAATACATTAAAAAAACTATGAGAAATACAAAAATAGAAATATATAGTGCAAGAAGAGAGAAAAATAAAAAAAATATATTGTTCATGGCAAGATGGATCGTTCAGAAGTCTGATGGTGTAGGAGAAGAAGTTCCTAAAACTTGCATTTGGGTCCTTAAGGTCAACAAGAACTCATGAAGGACCCATTTGCAAATAAATGAACATTTGGTCTTGACTGTAAGGGGTATGAAGGATGTCGTATTGCAAATGTGCAGGGTGTTGGCAGGGCCACCTTTGGAATACCAGCTTACTTAAGAAGGGGTATATTTAGATGTGGGGCTGAAGAGATTTTCTAGAATGCTTCCTGAAATTTAAAAAAAACACTTAACACTAGGAAAGGATTGAACAGAATGAGTCTGAAGTTTGGAAGAATGGGCGCTGATTCAACTGTATGTGTTGATGTACCCGTGATAATTAAACTTGAGTTGTGAACCTTAATCTCATTGACTGGAATATTTTCAGGGACTTGAGAAGTTTAATGCTGTGCAGAAGTTTCCCCTGAGGGGGAAAGGGAGGAGAAGTTTGATGTCTTTCTTTGAATGGGTGGGCTCCATGGTGTTTCTTTATTTCATAGCAGTCTGTGGGTAGGGTGGAATTCAGGGTTAAGTGCTGCCTACATACTTTGATAATAAACGTTCTTTCATTCTTAGAATCCAAATGTAAGGGACATCTGACTCTTGATGTGAGGGGGAATATGTCAAACTGCGGTATTCTCTCCTGGAAAGCATTATAAATATTCAGTTGTTAATTACATTTCAGCTTGAGATGAATACTTTGATTACAGGCAAATCAGGGCAGAAAGTGAGTTGAAGCCAAAGATCAGATCATTAACACTCATGTTGTGTTGGCTGGTCTACTCTTGCTCTTGATTTTATTCATTGCAGGCCACCTCTGCCTGCCTCTCTCCAATATTTCTTGACTTCAACTCAGTCTTTTTGCTGTTAGACTGTGCAATATCTAGACTTGGACTAATCACAACTTCCTCCAGTTAAACAATGGCATGACGAGAATTGGTTATCTCTGAAAACTGCTATAAATTCCAGAACAGTGATTCATATTTTACTTCCGTTCTGTCGCTGGGTGAACCTGACTGAAACTTTGGAAATGTTTTGAATCCTTGGAAATGTTTTGGACCCAAGATTACTCCAACATCAATATTTGTTTCTTTTGCCTCAAAGCACTGCCCACTCCTGGCTCATATCAGAATGTCAGTGAACAGCTGGAATGATTTTGTTTTAACTGTGGTTTCTGAAGCCAGTTAAAGTCCTAGTCCATCACAGGAAAAGCCTTCCCCACCTTTGAATACATCTATAAAGAATGCTACCACATGAAGCAACATCCATGATCAAGGACCCCACCATCCATGCAATGCCCTCTTCTCATCAGGAAGGAAGAAGCCTCAGTACTCACCCCACCAGGTTCAGGAACAGTTACTACCTCTTAACCATCAAGCTGCTGAACCAGTATGGATAATTTCTGAGCTCATTCCACAACCTATGGACTTGTGTTCAAGTACTCTACAACTCATGTTCTCAGTATTATTATTTATTTATCTGTTTATTTATGTATGTATTGATTTATTATTATGTTATTTTTGAGTTTGAACAATTTGTCTTCTTTTGTACGTTGGTTGTTTGTAAGTCTGGAATGACTTCTTTTCCAGCCCTGATGAAAGGACTTATTTTTATTTAATTCCTTATTCTTTATTAATGTTGAATTTTTTTACTGCATGTCACACCAACACACTGTAGCAAATTCCTAATACATATAAGTATATATGGGGAATAAAGTTCATCCTTGATCCTTGAAAATATATAATGTACTTTGATATAAATGAAAGATTGTACAAGTCAGTCTTTTCTAATCATTGCCTTTGCATTTTAGCAAGTAGAGAAAAGAGAAATGACATGCTTTAACTGGCATATTCCCTCAAACTTTTAGCTTCGGATAAAATTTTACATGGCGGGAGGTAAAAGTTTTAATGTTATTGTGTGCTTTGGTGTCAAAGTACTTTGCAAATTTTTTAAGTGCCCTCTGCTTTTTAATAAGGTTCAGTGTCTTCTGTGTCCCCCAACCCTATCAAGTTATTTACTGCCATGGAAACAGACTGATCATGCCACAGTACCTTTTTATAAACTTCTACCACTTGAACTCCAGCCAAAAAGGGAAAGATGCTTTCATTAAGCAATAACCCAGGGTTATACTATGGATAAGCACATGTTAGTTAGTTACACTTTGATCTGAAAATTTGTCCCTTTCCTTTGTTTTGGACAACCATATCACTACTTATTTTCTGCTTTAATGTTAATCTGAGATAACATAAATATAATATTTGATTATATGCTTTCCCTTCAGGAAACAGCTAGCATAATTGAAATACAGTTCAGGAGCCTCAAGTCCCACACCCCCAGGTTCAGGAACAGTTATTACCCCTCAGCCAATCCAGCTCTTGAAACAGAGTGGATCACTTCACTCATTCCCAACACTAAACTGATTCCACAACAAATGGCCACACTTTAATGGACTTGACAACTCGTGTTCTGGATAGTTACTCCTAATTTATTTATTATTTTTTCTTTTCCTTTTGTATTTGCACTGTTGTCTTTTGCTCATCAGTTGTTTCTGTGTAGTTTTTCATTGATTAGAGTCATAGAGAAGTTCAGCACACAAACAGCCCCTTCAGCCCATCTAGTCCATGCCAAAACTATTTAAATTGCCTACTTCCAACAACTTACACTGGGATCATAGCCCTCCATTTTCCAAACTTCTCTTAAATGTTGAAATCGAGCTCGCCTGGGACACTTGTGCTGGCATCTCATTCCACACTCTCACAACCCTCTGGGTGAAGAAATTTCCCCTCACGATCCCACTAAACTTCTCACCTTTCACCCTTACGCCATGACCTCTGGTTGTAGTCTCCCCCCAACCTCAGTGATTGCCTTTACCCCTATCTATATCCCTCATAGTTTTGTATACCTTTATCAAATCTCCTCTCAATCTTCTATGTTCTAAGGAATGCAGTCCTAACCTGTTCAATCTTTCTTTATAACTCAGGTCTTCCAGATCCGGCAACATCCTTGTAAATTTTCTCTGTATCCTTTCTACCTTGTTTACATCTTTCCTGTAGGTAGGTGCCAAAAACTGCACAGAATACTCCAAATTAGGCCTCATCAACATCTTGTACAACTTCAACATAGCACCCCATCTCTGGTACTCAACACATTGATTTATGTGTCAAATGCTTTCTTTATGACCCTATCTACCTGTGACCTGTGATTCTATTGTATTTCTTTGTTCTACTGTGACTGCCTACAAGAACCTGCCTGCAAAAATGACATATATTTTCTGTGATAATGAATTTACTCTGATCTTTGAACATTGGGAATGGATTAGCAAGCTGCTGTTCCTTGTGTTCCTTCTAGAAGTTTAAATACAGAATAAGGAAGTTTTAAACTCTATCAAACTGCTTTGCAAACTGTTTTGAATATCAAACTGGGAACAGAGGCCTATTGCTTATAAGGTACCAGAAAGAGACATCACACGTCAGCACACACTGTATCAGGGGCAAGTGAAAGTGCAGTTTGATAGGTTCTTGATTAATAAGGGCATCAGTGGTTCTGGGAAGAAGGCAGGAGATTGAGGGCTTAGAGGGAAAATAAATCAGCTAATGGGCTGAATGTCCAAATTCTGCTCCTATGTCTTATGGCATAAATGTGAAAGGTCCTGAAGGCTGACAAGCTCTCTGCTGTAGGTAAGAGGCTAAAATTTCCGAGACTAGCTCTTGCTTTATTGGCCATGGAGACCCAGGACCACAATCAAAGCATGTTGAGTCAGAGGGCAAGTAGGCAAAATGAATGGCAAGCCGAATTCAAGGGGCTCTATGTCACTGCCAACCTGGCCCACACATTTTACTGAGTGCAATCACAAGGTAGCGTCTTAACATGGGTAACACCATAGATGCAAACATTGAAGCTGTTCTCTCAATAAAAACCAAATCCCTTTTGTGAAAATACTCGATATGCTCATTTCATTTCAGATCGTCAGCGCTGGTCATGGACCACAGTTGTAGTCCAGGCTGCTGAGTTTCATTGCTGAAGAGCAAATGAGCCATGTGCCAAATCATCAATATTCAGTTGCTGAATCATTGCTGATTAACCACACATTCAATTTAAGTCCATGAGATCATAAGATATAGGAGCAGGATTAGGCCATTTGACCCATCAAGTCTGCTCTGACCATTTCATCAAAGCTGATCCATTTTCCCTCTCAGCCCCAATCTCTTGCTTTCTCCCGGTATCCCTTCATGCCCTGACTAATCAAGAATCTATCAACCTCTGCCTGAAATATACCAAAAGGCTTGGCCTCCACAACTGACTGTGTCAACAAATTCCATAGATTCACCACTTTCTAGCTAAAAAAAATTCCTCCTAATCTCCATTCTGAAAGGACGCCCTCTGTTCTGAGGCTGTGTCCTCTGGTCCTAGATTTTCCCACCACAGGAAACATCCTCTGCATGTCCACTCTATCTAGGCCTTTCAAAATTCAGTAGGTTTCAATTAGGTCACCTCTCATTCTTCTGATAGGACCATAAGATCTAGGAGAAGAATTTACTTTCTTGAAGTGTTCTACTGAGAGTTGAAATCCAATTCTAGGCTGCCCTACAACCAATTTCCTCTCCGTCTCGCTCAGAGAAAATTTGTCCTTCTCACATATGTCATGGATATACTCCAGCTGTTTTTTTTGGGGGGATTACTCAATCATGTGCAGTCCAAGTGGGAAAGTTAGTCATTCTCTATGTGGGCAGTCCAGTAACTCATCATGATCTGATGTGGGAGGAATTAATTCAATGTGGATCAAAGCTCAAAATGTAAGGATTCTCTCTGGCTCCATCATGCATTTACTTGGTCAGATATATTTTAATCTTAGAGGGTAGCATATTATGTTTCTTAATAAATAATTAAAGTTTAAATTGCTTCAGACTTGAATAGATTACAAAATGAATCTTCCACATGAAGCTTCAAAGTATAAGGTGCCTAAAGGGTGTTCAAGGGTGTAACTGCATCCAGCATTTCTCCAAAAATCCTCCATCATCTCATACATTCGGCGCCATCAGCAGAAAATTGATTTTGGGAATGTGTGTCGAAATTCCAAGGGGATTGGAGAAGTTGTAAATGTACTGCTAAGGAGTTCATGTTAAAGAAAGCAACATTTGTTTTATTTGTCACATGTGCATTGATACATCGAAACATACGGTGAAATGTGTCACTTGCGTCAACGACCAACACAATCCAAGGATGTACTGGGGGGCAGCCCACAGTGTACCATGCTTCCGGCACCAACAGAGCGTACCCACAACTTGTTAACCCTAACCTGTGCATCTTTGGAATCTGGGAGGAAACCAGAGCACCCGGAGGAAACCTACGACATCACTGGAAGAAGGTACAAACTCCTTATAGACATCAGCGGGAATTGAACCCTGATTGAAGATCACTGGTGCTACAAAGCATTATACTTACCACTACACTACTGTGACACCCCCAAAGCTCGCACCAAAAATACTCCATGCTATATGCGGTATCATTTGCAGGCTGTCCCCAGCATATCATTGGACTGTGTTGGCCACTGACGCAAATGACACATCTCACTGCGTGTTTCAATGTTTTGATGTACGTGTGACAAATAAATCTAGTCTTTATATAGCTTTCATAAGATTAAATGGCATTAATGACAACAGGATCAAAGTCCTACAGTCTGACCTGCAATTCATTGCTTCATGAGCCGTCCACAGTAGGATAGCATAATGCATCCAGCTCGGGGCATTCCAGAGTTTGGAGTTCAGTTCCGGCACTGTCTGTAAGGAGTTTGTACATTTTCCACGTGGGTTACCTCCAGGTGCTGCGGTTTCGCCCACAGTCCAAATACATACTAGTTGGTAGGTTAATTGTGGTTGGGCTTGGGCTAAATGGGTAGGTTGCTGATCAGCATGGCTCAGTGGGCTGGAAAGGCCAGTTCTGCTGCTGTATCTCTAAATTAGGGGTCCTAGCCTGGGGTTCACAAACCTCTCAGTTAACGGTAAAGGTCCATGGCATAAAAAAGGTTGGGAACTCGTGCTCTAAATAATAAAACCATGTTTAACAAATATTGTCAGCTTTTTGTGCCACAGTTACCTGTATGAACAAGACTGTTTTGTTACTACCATGTGCCTTTGACTCAAAACAGATGTTTGAGTTTCCAGTGACTTCCCCAGCTATGGTTGCTATTGCAAACATCGATTCAGCTGAGATAAATTTTTAATCCCCTGAGATCAAACCTGAAGTACATATGATCTTATTTAAAAATTATGTACATATCATTCATGGAGTGCTTCCATTTTTCAACAATTATTGACTGATGATGGTGAAATATGAGGATGACAACTGATTCTTTTTAAATATCAGTTAAACAGTTTTCACACATCTTTTAAAAATGTACACAATGGCCACTGTATTAGGTACACATGTACACAGAATTAGAATCAGAATCAGGTTTAATACCAACGACATATGTCATGAAATTTGTTGTTTTGTGGCAACTGTGTATTGCAAGACGTAATAATAATAGCTATAAATTACACCAAGGAGTATATATTAAAAAAAAGAATGCGAAAGGAGACAGGAAAAGGGGTGATGTTCATGAGTTCATTGTCCATTCAGAAATCTGATGGCAGAGGGGAAGATGCTGTTCCTGAAATGTTGAGTGTGTGTCTTCAGGCTCCTATACCTCCTCCTCGATGGTAGCAATAAGAAGCAGGCATGTCAGTCAAACATTTGGCAGCAACTCAGTGCACAAAAGTATGCAGACATGGTCAAGAGGTTCAGTTGCTGTTCAGACCTAACATCAGAATGGCAAAGAAATGTGACCCAAGTGACTTTGACTGTGGAATGATTGTTGGTGCCAGATGGGGTGATTCGAGTATCTCGGAAACTGTTGATCTCCTGGGAATTTTACATACAACAGTCTCTAGAGTTTACAGAGAATGGTACAAAAAAATATAAAAAAAAATCTGGTGCTCAGTGGTTCTGTGGGTGAAAACACTTGTTAATGAGAGAGGTCAGAGGAGAATGGCCAGATTGGTTCAAGCTGACAGGATGGCGACCGTAACTCAAATAACCACAACTTACAACAGTGGTGTGCAGATTAGCATCTCTGAATGCAAAACATGTTGAACTTTGAAGTGGATGGACTACAGGAGCAGAAAACCACTAACGTACACTCAGTGGCCATTTTATTAGGTACAGGAAGTACAGAGAATTGCGAAGAAAAGAAAACACAAGTAATTGTTCCTAAATTCCGATTCCGATTTATTAATCACATGTACATCAAAACATACAATGAATTGTGTCATTAGTAGTAACAACCAACAAGATTGGATTAATTTTTTGAGGCCTGTAGTTCCAGCAAAAGATTTCATTTTATTTAGCAGATATCAATCCATAGGATCATATGGCTATTACAGCATGAAATCTAGATGCACACAGGCTGATTTTTGGGCACGACAAGGTTTCCTGTGCTTTAGAGTTTCAGATCACAATTAATCTGAAGGCTCATCCAGCCTCTCAAATGAGCCTAAAAGATCCTTTCTTATTGCCCCTAATTTATCTACTTCTAACACCACCCCGGCAGAGCATTCCACACACCCACCACTCCCGGTGTAAAAAAAAACTACCTCTGATATCCCCCCTATATTTTCCACCAATCACCTTAAAATTTTGCCCCCTTATATTAGACATTTTCTACCCTGAGAAATTGGCGATACAGCATGGAGTAGGCCCTTTAGGTCCTTTGAGCTACACCACCACAGCAACTCCACAACCTCGATTTAACCCTAAGCTAATCACAGGACAACTTACAATGACCAATTAACCTACCCGGTACATCTTTGGACTGTGGGAGGAAACCAGAGGGAAAACCCAGCCATTCCTCGGAGGGACTTGCAGAATGGCAACAGTCTTGAACTCTGACAGCTAGAGATGTAATAGAGTCATGCTAGCCACTATGTTACCATGGCACCCAGAGACATAGACTGAATGGATAATAAGGTGACCAGAAGTGAAGGTAATATTCCAAGGATGAACATTTGAGGCCACACTTGCCTGAGCCATCACATTCCACGTATTAACTTAAACAAATCTCTGTGAATGTTTTGCTTTTGAACAATCTTTCAATTTCCTTTTGAATTTGCTTCCACCACGTGCATGCCATCACGTAGCAGATCACAGGAACACGCTGCTAAGTATCTGAGTTATGAGGTTTCAATTAGCAGAGGAATACAGATATGACGGAAAGAACACAATGTGGGGAAATTTGCGGTTATCATCTTTGATAGGAAGAACAGGAAACAAAATATTTTTTAAATGATTTGGGGCTTCGGAATTCTGTTGTCTAGAGGGATCTGGATATCCTCATAAGCGTAACACTGATTGTTAGCACATGAACCCAGCAAGTGATTCAGAAGGTAAATGGATTACTATTAAAAGACTAGAGAATAAAAGTAGGGAAGTCTTGTAACCACTTCATGGGCCGTTGATCAGACCCACATCTATGACATTGAGTAACCAAATATACTGGAGCAGCACACACAAAATACTGGAGGAGCTCAGAAGTCAGGCAGCATCTATGGAGGAGAATAAACAGCCTTCTTCAGCCCTTAACCTTTTCCATCTATCACCTCCCAGCCCTACCACCCATCCACCTTCCTCCTCACCTGGCTTCACCTATCACCTGCTGGCTTCTACTCCTTACCCTTGCCCCACCTTCTTATTCTGGTTTCTGCCCCCTTCCTTTCCAGTCCTGGTGAAGGGTTTTGGCCCGAAACGTCGACTGTTAACTCCTCTCCATAGATGCTGCCTGACTTGTTGAGTTCCTCCAGCATTTTGTGCGTGTTGCTCAAGATTTCCAGCATCTGCAGAATCTCTTCTTTGTAGAATATACAGGAAATATTCCTCAGGTCCAGCAGCATCTGTGAAGGAAAATCAGAACTAGCATTTCAGTTTGATACCTTTTCATTTCCATGGGTGAGGCTTAGGCTCCTTATCGATCAGAGATGTACTCCCATTTGAAGATGATTCACAGGTTTGATCCTTGGGATGGAATGGTTGTATTCAGAATTAGCACCAGAATTAGGTTTAATATCACCCGTATAGGTCGTGAAATTTGTTGTCTTTCCAGAAGCTGTACATTGCAATGCATAATAATTTTTTATAAAGATGAATTACAGTTAGTGTGTGTGTGTGTGTGTGTGTGTGTGTGTGTGTGTGTGTGTGTGTGTGTGTGTGTGTGTGTGTGTGTATAATACTTTAATTAAATAATTAGTGCAAAAAATATAAAATAAAACAAGTAGTGAGGTAGTGTTAATGTCCATTCAGAAAATCGGATGGCAAGATGGAAGAAGTTGTTCCTGTGTGTCTTCAGGTTTCTTTTCCTCCTTCCTGAAGGTAGCAATGAGAACAGGGCACAACCTTGATGATGGGGGATGAGCTGATTCAAAGCAATGTTTGAGCATTTCAGGACAATAGCAACAGGAAGAAATAAGAGGTGATCTTACTGCAATGTATCGGATACTGAGGAAGCTTGACAGAGGGGATACTGAGAAGGTGTTTCTTATCTTATGTGAAGAGCCCAGTTGCTTGTGTTTATGTTCCTTCTGGGGAACCAACCCCTTTCCACCTAGAATTCAAATTTCTTATCTCCTGTAACATTTGGTGATACTGAAATACATCCTGGGTGGTGGGGTGGGGATACGTCTCTACCAAGGAAGATGTGAGGCACTCCTTCCCTCCGCGAGCCTGCAGGTCACCCTTGGACAAGGCACAACGCCTGCTTAGCCCCCGATACGTGGTCACATGAAGCCATGGGAGCAGATGGCGGGTGGTTGTATGAGCAGCTGGTACATTTCACAAGTCCCTGTTATGTGACCACTGACGCCAGGCAGACAATCTCTGAACAATATTGATAATGGCTGTGGACACCTGTCTTGTATAAGCACTCCCTGGAAAAAGGCAATGGCAGACCACTTCTGTAGAAAAATTTGCTAAGAACAGTCACGGTCATGGAAATACCATGATCACCTACGTCTTACAACATGGCACTTAATGATAATGTCGCTGAGATGCACTGGAACACATCATCAGTGACATAACCTGGGGTAATTGGGTGTTTCAACATCAGATACCCTCACTCTCACCCATGTGGCCCAGCTAGGGGTGATCAGACCCCGGCTTGTGTCCCGCCAGCATTGGCCCACGGGTCACACCTCTTGATCCACAGCCATCTGGAGGCTTGCTCAGCAGCCTCTGTAATGGTCCTGATGGCTCTTTTCTTTGTGGACCCCATAATGCCAAGGAGAGAGTGAGTTCTACAGAATAAGCAGCCAGCAAAGCCTTTACACCCTCCTGTACAGGCTTGTATCGTGCCCCCCTCCCCTGTTTCTGGCACTTTGAAGAAAGCCTCTTCAATCTATATATTTCCTCTGCACCTTGATATCCATCCAAATATGGCTCTGATAATAATGCTGAATATTTTAATCTAGACCCCAGTAGAGCTTTGTAAAGGTTTAGCAATACTTCCTTGCTTCTTTGAATTTATATATCTGTCACTGAAGCCGAGAATTCCCTCTCATCTTGTCCTGCTAGAAAAAGTTTAGAAAACATAAAAGATTTTCTTTATTGTACTGCATTTCATTATACCCTTCAATTAATAAATAAAATCAAAAGTATATGATTTTTCAGTTTTCATTCTAAATATTCAAAGTATGCGGTTTTCATGCCGTGTAAAAACTTCCTGCCCAGAGCAACAGTTGGTCTCCACAGCTGTAAAAGAAACATAGGTCCTGTCACCTTCAAAGAATCGTGTACATAGACTCTGAGATCCTCATGTTTCTGGTAGCATAGCAGTTAGAGCAACACTTTACAATGTGAGCTGTAAGACCAGGGTTCAATTCCCACTGCTGCCTTTTAGGAGTTCTCCTCATGACCATTTGGATTTCCTTTGGGTGCTCTGGTTTCCTCCCATTGTCCAAAAGTTATACAGTTAGGGCTGGTCAGTTGTGGCCATGCTATGGTGGTGCTGGAAGCTTAGCAACACTTGCAGGTTACCCAGCAAAATCCTTGCTGATTTGATTTGATGCAAAACAACTATGTTTCGATGTACACGTGACAAATAAAGCTAATCTCTTACCCCTCAATTGATCTCTTATTCTTCTAACAAAATGTACCATTTCACAATTCTGAACATGCTATACATCTCTAGATTTTCTAATCTGTTATGGTCTTCTTGAAGATTGTTCTGTACTTTCCATGGTTTACTATATTTCCAATTCCATATTAACTGTAAATATAGAAATGTTCCCTATGTATCCGAGTCTATGCTATTCCCCAGTTTTCATCAAACTTAACGCCAACTGATGAGTAACAGCATTGCAATTTCTATTCTGATAAGTGAGTATTCACCATTTTACTCTCCTTTCTGCCCTGAACCAATATTTTTTCTGGCTGATTTTATTTTTCCCTCTCAACCCTTTTCTCTTGCCTTGTCTGAGTAACCTTTGCTTCAAACTCCACTTTAAATATACCCAATGACTTGCTGTCACAGCCGTCCGTGGGAATGAATTCCACAAATTCACCGCTCTCTGGCTGAAGAAATTCCTCCTCATCTTGTTCTAAAGGAAGTTCAATTCTGAGTCTGTGCCCTGTGGTCCTAGACTCTCTTACTATTGGAAACGTCTCTCCAAATCCACTCTATCTACTAGGTTTATCAATATTCCATAGGTTTCAATGAGAATCCCCCCCCCCCCCCCCGTCAACCATTCTTCTGATCTCCAGTGAGTACAGGCCCAGAGCCAACAAATGCTCCTCATTTGTTAACTATTTCATTCCCAGCATGATTCTCGTGAAACTCCTCTGGACCTTCTCCAATGCCAGCACATCCTTTCTTAGATTGGGGCCCAAAACTGTTCACAATACTCCAAGCACAGCCTGGCATATGCCTTATAAAGCCTCAGCATTACATCCTAGCTCTTATGTTCTAGTCCTCTTGAAATGAATGCTAACAATGTTGTGACCTGACCAGCACCAGCAAAAATAATGTACAAGTGAACGACATCACTGTTGCTGTGGGGAGCACTTTGTGCTAACTCATGCTTATCAGCATAATTGCAACTGATCATGATATTCATTGCACATGAAGCACTTTGGGGTGTTTCTAAGAATCAGATAACATGCTCTACGATGGAAGTTGTTCAGAGATTATTTCACTGTTTTGTATGGTTGATTAGCTAAAGCCATTTGCAATCATTTAGACATTTGGAGCAAAATAATAAACTTGAATATCCGTTGGCTCAGTATGAGTGTGCTGTCACCCGATGACAACCAGACAGTTCAGATGTCAAGAGATAAGCAGCAGGAATGGTGGTGTGTGCAGTTTCTGAAGCACTGAATGTATTTGGTTAACGCAATGATGTGTAGTTGTCATATTCTATATAACAACTGTCTCTGTAACTGTAACTGTCTCTCTGTGATACTGATACCTTTATCTGATTATAACTATGCTCAATTTAATCTTTTATCATCTGTGACATAATTTAATTTCAACCCTTTGATATAATTGTGTCTGAACCAGGTGAAATCCTTTGGGAGGAAAGTGATAACTCATTCGCGAAGAGTCTTAATTCTGCAGTGCTAGTTATATAGTGAATTAAGGCTTAACCTGTTTGAACTCAGTTTTAATTTGTAACAATTACGTTAAAACTGAGTTTTACTTCAGCAGCTTTAGTTATATTGTGAATTAAGGCTTAGCCTGTTTAAATTCTGTTTTCATTTGTAACAGTTACTTTAAAGCCGAGTTTTAATTCAGCAGCTGTAGTTATGTTGCCTTCAGATAGACGTGGTTGATAACTCATCTAGGAGAAGGAAAACTCTGATTTCAAACCTCCTTGCGGCGATACCCACTCATGGCGAAGGTTTTGGGGGTAAAAAAAAAATCTGGAGCAGGAATCCCTAAGGCAGTCCTACACTGAGTTCAATGCTGACTGGCAACTCCTGCAATGCTGCTGGTGCCAAACTGTGTTGGTCTTTGCCGTTCCTTTGGGTTCATCAGATGCGTGAAGAGAGGGAGTTTGCTACATGGGCAACAGCTTGCTCTCCATATTGTATTGCCCAGGCTTCGCATACCTAGAGAGCTAGGACACAACATCTATGGTCAACACTGACCAACAGAGGCATCAAAGATATATTGTGAATTAAAGGCTTTCATTTGTATAAGTTACATTGGCAGGAAGAGATCTACTTTTGGCCAATTTGAATCAAAGGGTTCTTGCAATATTTACAGCTTGGGACATTCCGAGTTCAGAGTTCAGAGCTCATTTCCAGCGCTGTTCTGTAGGGAGTCGCTGTACTTCCTCCCAGTGGAATGCGAGGGTTTTTCCTGGGTGCTCTGGTTTTCTCCTGCTGGCAGAGTAGCCTCAATGAACAGAATAGTCTAATTGTGCCCCTATGTTTTATATTCAAAGACTTTAGAAACAGTCACATTTACATGGTACATAAAGACTGGGAACTTTGCTTTTTAATTTAGTGATATGGCATGGAGGAGATCCTCCCAGCCCTTCAAGACAGGTCACCCCCTCAGCACAAAGATCAGAGTTAAGGGCTTAAGGTGATGGCACAAAGACTAGAGATCACAAGTTTGAGGTGATGAATGCAAAAAAAAACAATGGTTAGACATTTGAGGAAAACAAAAATACAGGAGTAAGGAAATGAGCCAGGGAATGGGATGGATTGAATTGTTCTGCCGAGACCTGACATGGATTTGATCTGTCACATGGTCATTTCCTATGCCATAATGTTTCTCTAGCACCATGACCTACTTCTAAATGATAGACTAAAATAAATTGCATTGTATTGTTCTCCTCAAGACGTTTATAAAAACATAAATTACATTGACGTGGTATGGTAGCCAAAAGTAGCATTTGATTTCTTTAAAATCTCTCAGAAAACGAATAATACCAATGATGAATTAACCTGCTTTTAGTAACGTTGGATAGAAAATAAGGTTGGCTGCTTGAGCAGCATCAACAGGAGAACTACATGACCTCTTCAATGGGTCTAGAGCAGAGGTTCCCAACCTTTTTTATGCCTTGGACCCTTACCATTAACCAAGGGGTCCATGGACACGAGGTCAAGAGGACCTTAAGTATCTGTCAGAATTGTAATAGTACACCTGACTGAGAAGAGGGCTGGTCTAAAATTATTCACTCAAAACCAAAAATTTAAATATCAATGCACAATTTCTTAAGTGAGACATGTAGCCAAAAACCTGAATTAGCACATCGCATTTTGTTGAGGAAATTCTCATTCCTGATTCCTCCAACCTCTTCCAATAAAGTGCTGACCAACCATTTTCATCTTTTGTTCCACTAACTGATGCTGTTAATAATTTTAATGTAGAAGATTGACAGGTGATTTGATGGAGGTGTACCAAATTATGAGAGGTATAGATATGGTAAATGCAAGCAGGCTTTTTCCATTGAGGTTGGGTGGGACTACAGCTAGAGGTCATGGTTGAAGGATGAAATATTTAAGGGGAATATGAGGGGAAACTCCTTCACAGAGGGTGGTGAGAGTGTGGAATGAGCTGCCAGTGCAAGTGATGCACACGAGTTTGATTTCAACATTTCAGAGAAGTTTAGATATGTACATGGATAGAAGGGGTATGGAGGGCCGTGTGCAGGTCAATGAGACCAGACAGTTTAAATGGTTCAGCATGGTCTCGATGGGACAAAGGGTCTGTTTCTATGTTGTAATTTTCTGACTCTAATTTTCCCTTGCTAGTTGCTGTACCTGTCTCTTTTGGATATTCCCTCTTCAACCCCTCTCTTAAACCCTTAACTCTGTATTTTCAAGAAATTGTCTCATTTTAAAATTCCCTTTCCTCTTCCAAAACCCATGAACTTGCTGAAACCTCTGACTTGTGTATCAATATTGAAATTACTCCCATCAAAGTCAACAGCTAAGTGCCAAATAACTGTGACATATAGGGGATGCCAGTGGTAGTTTTTTTTTAAACACATAGAGTGATGAGTGCATGGTATGCCCTACCAGGAGTGGTGGTAAAGGTAGATACATTATTAGGGAACATTTAAGAGAGTCTTAAATAGATTGATGGATGAAAGAAAAAATAGAGGGCAATGTGGGAGGGAAGGGTTAGACTGATATTAGAGTGGTTTAAAAGGTTGACACGACAATGTGGGCCAAAGGGCCTGTATGGTGCTGTACAGTTCTATATTCTATATCTTGTATGTCAACAGATCTGGGCTTGGGTGACATCCCTTCTAGCTTGTCCTCATCAGAGAGTAAAATATTAAGCAAGGCTCAGACCGGACAGTTGAGTTTGGTCGGACAGCGGAATGAGCTGCCAGAAGATGTGGTCAAGCCAGGCACATTTGCAATATTTAAGAGACACTTCAATAGGTACATGGAGAGAAAGGGTTTGGAAGGTTATGGGCCAAATGCGGGCAACTGAGACAAGCAGGTAAGGTGTTGAGGTTGGCAGGGAATGTTTAGGCCAGAGGCCTGTTCTGTTCTGTATTACTCTATGATTATACTATGAAAGGAGTGGAGCCCATATATTGAATAAGAATAAACTGTGTGTGTCTATAAATGTCTTGCAAATTATCATTTTGTTCGGCATTCAACACCATAGTTCCATCCAGGCTCAACAAGAAGCTCAGAGACCTCGGCCTTACCCTTCCTTGTGCAGCTTGATCCTGGACTTCCTGTCAGATCGCCAGCATGGCTCCCTCACCTCCAATCCTCTGAATCTCAACCCAGGAGCCCCTCAGGGCTATGTACTGTCCCCTCCTTTACTCCCTGTATACTCATGACTGTGTCGCCACCCCCAGTTCCTATCTAACACTTAAATTTGCTGACAACACTACATTGATTGGCCTTATCTCAAACAATAATGAGGTGGCCTACAGGGAAGAAGTCATCTCTCTGACACAGTGGTGTCAAGAAAACAAACTCTTCCTCAATGTCGCAAAAACAAAGGAGTTGGTTGTGGATTACAGGAGGAATGGTGCCAGGCTAATCCCTATTGACATCAATGTATCTGGGGTTTAGAGGGTAAGCAGCTTTTTTAAAATTACAATATTGAACCTGCCTCTACCACTTCTACTGGAAGCTCGTTCCACACAGCTACCACTCTCTGAGTAAAGAAATTCCCCCAAGTGTTACCCTTAAACTTTTGCCCCTTAACTCTCAACTCATGTCCTCTTGTTTGAATCTCCCCTACTCTCAATGGAAAAAGCCTATCCACGTCAACTCGATCTATCCCCCTCATTATTTTAAATACCTCTATCGTCCCCCTTCAACCTTCTACGCTCCAAAGAATAAAGACCTAACTTGTTCAATCTTTCCCTGTAACTTAGGTGCTGAAATCCAGGTAACGTTCTAGTAAATCTCCTCTATACTCTCTCTAAATTGTTGACATCTTTCCTATAATTCGGTGACCAGAACTCTACACAATACTCCAAATTTGGCCTCACCAATGCCTTGTACAATTTTAACATTACATTCCAACTCCTATACTCAATGCTCTGATTTATAAAGGCCAACATACCAAAAGCTTTCTTCACCACCACATGAGATTCCACCTTCAGGGAACTATGCACCATTATTCCTAGATCACTGTGTTCTACTGCATTCTTCAATGCCCTGCCATTTACTATGAATGCCCTATTTTGATTATTCCTACCAAACTGTAGCACCTCACACTTATCAGCATTAAACTCCATCTGCTGTCTTTCAGCCCACTCTTCTAACTGGCCTAAATCTCTCTTTGAAAACCTACTTCATTATCCACAACACCACCTATCTTAGTAACGTCTGCATACTTACTAATCCAATTTACCACCCCATCATCCGGATCATTAATGTATATGACAAACAACATTGGACCCAGTACCGATCCCTGAGGCACACCACTAGTCACCGGCCTCCAACCTGACAAACAGTTATCCACCACTACTCTCTGACATCTCCCATCCAGCCACTGTTGAATCCATTTTACTACTTCAATATTAATACCTAACGATTGAACCTTCCTAACTAACCTTCCGTGTGGAACCTTGTCAAAAACCTTGCTGAAGTCTATATAGACAACCTCCACTGCTTTACCCTTGTCAACTTTCCTAGTAACCTCTTCAAAAAATTCAGTAAGATTTGTCAAACATGACCTTCCACGCACAAATCCATGTTGACTGCTCCTAATCAGACCCTGTCTATCCAGATAATTATATATACCATCTCTAAGAATACTTTCCATTAATTTACCCCCCACTGACGTCAAACTTAGAGGGCGATAATTGCTAGGTTTACTCTTAGAACCCTTTTTAAACAATGGAACCACATGAGCAATGTGCCAATCCTTTGGCACCACCCCCGTTTCTAATGACATTTGAAATATTTCTGTTGGAGCCCCTGCTATTTCTACACTAACTTCCCTCAAGGTCCTAGAGAATATCCTGTCAGGACTGGAGACTTATCCACTTCTATATTCATTAAAAGCTCTAGTACTTCCTCTTTAATCATCATAGTTTCCATAACTACCCTACTTGTTTCCCTTACCTTACACAAGTCAATATCCTTCTCCTTAGTGAATACCAATGAAAATAAATTGTTCAAAATCTCCCCCACCTCTTTTGGCTCCACACATAGCTGTTCACTCTGATTCTCTAAGGGACCAATTTTATCCCTCACTATCCTTTTGCTATTAATATAACCGTAGAAACCCTTTGGATTTATTTTCACCTTACTTGCCAAAGCAAACTCATATCTTCTTTTAGCTTTACTAATTTCTTTCTTAAGATTCTTTTTACATTCTTTATATTCCTTGAGCACCTCATTTACTCCATGCTGCCTATATTTATTGTAGATCTCTCTCTTTTTCCAAACCAAGTTTCCAATATCCCTTGAAAACCATGGCCCTCTCAAACTTTTAACCTTTCCTTTCAACCTAACAGGAACATAAGGATTCTGTACCCTCAGAATTTCCCCTTTAAATGACCTCCATTTCTCTAAAAACAAATTGTCCTAATCCACTCCTCCTAAATCCTTTCACATCTCCTCAAAGTTAGCCTTTCTCCCATCAAAAATCTCAACCCTGGGTCCAGTCCTATCCTTCTCCATAATTATATTGAAACTAATGGTAATGTGATCACTGGACCCGAAGTGCTCCCCAACACATACCTCCGTCACCTGACCTATCTCATTCCCTAACAGGAGATCCAACACTGCCTCTTCTCTAGTTGGTACCTCTATATATTGCTGCAAAAAACTATCCTGCACACATTTTACAAACTCCAAACCATCCATCCCTTTTACAGAATGGGCTTCTCAGTCTATGTGTGGAAAATTAAAATCTCCCACTATCACAACCTTGTGCTTACTACAAATATCTGCTATCTCCTTACAAATTTGCTCCTCCAATTCTCACTCCCGATTAGGTGGTCTATAATACACTCCTATAAGTGTTACTACACCTTTCTCATTCCTCAATTCCACCCAAATAGTCTCCCTAGACGAGCCCTCTAATCTATCCTTCCAAAGCACCACTGTAATATTTTCTCGGACAAACAATGCAACACCTCCCCCTCTTGCCCCTCCAATTCTATCACACCTGAAGCAACAAAATCCAGGAATATTTAGTTGCCAATCACACCCCTCCTGCAACCATGTTTCACTAATAGCTACAACATCATATTTCCAGGTATCAATCCATGCTCTAAGCTCATCCACCTTTCTTACAATGCTCCTAGCATTAAAATAGATGCATTTAGGAAACTCTCCACCTCTTCCTCTCTGTTTATCCCTAACAGTGCAAACAACTTTATTATCTTTTTCTTCCTTCTCCCTTACATCTTTGGTCTGAGCGCTCCCCTTCTCTATCACCTGCCTATCTTTCCTCACACACTGTCTACTAGCTTTCTCTATTTGTGAACTAACCTCCTCTCTCCTAGTCTCTTCAAATTGACTCCCACCCCCCAACCATTCTAGTTTAAAGTCTCCCCAGTAGCCTTAGCAAATCTCTCCGCCAGGATATTGGTCCCCCTAGGATTCAAGTGTAACCCGTCCTTTTTGTACAGGTCACACCTGCCCCAAAAGAGGTCCCAATGATCCAGAAACTCGAATCCCTGTCCCCTGCTCCAATCCCTCAGCCACGCATTTATCCTCCACCTCATTCCATTCCTACTCTCACTGTCGCATGGCACAGGCAGTAATCCTGAGGTTACTACCTTTGCGGTCCTTCTTCTCAACTGCCTTCCTAACTCCCTATATTCTCCTTTCAGGGCCTCTTCCCTTTTCCTACCTATGTCATTGGCACTTATACCACGACCTCTGGCTCCTCACCCTCCCACTTCAGGATATCTTGGACGTGATCAGAAACATCCCGGACCCTGGCACCAGGGAGGCAAACTACCATCCGAGTCTCCTGATTGCATCCACAGAATTGCCTGTCTGACCCCCTAACTGCCTTCCTCTTCCTTTCCCTACCCTTCTGAGCTACAGGGCTGGAGGCACGGACACTGTTGCTTCCCCCAGGTAGGCTGTGTCCCCCAACAGTACTCAAACAGGAGTACTTATTGTCAAGGAGTACAGCCACTGGGGTACTCTGCAGTACCTGACTCTTCCCCTTCCCCCTCCTAACCGTGACCCACTTGTCTGCCTCCTGTGGACCTGATGTGACCACCTGCCTGTAACTCCTCTCTATCAACCCCTCACTCTCCCTGACCAGGTGAAGGTCATCGAGCTGCAGCTCCAGTTCCCTAACACGGTCCCTTAGGAGCTGCAGCTCAGTGCACCTGGTGCAGATATGGACATCCGGGAGGCTAGGAGACTCCAGGACCTCCCACATCCGACACCGAGAACAACAAGCTGCCCTCACACTCATACTTATCATTGGTCCTTGAAACTGATTAGAGCTTTGGTTCCCTATATTCCCCTTAAACTTGCCAGAGTTACACAGGAATTTATTATTCGATAGTCGAACTTAAAAAAGTGAATTAAAAGTGTACTGACTTATTAAAAAGGAATAACATCCATTCATTCAAAGTCAAAGTAAATTTATTATCAAAACAAGTATATGTCTGCATGTACTACATTGAGACTAATTTTCTTGCAGGAAAGTAAAGAAATACAACAGAATTTATGATAAACTATACATTCAAGCAACCAAGACTGACAAAGAACTAATGTGCAAAAGAAGACAAATTGTGCAAATAAAAGTAATAAATAACACTGAGAACATTAGCTGTAGAGTCCTTGAAAGTGTAGGTTGTGGAATCAGTTCAGAGTTGTGATGAGTGAAGTTATCCGCGATGGTTCAGGAGCCTGGTGGTTGAAGGGTAACCACTGTGGTGGCTATTTGAAAACAAACTGAGAGACTGAGTACGGGAGGTGACAGAAGTACTGTATTCTCACTTACAAATATCTGGGTTCTAAGTAAAAGAAAATACGTTTGATCCTTTATTATGAAACCAGCAGAGATGAATGATCTTATAGCGATGAAAAACTAATGAAACTAGCATCAAGAAGCTGAAATAAGTTAAGTTAATGTAACCAAATTAGCAATATAGCAAAATGGGAGCAATTATGTAGTCAATAAAAAATATCCATGTCCTCAACTGAATCTCTCTCTAAGCTAAAACTAATGGCACTAAAGGTGAATGTGTGACTATACTCATTTGCTTCTACCTCGCCCCAGCCCACATGACAAGTTATCGTAAAGCATATTAAACACACAACACAAAATACAATACAGTCAGACAGAAAGTAATACATGGCTCCTACAGTAATTATTGGTGGTGAGGAACCCAAGGCCCCTGTACCTCCTGCCCAAAGGTAGTAGTGAGCTGAGAGCATGGCCTGGACGGTGGTTCTTGATGATGGAGGCTGCTTTCTTGTGGCAGCGTGCATTGTAAATGTGATCAGTGATGGGGTGAGCTTAGCCTGTGATGGACTGGGCTGTACATCCTGTTGACTTTTTGGTTCCTGGGTTTTGGTGTCCCCAGGCATGTCAGATTAACAGAATTTTATTGTTTCATAAAATTACAAATTCTGAACAGACCCAGCACCAACACATTGCTGGCACTGGAGAAATCCATGCAATATTTGTTCATATTTGTCCCAGAATTCTTAGTTTGCTTTCTCCAAAAAGCTGTATGTTCTTCCTTTAAAGGTATGGCCATTTTGAATTTCTGGTTCTCTACACTGTTTATTTTGTAAAATTTTGATTACTTTATCATTTTCTATCTGAGTCACCTCGTGTACATTTACAGAGACACACTATGTACATATAATCATTCTATATATATAAACTATCTTAAACAACACACACAAAATGCTAGAGGAACTCAGCAGGTCTGGCATTATCTGTGGAAATGAATAAACAGTTTACATTTTGGGCTGAGACCCTTCTTCAGGACTGGAAAGGAAGGGGGAAGATGCCAGAATAAAAATGTGGGTGGGGGGGGGAAATAGACAGAATGTGATAGGTGAAGCCAGATAGGCTGGAGAGGAAAGAATCTGATAGGAGAGGAGAATGGACCATAGGAGAAAGGGAAGGAGGTCATAAGACATAGGAGCAGAATTAGGCCATTTAGCCCTTCGAGTCTGCTCCGCCATTCCATCATGGCTGATCCCGGATCCCACTCAACCCCACACACCTGCTTTCTCACCATATCCTTTGATGCCCTGACTGATCAGGAAATGAACAACTATATACCCACAGATTTGGCCTCCACCACACTCTGTGGCAGAGTATTCTACAAATTCACGACTCTCTAGCTAAAAAAAATCCCCCTTACCTCTGTTCTAAAAGGTCACCCCTTAACTTTGAGGATGTCCCCTCAGGTCCTGGGTACCCCCACCATTGGAAACATCCTCTCCACATCCACCTTAGGCAGGATGTGTGGATAGGCAGGTGAGAGGAGATAAGGGGCCAGAGTGAGGAATAAAAAAAGAGAGGAGGGGGAGGAATTTTTAAAAATTTTATCTATTCAGATTTATTCCATTTCTTATTATGTTCTTTATCTTATTGTATTTTTTGCTGCTGCATTGGATCTGGAATAACTATTATTTTGTTCTCCTTTATACGTGTACTGGAAACGACATTAAACAATCTTGAACCTAGAATTCATTGACAAGTTCACTCCTCTTGTAGCCTACTGTTACCAGTTATTTTAATAACTTGGACTAAGTTGGCTGGTGATTACATGAGTTTTTAATAATTTGGAGTAGTGATAGGTCCAATGGGGAAATGTGTGATGTCTAAGTTTAGGATTATCAATTTCTTGTTTAATTGTTATTCAGCCATACACATCTTTACAGCTAAATGAAACAATGTTCCTCCAGAGCCAAGGTGCAAAGCAAAACACATACAGTCACAAAGATAATAATAGCACAAGTCCCTAAGTGGCATGGCCTGAGGATTGTTGGTGTATGGGATATTGTCCTGGAGACACTTTCCTGCAAGAACAAGTATACAGCAGTTTGTCATCTCACACTGTGTCAGTGGCAGATGAAGGCAATTCAGCTTGTCTTCCAGGGAGCGAACACTGGAGAGCAGCACCTTATGGTCATCTTAATGATCATGATTATTAAGATAAAGTTTAATTACCAAGCAAGGCCATGTTCTGTAAGTAATGCTGTTGCAGAGAATGGTTTCTAATCATTGTATTTTCTTTTTCAAATAAACCATTATGAAAAATTATTGCATGGAGTAAAGAGCAGGCACCCATAAGGCAAGTAAATATTCCCTTTACTGTTTGTCTTTCCACAAAGTAAAAATATTTTTTCAAACATTTAAGCTTAGACCATGGAAAGGCAATTGGAGTAAGACATAAAAATAGCGGAGGGTTTGGAAAAAATACTGGTTGATTCAAGTGTCTAATGTTGTAGACAAACAGGCTTTTGTTTTTCTCTAGACCTGGGTATCACCACTGCAAAATACTGCCCTCTGAAAATTAGTTTCAGGCAATAGTCTAAATTGCTCTATTTCATGTAACTACATTTTAGCCAGTGACCTTTCAAATCTCAACCCAAGGGTGTAATAAGGTTGTCTGTGTACTGTGTTAGATCTCATGACGGGTAATTGATTACTTGAACCCAGAGGGAGAATCAGCTGTGGTAACTGCTCTCCTTGCAGCACACAGCTAAATTGTTCATGAGGTAGTTAAGACTTTGGTGCATACTTAATGATACATTGTAATAAAACCTAATATTAGTAATACACTGCTTTCAAGATTGGTCTGGTAGATTGCTCTGTGACAGAGAATTGGTCGCAGAGATCACAAGTTGTTACACCCAATATTTTTTTTCAAAGAAATTTAATTCATAACAGTAATTCTTTAGAATTACAGGGAAACAGAGACTGCATTTGTGCTTCGTAAACTCTGTTGTTGACAGTTATTTGGATGAAGAGGAGGGGTGGAACAGCGTATTGTCAATCTGCAAAGTAGGATGATTTCACCTCGGGGAGCCCGCTTTGTGTCTGCCCCACACACACGCAGGATGAGTTCATGAGTCCTGCTTCCAGTGGATGTGAATCCACAGAAACATTTCAGTCATGATTAGGATAGATTCTTAAACAAGCCCCTGCTGACGTGAACTCTGTTATTATCCACACAAGATTTCAAAATCCCACTGTTGCTTGGCTCTATCGACACATCCATGGATTTAAGAAAGAAAGAAATTGGTATTTTTAATTTTAAAGATAAAGATTAGCTTTACTTATCAAATGTATCTCGAAACATCAAAGCGTATAGTGAAATGTGTCATTTTGCGTCAAAGACTGACGCAGTCCGAGGATTGTGCTTGCGGCAGCCTGCAAGTGTCATCACACTTCCGACACATGCCCCAACTCACTAACCCTAACTGTACATCTCCAGATTATGGGAAGAAACTGGATCACCTGGAGGAAACCCCAGTGGTTATGGGGAGAATGTAACTTCTTACAGACAACTTCAAGAATTAAACCCTGATTGTGATCGCTGGAACTGTAAAGCATTACACTAACAAATATGCTACCATGCAGCCCATAAAATGGCAAATTGCAATATAGTTAATTTACATACACCAGACTCATTAATTATCCAGCTTATTTATTTTTGATGTTGGTTGGAAAAGGAATATTTTCTAGGCTATAAGACGAAGATCCTTACATCAACAAAAGGAGAAGGCAAAAAATATTTAAATCATTATTTTGTTCCTAGAATATTTACCAGGAAGATAGAACAATGGATGAACTAGAGGAGTGCATTTAAAATACAGGACTGGGCAAGCCTTAGGCACATATATGTAGCTAGGATGCCTAATACTTTTGCACAGTTCCGTGGTAATTTTATGTATTGCATTGTACCTCTGAAAAAAATAAAACAAATTTCATGATGTATGTGAGAGATGATAGACCTGATTCTGATTTTTATTGTGGACTGAGAGTGGGAAGGGAACAGGGAGAGGGGAAATCATGGTTTGGAAAAGGGGAAAGGAGAGGGGAGGGAGTGGGAAGCACCACAGAGACATTCTGTAATGATCAATAAACCAATTGTTTGGAATCAAGTGACATTGTCTGCTCCCACAAAAGCCCCCGCCCCGGCACTCCTTCTCTGCAAGTCATTGCACGCCCCTCCCATGGCATCTACCCTCACCATTCCCAACGTCCTTTTCTCCCACAAGATTTGCAGACTTGCTCTAAACTCTATATTGATAAATACAGTACTGTGAAAAAGTCTTAGCTATTCGCATGTGACGAAGACGTCTGCATAGTACTGTAGAAGAAAGAGATTAAATAAATTAATCAAACACAATGGATAAACTCAGATGGGGATTTAAAGAGATTTATCTCTCACACATATATCAAAACATACTGTGAGATGTGTCATTTGCATCAAATAAAATCAGCAAGGATTATGCTGGGCAGCCCACAGTTGTCACCACAATCCCAGTGCCAACATAGTATGCCCACAAATCACTAACCCTAACTATATGTTTTTGGAATGTGTGAGGAATCCACACATTTTTATAAGAATCCAGGGACAAAATTGCAGAATCAATACTTCACATGTATGATAATTATTATGAAAAGTTGCAGTACTAAGGGGCTGACCAAAGAAATATCTATATTTAAGAAGGGGAGTATTAGGTTTCCAGAGAACTTTGGCACAGTTAGCTAAACATCAGTGGTAGGAAAATTTCTTGAATTGCTACCAAAGGTGGGAGTTGCAGAATATGTAAAAATAAAAAGTGTAACCATAATAGTTATCATGGTTAAAATCAATGGTCTTAATAGAACAATCTCACTGAATAATAACTGGAGATAACAGTTTCAAAAAATGCACTGGATGTAACAAATAGATTTCCAAATACAAACAAGAGAAAATCTGCAGATACTGGAAATCCAAGCAACACACACACACACACGCAATGTCCTGATGAAGGGTCACAGCCTGAAATATCAACTGTACTCTTTTCAATAGATGCTGCCTCCAGGTGCGTGTGTGTGTTGCTTATATCTCCAAATAGCTCTGTAAAGTAGATTAACAAACATCAGAGCATGTGGAATGTGTGAGCTAACTTCAGACTGAAATACTGGCTGTATTTGAGGAAAGGGAATTAACAGTAGCCTTAGCAATGAACAAAGTTGGGGAGCCACGGTAGCATGATGGTTAGAGCAACGCTATTGTGACTTGGGGGTTTGGAGTTCAATCCCAGCATCCTCTGTAAGAAAGTTTGTACATTCTTCCTGTGTGTCTGTGGGTTTCCTCTGGGTGCTCTGGTTTCCTCCCACAGTCCAAAGGCGTATAGGTTGGTAGGTTAATTGGTCATTGTAAGTTGTCCTGTGATTAGGCTGGTATTAAATAGGTGGGTTGCCCGGCTGTGCGGCTCATGGGGCTGGAAGGGCCTGTTCTGTGCTGTATGTCTAAATAAATAAATAAGTTGTGAATGATGTAGTGATTTAGTGTCTGAAGTCAAAAACAAAATTTCTGTATTTGTGGATGATGCCAAATTAGGAGGAACACTCAATACAGAGCAATTCTACAATAAATTACAGATGGACATTAACAAACTTGTAAAATGGAAAATAATTGATAAAAGAAGTTTAACCCACCAGGTAGGACAGCATGAGTTTACATACTACTTGGAAATTGTTTGTCTAGTTTAGGCAGAGAAAGGGAGTGAAGAGACACCATTAGCTAAAAGTTACATCATAGATTAGTGGATTATAAAAAGAAATAATACAAACATGAGGGTTTATTTCTAGAAGGATAGAATTGAAATGTCTGTAAATTATGCTAAACCCATATTAATCTTTGGTAAAGCAATCCAGACAACCCCTGCATTATGGCTGTTCAGGTTATAGAAATTTGCCTTTACAGAATTCATAATTATATAACCCAAAAATTTGCTCTTACAGAATTTATGTAATTAAAGGTAAATAAATAGGCACCAATTCTTTTCCTAAGCTCACATTTTTTGATGCAGGCGAAGATGACGCAGCTTTGCATTACAGAAAATTGTGCTGCAGTCTATTTTCTAGTTCTGCAACACTTGTGTCATGAGTGGGTCTTCTAAGTACAATGTTCAGTTCTGGTTGCCATATTAAAAGGGATTTAGAAGCACTAGAGAAGGTGCATTGAAGATTTACAAAAATGATATATCAATAAGGGAGTTATTTTAAACATAAGAGTTTCTGCAGATGCTGGAAATCTTAAGCAACACATAAAATGCAGGAAGAACTCAGCAAGTAAGGCAGCATCTTTGGGGAGAAATGAACAGTCACTTGTTTACTTCTCTCCGTTAACACTGCCTGACTTGACGAGTTCTGCCAACAGTTAATGTTTGTAAAGGTGCTATTTGTACAGGGACATAAATAAAATATCAGAAAAGAAGGAAGGGATTTCAAGATTCAAGATTTAATATCATTTCCAGTACCTGAGTATAAAGGAGGACAAAATAATTGTTTATCTGGATCCAATGCAACACAAAAAAACACAATAAGATAAAGAACATAATAATAAAAAAGCACAGATAATATAAGTACGTAAGATAACTTATATACCTTGATTTTACGTCCATAAAGTGATGCTAGGGACAGAAGTGCCTGTACATAAGATGACTCTGACAGGAAATAATAAAGTAGTCGTGGTCGGGTGGGTTCGTGGGGGGTGGTGTTGATCAGCCTTATTACTTGGGAAAAGTTTTTAAGTCTGGAGGTCCTGGCATGGATGCTACGTCGCCTCCTCCCTGATGGGAGCCCATGAGCAGGGTGGGTGGGATCCTTCATTACTGTCTTTTTCCTGGAATCTTTCTATATATGTCCTTAATGGCAGATATACTGGTGCTGGTGATTTGTTGGGCAGTTATAGAGCCTTCCTGTCCAGCACAGTGAGTGCAGTCTCTGCAGAATGCTCAATACTGCACATCTGCAGAAAGACGTGAATATTGATGTGCTTAGTCCTGTTCTCTTCAGCCTCCTCAGAAAGCAGAAGTGTTGCTGAGCTTTCCTGACTGTGTAGGATGTGTTCTGGGACAATGAGAGGTTGTGTGAGATATGCTCTCCCAGGAGTTTGAAACTGCTCACAATTTCCACTGCTGTGCCACTGATGTAAAGAGGGGTGTGAGTGCTGTTAGTTCTTCTGAAGTCAATAATCAACTCCTTGGTCTTGTTGACACTGAGGAAGAGGCTGGAATGATATAATGGATGTCTTTAAAATAGGAATACTTCCACTTCCCCATTTCTCAAAGGAGAGTTAAGCATCGGGCCAAATTGGAGAGTTAATTCACCCAGTCAGGGTGTTGGGCCCTGAGGTGAGGTACAGGCCGGTTCAGATCTCAGCTCCACAACCTTTACTCCACTCTGCAGTGAACTATGGAACATTCTTTGTGAATGTTTTTACTTGAGGTTACTATTGTTTTTTTTCATTGCACATTGGGTGTTTGACAGTCTTTTGTATAGGGTTTTTATGGGCATGATGCAGATTTTATTCTTTGCACATTGGGTGTTAGACATATATATATGTTTTGTTTATGGGTGACTTTGCTTTGTGGCTGATGGTTAAGAGACAAATCTCAAGGTTGTATAATGTATACATACTTTGATAATAAATGTACTTTGACTTGTTGACACTTTTATCATATAGTCAGCGAGGAATACTCCATTGGCAAATTCAGAAGAAATACTGGTGAAGACATGGAGCTCACTACTACTAGCAGAGATTGAAGTGAAGAGAATAAATGTACTTTAAGAGAGATAGAGCCAGCATATGTGAAAGGGGAGATTTGAATGGAGTGTAAATATAGAAATTGTGCTGTGAAATATATCCTTTGTAAATATGCAAAGCAGAAGTAGTTCTGTGCATCTGAGAGATGGGTACTCATTTCAACCACTCATCTGAAATACAAGATGGTTCTGAAATGCCAGTCTGTACTAGATACTCAAATTTCTCATGGAATTTGAAGCCATGACTTTATGGCAATACACTGTTATCTTTAGGATTACTCAACAGATTCTGGTATATTCCCTTTCTTAATAGTATTTTCTCTCCCACATTTTCCCCAAGATGGATTTTTGGTTAATGCTTCATAAGAAGTGAGATTACTAGCTTACATTTAAACCTATTTAATCTAACCCTTCCCTCCCAGATAGCCCTTTACTATTCTTTCATCCATGTGCCAATTAGTAGAACTCTAACTAAATTATTCACTTTTTCTTGGGAGTCATGGGAAGTGTCTCATTTATTTATTGTTGAGATACCACACGAAACAGGCCCTTCCAACCCTTCAAGTCACACTGCCCAGCAACCCCCAATTTAATCCTAGCCTAATCACAGGGCAATTTACAATGACCAATTAACCTACCAACCAGTACATCTTTGGACTGTGGGAGGAGACTAGAGCGTCCGGAGGAAACCACGTGGTCACGGAGAATATACAAACTCCTTACAGGCAGCAGTGGGAATTGAACTCGGGTTGCTTGTACTGCAAAGTGTTGTGCTAACCATTACATCACCATGCCATCTCATCTCTTCTAGATACCAGCTACAAACTTTCCAGGCTTTGGTCCTATATTTTATGATAGTAACTGCAACTCTCAGTTCTATGTTGGTGTGCTGTTATGTTCTCTTGTTTTCATCAGGCATGAACTGGACTAGTTTGTTCCTAATATGCCACCTAAAAGGTTTATTGTGTAGGCGGCTAAAGTAATTTTGCTTCCTGAGCAAATGATGTGGGTGTGTCATATGAAAGAGCTTTGCTTTTTTTTCAATTTTGTATTCAGCGAACTCTTGTAGTGTCAATCATTAATCACAAGGAAGAAAACACCAAGCATTTAGTGAAGCAAATTTGCTTTTCCATCGTAATTCAGAATCAGAATCAGAATCAGGTTTAATATCACCGGCATATGTCATGAAATTTGTTGTTATGTGGCAGCAGTAGAATGCAATACATAATAAAAGAGGGGGAAAAACTGTGAATTACAGTAAGAATATGTATATATTAAATAGTTAAATAAGCAGTGCAAAAATAAAAATAAAAAAAGTATTAAGGTAGTGTTCATGGGTTCAATATCCATTCAGAAATCAGATGGCAAAGGGGAAGAAGCCATTCCTAAATCGTTAAATGTATGCCTTCATGCTCCTGTACCTCTTTCTTGATGATAGCAATGAGAAGAGGGCATGTTTTGGGTGATGGGGGTCTGTAATGATGGATGCTGCCCTTTAGAGGCAAAATGGATATTGGAATTTTGTAGTGTGGTTTTCCAAGTAATGTATCATGCATTAATGTATCAAGCATTACTCATGCATTGCTAAAATTTAAACATTTTAGAGAAAATCATTTACAAATTTATGTAAAAATAGTTCATAGCAATAGAATTAGAACAAATATTATGTCTAATCCTACCAAAACTGATCATATCTAACATTTTTGCTCTAATATTTAAAGACTTCCTGTATCTTTGTTTGGATAGGAATTTAAGCATTTCTGTTATTTAAAAGATGAACAAGGCCTTTATGTGTTTAACATCTTGTAAATAGCAGGGCACAGAAATTTTTACAAATGTACTTAGAAAGCAGTTTATTTTAATTCATTTTTCTGAATTAGAATGGTAGCACTTGCCCATTAAGCTGGCAAAAAATGAAGCTTTTGTAAGCAAGATTTTCCACAACATCTGTCTGAAAAGAAGCATTGTCAGAGGGTGAGGTCATTGGAGAAAGAAGGTGAGGTAACTACACACAGCTGAGTCTACACAGTGCAGGCCGGGCCTTATTAATACAACTAACTAGTGTTTCTTTAACAGTACAAGACAGTCTCACCACTGACACCCACTGTAAGTGTTATTCAGCTAGTATAGCCTCAATATTAAGCTGTGTATTAGTTTTGTAAAACTAACATGAGTGATGTAGAGCATTTGGGACAAAATTGTCCCATCTGGGTTATGGCAGTCTTTCTTCTTTATTAAATAAAACCATAATGAAAGGATGATCACATGATAGAGATTGAAATCTGTTGTACTTCTGAGGGGTGTAGGTAGGGTAAACGCAAGCAGGCTTTTTCCACTGCAGTCATGGAATCGGAATCAGGTTTAATATCACTGGCATATGACATGGAGTTTGCTGTTTTGCAGTGGCAGTATAATGCAATGCATGATTTAAAAAACTACACACATACTTCATACTGTAATCTGTAGCTTTTAAATTAAATTAAATAAGTCATGCTAAAAGAGAGGGGAAAAATAGTGAGGTAGTGTTCATGGGTTCATTGTCCATTCAGAAATCTGATGGCAGAGAGGAAGAAGCTGTTCCCAGAACACTGAGTGTGTGCCTTCATGCTCCTGTACCTCTCCTTGATGGTAGCAATGAGAAGAGGGCATGTCCTGGGTGATGGGGGTCCTAGAGGGATCACGTTTGAAGATGTCCTCAGTGCTGGGGAGTTTAGCGCCCATCATGGACCTAGCAGAGTTTACAACTTTCTGCAGTTTTTTCTGATGTTGTGCAGTGGCCCCTCCATACCAGACGGTGATGTAACCAGTTAGAATGGTCTCCATGGTACAACTTTGAAAATTTGCTAGAGTCTTTGATGACATACCAAATCTTCTCAAACTCCTGATGAAGTATAGCCTCTGCTGTGCCTTCTTTCTAATTGCATCAGTATGTTGGGCCCAGGATAGATCTTCAGAGATGTTGATAGTCAGGAACTTCAAACAGCTCACTCTTTCCTCTTCTGATCCCTCGATGAGGACTAGTGTGTGTTTCCCCCAACTTCCCTTCCTGAAGTGCACAATCAATTCCTTGGTCTTACTGATGCTGAGTACAAGATTGTTGTATGAACACCACTCAACCAGCTCATCTATTTCATTCCTGTACACTTCCTCACCACCATCTGAAATTCTGGCAGCAATAGTTGTGCTTACAGCAAGTTTATTGATTGTGTTTGAGATGTGCCTAGCCACACATCAAGGCTGTAGAGAGATTAGAGCAGTGGGCTAAGCATGCATTGTTGATTGTCAACGCGGAGGTGATGTTAAGGATGCAAGTTGAGATGTTTAAGGGGGACATGGTGGGGGGAGCTTCTGCACTCAGAGTGTGGTGAGAGTGTGGAATGAACAGCCAATGGAAGTGATGGATGTGAGTTTGATTTCAACATTTAAGTTTGGCTAAATACTGTACGTGGACAGGAGGGATACAGAGGACTATGGTCTTGGTGCAAGTCAATGGGACTAGGTAGAATAATAGTTTGGCATGGTCCAGATGGGCCAAAGGGCCTGTTTGTGTGAAGTAGAGTTGTATGACTATGACTTCATTGACTGGTGAATACTTCCATTTCTTATTACACATTTACTCATCAGACCCTTTCTGAAAATGGCCGGAACATGAGATTTCACATGTACGGCAGGAGGATCCACGGTGGTTTAGTGAAACAAAATGCATTTACTGTAACTTCAAGATATTATCAATTTGACAATTTCAGGGCAGAAAGTGGAAGGTCACAGCCTTTAAAGTAATAGACACTAAAGTAAATGATTATAGTACATTTGTGCTTTGCATATCAGTGTGATCCCTGCCTACGTTTCTGCTAAAGTCTATGCCTGAGAACAATCTTTCAATTGCAAGTTTTGCTCCATCACAGAACTGGTTGACTTTTTAATGTCAGCATTAAGACAACACTGCTGTTTGCAGTGCAAATGTTACACTGCAAAGCCTTATGAAAGAGATTATTTGGAAATCCCCAAACTTATTCATATTATCTACTCACAGCCCACAGTGTTCCTTTGTATTTGTTAAGTATGTGTATGATCAAACAGCTTTCTGCAGGATATGCATAGATTGTTGTACAAGATCCTTCGATCTAAGCTGTATTTATTTGTTTACTATTTATTACTTTTTTGTATTTGCAGTTTGTCTTTTGCATGGTGGTTGTTTCTCAGTCTCTGTGTGAAGTTTTTCACTGATTCTATTGTAATTCTTCTGTGAATGCCTGCAAGAAAATTAATCTCAGGTTATTAATATAGAGACATACATGGATTTTGATAATAAACTTACTCTGAACTTTGATCAAAAATGTTCCATATTTGGGTATTTGATTAGTAATTCTTCTAAGCATAGTGGGTATGCTACATTGGCACTGAATGTGTGCGGCCCGTCCCTGGCACATCTCTAGGGTGTGTGGTTGTTAACACAAACTACGCATTTCACTCTGTTTCGATGTATGTGTTATAATTAAATGAATCTGAATACTGTACTCAACAGTCACCTTATCTTTAGTTATGTGAGAGATGCATAAACCATCAACATTAAAGACACCCTTAGCGAAAATATAAAAGATAGAATGGTCAAAAGAGTCCATGTTCAGTGATGTAGATATTTGCTACAAATTTCAATTTTTCCCATGGGGGACAATCTCCTAAGTAATATTACTTCATCATTATTGATATCCTTATTTAATGTTCATTCTAAAACAGAGCTAACTGGTAGGAATTTATTTTCGTGTTTTGGCGTACAGCATTCAATATCAGTAACATGAGGATCAGGAGGTTCATTTGGGCCACTTATCCTTATGGGTATAAAATTACATTGAAAAAGATCCTTTTGGACTTAAAATGACCTTATACAAAAATCCTTCACAGCAGACACACATGGTTTCAAAGCCCCATCTTTTTATGCTCTCTCCTTATTTAAAGGACAAGAAAATACATCAAAAATATTAGATTGTCGCTAGAGTATCATTCTAAAATTCAGCCATGTAGCATATTCTTTAAGTGAAACATGTCTGGTGTTTGCATTTGCTAATTAAAGTTGGCAGTGAGGCTGAGCTTAGATGAGCTCACTGTATATTCTTGGAACCAGATAGGCTGTACTGGAAAAAAATCAATAGGTGAGAGGGTTAATAAATTGCAGGTATGACCAGACCACAGAATTTCCAGTTCATTTGTCTTTGAATCGAGGATGCAGTTTTCTAACTTTGATCATGCCATGCATGAATAGATTTCAGTGTCATGTGACCATTGATAAAAGTGTGAGATAATTCTCACCTTTATGCCTAATATTTGCAGACATACACATTAGTCACATTAATAGTTTCATTAGAAACATTAAATTTCCATTTTGTAATGTTGATCATTGAACAATTAAGTGAGGAATTATTTAAGATGATTTAAAAAGTCGTATACGAGATATGGGCAATTCTGTAATTTATTTGCCGGTAATGGATTGGTTGCTAAGCAAACCTCAGAGAATTGCTCAGAATCATCTTTACTGGTGTCACATTGTACTTGCACTTAGCTTTGCAAAGCTGGCAGAGGAACCAACTGGAATGAAAGTTAATCTAATAACCGGTGTGCATTCACTTTTACTGATATTAACTTAGTTTAAGTTAAACTTGAAATTTCAGAGTAAAACACACAAAATGCTGGAGGAGCTCAGCATGTCAAGCAGCAAGAAAACATCTATGCAGAGGAATATACAGTTGACATTTTGGACTGAGACCCTTCATCAGGATTCAATGCCCTTGACAAGTTTGTCTAAGGAGTCTTGATGAAGGATCTTAACTGGAAACATTGACTGATTATTCCTCTCCATTGATGCTGCTGGATCTGCCGAGTTCCTCCAGCATTTTTTTGTGTCTTACTCTGGATTTCCAGCATCTGCAGAATTTCTTGTGTTCTTGAAATTGCAGACTTCCATAATGAACTTCAATATGTTCAAATGGTCATGAATGATGGTCTCATGATGACTTATCAAATAACGACATTGCTGTACCTGGGACTGCAGACCATTAAACAATTGATAAGTACTGAAGAATTAATAAAGGCTGAAAATATATCCAAACAGAGTTCTATTGGAGTCTATCCTGTTAGGAAGTACATGTACAAACACTGATATTCTTCAGTGAAAGGTTGTTGATTCACATTGGTGATTTCCTTGCAAACGTGCTATTCTTGAACTTGCTGTCTGCACATTTTAGTGTTTTGCTACTGGAACTCAGTAGCAGAGTTTTATTGTTAGGATTCCCCTGCAGTTCTGCTGGGAATCTGCCTTCATATCCTACACTAGGTAATATCTGGCCCATGGCATGAGTACCTACTGAATATTGAAAAGGCTAGATAAAATTGATATGCAGGGGCTACTTCCAATAGTGGGAAAGTCTTGGACCAAGGGGCACAGCCTCAGAATAGAAGCACATCCCTTTGGAATGCAGATAAGCTGAAGTTTCTTTAGCCAGAGAGTGGTGAATCTGTGGAATTTATTGCCACAGACAGCCAGGTTATTGAGTACGTATATTTAAAGTGGAGTTTGATAGGAACTAAATTAGTAAGGGTATCAAAGGTTATGGGGAGAAGACAGGAGAATGGGATTGAGAGGGATAATGAATCAGCCATGGTGGAATAGCAGAACAGACTCCATAGGTCAAATGCCCTAATTCTGCTCCTATCCCTTTTGGTCTTATTCAGTGAATAGAGAAAAATGGCTGGAAATGACCTAAATGGGAGGCATTTTTACATAGTTTTCATTTAACTGATTTTGCATTAGTGCCTTTAGTTGTTTGATTTTTTTAATTGCCTTTTTAACTCTTTTAGTCATGTTTGAAATGTTTCATTTTTAACAATTTTGTTCAAAATATGTTGACTTTTTTGAGTCAGTCAAAAGGATTCAGTGTCCTTGACAAGCTTGACACTTGTCTAGGCCCAGACGTGTGATATTTTAAGCTCTCGAAGATTTTGCTGAGTTGTTTTTGGACGGGCTTGCTGCGGCCTGTCCATTTGACGAAGTTATGTTGTATGAGGCCTACGGGCAGCAGGTTGACACCAGTGGATCCAGAAAACTAAAGCTGAAGCTCACCATGTCCATCAATGGCCTCTGGCATCAGGTTTTGGCCAATTCTCAGTGCCTGTTGGGGGCATGACCTTGCAATGACAAGTGTTACAACTTACTCAAACAGATTAGCTGAATGCCTAGAATGTTTACTGTCTGCGGAATGCCAGGTATGAATGTGATTATCTTCCACCATGAAGTGCGAAATTGTCTCAGGTTTCAGGCGCAGAGGAAAAGGCTATACAAGTAGAATTAGGCCATTCAGGAAAGATGATAGATTAGCTTTATTTGTCACAAGTTCATCGAAATATTGTGAAACATGTCTTTTGCTTCAAAACAAATCAGCAAATTATCACCACGCTTCTGGCACCAACATAGCAAGCATGCCACCATTCACTAACGCTAACACGCGTATTTGGAAAGTGGGAGGGAACTGGAGAACTCGGAGGAAACTCACATGGTCCCGGGAAGAGCATACAAATTCCTTACAGACAGCAGAGGGAGTAAAATCCCAACCTTACAGCATCACATAACCGCTGCATGCGTTCTGCTCTGCCCAAAACATTGACTGCTATTCACCTTTGTAGACACTGCCTGACTTGCTGAGTTCCTCCAGCATTTTGTGTGTGTTGCTCAACATTTCCAGCACCTGCAGAACCTTGTGTTGACATCATGGCTTATTTATATTCTCTGTCAACCCTATTATTCTGCCTTTGATGCCTTCACTAATCACGAACCCATCAACCTCTGCTTTAAATATACCCAATGGCTTGGCTTTCATGGCCAACTGTGGCAATGAATTCCACAGATTCACCATCCTCTAGTGATAGGAATTCCTCCTCATCTCTGTTCTAAAGCACATCACTGTATTTTCAGCCTGTGTCCTTTGGCCCTGGAAGCATCCTCTGCACGTCTGCTCTATCTAGACTTTTCAATACTCAGTATTTTCAATGAGATTCCCCCCTCATTTTCTAAACTCAAAAGATGTAGTTGTATAAATCCCATCATGATGTGATAAAGCCACTTTGAGGTACTGCATACAATTCTGGTCACCTTTTGTTATGGTCAAATATAGTGAGAAGCTTGTCTTGCATACAGGTCAAATCATTACACAGCGCACTGAACTAGGGTAAGGTCTGACAAAACTCCCCTTTGGAGCGCTACGGTATTGTATCGAGCAGTGAGATGCTATTAACAGCTCGGAGTGTTCTGGAGCTCAGAGTTCAATTCCAGTGCCACCTGCAAGGAATATGTATGTTCTTCCCATGACTCTGTAGGTTTCCTCCAGGTGCTCCAGTTTCCTCCCACATTCCGAAGATGTGGAGTTTGTGGGTTAGTCGGTCATTGTAAATTGTCCTGTGATTAGGCCAGTGGTAAATAGGTAGCTTGCTGGGGGGGGTCTGGCTCGTTGGGCCAGACAGGCCTGTTCCTCACTGTATCTCTAAGTAAAGAAATAAATAAAACTAATAATATAACAATTCAGAATGAAGTGTAAAAGCTGCTGAAAAAGTGCAGTGCAGGTGAATGTAAATGGCAAATTATACTGAGGTTGACTGTGAGTCCGAGTCCACCTTTTATATGAGTTCCTTTCAAGAGTCTGATAACAACAGGGTAGAAGGTGTCCTTGAGCCTGGTGGTACGGGCTTTCAGGCCTCTGTATCTTCTGCCTGACGGGAGAATAGAGAATGTCCAGGATGGTTGGGTCTTACTCTGCTTTACTGCTTTACTGAGGCAGTGAGAGGTGTGGACAAAGTCCGCAGAGGGGAAGCTGGTTTCTGTGATGTGCTGAGCTGTGTCCACAACTCCGTGCAATTTCTTGCTGTCATGTCAAAACAGTTGCCATACCAATCCATTATGCATATAGGAAGGATGTCACTAAACAGGAGAGGGTGCAAAAAAGATTTATTTGTTTTTTTTTACCAGAAGCTGGATTATAAGGAGAAGCTGAATAAACTAGAGTATTTTCCCCGGAGTGGAGGAGAGTTGAGGGCTGCCCATATAGAGACATATGAAATCATGAGGGGCATAGATACTGTGAACAGTTAAGATCAGGAATTAACAGATGGTAGGGTGGAGATATGTCTCTACCAGAGGAAGTTAAGTTAAAGTTAAAGTCTGTTCCGAGCCTTATAGGCTCATCAGGTCAGTGCTTATGCCGGTGTCCATGGCGCGACTGAGACTCCCCACACCCCCCGGGATAGGACGCCAGTCCATCACAAGGTTAACCCCCAGCATTTTCTGGTACCCATTTTCAGCTCGGTGGACTGGAGCAATGTGTAGTTAAGTGCTTTGCTCAAGGACACAATACGTTGTGTCCTTGAGCAATACCTTGAGCCTCAGCTGGGGCTCGAACTCACGACCTTCAAATCGCTAGTCCAATGCCTTAACCACTTGGCCACATGCCACACTCTACCAAAGGAGGTGTAAGACTATCCTGTAGGTTACCCATCAGCAAGGTGTAACACCTGTTTAGACCCCCAATCAGGGTCATGTGAAGCCATGCGAGCAGGTGGTGGATGGTCATATGAGCTGCTGATGCATATCACAAGTCCTGGTTATGTGACCACTGACACCAGACAGACAATCTCTATAGAGTATTTATCATGGCTGGAGTCAGCCATCTTGTAAAGACACTGCCCAGAAGAAGGCAATGGCAAGTCACTTCTGTAGAAAAACTTGCCAAGAGCAATCATGGTCATGGAAAAACCATGACACACACGACTTACGACATGGCACATAATGATGATGACAGGAATTAAAAACGAGAGGGCATGAGTTTAAAGTAAGAGGAGAAAGATTTAAAACGGACCTAAAGTGAAACATTTTTTCCTACAGAGGAAGTTGCTGTCAAATGGAACAATCTATCAAAGGAAGTGGTAGAGGCAGCTTCAAATATAATATGTTTAGGGCATTTAGTTAGTTACATAGAAGGAAAAGTATAGAAGGAAAAGTACAGAAGGATATGGCCCAACCACAGACAAATTATCTTATGAATTTGATTTTTGCGATTAAGTGATGATGAAGGTTGTAAAGGAGAGGGTGGTAGATATAGTATTTATAGATTTCAGTAAGGCTATGTGGTAGGCTGCAATGGAAGGTTAGATTGTATGGCATCCAAGGAGAACCAAAAAACTGGATACAAAATTAATTGGATGGTAGGAAGCGGAGGGTGACGGTGGAAGAATGATTTTCAGACTCAACATGTGTGTGGCAGTAGTTGTGCAGGGTCTATTGTTATTTGCCATCTATAACAAATATTTGGATGAGAATGTGCAAGGAATAAGGTTGCAGATGACACAAAACAGGTGGTGTTGAATCAAAAAGAGGAATATTAAGAACTGAAGTGGAATCTTGATCAGAGGAGGTGCATGTTCAGAGGAGTGGCATATGGAATTTAATTCAGATAAGTGCAAAGGGTTAAATCTTGGAAGGACAATTCAAGGTTGGGCTTTCTCATTGAATGGAAAGGTGCTGGGTGTGGCTGTTGAACATGAGATACCTTGGAGTATATATGGATAGTTCTCTCAAAGTGGTGTCTGGTATGCTGGCCTTTAACGATCTGGACACTGAATACAGAAGTTGGGAGGTTATTTGTAGTTGTACAAGATGTTGGTGAGTCAACATAGGTGGAGCATTATGTTCAGTTTTGGTCACCCTGTTATGGGAAGGATATGGTTAAACTGGAAAGAATGCTGAAAAGATTTACTATGACTTGGTTACAGAGGGAAGTTAGACAGTCTGGGCTTAACTCCTTGGAGTATAGGGAACAGGGGGGTGGGGGTGTGATCTCATGGAGGTACATAAAATCACGAGGGACGTAGATAAGGTGAACAGTCTTTCTTCCAGTTTTTGGGAAATCAAAAAACTAGAGGACATAGTTTTAAGGTTAGAGGTAAAAGGTTTAACAAGAATCTGAGAAACAAGTTTTTACATAGCGGGCGGCAGATATGGAACCAACTGCTGGAAGAAGTGGCTGAGGCAAGTATATGAGACACAGGAAGTATGTAGAGAGGTGTATGAATGTTAAAAGTTTAGAAGAATGTACTCCAAATGCTGGAAATGGAGTTGGTTTGAATATTCATTTGGACCTGCATGGTCAAGCATGGGCGGAAGAGCCATTTCCTGAGCTCAACAGCTCTATGACTTGAAATGACTCAGTCGGACAACTTGGTTGGCAGGGATGAGTAAAGCCAAGGGGCTTGTTTCCAAGCTGTGTAGCTCTATGACTCTATGGCATCTGGATAATATTAATACATTTAACTCCATACTCTGGAATATAACGTCTGTATCAGTATTATTCACTATGAAGCCATTTGATGATTATTAAAAACTGACTGATCTGGTTTACTAATATACGCTGATTTGTCTTGTCTGGTCTATATCAAGGATCAATTGTGTGATACTAGATTGGCATTTCCCAACCTTTTTTATGCCGTGGACCCCTACCGTTAATTGAGGGATCCGTGGACCCCAGTGTGGGAACCCCTGCTCGAGATGCATAATTATACTGTTGACTTTTATCTGTACTCTCTCTGAAATAACCAAGAAAATTGCTCAGTTCAAGGGGACGTTGAGATGCACAAAACAGTTAGATTTGCCTACATCATGTTAATCAATTAAAAAAAAAATAACAGGAGCTTTGGAGAACTCAGAATAAATAAAATTCACTTTTTAAAATGATTCAGTTTTTTGGCATTATTTAAAATGGGACCCCACCCAAATTGAATTAACATTAGGAGAAAGAAAAGCAGGGTGTTAATAGAGCCTGGGCTGCACTTTTGCCTCTGCTATGTTTACGAAGGCGTGGATTTAATTCAGATTTGAACATAATTATGTAGATATAAGACCACAATACCATTCAGTCCATCAAGTCTGCTCCACCATTTCATCGTATTTGATAAATTATATCTCTCAACCCCATTCTTCTGCCTTGATTTAATGTTTTCCATGTCGGCAAAATTTACTGAAACAACAGAATGAATAACTTAATTACAAATTACTTAGTACTTAGCTGAAGGCAAAAGAATACATACTGTCTTGGGGGGGGGGGTTAGAGAACTGATATGTGCGTGGGTGGGAGGGAGGAATAGGGGCTTGTTGCTTTGTTGCTTTTCGTGCTGTGTTGTTCTGCTGAGCATGGTGGGCTTGTTATGTTAGTGCCAGAACGTCTGGCTATACTTGTGGGTTGTCCCATCACATCCTTGAGTGTGTTGGTTGTTAACACAAATGAAGCATTTTGCTGTATATTTCAATGTGCGTGTGATAAATAATCTTGAATACCAATTTTACATTTGGAAATATAATTCTGTTAATTTACCTCTGACCAATAATTGATATCAGCCATTGTATTTTAATGTTAGCCAGTGTAATACAAACATATATTTTAGCATGATTTTAGAATCAGGTTTATTATCACTGACATATATTATGAAACATGGTGTTTTGTGGCAAAAGTACAGTGCAATACATAAAACATATGATAAATTACAATTAAAAGTAATTAAGTAGTGAAAAATAGAGCAAAATTAGTGAGGTGGTGTTCATGGGTTCATTGTCCAGTCAGAAATTTGATGGCAGAGGGGAAGAAGCTGTTCCTAAAGTGTTGAGTGTGTCTTCAGGCCTCTGTACCTCTTTCCTGACAGTAGCAATGAGAACAGGACATGTCCTGGGTGATGTGGGTCCTTAATGACAGATAGCGCCTTCTTGAGGCATCATTTTTTTGAAGGTGGCCTGAATGCTGGGTAGGCTAGTCACCATGCTGGAGCTGGCTGAATTTACCTCCTCCCTGATAGTGCTAATATGAAGAGGACAGGTCCTGGATGGTGGAAGTCTTTACTGGCGGATGAGTTTCAGTTTCTGAATTATTCAATTTGTTGTCATATTTAACTACATTTATAAATTATCAGTCAAAACTACACTGATTATCTTTAAGTCTTCATGGCAATTTGGGAACTGGAGCTCAGAAGGATATTTTCAGAATTCTGAGGATTGTAAGTGCCTGTATTGCATATGTTCGCTCTTGGTCATGGATGAATTGTGATAGAGAAAGGCAAAGTCAACATAAATCTATTATCAAAGTACGTATATGTCACCATATATTACCCTGAGATTCATTTTATTGCAGATATTTACAAAAAATGTAAAATTTACAAAAAATGAGATCATCAGTTATAAAGAGTCTTTGACAGTGAGTCTGTAGGTTGTGGAATCAGTTCAGAGATGAGGTGAGAGCAGCGTCTCTACTTTCCGCAAAGGCTGAGGAAAGTCCGTCTCCCACTCCCCCATCTTCACCACATTCTACAGAGGATGTATCGAGAGCATCCTGAGCAGCTGCATCACTGCCTGGTTCAGAAATTGCACCATCTTGGATCGCAAGATCCTGCAGCGGATAGTGAGGTCAGCTGAGAAAATCATCGGGGTCTATCTTCCCACTATTACAGACATTTACACCACACGCTGCACCCACAAAGCTAACAGTATTGTGAAGGACCCCACACACCCCTCACACAAACTCTTCTCCCTCCTGCCATCTGGCAAAAGGTACCGAAGCATTCGGGCTCTCACGACCAGACTGTGAAACAGTTTCTTCCCTCAAGCCATCAGACTCCTCAATACCCAGAGTCTAGACTGACACCTACATCATTTATTATTATATTGTAATTTGTCCTCTACTGTGCCTATTGTCTTGTTTATTAATTATTGTACAGCCCTGCACTGTTTTGTGCACTTTATGTAATCCTGTGCAGGTCTGTAGTCTAGTGCAGTTTTTATGTTGCTTTACGTCGTCTAGTGTAACCTTGTGCTGTCTCACATAGTCTAGTGTAGTTTTGTGTTGTTTCATGTAGCACCAGGGTCCTGGAGGAACGTTGTTTCATTTTTACTGTGTACTGTACCTGCAGTTTATGGTTGAAATGACAATAAAAGCATCTTGAACTTGAACTTGAAGTTATCCACATCAGTACAGGAGCCTAATGGTTGTAGGGTAATGACTGTTCCTGAACCTGGTGGTGTGGGCCCTAAGGAAAATAAAAAGGCCATTCATTCTACATGAGCACGAATAATGGTTAAATATCAACATATTCTTTCCATATAACAAAGGGTGGTTGCTCTTCCAGTCGTATTTTCAATGGCAACATCTAGTGGTGATGTATATTATCACAGCCTTTTTGTTGATGGCTCACCTACAACACAGAAATCAGGATCATATTACATTGAGAATGTTGAAACAATTGACACATCCATGATGCTGTGTCAAATAGAAAGAAAATATCTTATCCTCAAGAGTAGTAGTTAGAAATTCTAGTTTAGGATCTGCAGCCAAACTGTAGAGGTTATTCATATTCTTATAAACATAATGATTCAAAGTACAAAGTAAATTTATTATCGAAGTGTGTATATGTCACCATATTTTACCTTGAGCTTCATTTTTGCAGGCATTTACAGGAATACAGTTGAATGTTAAGAAAAGCTATAGTTAAACACACAACGACGGACAAAAACAGAAAAACAAGATAAAACTATGCCAATAAAAATAGTACTGAGACAAGAGTTTTCTGAATGGACATTGAACCGATGAACACCACCTCACTACTTTTTAATTTCAATTCCTTCACTATTTATTTAGTTTAACTGTTATACACACACACACACGCACACACACACACACACAGACTGTATATACTTACTGTAATTTGCAGTTTTGTTCTCTATTATCATGTATTGCATTGTACTGCTGCCACAAAGTTAACAAATTTCACAACAAATGCAGGTGATGTCAAACCTGATCCTGATTCTGAGTTTTAGTGTTCTTGAAGTGAATCTGTAGGTCCTAGATTCCGTTCAAAGTAGTTTCTACACCAGTTCAGGAAACTGATGGTTGAAGGATAATAACTGTCCATAACCTGGTGGTGTGACCTAAGGCTCCTGTACCTCCTTCCCAATCAGGGGTGCTGTGGTGAACTACATATACCTGTTTGGACACCCCCCCCCCCCCCCGCTGACTGCTCCTGTGGCTCCTCCCACAGACCATGGCTCCTCCCACAGACCCTGGTATAAAGGCGATTGGAGCCACAGACCCTTCCTCAGTCTCCAGGATGTTGTGTAATGGTCACTTGCTGCTTGTGCTTTCTTCCAGCCAATAAAAGCCTACCTTAACCCACATCTCAGAGTTATTGATGGTGCATCAGGTACCCAACCTAGTGCCCATGGACTCCTTTGTTAATGGTAAGGCTCCATGACATAAAGAAGGTTGGAAACCCCTGCTCCCAGTGGTAGTAGTGGGAAGAGGGCATGACCTGGATGTGTGGGTCTTTGATGATGGATGCTGCTTTCTGCAGCAATACTCCATGTAAATGTACTCATTGTTGAATTATGGTTTTCCCTGTGCTAGTCAGGGCTGTATCTGATATATGTATACAGACTGCACAGTATTATAGGAGCTAATTGCAACGATTTTAATGTCTAAAGTGGGACAAAAGTGTTCATCTTCTACCTACTGTGAAAGCAGAAGTAAATAGAAAATTGAATAAAGCCACAAAGTACAATTGAATGAAGATCAATATCTAATTATTTAGAGAAAAATAGATGACTTCTTAACTCTACTTTTAAAGGAACTCTGACTATGCAATTAACTTTGTTTGTAGAGCTCAAGACATGGAATTAAAAAGCTTAGAGTTACGTTCCTAATCTGTGTGATGCTACTTAGATTGTTTTGTCCCTGTTTCAGTTTGAATTCCCATTTTCCATTCAAGTTAATACAACTTTGTGAAATCTGGAATTTATAAATGAGATACAGTTTGCAATGGATAGCCACTGCTGTTTGTATATAGGAGCTCTTGCAGAATAACTGTTGTGACAGAGAGCACACCTCCCAAGGAAACTTGAATTTAATTATCAACATGAAAAAGTCTGTAGATGCTGTAAGTCCACGAAAGCACACACAAAATGCTAGAGGAAGTTAGTAGGTCAGGCAGCATCTATGGAAATTAATAAATGGTTGATGTTTTGGGCTGAGACCAGTCTTCAGAACTGAGGAGGAAGGGGGAAGACACCAGAATAAAAAGATGGGGGGGTAGGGGAAGAAGGATAGCTAGAAGGTGATAGGCGAAGCCAGGTGGATAGAAAAGCTAAAGGGCTGGAGAAGAAGGAAGCTGATAGGAGAGAAGAGTGGGCCATAGGAGAAATGGAAGAAGGAGGGGACCCAGGGGGAGGAGATGGGTAGGACACCTGAGCAATCATTAATGCATTCACTGAATGTGCAGATGTATGGGCCTACAGTCAAAAACTGGAAGAGAGAAGTCTTCTACTAATTTGCTTCTTTGTAATGCCAGAAATAAAATGTGTTGCCAAATTACATATACAATAAATGCAAGTAGACTGCATGCTTTCTTTACAAAGTGTCTGCCTATCCACTCGTCTGCCTCTTATCATCTTGTACATAACAGCTCTCTCAAGTCATCTCTCATCCCCCTTCACTCCAAAGAGAAAAGCCCAAGCTCACTCAGCCTAGAACAATCATGGCTGTCCAAAGCTGACCTGCAGGCTAGCAAAGGGAAGGAGTGCCTCACACCTCCTTTGGTAGAGATGTATCTCCACCCTGACTTGAATCATCTTAAAATTAAGTCCGCTGGGAAAAAATTCTCTGGCTATCCACTTGATCTACGCCTCTTATCATCTTGTACACCTCTATCAAGTCACCTCTCATACTCCTTTACTTCAAACAGGAAAGCCAAAAGTGAAAATCCCAAAATAAGATTAATTTAATTTCTGATTGAATTCACATTTCACTTGGCAATAATTTTGGAAGTGACAGTTTCAATTGACAGTTCATTTCATTGGAGAGATTTGACTTCATAATTTCACAGCTTCTTGTAAAAAGTATAAATCTGCAGCAAGGTTTTGACAGCTTAATCACAGGGTCTTTCCACTGACTTAAAGGACAATTGGATTCCATAGGTTCAGACAAATAACAGTATTTCTATTAATTGCAACAAGATGCCAGAAGAGATTTTAAGTGAAGTAAGCATGTTTTCTAATTCAGTGATTACCATATAAATGACAGATGGAGGATGGAGTAATTATATTAATATTGGGTCATTTGTCTTAACACAAGTTCACTTGGAGCTTTCAAAATGTGAACACAGAGGAAAATGAGAGAGCACACAAAATAAAGACCGAATATCCCAAACTAGATTTAAATCAGAATCAGGTTTAATAAGCCCAGCACACAGTATGTTGTGAAATGTATTGTCTTTACGGCAGCAGTACAATGCAATACATAATAATAGTAAAAACAAAATGTGAATTACTAAATGTATATATTAAACAGTTAAATTAAATAAGTAGTGCAAAAATAGAATTACAAAGTGGTGAGGTAGCGTTCATGGGTTCAGAGTCCATTCAAAAATTGGACAGCTGAGGGGAATTGGACAGCTGTTCCTGAATCATTGATGGTAGCAATGAGAAGAGGGCATGTCCTGGGTGATGGGGGTCCTTAATGATAGATGCTGCCTTTTGAGGCATCACTCCTTGCAGACGTCCTGGGTGCTGGGGAGGCTAGTGCCCATGATGGTGCTTACAACTCTCAGCAACTTATTTCAATCCTGTGCAGTAGCACACTGCACCCCCCTCCCCAAATACCAGATGGTGATGCAGTCAGTTAGAAAGCTCTCCACGGTACTCCTGGTTAGGTGGATGAGTAAAAATGTCCCATTGTGGTCAGACTTCCAGAATAAATTACTCAAATAATAAGGCAGCATGGAAATGTAGCGGTTAGCGTAACGCTATTACAGCACCAGCGGCACACGATCAATTTTGCTGCAGCCTGTGAGGATTTTCTACATGTTGGCAGGGCTTTCCTCTGGGTGCTCCAGTTTCAACCCACGCTCCAGAGGTATATGGGTTAGTAAGGGTTAACAAGTTGTGAGCATGCTATCTTGGCGCCAGAAGCATGGCGACATTTACGGGTGGCCCCCAGCATATCCTCAGAGTGTGTTGGTCGTTGATGCAATGTCACATATTTCTTAATCTTATAACAATGCCAACTAACAGAATAGTTCATTGGCCTGAAACGTAAACTGTGCTTTTTTTTCTATAAATGCTGCCTGGCCTGCTGAGTTCCTCTAGCATTTTATGTGTGTAGTTCTTTGGAGTTTAGTCCATAAAACATAGGAACAGAATTAGACCATTCAACCCATTGAGTCTGCTCCGTCATTCTATCATGGCTGATTTATCATCCCTCTCAATCCCATTCTCCTGCCTTCTCCCCGTACTCTTTGACACCCTTACTAATCAAGAACCTATTAACCTGCACTTTAAATACACCCTGTGGCAATGAATCCCACAGATTCAACACTCTCTGGCTAAAGAAATTCCTCCTCATCTCTGTTCTAAATGAATGTCCCTCTATTCTGAGGCTGCACCCTCTGGTCCTGGACTTCCCACTATAAGAGACATCCTCTCCACATCCACTCTGTATAGGCCTTTCATCATTTGATAAGTTTCAATGAGATTCCCCCCCCCCCCCCCCATTCTTTGACATTCCAGTGAGTACAGCCCAGAACCATGAAATGCTCCTCACACAGCACGTTAACCCTTTCATTCTCAGGGTCATTCGTGTGAACCTGCTTTGAACCCATTCCAGTTTCAGCACATTTTTCTTAGATAAGGAGCTCAAAACTGCTCACAATTCCCCAAGAGCAGTCTAATAAATGCTTTATAAAGCCGCAGCATTAGATTCTTGCTCTTATTTTCTAGTCCTCTTGAAATGCATGCTAATATTGTACTTGTCTTCCTTACCATTGATACAACCCGCAAGTTAACCTTTACAGAATCCTGCACGAGTACGCTCAGGTGCCTTTGTACCTCTGATTTTTGAATTCTCTCCGCATTTAGAAAATGGTCTATGCCTTTATTCCTACCACCAAAAGGCATGACTTCCCTACACTTTTTTGCCCATTCTCCCAATCTGTCTGAGTCCTCCTGCAACACTACTTGTCCCTTCACCTACCTTCGAATCATTCACAAACTTGGCCAAAGAGCCATCAATTCCATTGTCCAAATTATTAATACATTAACGTGAAAAGAAGTGGTCTCAGCACCAACCTTTTGGAATTCCACTAGTTTCCATCAGCCAACCAGAATAGGCCATTTATACCCACTCTTTGTCTCCTGCCAGTTCGCCGTTTTTCCATCCTTGCCTGTATCTTTCCTGCAATACCATGGGCAGCCAGCTCTTGTTAAGCAGCCTCATTTGCAGCACCTTGTCAAAGGCTTTCTGAAAATCCAGTGCACGACATCCGCCTATTCTTTTCGGTCCATTTAGTTGCTGTTTTTTTCTCAGTATTCATGTCCTGAAAGTTAATTCACTGTTAATAAAATAAAATCAATATTTTTCTGCCTTAGTGGATAAAAACAATTCCCTTATCATCCTAATGAGGGTAATTACTTAAAATTAACAAGCAAGTGTATTAATTTTGCCTCTGAATAAAACTTCTGGGGCTTCCCTTAAATAATAACATGATCTCTTTGTGTCTTTATCAATTGAAAAATGTATTTTACAACATTTAACTTTATTAGTGGCCATTGAACACAGCGGCTAGCTAAACACTTTACAGTACCAGTAATCTGGGTTCAATTCCCGCTGATGTCTCTAAGGAGTTTTTACCTTATTCCCATGACCACTGGTGCTTCCTCCCTCATTCTAAGGACATATGGGTAAGTAAGAATTTGTAAGTTGTGGGTGTGCCAGGTTGGCGTTGGAAACATAGAGACACTTGTGTGCTGCTCCCAGCATGGCCTTGGACAGTGCTGGTTGTCGACGCAAAATGACTTTGCATTTCACTGTGAGAAAAAATCTAATCTAGTCTAATACAAAATAGCTGCGACACATCTTCAATTTGGAAGGAGTAGTTTTGCCTTTCTGAATGTGAGCTCTTTCAGCACAGTGCGTGATTCTTGAAATGGGAGTCAGTGTATTGTGTTCAGCATTCCAGTTCCATATGCATAGCTTGTTTAGTTTTTAATGTCAATCACTGTCACTTGGTTAGCTATTAGGATGCTGTCTCGGTTTTGATCCAGACTGAAAAGATTTAGTGCTATTCTTTTCTCTGCTCTGGTGTTCTTCATCTGAGTTAATAGAGATTTTTATTTACACTTACTGTGTAGACTGGTTAAACGATTTGGAGAACAGGTCTTTATGATATAATTAGTTTAGCATTAGGGGAAGGCCTGTAATTGCACCAACAGCCTTGTAAAAAGCCCCACTGTGGTTTGGCGTTGGTCCAGAATACTCATTTTGTAATCCTGAGCCAAAACCTGGGATTTTAGAATTCCCTTGTTCTTGGAGTTTATTACCTATATTCTTTATTTATTTATTGAGATACGGTGTGGAATAGGCCCTTCCAGCCCTTCAAGCTGCAGCACCCAGCAGTCCCTCGATTTAACCCTAGCCTAATCCTGGGACAACCTACAATGACTAGTTAATCTACACCCTTGGACTGTAGGAGGAAACCAGAGCACCTAGTGAAAACCCACACGGTCACGGGGAGAACATACAAACTCCTTACAGGCAGCGACAGGAATTGAACCTGTGCTGTAAAGCGTTGTGCACCATCCTTTGATGTAAACTTACAGCATTTATAAACTTGAGAATAAATAATCGAAGTTGTAGCAAGATTATAAACTCAAATAATTCTGCAGATGCTGGAAACCTTGAGGAATACACATACAATACGGGAGGAACTCAGCAAATCGAGCAGCATCTGTGGAAGGGAATAAACAGTTAGTATTCCAGGCTGAAGTTCTTCGTCAGGACTGGAAGGAAGGGGGGAAAAAGCCAGAATATGAAGCTGGAGATAGGGAAAAGAGTACAAGCTGGCACCTTATTGAATTTTTTGAAGTAGTTACGAGGAATGTTGACGAGGGTAAGGCAGTGGATGTAGTCTATATGGACTTCAGCAAGGCCTTTGACAAAGTTCCACATGGAAGGTTAGTTAAGAAGGTTCAGTCGTTAGGTATTAATGCTGGAGTAATAAAATGGATTCAACAGTGGCTAGATGGGAGATGCCAGAGAGTAGTGGTGGATAATTGTTTATCGGGATGGAGGCCGGTGACTAGCGGGGTGCCTCAGGGATCTGTTTTGGGCCCAATGTTGTTTGTAATATACATAAATGATCTGGATGATGGGGTGGTAAATTGGATTAGTAAGTATGCTGATGATACTAAGGTAGGAGGTGTTGTGGATAATGAGGTGGGTTTTCAAAGCTTGCAGGGAGATTTATGCCGGTTAGAAGAATGGGCTGAACATTGGCAGATGGAGTTTAATGCTGAGAAGTGTGAGGTTCTACATTTTGGCAGGAATAATCCAAATAGAACATACAGGGTAAATGGTAGGGCATTGAGGAATGCAGTGGAACAGAGAGATCTAGGAATAACAGTGCATAGTTCCCTGAAGGTGGAGTCTCATGTAGATAGGGTGGTGAAGAAGGCTTTTGGAACGCTGGCCTTTATAAATCAGAGCATTGAGTACAGAAGTTGGGATGTAATGTTAAAATTGTACAAGGCATTGGTAAGGCCAAATTTGGAATATTGTGTACAGTTCTGGTCACCGAATTATAGGAAAGATATCAATAAATTAGAGAGAGTGCAAAGACGATTTACTAGGATGTTACCTGGGTTTCAGCACTTAAGTTACAGAGAAAGGTTGAACAAGTTAGGTCTCTATTCATTGGAGCGTAGAAGGTTGAGGGGGGATTTGATTGAGGTATTTAAAATGTTGAGAGGGATAGATAGAGTTGACGTGAATAGACTGTTTCCATTGAGAGTAGGGGAGATTCAAATGAGAGGACATGATTTGAGAGTTAGGGGGCAAAAGTTTAAGGGAAACACGAGGGGGTATTTCTTTACTCAGAGAGTGATAGCTGTGTGGAATGAGCTTCCTGTAGAAGTAGTAGAGGCCAGTTCAGTTGTGTCATTTAAGGTAAAATTGGATAGGTATATGGACAGGAAAGGAGTGGAGGGTTATGGGCTGAGTGCGGGTAGGTGGGACTAGGTGAGATTAAGAGTTCGGCACGGACTAGGAGGGCTGGAATGGCCTGTTTCCGTGCTGTGATTGTTATATGGTTATATAGGTGAAAGATGAAGCCAGGTAAAGAGAAAGGAGGGTGGGAGAGGGAGGTGGACTGAAGCAAAAGTTGGAAGGTGATAGGTGGAAAAGGCATATTGCTGAAAAGAAGGAATCTGGTAAGAGAGGACTTTGGACCATGGGAGAAAGAGAGGGAGGAGGGGCACCGAAGAGAGGTGATGAGCAGGGAAGAAGAAGGAAAAGAGGGAGGGGGAGAACTTACTGAAAGTTAGAGAAATTAATGTTCATGCCATCAGATTGGAAGGTACTCAGATGAAATATGAACTGAGGGTGTTTCATTGTGACTGTAGAGGAGACAAGATTATGATTGGGGATCAGGAGATGGATTTCTGAGTTCCTCCAGCATTTCGTTTGCATTGCTCAAGATTTCCAGCATCTGCAGAATCTGTTGTGCTTATGGATCCTTTAAACTGTCAATATTCTTTGAGCAGGTTATTTTTTTTTAAATCTCATAGTTATGTGAATTTGCAAAGGCAACTGGGAGGTTAAACCCCCTCCCCCCAAACAAATATTGGAAATGCAAAGTTTCATAACAACATCATGGAGTGAGTAAACTGAGGGTCAACACTCAGTTGCTTGTCCTTGAGGGAGGTCCAAGGAGAAGACAAAACAGAAGACATCTACAAGGAGCACTGCGACAATAAAGCAGAATCCATCATCCACCATCCAGACCATGCTGCCTTCTCACTGCCATCATCGGGAACATTAGATCCCACTCCAGGTTCAGGAAGTTGTTATCTTTCAACCACCAGGCTCCTGAACCGGTGTGGATAACTTCACTCACCTCAACACTGAACTAATCACTGAACATTACCTGTTGACTCACTTTCAAGGACTCCACAACTCATTATCAGTACAACATATTTATTTACTTACATTTTTTTTTGTATTTGCACAATTTATCTTCTTTTATACATTGGTTGTCAGTCTTTGTAGTTTTCCATTCATCTTGTTGTATTTCTTTGTTCTACAAGAAATGCCTGCAAGAGAATGAATCTCAGGGTAGTAGCTGGTGACACATATATACTTTGGTAGTAAATTTACTTTGAACTTTGAGGTGTTTCCTTGTGGGAAGCAGGAAGTACCCAGAAGGGAGTTGTCACCTCTCTGCTTTCTGAAGCGTCACCACACGTTCACTCTCCTGACTGCCGTTGGCACATAGCTCAACCTGACTTGAGAAGTAACGGCCTGCAACATAGAAAGGTGCTTTTGTTAAACTAAATGTGTTTGACTGCCCAGAGAAATTTTTATCTTCCAACTGCAAGTTTAATCGGTGTTATTTTTTTGAAAAGTGAGGTAGATTTTCCCCATTTTTGGGGGGGGGGGGTGAGATACCAATCTTCGTCTTTTCAAAAAATGAACTTTCACATCCCAATTCCAATTCATAAATGCAAGAGCTTCTGCAGATGCCGGAAGTCCGGAGTAACGCACACAAGTTGCTGGAGGAACTCAGCAGGTTAGGCCACATCTATGGAAAGAAACAAAAGAGCTGACGTTTCAGACCGAAACCCTTCATCAGGACTGGAAAGGAAGGGGGAAGAAGCTAGAATAAGAAGGTGGGGGTAGGGAGGGGGTAAGAGGAAGGAGTAAAAGTCAGCAGGTAAGGGGAGGAAATAGGTGGATGGAGGAGGGGGGATGAGGTGAGAAGCAGAGAGGTGATAGGCGGGAAAGGTAAATGGCTGAAGAAGAAAGAATCTAATGGGAGAGGAGAGTGCACCATGGGAGAATGTGAAGCCGTAGGGGCACCAGGAGGAGGTGATAGGCAGATGAGGGGAAGAGAGGAGGTAAGAGAGGAGCCAGAATGGGGAATTAAGAAGAGGGAAGGGGGAGCAGAAAATTACCATTAAGTATGCCATTTGGTTGGAGGAGTTGCTCCTCCGTCCTGTGAGTGGCCTCGTGGTTGCAGGAGAGGAGGCCATGGACAGAGATGTCGGAATGGAAATGGGGACTGAATGAAGTTGCCTAACAAAGCAAATGATTCCAATTCATTTTCCTTGACTTCATATTTATGTCTAATTTATTAATGGAAAAGGATATAAAAGGATTCTAAAAGGCAGAATTATAAAAATGGAGGTTGCATTAAAACTTAGGATTTCTTGTAACTAGATCTTAAACTTTTTGAGTGGCTTGAAAGTCAAAAGGTTCCCGTTTGAATATTTACAGAGCTCGTCTTTAGTGTGCTGAAGATACTTCTTCCATTAATCCTACTACGAAGCTGCCACAGATGCACGTCAATGGTCTGCTTGATGAAGTAAAAATTAATAGCATTTATAACCTCCAGTAAACCAAATTATAGCCGAGGGAAGTTGCATATCACCTCCCCAAAGAAGGAGAGCGGCGGAGTATCTGATCGGAGTAATTAATGCATTGAATCTGAAAGTTAATGGTGATAATTAGCCTCGAGGTGGAGATCAGTAGATTCACAGCAGATGGTATGTCCATACTCAGGAGACTGTTTCAGTGAAAGCCTCATCCAGGGAAAAGAAACGACTGATTTATGGTGGTAATTTCAGGTTGCATTACATAAGCCTGTTCAATATGTATTCTTTGTTATGGAACAAGAAAATATCATTGTTCTTAAGGAATTTGAACAGGCTGATAAGCCTAGAAAACTACTGGAGAACCTTTGTAATGAATACTTTCTTATTCAGCTTATGTTTCTGAATGATATGTGATTGTAACTCATATTCTCAGTACTTACATTTTATGTGCACAATTTTCACCTTGGCTTTTTGTCAGTCTTTATGTCTGTTTATTGTAATTTATTTTCCTGTAAGAAAATGCATCTCTGGGTAATATATAGGGATATATACATACTTTAATAATAAATGTACTTTGAATTTTGAATATGTTTAGAGCAAACTCTGCCCTGCAGAGCTGTATTCAGAGAGGTGTTTGAGATTGGGTTGGTCGGCAGGATGAGTGTTTGAAGACGATGACCATCTCCCACATTTATTAATGCATAGTTTTCTGCATAATATGTGTTTAAAATGATCCTTCACATGCATTCAGACTGAAATTCCAGCACGTGTTCCTGTGGCTTGATAATGGTGAAACTAGAAGCCACAGAGAGTTGGCAGAATCTCTCCAGAGTGAAATGGAGACTGTTCCCCCGTTCACTCAGTTTCACAGTGACTGACCTCAAAATTCTTGGTTTCTGTTAATCGATTTTTAATAAGTTTTAAATAGTTATTTGCTAAAACATTTTATAGATGTAGGAGTTGCAAAGGTGTCTATGCTTGTGTTCTTAAAAATGAAATATGAAAGGTAGGTCTCTATATTCTCTATATGTTCATGAGCCTTTTTAAAAACTTGTTAAAAGCCACAATCATATCTGCCGTCACCACCAACTCTAGCTACACCTTCCAGGTATCTACCACTACAAAAAATCTTACCCTGCACAACTCCTTTCAACTTCTATCTCCACACCTTAAAGTAATACCCTTTAGATTCAAGATTCAAGATTGTTTCATTTCATTTCCAAAGAGAACAAAATAATAGTTACTCTTAATCGAACGCAACACGAAAAAATACACAGTGAGATAAAAAAAACACAGACATCGTCATCATTTTGAGTCGTGTCATATGACATCGGCAATCATGGTCTTCCCATGATCATGATTACTCTTGGCAAACTTTTCTGTAGAAATGGTTTGCCATTGCCTGCTTCTGGGCAGTGTCTTTACAAGATGGGTGACCCCAGCCATTATCAATACTCTTCAGAGATTGTCTGCCTGGTGTCAGTGGTCGCAAAACCAGGACTTGAGCAGCTGTGCATATCACATACGAACATCTACCACCTGCTCCCACGTCTTCATGTAACCCTGATTGGGCGGCTAAGCAGTGTTACACCTTGCCCAAGGGTGTCCTGTAAGTTAGCAGAGAGAAGGAACACCTTACACCTCCTTTGACAGATATATATATCCCGGCACCCTTCAATAAAAGAAAATACAATAAATATAAATACATAAGATAGCTTATATACTTATGTTGATTGTATGTCCATACAGAAAGTGAGATTAGGCACAGGAGTGTTTGTACACAAGGTAACCCTGACAGGAAATTATAAAGTGGTGGGTGAGTTAGTGGATGGAGGTGTTGATCAGCCTTACTGCTTGGGGAAAGTAACTGTTTTTGAGTATTCAACATTTCTGCTCTGGGACAAAGACCCTGACTGTCAGTGAAAAAATCTGTACAACCTCCCAATGCTAAGACTGTCTAATCCGGACAGTGTCTGGACATTGAACCTTCTCTGCAACATCCATGTCCTTCCTGAACTGAATACTGTGCTCCAGATACAGTCTAACCAAAGTTTTGTACAGCTACAACATGACTTCCTGAATTTTATGCCCTGACTGACGAAGGCAAGAATGCCATATGCCCAATTCTTCACCACCTTATCTACAAAACTGGCATAACTTTCCATACCTTCATATGCAAATAGGGTGGCATGGTAGCATCGTGGTTAGTACAGTGCTTAACAGTACAGCTGACCTGGATTCAATTCCTGTCACTACCTGTAACAAGTTTGTACCTTGTCCCCATTATCATGTGGGTTTCCTCTGTGTGCTCTGGTTTCCTCTCACAGTCCAAGGACATACTGGTTGGTAGATTGACTGGTCATTGTAAATTGTCCCATTATTAGTCTAGGGTTAAATAGGGGGTTCTGGGTTGCGTGGTTTGAGGGGCTGGAAGGGCCTCTTCCATGCTGTATATCAATAAAATAAAATTTTAAATATTGAAATCCAGAAGATTCTGTCAGTGGTTGCATTTATCTGAGGAAGCAAGGTGAATGTTGTCCAAAGCATACTATCGTGAGAAGTGAACAGGATTTCTCGCAAGTAGAATTGAGAAAAATCAAGTTGATAGTGTTCACAAGGTGGGAGGCCAGCTAGAAGGTTGTTGGAAAAGTCCTGTCTGGAAGAGGTGAAACCAAGGGCAAGAATGATGTGGTAGGTAACTCCTGATGCAGATTTTGAAGCTGGAGTTGTTGATGAATGGATACTCAGTCAGAAGCTTATCTCTGAGACAAATATAACATTGAGATGGTGAAAGTTCATATTTATTAGTATGAGAGAGATTGATCAGGCATGAACAAAGTTTGTTCTAAAACACCATATTTTCAATGTTCCAGTATCTTTCAAGAGGGGCAGTCTGCTTATCTTGAGATGGATGTTGTACAAAAATTGTGATCTTTGCCTCTTTTCTTATGTGTTACAGTAGAAGTACACACTGTGGCTGTTGTCTTTGATTTCTTTCAGGAATACAATCCCTGGCTTCAAGCTGCACCCTCATTTGCCAATTCCAAAGCTAATCCACATATGTTTCCTCAGCATGATGTTTTACTCTAGGATAAGCTTTTAACTACGGTATATATCTGTTGTATCATTTAGAACGTTATACCTCTTGGCTACAGAATAATTGTCTTTATACAGTGCTGCCCAGGATTTAAACAGCCTACGCACCTTGTAATACAGAGGTCTTGACTAAAATTCAGAGTAGGCAAGTCCAAATCACAATAATATGATGGTTTGTACTTTAAAATAAAAATCTGTGAATATTGTAAAATCGTATATCCCAATCAATTTTCCTATGTGCTCTGGGAATAGGAAACTTGATTGGTCTCATTATGATTCTAATCACACACTAATTTAACCACTTGCTGATCAATGCCAGTCAGTACAAAAGTACTGTGAGACAGTCATCACTGCTGGGTCAATATGCTATGTAGATCGTGGCCTGTTCAAACTATTAATGGCCCTTGCTGTGTCCAGAGATGTGTGCATCTGTGACCTCTGAGCTTCTAGTTTGCATAAAAGGCTATTCAGCCTCTGGGAGGGGGTACAGGAGCCTGAAGACGCATAACAACAAATTTCACAACATATGTTAATGATGTTAAACCTGCTTCTGAAATTCTGATTCTGATACAGGTCACCCGATAATCAGTGTAACACAACGTTGCTTCAGTTCTGGTGAAAAGTCATGATGTGAAATGTTATCTCTCTTTCTCTGTCCACAAATTCTGCTTGACATTGCCAGCACATTTTTGTTTTATTTTGCATTTCCAGCATTTTAAGTATTTAGTTTATAGAATGCATCATTTTTGCCATTTAAAACTTTGTTTGAAAGTTTTCTTTCCTACATGAATAAACTTGAAGCTATGACCTACATATCTCATGGAATGAACTCAAAATGATTCTGAACTCTGGTGGATGAAATTTCTCAGGACTGTTTAGCAGTATTTTGGCCTAGTGTCGGTAGAGAACCCTGTGACTCATGTCAACAAGATTTCTGTCGAGGTTACAGAGGCATGGGAAGGCCTCAAGAAACTTGCTCTCCCCAACAGCTGAAGCTTTCATCTTTGAAAAACTAAAGCCACTGAGGAAATCTAGAATACATGAAAGTCAAAGTCAAAATAAGTTTATTATCAGTGTAATCGTATGTCACCATCTACTACCTTAAAATTCATTTTCTTAGAGCCATAGGGTTATGGAATAGGCTGTTCTGGCGGAATAGGCCCTTCTGGCAGTGCCGCCATAGCAACCTGTGACATCACTGGTTTAACCCTAACTCTAATCATGGGACAATTTACAATGACCAATTATCCTACCCAGCATGTCTTTGGACTGTGGGAGGAAACCAGAGCTCCCAATGAAAACCCACAAAGAAAAGCAGGGTGCACCTGCGCTGACGATGATTGTGGAGGAGATGCTGTTGCCAATCCGTACAGACTGTGGTCTGCAAGTGAGGAAATCATGGATCCAGTTACACAGGGAGGGATCGCAGCCCAGGTTTTGAAGCTTCAGGTGTTTGATCCCAATTGGTGTGTGCGTCTACCATATAAATTAACAGTGGTGCTTGCAGTTTTCACACAAGACCTCAGAGCACAGCAGCAGACTGAGTGGAACTAGCTGGGCTTGGCCTGTGACTCAAGAATGTGGCCTCCACTGATAAACAAATTGTATGATTCAATTAATAAACAGCTCTGACTAGAGCCAGCTGGCACGCTATCAAAATGTGCGATAAATTATCACCCACTGCTGTAACCTCGCTTGTGGAAAAATTAAGTGTCTACTATTTTATTTGGAGACGTTCCAGCCAACCAGCCATGAGACAGTCTTATTTGCCATTTTGATAATATATTATTACATTTCTAGACTGCAGTGATCACACTGTTACTCAACACTCTGAAGGAAAAAGGCTGATTGACTGCTGAAGTGTGTAGTATCCCTGAGTGTGTCAGTAAATTGCATATAATGACGTGTTGCTTGTTGAGGAATTTATTATAGCCTGACCTGATAACAGAAGGGCTGTAGTACTATATGAATTTATAAGCTCGTGCTGCTTTGTGTTTTGGGGATTGTTGCTGGAATGAATGTGTATTCCCTGAATGGTCGGTTATCATTTTTCCTGACATCATTATTGACACTAAACATTTATGTTCAGGTATCCCTAATTAAATTAGAAGTGGTTGTATGCTTTGCTAAAAAAAAATACATTTATAGAGAGTTGTTAATGTAAAATATGTCCAGATGGAAATAGACTCTGAGCCATGTTAGAAAGGATGACTGAACGATTGGTCAAAGTGAAGGGTTCAAAGCGAAATCCTTGAGGAATCTTGGGATCAATGTGTATAGATCCCTCAAAGTTGCCACACAAGTTGATAGAGTGGTGAAGATGAAGGAACACGGCCCTAAACATCATCTTTATTCCTTTCCATAGATGCTGTCTGTTCTGCTGAGTTCCTCCAGCATTCTGTGTGTACAACTTTGGATTTCTAGCATCTGCAGAATCTCTTGAATTGTGGTTAAGAAAGTGTATGGTGTGTTTGCTGTTATTAGTCAGAGATCGCGTTTAACAGACACAAGATGATGTTGCACCTCCACAAAACTCTGGTCAGATGACATTTGGAATATTGTGCTCAGTTCTGGTCACCTCATTATAAGAAGGATGTGGAAGCTTCAGAGAGGGTGTTGCCTGGATTAGAGAGCATGTTTTATGAGGAGAGGTTGAGTGAGCCAGGACTTTTCTCTTTAGAGTGAAGGAGCAGTGATTTGATAGAGGTGTAGAAGATAATAAGATGCAAAGACCAAGTAGATACCCAGACCTTTTCCCAGAGCAGAAATGGCTAATACCAGGAAGCATAATTTTAAGGTGATTGGAGGAAAGTCTAGAGGGGAATGTCAGAGACAAGTTCTTTACACAGAGAGTGGTGGGTGTGTGGAACACCTTTGAATTAAATTGACTTTATTTCTTACACCCTTCACACACATGAGGAGTAAAACTCTTTACATTGTGCCTCCGTCTAAATGTGCAATGTGCAATCATAGTAATTTGTAATAAATAGAACAGTCAACATAACATAGAATACATTTAAATCAGCGTGAGTTAATCAGTCTGATGGCCTGGTGGAAGAAGCTGTCCCGGAGCCTGTTGGTCCTGGATTTTATGCTGTGGTACCGTTTCCCAGATGGTAGCAGCTGGAATAGATTGTGGTTGGGGTGACTCAGGTCCCCAATGATCCTACAGGCCTGTTTTATGCACCTGTTCTTGTAAATGTCCTGAATCATGGGAAGTTCACAACTACAGATGCACTGGTCTGACTGCACCACTCTCTGCAGAATCCTGCAATTAAGGGAGGTACAGTTCCCATACCAGGCAGTGATGCAGCCAGTCAGGATGCTCTCAATTGTGCTCCTGTAGAAAGTTCTTAGGATTTTGGGGCCCATACCGAACTTCCTCAACCATCTGAGGTGAAAGAGGCACTGTTGTGCCCTTTTTACCACACAGCTGGTGTGTACAGACCACGTGAGGTCCTCGGTGATGTGGGTGCCAAGGAATTTAAAGCTGCTTACCTTCTCAACCCCAGATCCATTGATGTCAATGGGGGTTATCCTGTCTGCATTCCTCCTGTAATCCACAACCAGCTCCTTTGATTTTGCGACATCGGGGGAGAGGTTGTTTTCTTGACAACACTGTGTCAGAGAGATGACTTCTACCTTACAGGCCACCTTGTTATTGTTTGAGATTAAGCCAATCAATGTAGTGTCATCAGCAAATTCAATTAGCAGATTAGAGCTGTGGGTGGCTTAGTCAGAGGTATACAGGGGGTACAGGAGGGGACTCAGTACACAGCCCTGAGGGGCTCCTGTATTGAGAGTCAGTGGGGTGGAGGTGAGGAAGCCCATTTGTACCACCTGCTGGTGATCTAACAGGAAGTCCAGGATCCAGCTGCACAAGGCAGGTTCAAGGCCGAGTCTCTGAGCTTCTCGTCGAGCCTGGATGGAACTGTGGTGTTGAATGCTGAACGTAATGCACAAACAGCATTCTCACATAAGCATCCTTCTCCAGATGTGCAAGGACGGTATGTAGAGCTGCGGCTATTGTGTCATCTGTCGATCGGTTGTGTCTGTAGGCGAATTGTAGGAGGTCCAATTTGGGTGGTAGCAAGCTGCAGATGTAGTTCTTGACCAGCCTCTCAAAGCATTTGCTTTTTATTGAGGTGAGTGTGACAGGACGCCAGTTGTTCAGGACAATGGTGGATAATTTGAAGCAGGAGGACTCTACACTGGGAGAGGGAGAGATTAAAAATGTATATTGCTTCTGTGATGGGAAGAGCTCAAGTTGCCTAAACAAGTCAGCAACACTATGATGTTAATTAACAATTGAATGGAAAATTAAACAGTCAATATCCTCACTGTTTTCAGGAACAATGGAATTTTTTCTGGCTATTTTCATTTCTGATCTGTTGACAATGTAACTCAAATCATCTGTTATTCATTCTTCCCTTGCTTTTTCTCATTTTCAGTAAATCCACCTGAAAATGAATGCAAATTGAACTACGGCTCTGAAATTCAATTCCACTGACTTAAGTGGAACCAAATTTCCTCTGGGTAGTTTAACACATGCATCCTGGGAGAGCGGTCAGCAAAGCATCTGGGATCTTCAGATGATGCGATATCCCATTTTAAAAACACCCTTAACAAAATCATTACAACAAAGGCTGTTCTGGAGCCACCTTTACTTTTTTTTAAATTTGCTTTAAAGCATTCAAAAATGTCCTGTGAATGAATATATTTTGTGATATTAAATTTCCCTTCTATCGTGAAGTTTTATGTGGCTTTCAGAAAAACATCCGCTTCATAATATGAGACATTATATTGAAGTTTGAGTCCAAAAATATCCAAATTATGGTGATTCTTTATATAACAGAGTAAATTTATTATCAAAGTACATTTATGTCACCATCTATTAATTTAAAATTGATGAGAGCCCCTGATGAAGGGTCTTGGCCCGAAAAGTCGGCTCTTTATTCCTCTCCATAGATGCTACCTGTCCTGCTCTGTTCCTCCAGCATTTTGTCTGTGTTACTTTGGATTTTCAGCATCTGCAGAATCTCGTGTTTATGAATTGTTACCTTAAGATTCAACTTCTTTGCAGGCAGTTACAGAAAAATAAAGAAATACAATAGAATTTATGATAAACTACACATAAATAAAGACTCCCTAACAACCAGAGTGCAGAAGAAGAGAACCTATATAAATAAAAATAATACTGAGAATGTGAGTTGTAAAGAGTCCTTGACAGTGAGTCTGTATTTTGTAGAATCAGTTCAGAGTAATGGTGAATGAAGTTGTCTATGCTGGTTCAGGAGCCTGATGGTTGTAAGGTAATTACTTTTCCTGAACCTAGAGGTGTGGGACCAAAAGTTCCTGTCCCTCCTGTCGATAGTAGTAGCAAGAAGAGAGCATGGCCATGATGGTGATGATTGGTTAAGGTTGGGGTGTTGTGTCCTGCTCTAGGTCTACATTTTATGAAGGATGAAAAGACTTTTCGGTGATACAAAGGGGATTTAGCAGCAGAATTCCAGATATAAGGGATTTGAACCAGAAAAGAAGTGTGGAGATTAGGAGACCATAAGACATGGGAGCACATTTTGGCCATTCAGCCCATTAAGCCTGCTGTGCCATTCCACCATGGCTGATTTATTATCCCTCTCAAGCCCATTCTCCTCGCCATAACTTTTGATGCCCTTACTATTAAAGAATGTATCAACCACCACTTTAAATATAGCCTGTGACTTGGCCTCCACAGCTGTCCACCCTAAACCTGGTGATGTGGGACCTAAAACATCTGTACCTTTAGCCTGATGGTAGTAGCAAGAAGTGAATGAATTCCACAAATTCGCCGCAGTTTGGCCAAAGAAATTTATCCTCGTTTCTATTCTAAAGAGACATCCATGTATTCTGAGGCTGTGCCCTCTAGTCCTAGACTTCCCCATTCTAGGAAACATAGGGAGTTGATTAAGACAGGTTTGTAAAGACTGAGCAAAGTGGCTCCTGTTAGCTGATGTTACAAGGACTGGAAAGCACAAAGTGAAGATTGTGAGCTGGTGATATAAAAGGGATGTGAGGAGGAAATTCTCTGTGCGGTGAGTGATAATGACCTGGATCTCCTTGCTAATGAGAAGAGTGAAAGCAGGGAAGACAATCAATGATTTCAAAAGGAAAGTGGAAGACAGTTGGTTCCACTTAAGTCAATCAGCAGAGCATATAAAATAGTTTGCAAGTGTTTCTACAGGAATGTGAAACAATACTAGCAAGTGCAGATTTGAGTTCCTTTCAGATACGGAAGGGGAATATTATAAAGATAAAGATTAGCTTTATTTGCTGCAAGTACCTAAAGGCATACAGTGAAAATATATGTTTCCAGCCTCATATAGCTTGCCCATAATTTGTTAACCCTAATCCTAGTGGTACGTCTTTGGAATGTGGGATGAAACTGGAGCACCCGGATGAAATCAATGCGGTCATGGGGAGAATTTACAAAATCCTTGCAGACAGGGGTGGGAATTGAACTTGCGATCGCAGGCGCTGTAAAGCACTTTTCCTAATTGCTATGCTACTGTGCCACCTGATGGGATAATGGATGGACTAACACAATGCCTGTTATTTGTACCAACAAGGCGAGTTGAAAATCTGTTCCCACACATCTGGAAGAGGAGAAGTTGAGTCATTGCAAGCAGAGAAACTGAGGTGCCGGTACATATGAAACATAAGAAATTTTGAAAAGACTTCATTCCATTATCTGCTTTCATGTCTGAGTTTCAGAAATATTGGAAAGAACTGAATTGCATTGACAACTGAAAGGCTAGGAGCAGGGCAGCTATCTAAAGCTTCCAGAAGAATTTTAGGGCAGGTCTAGTTCTAGCCCATTCTTTCACTCTATTATGCTGTTTGAGGCCCAGTCTCTATGTAGCACCTCACTAAGACAACGTGGTCAAGCAACATCATTCTTTCAGTTACAACTAGATTCCAGTGAGCGGTGAACATTAGCAATTATTACACAGGACAACGATTTTTTTCAAAAGTGTTGCTTCCTCAGAATTTAGATAGACTGCTTGAAGCGGAACACAAATCTAAATTCAGACTACTTGTATCATGTAGGAATTTGGAGAAACGAGGAATTAGCTTTTATGAATACTAGACAACTGGGTGATCCATTGGGGCACCCTTTGAGAGAAAGGTAGTGCAGTCTGATGTGATGTGCTTTGGAGCTTAAAGAAGAAAACCGGTTTTCATGTAAAGTGGAATCGGCTCTGTGAGCATCGTGAGGCGCTGCTGAGGCTGGCCGTGCGCATGCGTTGTGGTGTCGCGTTGCGGTTTCCATTGAAGCTGGAATTGGCTTGGGTTGTGGAAAGCGGGGCCTGTTGATTGACGAGTGAGCAATTTTATACGAATATATAACCCTGAGCTTTGCGTGCATTCTGTAAGTTAGCGCATTTTAAGTCGATTTAGTCAAAAAAATGCCACTGTTATGCACCGTTTGGGCTAATTGGAGATCACAAACAAACAAACAGAGCATGAGAATTTTAGTAGTACATAGATAATGCATTTAATTGCATAGTGGTGCTGACGCTTTGTAAATAGTTCAACTAGTGTAAAAATGTTTTGTTAATGATTTTCATTTGAACTCAGTATCTGAGGCTTCTCACTTATGTGTCCAACAAAAATCAGCCAGAATTGATAGATTCCAGTTGCCCTGATACAATTTCTCCATGACTGCAATGTCCTGGTGAAACCTTTCATCATGCTCATCACTGACAGCATCAAGATTTGCAGGGCAGAAATCTAAATGGGAATGCAAAAAAGTGACATGTTGCACTTCATGGTTTTGTACGCTCAAAGCCTGTTGTCAACCAGCTGCACATAGTTTGGTGCTCTGCAGTTTCCAAGAGAATTTTTAACATCATCCTGGAAAGCCTTCCATGTGATTTTCTCCAGTCCCACTAGAAGTTCTTTGAATTGCCTGCCATTTTTGACCAACAAAAATGCCTTCCTTAATCTTGACATCAATTATTCTGACTTGAATTATGAATTGAAATAACAAATATAGGCTATATCAAAGGAATGGTACATGATAGGGGAGTTTCATGGCGATTGGCATGATCAGCAGCCCAAAATCCATCTTCCCACACCTCATTTGGCGCATTGGGCGGCAACTTTGCCATTTTTTTTTAGCATTTGTCTGTTTTTCACGAGGCTGAGTTGCTCGCTCAATGCTCAACCCAGCACAGATGGAACTCAAGCAAGAAGCTGGCTGGATTAGAACCCGGGACCTCTTGCCCCGAAGTCCAGGTGTGGATGCCACTACACCACCAGCAAAGAGCAAAATCCATAAGATACACCCAGAAGTATTCAGAAAGAAAATCTTTGTTGTCCAGTGTTATAGGTGACAGGTCTTTGATGACTAGCCTATAGATTGTAGAAGGTTCATTCTATTGAATTCACTGTCTAATTTAGAGTGAAATCTGACACCCTTAGCCAATGTCAAGGGTATATATATATAAACAAACATTTGCTCAGTACTGTAAAATTATATATGTGTGTGTGTGTGTGTGTGTGTGTGTGTGTGTGTGTCTATATATATATATATATATATATAGAGAGAGAGAGAGAGAGAGAGAGAGCGAGCGAGCTACGGTGCTTAAGACTTTTACACAGTACTGTCGTAATTTTATGTATAGCAAAAAAAAATTCATGATTATAAACCTGATTCTGTTGTGGACTGAGAGTGGGAAGGGGCATAGAAAGGGGAATCATGGTTGAGAAAAGGGGAAAGGAGAGGGGAGGGAGCGGGAAGCATTCTGTAATGATCAATAAACCAGTCATTTGGAATCAAATGACCTTGCCTGGTCTCTCAGAGATGGGTGTGTCTGCACCCATTCCGTACTCCGCCCACGGCACTTCACGTTCGCCATTCCCAGCATCCTTTGCTCCTGCCAGATTTACAAGTTCGCTCTCCACTCCACATTGACAAATACAGTTCTGTACAAAAGTCTTTGCACCCTGGCTGTATATATGCGCCAAAAAAATTTGCTCAGTACTGTATAAAAAATTAAATAAGTAGTACAAAAGGAGAGCAAAAAATACTGAGGTAGTGTTCACGAGTTTATTGACCGTTCAGAAATCTGATGGCAAAGGGGAAGAGGCTGTTGCTAAAGTGTTGAATGCGTGTCTTCAAACTTCTGTATCCTGTCCTGAATGGTAGTAAGGAGAAGGAGTCATGTCCTGGGTGATGAGAGCCCTTAATGATAAATGGATATCAATTTCCTATTTAATCTATTATCATATTTAGCATACTTGTAAATTACGAGACAAAGTTACACAGACTATCTTTAAGTATTAGAAACATTTGAGAACAGGAGCTGAAAAGATGATTAGTGAGATAGTGTTCATGACTTCATTGTCCGTTCTGAAATCTGATAGCGGAGGAGCTGGAAAGTGGCCTTTTCTCATTTGCGAACTCACACTCAGTTCCTACAAATTTCCTGCTTTTCTTTACTGCTGTCGACCGTGTAGCTAGTGCAACTTGAAGTTTTCACATGAAGTTTGTATTTTTAAGGATTTTTCATGTCTGGAAGTACATTTCAGACATGAATCCTGAAGCTGTGGCTAGAGTTTGCATAGTGCTAGTTGGAAGATGAAGGAATTCTAGAGTGTGATAGATCCACAAAACATTTTAGCAATGAACAGGGCTGAATACATGTAGCTGTTTGTTGCTCATCACAGCTAAATTGATTCACTGTTCCAAAAGATCTCAACTAAATTGTGGCCTACCAGTTACTAAAGAAACACATGCTGTCCATATGTGCAATATCTAATATATGCTTATCTGATGTCCAATATATCTGATCAAAATAAATCAAATAACCCTTTTCAGATAGAATAGCATTAATAGTAATTTTAATCTGTTTATTTTAAAAATGGATCTCAATCATCCTAACAAGAACTTGAGGATCTGATTACAGGGGAAGGTTGAATAGATAAGGACTTCACTCGGTAGAGCATAGAATGAGGGGAGATTTAATAGAAGTAAACAAAATTAAAGGATAAATACAGTCAGGCTTTTTCCACTGAGGTTGGCAGAGACTAGAACCTGAGGTCATAGGTGAAAGGTGGACTGTTTAAGGGTAACATGAGGGGGGAGTACTTCTTAGAGGGCAGCGAGAGTGTGGAATGAAATGTCAGCAGAAGAGGTGGGTTCGGATCTGATTTTAACATTTAAGAAAAATTTGGATTGGTACATTGATGGGTGGGGTATGGAAGACAATTATCTGGGTGCAGGTCAATGGGACTAAGCAAATTAATTGTTGAGTAAGGACTAGATTGGCCGAAGATCAAAGTGTATGGTCATGCATTTTGGTAGAAGGAATAAAGGTGTAGATTATTTTCTAAGTGGGGAGAAAATTCAAATATCAGATGTGTAAAAGGGCTTTGGAGTCCTTGTGCAGGATTCCCTAAAGATAAACTTAGAGGTTGAATCTGTGGTAAGGAAGGTAAATGGATTCATTTAAAGAGGACTAGAATATAAGTACAAGATGTAGTGCTGAGGCTTTATAAGGCATTGGTCAGACCATTGTTGGTGTATTGTGAGCAGTTTCGGGCCCATTATTTAAGAAATAATGTGCTGGCATTGGAGATGGTCCAGAGGAGGTTCATGAGAATGATTCTGGGAATGAACGGGTTTAACATATGAGGAGTACTGGATGGCTCTGGCTTTGTAATTGCTGGAGTTTAGAAGAATGAGGGGGGATTTCATTGAAACCTATTGAATATTGAAAGGTCGGGATGGAGTGGATTTGGGGAGGGTGTTTCCTATAGTGGGTGAGTCTAGAACCAGAGGATGTCCATTTAGAACGGAGATGAGGAGGAATTTCTTTAGCCAGAGAGTAGTGAATCTGTGGAATTCATTGCCACAGACAGCTGTGGAGGTCAAGTCACTGAGTATATTTAAAGCAGAGTTTGATAGATTCTTGCTTAGTCAGGCCATCAAAGGGTACAGAGAGACGGCAGGAGAATCAGGTTGAAAGGGACAATAAATCAGCCATGATGGAATGGTGGAGCAGACTCAATGGGCCGAATGGCCTAATTCTGCTCTATGTCTTATTATGGTCTTATTGGAAGTTCTTCACACAGAGAGAGGTAGTTGCATGGAACACCCTGCTAGACAGAAACATTAGGGACATTTAAGTGACTCTTAGGCACATGGATGAGAGAAAAATGGAGGGCTATGTAGGAGGGAATGGTTAGATTGTCCTGATGAAGGGTCTCAGCCTAAAATGTCGACTGTTTATTATTTCCCAGTAATTCTGCCTGGCCTGCTGAGTTCCTCCAGCACTTTGTGTGTGTTGAATGGTTAGATTGATCTGAATAGGTTAAAAGTTCAGGGCAACATTGTGGGCTGCAGGGCCTATACTGTGCTGATAATCTATTTTCTAAAATTCCTTGGCTGCTATTGCTATCTATTACTCATACTAAAATAACACCTGGCTCTATGAATTTGTAAACACTTTTTACATTTATAATTTGAACAAATCTTTCCCCTATGCATAGCTGAGAGAAAAAAGGCCAAATACTTTGCAAAGGGAAAGGATGTACTGCATAATTCATATAAATGTGTATGGTGAAAAAACCTAATCCCTGAACATTTCTGAAAAGGCATTTACAGTACTTTATTGATATTATTACTCCCAACTCAGTGTCTCAAAACCTATTGCCATAATGACGACTATATCAAAGTTCAAAGTACATATATGTCACCATATACAACCCTCAGAGTCATTTTCCTGTGGCCATAGTCAGCAAATCTATAGAAAAATAACTATAAAAGGAACAATGAAAGATCGACCAGAGTGCAGAGGACAACAAACTGCGTAAATGCAAATATAAGTAAATATCAATAAATAATGAGAACATGAGATAAAGAATCCTTAAAGTGAGATTATTGGTTGTGGGAGTATTTCATTGGATGGGCAAGCGAGTGTAGTTATCCCCTCTTGTTCAAGAGCCTGATGGTGGAGGGGTGGTAACTGTTCTTGAAGCTGATGGTGCAAGTCCTGAGGCTCCTGTACCTTCTACCCGGTGACAGCAGTGAGAAGTATGGCCTGGGTGGTGGGGATTCCTGATGATGGAGGCTGCTTTCCTATGACAGTGTTTCATGTAGATGTGCTCAGTGGTTGCGAGGGCTTTACCCATGATGTACTGGGCTGAATCCACTACCTTTTATAGGATGCAACTGAGATTTCAAAGGTACCCTAACTGTTGTAAAGTACCAATAATCCCCCATCTGAGTATACATAAATCAGAATGTTTCAGCATTTATCTCATCAGGTGATGTTTGCAGTGCACACATTTCACTCACTGGGATCCCTGTTCTCATGCTCTCCTAAAACTTAACTGGTTCACTGCAACATGCATTATTTCTGTGCAGGACAACCTGTACAAATATTGACACAGCCCAGTATAAACTTCTAATAAATAGCCATAATTATCTGAAAGAAGTTGGTTATGATAGCAGAAGGTAACTTTATGCATATTATCCATAAAGAACGTTAATAAGTCAGTGGTGGAGGGAAACAAAATGGACATAATTTTGCTGTTTTAAAAATAAATTGGGCAAGCAGGGAGAATAACAAATGTACAATACTGTGTGAAAGTTTCAAGCACATATATGTAGCTAAGGAGCCTAAGACATTCACGCAGTACTGTAGTAATTTTGTGTATTACACTGTACTGCCACCACAACAAGAAAACAAACAAATTTCATGATATATGTGAGTGATAATAAACCTGATTCTGATCTGGGTCTCTATTGTGGACTGAGAGTGGGAATCATGGTTGGGAAAGGGGGAAGGGAGAGGGGAGGGAGAAGGAAGCACCAGAGAGACATTCTGTAATGATCAGTAAACCAATTATTTTGAATCAAATGACCTTGCCAGGTTTCTCAGGGCTGCACCCACAACCTGTCCCGCACCCCTCCTGTGGCGCTCCCACAACCTGTCCCGCACCCACAACCTGTCCCGCACCCCTCCTGTGGCGCTCCCACAACCTGTCCCGCACCCCTCCTGTGGCGCTCCCACAACCTGTCCCGCACCCACAACCTGTCCCGCACCCCTCCTGTCCCGCACCCACAACCTGTCCCGCACCCCTCCTGTCCCGCACCCACAACCTGTCCCACACCCCTCCTGTGGCGCACCCTCAACCTGTCCCACACCCCTCCTGTCCCGCACCCACAACCTGTCCCGCACCCCTCCTGTGGCGCACCCACAACCTGTCCCGCACCCCTCCTGTGGCGCTCCCACAACCTGTCCCGCACCCCTCCTGTGGCGCTCCCACAACCTGTCCCGCACCCCTCCTGTGGCGCTCCCACAACCTGTCCCGCACCCCTCCTGTGGCGCACCCACAACCTGTCCCGCACCCCTCCTGTGGCGCTCCATCCGCGCCATTCCCAACATCCTTTGCTCCTGCCAGACTGGCAAACTCGCCCTCCGCTTCATGTTACTAAATACCGTACTGTGCAAAAGTCTTAGGCACCCTAGCAGCACACATGTGCCTAAGACTATTGGACAGTAATGTACAAACAATTACAGAAACAGTGAAAGATAAGAACTTTGAAAAGTAAGAAATTTGTTCTAGAGCTTCTGATTGAACAATAACATGGGCATAGTGTGGGATAGTTGCTTGAGGAGAAAGTGTGGCATTTAAATAGGATTTTCAGAAGATTTATGCTACAAGCAATACAATTTCATATCAGTACATTCTAGATAAAGTCACCTAGTATCTTTACTCTGCTGTTCTGATGTAGGTTTCAATGCTGTATGGAATAAAGGCTGAGGTTTAGGAATATTAATAAAATTATATAGAATTAATAGTTACAGAATACTACAGCACTTCTACCAAAGTGTGTGACCTTACACTTCTGTACACAATATTCCATCTACCGCTGACATTCCGCTACATTTCCCTCTGATCACTTTAAAATTATGCCCTCTAGCATTAGTTTAATTTGAATTAGCTTAATTTTGCTTAATTGTGAAGATGCTGAGATAAGATTCCTGTATTCAATCAGTGTCGTGAAGATAAATCTACAAGTTTTGTAGCCTCCCTTCTTCACAATGTCAGAGATTGCTGGCCTCTGCAGAATTTTCCATCTGTGAATTTCATTAGACGGTAAACATGGAGCCATCCTCTTCTCCCTGATGTTCGGCCACCACTTCCAAAACCAGAGACTGGATGAATAATTTGTAAATGTAATCCATCGTGAAGGACCCTCACCATCCAGGACATCCCCTCTTCCCTTGACAACCATCAGGGAGAAGGTACAGAGAAGCCTGAAGACTCAGTGGCTCACGACCAACTTTTTCCCCTCCCCATCAGATTTATCAACGCTTCCTCAGTATTTTGCTCTCTTTTTAAACTCTTTATTTTAAACATTATTACTGTAACATAGGAATTTTTATAGCACTGTACTGCTGCCACAAAACAATGAATTTCATGATATATTAGTGATTTAAAAAAAGCTGATTCTGATCATCATTGTCCAATTCTGATATTAAATTATGTCTGTGGTCCCAGTATTGAAACAGTACCCTTTCTGTAACCCTGATATTTAACTTCTCAAGTGACAGTATGGACCTGATATTTAAACTCCTCTGGCAACAGAACAAACCTTATTTTAAAAACCTCAAGAGCAGAGGTTCTGAACCTGGGGTCCACAGATCCCATGGTTAATGGTTAAGGGTCCATTGCATTAAAAAGATATGGACCCCTGCTCGAGAGATAGTCCAATTCCTAACCTCTTCCAGTGCCAGGACAGAGCTTAAACTCCTTCAGTGACAATATAGTCCTCATGTTAAGCTCCTCTTCTAGTGACAGCACAGTTCTCATGTAATATTACTCCGATTGTAACTTTACAACCCTGATGTTAAAGTCGCATCTGTATATTCAGTTGTCTTACAGCTGAAGTAATTATCCTTCATAATGCACACACACAGCCAAGAGGTGCTTCCAGATGGGATTATGGCTGAATCCTGGGATTACATCCTAGACCAAAGGGGAGATTTAAAAATGTTTGCCATATTTGGCTTTCACTTTTATCTTGGTAACGTGTGGAAAGTGATTGATTGTCTCTTTGTTTTGGTTTTTCTGTAGAGCGGTCAGAAACCTGCTTATTCAGGTAACTGTTTATCTGGATCTGACTGTGTGAGTGACCTGCAGATCAATTTCATGACTGTTAGCCTTCTGTTCACAAAGTTGACAGAGCAGACTGGGCTCGGCTGCAGCTGCTGCGAGCATCGTGGCTGGCCAAGAACACATTGATCAGTCTCAGCGTGAAGGATCAAGAATTTCTGCAAAAAATTAATGAGGCACCAGGGCCTGATCAATGGTGTCTTAGAAGATCCTGCTTCAGGTCACTTAGCTCCACGCTGTTTCTGTGATCCAGCCCATCTGGCTGTCTTTTTACACTGGGGCCTGATGAATGAGAAGCTTGCAAAATCCCGTTAATCTTTCAAAATTACTTGTCTTGACTGAAGACCAGCTGCATGCATTGCTGTTACATTATACATTGCTGTTGTTTGTTAAAGCCACCAACTGGTTTTAGTGTCACTTTTCGGATGTCCCAGGCAACGTTCCGTCAGATTCAGATTCATTTATTGTTACACGTACATCAAAACGTACAGTGAAATGTGTCGCTTGCATTAACAGCCAACACAGCCGAGGATGTGCTTGGGGGCCGCCTGCAAGTGTCACCACATGTTACATGCCCACAACTCACTAACCCTTTCCTGTACATCTTTGGGATGTGGGAGGAAACTGGAACACCCAGAGGAAGGCCATGTGGTCATGGTGAGAATGTACAAATTCTTTACAGACAGCAGCAGGAATTGAACCCTGAATCGCAGTTTGCTGGCACTGCGGAGCGTTGTGCTAGCCAGTGCAGTGGCATGCTGCCCTTCCAGGACCTTGCTAAGGCCTACTTGCCACTTGGAGCCTCTCAAGTTGCTGGAGATTTGCTTTATTTGATCATCAACATGATAGATGTAAATCCAGGCAATGGGCCAAATCCAACTTTATTCTGGACTTCTGCCAAACTAGAATGTTGGTATGCTCCAATACTTGCACATAAATAAAGATTAGCTTTATTTGTCCCATGTACATTGAAACATCAAAATGTACAGTGAAATACATTGTTTACATCAAATCACATCAGCAAGGATTGTGCTGGAGGCAGCCCACAAGTGTCTCCATACTTTCGGCGCCAACATAGCATAGCAGTTACTAATCCTAGCCCATACGTCTTTGGAATGTGGAGGAAAAATATTAAATAGTTAAATTAAACTAGTAATGCAAAAAGAATAAAAAGTAGTGAGGTAGTGTCCATGGGTTCAATGTCCATTAAGAAATGGGATGGCAGAGGGGAAGAAGCTGTTCCTGAATCATTGTGCGTGTGTGCCTTCAGACTCCTGTATCTCCTTCCTGATGGTAGCAATGAGAAGAGGGCATGTCATGGGTGATGGGGGTCCTTAATGATGGATGCTGCCTCTTTGAGGCATCACTCCTTGAAGAGGTCCTGGATGCTGGGGAGGATAGTCCCCATGACAGAGCTGACTAAGTTTACAAATCTCTGCAGCTTATATTGATCCTGTGCAGTAGCACCCACCACCCCACCCCCTTTACCAGACGGTGATGCAGCCAATCAGAATGTTCGCCATCGTACATCTGTAGAAATTTGCGAATGTCTTTGGTGACATACCAAATCACCTCAAACTCCTAAGGAAATATAGCCGCTGTTGTGTCACCTCTGTGGCTGCATCGATATGTTGGGCCCAGGGTAGATCCTCAGAGATGTTGACACCCAGAAACTTGAAATTGCTCACCCTTTCCACTTCTGATCCCTCTGTGAGGACTGGTGTCCCTCATCTTACCGTTCTGGTGTCCACAATCAGTGCTTCGATCTTACTGGCTTTGGGTGCAAGGTTGTAGCTGTAACACAACTCAACTAGCTGATATAATTCTATTACCATGGTAGCAATCACTGATTGGGGTTTATTACCTACAGCTAGCATGGTAATAATGTTAAACTGTTTGCTATGCTACTGAGCTGGCCAAGTTACAAGTCATCCAAAGAAATATATACTATTTTATCTTTTACTGTTTTCATTTTCTCACTTTTGCTTTTATCGTCAAGCTCATTTACAAGTGTTTGTTGCTGTTTTATTCTTTTATCTGGTACCATATTCCAGCTTTGCTCTCCTTAGCTTGTTCTCAGATTTTTTCCATTTATTTTTTATTTATGAAGATTAAATTGTTGTTGCCCAAGAACTGTGAAAGAAAAAGGTAAAACTGTCTCAGTGCAGTTTTTCTGCCCCCCTGCCGCTGTGATATCCTTTTGCGCTCATCTCAGATGTCATCAAAATGGCAGACACTGAGCTGGCGGAGAGAGGGGCTTTGCAGATCTAATGCTGGGTGGAGTATGTTCCATCTTCCAGTTTGGGATGAGTTGAGTTTTTCATGGTTCAGGTTGGGACATTTAAGTGCGGAGGGTCGTCTTAAGTCTTGCACTCAGGACGAGTGATTTAGCTCTGAAGGAGACCCTTAACAGGAGAGAGGTGTGGTTGGATGCATTATACAAACTCAGATCTCTTTCTTTAGCCAGAGGGTGGTAAATCTGTGGAATTCATCACCACAAACAGGTGTGGAGGTCAAGTCATTGGGTATATTTAAAGCAGAGATTGCTAATTCTTAATTCATAAGGTGTTGAAGTTTACAGGGAGAAGGCAGGAGAATGTGTTTGAGAGAACAATAAATCAGCCATGATGGAATGACAGAGCAGTCACGATGGGCCAAATGGCTTAATTCTGCTCCTATGACTTATGGAATCAACAAGCAGCCTGCCAGAGGGATTGGCAACATTGTGCGTCTTGACCTAAAACGTTGACCATCTCTCTGTCTCCATAGTCACTGCTTGACCTCCTGAATTTCTCCAGCAGATTGTGTGTTGCTTCAAGTGAATACCTCGGCAGTCGTGTGTCTCTGGAATGTATATGAATGTTTGTGTTTTTTCAAAGAATGTAAATGATTTTTGCTGTAAAAACATGAAAACCACTTGGCTCAGAATATTTTACAAGAAAATCTTCATAAAAACAGCTTCCTTAAAAACAAAGAGAAGTCCATATGCTTGTCAATGAAATGCGCACTATTAATCTTGTAATGAAGTTCTTTTTCTTAAACCCATCACCCCTGCTGGGGCATAGGCCGCTGATACAGCTCGGCAGAGTCTTCCATCCTAGGCTGAAGGTTAAGCTGTGGCTTTCACTTTCATCACATGAATTTAGGCAAAAATCCCAGAGATGAGGTCTTCAAAATTATTTCTGGGTTTTTACAGGATGGGGATTGCTAGCCCCATACCAACCCTCCTCCTTTCACCATGGGGCTTGACACCATCCATAGCAGAGTTTGTAATGAAATAGAATTAGATGAAGTTTAATAGCAGCATTACTTCTGCTGTTTTCTCAGCCACTTGGGGGGTTTGGATTGGGTAGAGAATGTGTGTAACATCATTAATATTGGAAACATGAGAAACAATGAGGTTTTAATTAGTGGCTTTTGCTTTGTTTATTTTGCAGAGACTTAAGGCAGTGCTGAGTCAGCACCCGAGCGCTCTGTCCAACGGAGGCATGAATATGATGGGACAAGTGATGGAAATGATGACGTCCAGGCAGGAGCCGGCGCCACAGCCACACCACGCCATGCACTCGCATGCACACCAGGCTCCGCCACAGCACGCCTTCACGCATCAGCACCAGCCGCACCACCAGCAGCATCACCCGCACCACCACCAGCAAGGCCACACCCACTCCCACCCAAACTTACACGCACACAACCCGCCGCATCACAATCCTCCGCTTCAGCCTCTGCCCACGGGAGCGCAAAATCAGGTAAATGGTTCTGACATTGTGGAAGTGGGTCCCGGTGTGAAGATAATATAAGAAAATAGGGGGATTCGATTAGCTTTATTTGTCAGATGCGGCCAGCACAATCTGAAGAGTCGCCATGCAAACGTAGCATGCCCACAATTTACTAACTTAACGTGGGAGGAAGCTGAAGTACCTGGGGGAAACCCACATGGTCACGGGGAGAATGTACAAACTCCTTACAGACAGCGGCAGGTTCTTGACCCTGATTGCTGGTGCTTAAAGCGATGCGCTCACATTGCGGTACATGGCTGCCTCAAGCTTTGCATTGTCATTCAGTATGATCGTGGCTGATCTGTGCTGGTGCCCCAAGACCAGGCAGTTTAAATGGTTTGGCACAGACTAGATGGGCTGAAGGGCTTGTTTCTGTGCTGTAGTTTCCTATGTCTCAGTGACTCTAATACTTAATTCTCCAATACAGCTAGCATTCTGAATCAATATTGTTTTACTCAAAAGAAATAGCTGGCATCTAAAATTCTATATATGCTATATACTTTGGCAAAATAGATTTTCACGGTCATTTCCAATCTTTCAAATGGTTTAAGGCTTTGTCTTCTGTTGTTATATGTGGGCACCTTCTATAGGGATGTTTAGAGTGAACATGAAGAGGATATTTCCAGTAGTGGGAGTGGCTAGGATCAGAGGGTGCAGCCTCAGCACAGAAAGACATCACTTTGGAACAGAGAAGAGGAGGAATTTCATTAGTCAGAAGCTGGTAAATCTGTGGAGGCCATGTCATTGGATGTATTTAAAGCAGAGGTTGACAGTTTCATGATTAGTAAGGGTATCAAATGTTGTGAAGAGAAGGCAGAAGGGGATGAGGGGGAATATAAATGAGCCATTCTGGAATGGCGGAGCAGAGTCCATGCAGTGGCATAGTGCTATAACAGTTTTGTGATGTTATTACACCACCAGCTCTAAGATCGGGGTTCAATTCCCACTGCTGTCTGTAAGGAGGTTGTATGTTTTTCCGGTAACCACACAGGTTTCATCAGAGTTCTCCCGTTTCCTCACACCCTCCAAAGATGCTTGGGTTAGGGTTAGTGAGTTGTGGCATGCTATGCCAAAGCTGGAAGCATGGTGACCACCCTACAATTCCGATGTACTTGTGACAAATAAAGCTAATCTTTCTTCTTTCTTGAATAGTCTAATTCTGCTCCAGTGGTCTTCACCTCTGTGCCCAGTTGATGGGCTGAATAGCCTAATTCTGCTCCTATGCCTTATGACCTAGCCTCCAGAAATCTACAGGGTATAAGTGATCATATCTTCTGTATTCATTATAATGTCAATAACAATAGGAATTTCGATCAATAATAATACAAAAATATATGATGTATAGATTATAAACCATTTAGCAGTTGCAACACACAAGGCGATATGTCCCTGAGAACTGTGTGAAAGAAGTTTAATTGCGCCCCAAGTTCAATTCCTGCCTTTGTCTGTAAAGAGTTTGTACTTTCTCCCTGTGATTATGTGGAGTTTCTTTCTCCCTATTCTTATTAGGCCTTGGTGAGACTGCACCTAGAATATTGAGTGCAGTTTTGGTCCCCTAATCTGAGGAAAGACATTCTTGCCATAGAAGGGAGTACAGGGAAGGTTCACCAGATTGATTCCTGGGATGGCAGGACTTTCATATGAAGAAAGACTGGATTGACTAGGCTTATATTCACTGGAATTTAGAAGATTGAGGGGGGATCTTATGGAAATGTATAAAATTCTAAAGGGATTGGACAGGCTTGATGCAGGAAGATTGTTTCCGATGTTGGGGAAGTCCAGAACGAGGGGTCACAGTTTAAGGATAAAGGGGAAGCCTTTTAGGACCGAGATGAGGAAAAACTTCTTCACACAGAGAGTGGTGAATCTGTGGAATTCTCTGCCACAGGAAACAGTTGAGGCCGGTTCATTGGCTATATTTAAGAGGAAGTTAGATATGGCCCTTGTGGCTAAAGGGATCAGGGGGTATGGAGAGAAAGCAGGTACAGGGTTCTGAGTTGGATGATCAACCATGATCATACTGAATGGCGGTGCAGGCTCGAAGGGTCGAATGGCCTACTCCTGCACCTATTTTCTATGTTTCTATGTGGATTGCATCTGGGTGTTCCTGTTTCCTCCCACATCCCAAATACGTACAAATGGGTTAGTAGATTCATTGGTCACATAGAAACATAGAAAACCTACAGCACAATACAGGCCCTTTGGCCTACAAAGTTGTGCCGAACCTGTCCCTCACAGGGGTGCAATTGGATGGTGTCGGTTCTTTGGGCTGGAGGAGCCTGTTACTGTGCTGTACCTCTGAATAACAAATAAAAATAGATTGTAGAACATAGAACTTTACGGCACAATACGGGCCCTTCAGCCCACGATTTTGTGCTGACCTTTTAACCTGCTCTAAGATCAATATAACTCTTCTCGTCAACATAGCCCTCCATTTTTCTCTATCTAAGAGTCCCTTAAACGTCCCTAATGTATCAGGGTCAACCATGCTCAACTCCACCCCATCCCCCCAGCAGGCTGTTCCATACACCCTCCACTCTGAAAAATATTTACCTCTGATATCCTCCAGTCGCCTGAAAATTATTCCCCCTTGTGAAAAGGTCTCTTGCTGTCCACTCTATTTGTGCCTCTTATCATTTTGTGCATCTCCAAGTCATCTTGCATCCTTTTTTGCTCCAAAGAGAAAAACCCTAGCTTACTCAACCTATCCTCATGTTCTCTACTGTGCACGTTCTCTACTCAAGGCAGCGCTGGTCTTTTTTAAATTAATTCTTTCTGCTATCATAGCCTTGCACAAAAGAAAACAAACTGAAAATTTACAGTTATTTTTCTTTCAGCAGCTTTTTGTGCATGCACACTCCCAATTTCTCCAAGCTTGCTTTAATGGAATGCTTTCTGATAATCTCCCTCATTTTCAGGTCATTCTCCCTTGTTCTGGATTCTGCAGCAGAGGAAATGCAGTGTCTATCTGTCAAATCCTTTAATCATTCTGAAACACCTCAATTAGCTCATCCACTTAATCTTCTGCACTCAAGGGAGAACAAACCTGGTCTCTGCAACCTGTCCTCATAATTTACTTTGTTCGTCGAGACCCATTGCTAAATTAATGACGTTCTGCATCTGCTTGATGCCTGTGAAACAAGTGCATCGCGTACCGATAGCTATTCCTTGTGAAAGCATCAGGGAAAACAGATTTCATGTCAGCACGCTTAGGTATGCGGAGTAAATCTTGCACATGAACCATTTCCAACATTGCAATTTAGTATTGCACGGCAAATTTTCCGAACCAAAGCTTCCAGCCAAGAGAAATGAAAGACAGCTGAGCACAAAGAGACACTCAGTGGCCACTTTATTAGGTACACCGTGTTAGTGTAAATATCTAATTGTGTGGTAGCAGCTTGATACACGAAAGCTTACAGACATGGTCAAGAGTTTGGTTGTTGTTCAGACCAGACATAAGAATGGGGAAGAAATGTGATCTAGGAGACTTATGGCTGTGGAATAATTGTTGGTGCCAGGCAGGGTGGTTTGAGTATCTCAGAGACTGCTGATCTTCTAGGATTTTCAAGCACACCAGTCTTTAGAGTTTACAGAGAATGGTGCAAAAAACTAAAAACAACCAGAGGGCAGCAGTTCTGAGGGAGAAAATGCTTTCTTAATGAGTGACGTCGGAGGAGAATGGCTAGATTGGTTCAAGCTGACATGAAGGCAACAGTAACTCAACAGTGGTGTGTCGAAGAGCATCTGTGAATGCGTAACACTTCAAATCTTGAAATGTATGTGCTGAAGCAGCAGACCACACTGGTCACTTTACACGGTACAGAAGGTACTAATAAAGTGGCCATTGAATATATATTACTGTCTAAACCTGTGATTTGCATTTCTTGGTTTGCAAGTTAAGCATGCAGATAATCTTATACTGATAATACTGATGAGGTTAGCTGCCAAATAATTGATAGTCAATCCTATTTTATAGGTTTCATCACATTATTCTGTTCAGCATTTTTATCACCCACTGATCCGTGTTTTCCTGCAAATCAATATGACAAAGTATAAATTTCAAGGCTTTATCGGCTCAGGTCGAAATAAATTACATTTTCTTACTTCCCAAGCATCTGAATTAACACAAAAGCAAACCTAAAATATATACATATATTGTTCAAGTGTAAGTCAGCAAAAGGGTACTGAAATAAACTGAAGATGTGTTTACAAGCCTGTTTATCAAACTATGCCTCTGACCAAACTTGATTCTCACCATCAACTGTCCTCTTCTGAAAATGTTCTCACAGACCATTGAGGCACCACAGTGGTGTAGATGTTAGTGTGACATTATTATAGCTGGGGGCTTCAGGGTTTGGTTTTCAATTCTGTTCTGTTTGGGAGGAGTTGTGCATTTTCTCTGTGACTCTGTGGGTTTCCTCCACGTTCTCCAGTTTCCTCACAGAGCCCAGGTAGTAAGATAACTAGTCATTATAAATTGCCCTGTGATGAGGCCATGCTGTATTGTGGTGGCTGCTGATTTCTGCAAAAGCCATGGACTCGGAATCTTGGACTATATACTTTGTGCGACTGAACTTTACTGCTATCTTATTTGTGCCTCGTGCTGTGTGTGACTGTCAGTACTGTGCTTTGCACATTAGCCCCAGAGTAACACTATTTTGTTTGGCTGTATTCATGGGTATTTCTGTATGGTTGAATTACAATTAAACTTGAACTTGATCAGACTCAGGTTAAATAGGTGGCGGCTGGGCGGAGGGGCTCGTTGGGCTGGAAGGGTCTGTTCCGTGCTGTTTCTCTAAATAAATTAATTAATTGGGTGCCAGCTACTGCTTCCCTCTCAACGGGGAAGGAATGTGTATTCAGCAGGATTGAAGTTAGATTGAAGGGAAATAAATGACTCACTTTCACATTCTTGCAAACTCACTGAATGGAAAGTAGTTGCCTACCTCTGTCTGGCATCATGACTCCCTCTTCTATGCTCCTTAAAAATACAGGCAGGTAGGATTTTTACATCTCCCACCCCTGTTTGACTCCAACAGACTAGGAAGGAAATATCTGTGAGCAACTCCATTAAAGGCTCACTAAAGGTGGCAGCAAGATGTATTTCCTGATATGTCTGAAAGGAGAAAAGCAGAAACAGAATTCGAAACAGGCGTATTATCCCTGACATATGTATAGTTGGGGTGCCTAAGACATTTGCAGAGTATAGGTCAAACAGTTTAGCTCAGAAAGGCCACTGTCCTGAGCTGTATTCATGTATACACAGCGTCAGCGAGTGTTTCCTATTTTGCAATCGCCCCTGGCTGTAGCTTAATTTAGCCTGGAAAGACCACTTTTCTGAGCGACATTTTAAATTGAATCTACAATCTACGTTCAGATCTGAAGACTGGTTGAAATTGATATTTGCTATATTTCAGAATACGCACTAACACCTGCAAGAAAGTGAATCTCAGGGTTGTATATGATAACATATAGAGTACTGTGCAAAACAATATATATGTATTTGTCACTGCGGAGCAGAGAGCGAGTTTATAAATCTGGCGGGAGCAGAAGATGTTGGGAATGGCGAGGGTGGAGAGCTGCAGAAGGAGTGTGGGACAGGTGGCAGAGAAGGGGTGCCAGGGCAGGGGGGGTGGCATGGGTGCAGACATACACAGCCCTGATGGCCAGGCAAGGTAATTTGAATCCAAACAATGGTTCATTGATCATTACAAAATGTCTCTCTGATGTTTCCTGCTCCCTCCCCTGTCCCTTCCCCTTTTTGGAACCATGATTCCCCTCTCCCTGCTCCCCTTCACACCCTCAGTTCACAATAGAGACCCATATCAGAATCTGGTTTATCATTCCTCACACATGTCATGATTTTTTTTTGTGGCAGCAGCACAGTGCAATAAATAAAATTACCACAGTACAGTGCAAAAGTCTTAGCACTCTAGCTTTCTCGATTGGCCTAAGACCTTTTCACTGAGCGTACATCATGAAATGTGTGGTTTTGTGGCAGCAGTACGGTGCAATAGAAAAACAGACTATGAATTACAATTTAAATTATTGTTACTTGGGATAAGGTTCCAACCCTGGGGATTTGTTTGCCTGTTTATTTACTTACTGTGAAGCAGCACAAAGTAGGTCCCTCCAACTCTTCGAGCCACGCTGTCCACAACCCCTGATTTTAGCCCTAGCTAATCATGGGACAATTTACAATGACCAATTAACCTGCCAACCGGTGGTACATTGTTGGACTGTGGGAGGAAACCGAATCAGCCAGAGGAAATCCATGTGGTCACGGGGAGAGCGTACAAACTCCTTACAGGCAGCAGCAGCAATTGAACCCGGGTCGCTGGTACTGTAAAGTGTTGTGCTAACCACTACGCTGCCATGCTGCCCTATTTTTGGACACTGGAGTGGGTGGAATGGGGGAAGGTGGCGGGGCAGCAGGGTGGGGTGATAGGCAGTCACGCAGCCGACATTATTTCATTTGTTACAGCTTTCAAAGTGAATAATCCTAAACTATGACTCTGTAAATCCTGGATCACGTTAGGGCTGGGTTGGGCAGGACAGGGTCTGCTGGAAGTAGCGGAGCGTGCCTGATCTCTGCTGAAAGAGTTCCTTTACATAGACACTAATAACTTGAGTCCACATAAGATTTGGCAGTTAATATGTAAGTTGTTTTTTATTACACACTGAGTTGGGCATGTCCTGCAGTGTTCTTTATAAAAAAATAAAGTTACCATTAATATGGGAATTCAGTATTTTTGTGTTGGATTGTATAGAACATGGAACATGTTTTTCTGTTTTATGAACGTTTTATGTTTCTTGCCATTTTTTTCCTTATATTCTGACTTTTCTTCTTTTAAGAACAGGCGTTCCCAACCTGGGGTCTGCAGACACCTGGGTTAATGGTAGAGGTCCGTGGCATAAAAAAGGTTGGGAACCCCTGTTTTGGAACATTACAGCACAGTACAGGCCCTCAAGCCCGCAATGTTATACCAACATTTTAACTTACTCCAAAATCAATCTAACCCTTCCCTTTCACATGGCCCTTCATTTTTCTTTCATTCATGTGCCTAAGAGTCTCTTAAATGTCCCTACTGTAGTGTGATTGTGTCCATGTGATTCCTGCCCCATGTACAACTGTGGATCAGGTTACAACAACAACAACACACGCACAATGCTGGTAGAACACAGCAGGCTAGGCAGCATCTATAGGGAGATCAGTTAATTGAATTTATTGTGCATATTCATTGTTTGAACTTTTTTTTTCTAGGTCTCACCTGGAGCACAACAGATACAATCTCCTCAATCAGGACACCCAGCACCAAGCAGTGGGGGCCGAAGAAGAAGAGTTGTTGATGAAGATCCTGACGAAAGACGGAGGAAATTTCTTGAAAGGAATCGCGCTGCTGCAACTCGCTGCAGGCAGAAGAGGAAAGTGTGGGTGCTCTCACTGGAAAAGAAAGCAGAGGAACTCACGCAAACAAACATGCAACTTCAGGTGCGGGACTTTCCCACAATTCAGTAATAGTATCGTCCTAAGTAAATGATTTTATATCAATTGTATTGTAATATTTTACGACATTTTTAAGCCTAAACATGGATTCCCAGTTAGAAAGGCTTTATGCTGTAACCTTCCTCAAATCTAATTACTCAGAAATCTATTTTAACCTACGGATCCATACAATTTAAAATCTTGCCACTTTCTGTAGTTCTATTAAGTTTGTAACATTTTTGGTACCAAGGAAATCCAGTGAAATAGTGGTGTAAGATTTCATGCTTTTCACATCTTTAATGAGTTCATCACCTATATCAAATAAAATCAAACACCTTTCTGAAGTAGGCAAAAGAGTTTCCTGATATGACTTCATAACGTCAGCTCCAGATACATAATTGATGTGTTCCCCAATTTAGGTTGGAGGAGCAACACCTCCTTTAGCATTAGGGTAGCCTCCAATCTGATGGCATGAACATCAATTTCTCCATCTTCTGGTAACTTCTCCCCCCAATTCTCCTTCTACATTGGTGAAACCCATCATAAATTGGGGGACCGTTTTGTCGAGTACATTGGCTCCATCTGTCAAAAGCGTAATTTCCCAGTGGCCAACCATTTTAATTCCTATACCCGTTCCTGTTCCAACATGTCAGTCCATGGCTTCTTTTTTTGTCACCATGATGTGGCAGGTTGAAAGAGCAACACCTCATATTCTGTCCAAGTACCTCCAACCTGATGGCGTGAATATCAACTTTTCCTTCCAGTAATTTTTTCCCTCCCCCTTCCTCCTTCTATTTCCCACTTGGCCTCTTATCTCTTCTCACTTGCCTATCACCTCCCTGCCTTCTCTCATGGTCCACCCTCCTCTCCTATCAGATTCTTTCCTCCCCAGTCTCTTATCTTTTCCACTCACCTGGCTTAATCTATCAACTTCTAGCTATCCGCCATACGACCTTCATATTCTGGCATTTACCCACTTCCTCTCCAGTCCTGAAGAAGGGTCTCTGCCCGAAATGTCAACATGGACATTGCCCGAACTGCTGCGTTCCCCCAGCATTTTGTGTGTGTTGATATGGATTTCCATCTAGAAAAAATCAGTGAGGCAGAGTTCATGGGTTGATTCATTGTCTGATGACAGAGATGAAGAAGCTGTTCCTAAAACATTGAGTGTGTCTTCAGGCTTCTGTGTCTCCTCCCTGATGGTAGCAATGAGAAGAGAGCACCTACTAGGAATAGTGTGCTTTGTCTCTATGACATTGTGTCAAGGTGAGAACTTGACTATTTGAGAGTTGAGACTGTGGTACCAGGATGTACCTAGGCAGGCAGTGTTGAGGAGTCAAGGGGTGACAAAGAGTAATGAGACATTACTGATGAGGTCAGAGTGAGTGAGGAAAGAGGAAGAGATCACAACCTGCCCAGTAAGACAACAGAAAGGCACTAAATTTAAGAAAATCTTAGATATGTTATGTCCCCTTGTATATGGATAATATGGGACATTATTTTAAGAAGACTGGAGGAAGGGTATATTGGGGATGTCAGAGGTAAATTCTTTACACAGAGTGGTGAGTGCATAGGGCAATGGTAAAGGCAGGTAAATTAGTAAGGACGTCAAAGGTTATGGGAAAAAGGCAGGAGAATCGGGTTGTGAGGGAAAATGAATCGGCCATGATTGAATCGTGAAGACAATGTGCCAGGTGGTCTAATTCTGCTTCTATGTCCTAGTACTTCATTGGTTGTACAACATAGTCAGAGTGGACAGCCAAAGACCTTTTCCTCAGGCTGTAAATAGCTAATACAAGGTGGCAGAATTTTAAAGTGTTTGGAGGAAAGTGTAGTGGGGACATCAAAGGTAGGTTTGCTCTGAACACAGAGTGGTGAGTACATGGAACACCATGATAGGAAAATAGAGGGTTATGTGGGAGGGAAGGGTTATATGAATCTTAAAAGGTTGGCACACGTTGTGGGCCGAGGGCCTTATTGTGCCATTATGTCCTAGATTATGGAGTGAGTTGTTGAGGAAGGGTGTGTGGATAAAATCAAAAGCAGAGTTAGTGGTTGACTTGGAAATGTGCGGACTCCTGATCTGATGGTGCCAGGCAGTGCCGGAAAACCCATCGGCTTGTCTAGTGCAGTAGCCTTTACCTTCCTTCATCAGCCATCATTAAGACATGAAACAGCTGAGGAGTTTAGGTAATTGACCAGGATGCTACCTGGACGAGAGGGCATGTCTTATGAAGATAGTGATGGTGGCACCGTGGTTAGCACAATCACTTTACAGTGCCAGTGATCATTGATTGGGGTTTGATTCCCATTGCTGTCAGTAAGGATTTTGCACATTCTCCCCTTGACTCTGTGGGTTTCCAGTTTCCTCACACTTTCCAAAAAACGTACGGAATAGGGTTAGGAAATTGTTGACGAGCTATGTTAGTACTTGAAGCATGGCGACATTTGTACAGTGGCATGGTAGCATAGCCGTTAGCGCAACACTTTTTAGTACAGTTGACCTGGGTTCAATTCCTGCCACCGTCTGTAAGGAGTTTGTACGTTCTCCCTGGATCAATATGAGTTTCTTCCCACCATCTAAAGACGTTCTGGTTGGCAGGTAATTTGATTAATGAAAATTGTCTCAGGATTAGGCTGGGATTAAAGATGGGTGATGAGGTTTGAAGGGCTGGAGAGGCCTATTCCATGTTCTATCTCAATACGTGAATCAATACAGATTGAGCGAGCTAGGGCTTTTCTCTTTTGGAGCGAAGGGGTTGAGAGGTGTACAAGATGATAAGAGGCATAGAACGAATGGATAGCCAGAGACTTTTCCCAAGGGCAGAAATGACTAAAACGCAGGAGGGCAGAATTTTAAGGTGAATGGAGGAAAGTATAGGGGGATATTGGAGGCAAGTTCTTTACACAGAGAATCATGGGGGTGTGAAATGTCCTGCCAGGGTGGTGTTAGAGGCAGATACATTACAGACATTTTAGAAACTCTTAGATAGGCAAGTGGATGATAGAAAAATGGAGAGCTGGGTGGGAGGGAAGAGTTGGATTGATCTTAGAATAGGTTTAAAGGTCAGCACAGCATGGTGGGCTGAAGGGCCTGTACTGTGTCATAATATTCTATGTTCTAATTAAAAGTGTGGGTCACCTGATGAAGACCTGCTGGGGTCACCAATTCCAAGATGTTTCAGTTCCAAAGCAGTGGTGGGAAAATGGGAAATGGGGCGGATTCAGGTTTGAAATTTAAGTTCGCTTGTAAAATGTTAATCTTCTCCTCTTCATTCCTACTCCATCAGTTTGAAATCTGGGCTTATAAACAAAGGATGTCAACAATGTCCACATGTTGATCTGTGTTCACAGAACGAGGTCTCCCTCTTGAAGAACGAGGTGGCTCAGCTGAAGCAACTATTACTGACACATAAAGACTGTCCAGTCACGATGCAGAAGGAGTCACAAGGATACTTGAGTGAGTAAAATGCACCTCACCGAACAAAGGATGTGCCTGGGAAAAATTTCAGTTCACTGTGAGAGCGTGAGGCAGCTCAGAATCAGAATCAGGTTTAATATCGCCAACATTTGATGTCTTGTGCAGCAGTGCCAAACAATATGTAAAAAGAATACCATAAATTACAATAAGAAATGTGTACAGTATATGAAAATTAAGTAATGCAACAAGAGAACAAAATAGTGAGGTAGAGTTCATGTCCGTTTTGGGGTCTGATGGCAGAGGTGAAGAAGCTGCTCCTCAAATGTTGAGTGTGTGTCTTCAGGCCTCTCTGGTGGTAGTAATGAGAAGACAGCATGTCCTGGGTGATGAGGGTCCTTAATTATAGATGCCACCTTTTTGAAGCATCACCTTTTAAAGACGTCCTTGATGCCTGGGGAGGCTCGTGCCCGTGATGGAGCTGGCCGAGTTTACAACTCTCTGCAGCCTTTCTCAATCATGCGGAGTGGCACCTCCTCACCAAATGGTGATGCAACCATTCAGAATGCTCTCCACAGTGCATCTGTAGAAATTTGCAGGAGTCTTTGGTGACGTACCAAATCTCCTCAAACTCCTAATGAAATATAGGCACTTGTGTGCCCTCTTTGTAGTTGCATCAATATGTTGGGCATCAAATATATCTTCAGAGATGTTGACACCCAGGAACTTGAAACTGTCCACCCTTTCTACTGCCGATCCCTGGTCTGTAGCCCCATTGATGGCTTAGTTTCCCAGTGAAAGCAAACCCTGTCCTATGGCCCGGCAGAAAGCTGGAAAACATTTCTTTTAGTCGGGGCATCATGGGAGTGTAGCAGTGAGTGTAACACTGTTACAACACGAGAGACCCAAGTTCAATTTCCACCTCTGTCTGTAAGGAGTTTGTACATCCACCCCATGACTGCATGGTTTCCTCCCACATTCCAAAGATGTGCAAGTCAGGAGGTTAATTCATCACATGGTTTCAATTCGATGGCACGGGCTTGTTAGGATGGAAGAAGCAGGCTAAAGAGCTTTTATATATTACAGGGCCCACTCAAGAGAGAGAAAATAAATATTAATTTTAGTAACTAACTGTCAGACTGAGAACTTGTTCCATTGATTCGGGGGCGGTGAGGGGGGGACAATTAGAATTCAGGAAATAGATCATCAGTATCAAATTAACTTAACACAAAAGAAATAAAATTCACCTTCCAAAAATATTTTAACTATTAAAATCTTTCAAAACTATCATTACTATTACTGACACTATATTTTAAATTCCATTTTAAATGTGAAATTAGCACAGTGTCATAGTAAACCTAGCTGGTTCACTAATGTCCTTCAGGAAAGGTCATTTACTTTATTGACCTGCTTTGAATAGACGTGACTGTAGATCTGCCAGTCCAGTTGATACTTAGCTCTTTCATCAGCCCAAGGACAATGAGAAATGGGGTAGGTGATGCAGGCCTTGTAAAAATGTCCATATGCCATGAATAATTAAATAAAAACTAGGATTCATGAAAATGATCAATTTCACACCATAAACCACTTTAATTTTGCTAACATGTCTGATTTTAAGATTGCAGTAATTTTTATAATGTACGGTTTTTAAATAAATTTTACAAATCCTGAGATTTTAGTATATATGGGTGGAATTAAAAAGTAAATGAAGCCTCTATAAATGTTATTCAACTTGCTTTTCAAAATCTAGGTTAGGATTTTCTAGCTCCAGAAAAGACCATGATAAGGAGCCAGGGAAAAAAAATCTTTAGTCTTTTTGATCCTGGAGCATAATTCAAACTAAAGAGTTAACATTAGGGAATATTCTTTTATCTATTTCTTGTTCCCTCAACCCCAATCCAAATATACTTAGGCACTTTCTCAACAGGCCAGACAGACCCCACAACCTTCAAGAAAAGTTGAGGTTATGACAGCCAGCACAGTACTTTTACCCGGACCAAAACATAGCCCAAGTTCAGGGGTTCCCAAAATTTTTTTATATGCCATGGGCCCTACCATTACCCAAGGGGTCTGTGTTCCCCACAGGTTGGGAACCCCTGCCCTGGATCTAAATACAGTACCTATGGAAAACCATTCAGTCCACATATCTGAAGAAGTTGCCCAGGTTATCTGCACTCAACCTTCATCATGTAACCTATCAAGGATTAAAGGTCCTGGAGAACTCTCTTTGCAGATTGGGACAATCTTACTAAATACTACCAATTCCATCCAAGTTTTAAATGACCTTTCCTTTAGGTCTGGAACAGGTCAAAGGGGACACACAATAGATCTGCTGGCTCAGAGCTCCAGTGAGCCAGTGTCAATCCTGACTGCAGACATGTTCTGTGTGGAACTTGCACATTCTCCCAGTGACTGCACGTCTCTTACACAACACAAGGATGTGCAGGTTGGCCTCTGCAAGCTGTTTGTTGATTCCCTGAACCTAGACTTGGATAGTTCTATGACAGAAGGAACAATAATTACTGAGCAATGTAACCAGCAAAGCACTTACCATGAATGCTTGTCTGAGAGACACATTCTGTTCCTTCTGTCTGGTAACTGCAGGAGAACTGTTGAGAAGGTGCATTAATTAACATATTTTAATAATGATCCCACTTGGAATGTATTGGGGTGTTAATTCTGGAGAGGCCAGTGATCAGTTTCAGAATGTTTGATGTTGTGCCCACGCTTGTGGTCCTTCATAGGCAGGATTTACAACTTCCCAATCCAAATATTGGTGATGCTTACATATACAATGGACTGAGCAGGTAACAGTACACTCTAAAAGTTCTAGGCAACATGGAACCCTTTTGCAGAAGCCACACAATGTAGTCCTGATGAAGCAAATGCCAATTTTAAAAATTTGGGCGATGGTGGGGGTGGGGGCATGAATTTCACCTATATTTTCAGGTAGTGCCAATCTTAATTTCATTCAAAAGAAAAAGCATTAGAGGTAAGAGAGATGGAAAAATCTTTCAAACAGTTCAATTGGTTAAAACTTACAAATGAGGAAATGATAAACATTTCCAACAAACATCTCTAGGCGTTTCTATTTCAGGTTTTCTTTTCCCCTCTGTTCATACACTTGAAGCAATGGTTGTATAAATTAAAATTCAATGTAAATTTATGATCAAAGTACATATATGTCACCATATACTACCCTGAAATTCATTTTCTTGCAGGCATTCACAGTAGAGCAAAGAAATACAATAGAAGCAATGGAAAAACTACACACAAATAAAGACTGACAAACAACTATTGTGCAAAAGACGACAAACTGTGCAAGTACAAAAAACAAATAACTAAATAATACTGAGAACATGAAGTTATAGAGTACTTGAAAATGAGTCCATAGGTTGTGGAATCAGTTCAATATTGAGGCCAGTGAAGTTATCCACACTGGTTCAGGAGCGTGACGCTTGAAGGGTAATAACTGTTCTTGAACCTGGTGGTGTGGAACCAAAGGCTGCAGTACCTCCTACGCATGCAGCAGCAAGAAGAGAGAATGGGCTAGGTGAAATTCAGTTCCATCTTAGCACAATATTATGTAATATTAGATAGAACATGGTCAAATGCTGCATATTTTGATGGTGGTTTTGATGGTGCCCAGACTGCACAAAGTATTTTACTCAGTGCCATTTGAATCACAGCTAGTATTAATTCTGGTTGTGTGTTATTTTTCCCTAGGTCCTGAGAACAGTCCACCCAGAAGCCCCATCCCTGCATGTTCTCAACAGCAAGTTATCCAGCACAATTCAATTAGCACTTCGACTGCCGTCAGTGATGTTGTAGGCAGCTCCACACTCACCCAGCTCGGGAATCAGAGAACAGATCGGAATCCAATCCTCTAAGTACTGCCTTATGTCGGGGGTGTGGCGGCAGAAGACCGAAAAATTGACACTCCATTCAGGACTTTGGAAAGATCAACATAATCCAGGAATTAAATACACTTTAGGGGGAAAAAAGACTCTCGCTATTCATTTTAATAGTTATCAAAATGCTAATTTTTTTTACTTTAGTAATGAAAAAAGGGAAATATGCAATTAAAAACGCTGATAGCTTGGGAATGCTTTAATGCTTTCTCATAACTTGCTGGTACCAATTTGAAGATTCTACTAAGAATTTTTGAACTTTTTGAATTTTATTACTGTGTATATAGTCTCTCTACTTATTATCAGTGGCAAGTTCTAGGTATCTAACCAACCTGCCAATTAACAACTGGATTAAGGTATCTAACAACGTCATCAGTGAACGGAAGCCTCCAGTCTATGCTATAGATACAGCCCATAATGCAGTCTCTAAAAAATAATGTTCATTTGCACTGAAAATCAAATTTTATGAATTGAGATTGAGTCACTAATTGAGTAAGAATATATGGAAAATGCATTTCAATATTAGAAACATTATATCACTTAGTCTTCCCTACTTGGCAATATGATCAATTGAATACGAATTGTAATTTTTTTTATCTGCACATGTTAAGAATCCGTTTTGCATTCACCACTTTCTCCATTTGGTTATTTTGCTATATACTTCAACATCAGCTCTTAAGATTAACAGGAAGGACAGAGAAGCTTCCCACTACTGTATGCAGTTACATCCTATCGGCAATGCAATGATAGTGGCTGTCAATCATGCAAGGTGCAATAGTCCCACACACAAGATGCTGGAGGAACTCAGCATCTATGGAAATGAATAGGCAGTCAATGTTTCAGGCCGTGACCTTTCTTCTGTTTATTCATTTGTCTGACATGTTGAGTTCCTCTAGCATTTTGTGTGTGTTGCTCAGGATCTCCAGCAGCTACAGAATCTCTCGTGTGTAGCAGTTCTGTTCCATTTGTGTAAAAAGCCATCTACACAAGCAAAAATTCTCATTTAAGTATGGCTTTAACTAACACTGATCAAACGAAGGGGAAATGTAGCCATGGTCACAAAGCATTCTTGATGTTCTTGTAAACTTGAGAACAATACATGAAGTCATTTGGTTATAATCCACATTAGGATGCAAAGATCCCAAAATCTATCTAAAGCAGATTTTCCCAACCGAGGGTCCATAGACCCTCAGTTAATGGTCAAGGTCCATGGCATAAAAAAGTTCGGGAACCCCTGCTCTAAAGGATCAAATGGGAAGAGTAGTAATGTTTTCAAACCAAAACATTACAAACTGGACTAAAGGATGACACCTATTTTTTAAGTTTTGAGCATTATACCAAATTCAGTATAAAAAACTATATAATAGAAGTGAATGATCTGTACAGTTTTGACTCCATGTTTAATTGTGATCAAAGGCCAATAGAATGCTCCTAGACTACTGACTTTACATATGCCTTAAAACCTATTATTATTATTGAGGCCATTCCCATCTGTTGACTGACATAATTCCCAATGCCTAGACTCAAGCATGCAGTTAATAGAAAGACTAATTTGGATACTGTTCAAAGTGTAGACTAATTGTACCTTGTCAGATGTGTAGAAAGGTGCACCTGTGAAATGATTGCCTTGACAAGGAGCTATACTTGGGGAGAATACTGCTGAAGAAATTGAAAGCCTACAGCACCAGAACACAGTCCAATCATTTCCTAATTTGCACCTCTTGCAGATGCCATAAGCTGGGGCCATCCAGCCATGAAGTTCTTGGAGAGGGCAGGTGAAGTTGAACAGTAGGGAATGGAAATGTGTTGCCCAAATTTCGCAGTCAGAGAATTTCAGAACATAGAACATTCCAGCACAGTACAGGCCCTTTGGCCCATGATGTTGCACTGACCTTTTAACCTACTTTAAGATCAATCTAACCCTTCCCTCCTCCGTAACCCTGCATTTTCAATCAACCATGTGCCTATCTGAGAGTTTCTTAAATGCCCCTAAAGTATCTGCCTCTACCACCACCCCTGGCAGATGTACCACACACCCACCATTAAAATCATTCCTGGATATTAACTAACCTGACAATTTGAATGCTGACCAATTAAATACTAAATTCACCATTACCCTAATTAGCAGTGTGAAAATTGACAGGCTGAGGGAAGGAGGCCAGTTTTGGTTAACTGCTCACCTCCTGTACTCACACAAGGAGGAGATACTTAATTTGCCCCATGGAATTGGGGCAAATTAATGGAATGCGCCTTTCCTCTTTGAAGGGAATGCTGAGTCCAACATATACACATGACATTTATGGTTTTCTCACTTGTCCAAAAAATCTGCCAAGCCAGTTAATCCTTTTCCATGTCATTTCTAAAGTTCTGGCTAATTACAATCAAGTTGCAAAATCTCCTTTTTTTTGTCAAATAAATATTTGAGTATAAATTTAACATTAACCAGAGACTGGAATAAAATGTCCACGTTTTGACACAGGAATTGGCAATGCAATGCTGAAGACTTGCATCAGCCCTCAATGCAAATTCCCAGCCATTTCCTATGGGGGGGATAAAAGCTCCACATATGCACAGAACTGGTCATTTAATACCATCTGTCACATGGAGTGAATCAAGCTAAACCTAACAGCAAACCCTTTGGGACTGGAATCGGCTGAAGTGATCCCAAGCCAGACATAATGCAACCTTTAGGAGTAAGGGTGAAGATTATCATGAAAATGTTTGAAGCACTAAAGCACTGGAAAGCACATTTGATCAGATTTATTTAAAAAAGAAAATAAATTTTGCAAAGAAACTGTAAATCAGTGCTTCTAGTTAGAGACCAGGCTGTCCTTAATTACTGAAAATTAAATTTCTTACCATTGGAGAAGTAGTATTTTAAAATTATCACAACCAATAATCACACTCAAGTGAAATACGTGCCCACTGTATATGTGCTGACAATATCACATAGTTGAATAATACATTTACCAGTTGACAAAAAGTAATCCAACCTCCATATCCCAGAGCTGAACTAACTCAGGTTTCACATTAAATAAAGGATAAAATACAGAATCAAACAATAGTAACTAATGCATGAGAGTTTAATGTGGCTGATGTCTCAGTATTACACCCTTCAAGATGTAAAATGCCCTCTGACATTTCCCAGGGTTGAAATGTCTAATACTAGAAGGCATGATTTTAAGGCAAGAGGGGGGGTAACTTCAAAGGAGATATGAGGGGCAAATTTTATTTCCACTGAGTGGTGGGTGCATAGAATATGTTGCCTGGAGTGATGGTAGAGACAGATACATGAGAGACTTTTAAGAGACATTTAGATGGGCACATGAATGTGAGGGAAATGGAAGTATACGGACACTCTATTAACAGAGAGGATTAGTTAGGTTGTCTATTTGATACTAATTTAATTGGATTGTGGGCCCAAGGGTCTATTCTTGTGTTGTTCTGATGAACTGAAATAAATTCCCTGTGTATAAACTGCAGTTTTCCCCGAAGTAGAAAGAGAAATTCACAGCATTTAACACCAGACTATTTGAAGTATCTTTATAAGGGAGTGTCAAATATCCATATAAAGGGTTTCAAAAATGTGTCCTTTTATGGCCCAAGAGAGGGTGTTTTGCAATATTCATGCAAATCTGAAACTAAAAAGTTGCCCTACTCTCCCCCACCCCAAACAAACTGTTATTTGGTAAGAATGAGTGGAATGAGCAGAGGTACTTTGTCCTGTCAACTCTTTCCTCTGCACAATACTGAGAATCAAATCTGGCAAAAACTGTTTGCAGCTCTGATGTCAGAGGCAGTGCTACAGCATCCATGGTCACCAAAGATTACAGAGCTTGTACACTCTGTAAAACCTAATTACTCAAGAGGGCCTTAAAAATGGGTTACACCTATAATTTACATATTTTAAACTGGCGTTATGCACAGTTTTAGGTGTCTACCCTGGATGTCTTAAAAAGAGGAAATTTGGATAAATTTCTTGGAATAACTTGGTATGGTTTGTACCTGTTTTAAAATGGCACCAAAACATAGGCACAGGTATTAGCATGATGTCAATCATAAGTATTTTTGGTCAATGCTCAGAGTTTTCATGGTTCAATCAACTGGCAGAATGCTCATCTTCTAATGTACATTTTCAGCAAATAGCACTTTAGAAATCTTTGCTAAACACAGTTCAACATAACAGACAGGGTCAGTGAACATAATTGCAAATCCTTTAAGTCAGCCACCTCTTAAGTAATGCAATGAAACATCTGATCAATGCTACAGAGCAAATGTTCGCTCTGAATAAAAAAAATGTTCTAAACAGAATTGAGTTTATTATCACTAACACGTGTTATGAAATCTGATGTTCTGGGGCTGCAGTACGGTGCAAGAGAGAAAAAATACTGTAAGTTACAAAAAAAGAGCAAAAGACTTTAATTGTGAAATATAAGAGGTTAAGGACATGCACTGATAATATTAAGCATCCTCCAATACAGGGGTTTCCAACCATTTTTATGCCATGGACTCATACCATTAACCAAGAGGTACGTGGGCCCCAGGGTGGGAAGCCATGCTCAAAAATAATTGTAAAAAATCTCTCGTTGATCAAAACACAACATCACAAAATCATGTTCAGTAGAAACCTACAGTTATTGTATAAATGGCTCCACTGAATGTGACTTTGACTATTGAATTGCTTTCAATATTGGTAACATCTTCTCCTCACTAAATATCAAAGCTGCATTAATTAGATTTCACCTAAATACATTTGTTCTTTGAATCATTTTATCTTCAAATGTGGAAACGTTATTCAGGATAGAGATTGGAATATAACAAAATTTTCTTGCTTTTACTAAGACTGCCTGAAGGGTAGGTATTCCAGTTATAAAAACCTTACCAGTGTAAAACAGAAAGGATTCAAAGTGAAACAGTGTGTTGAACAGCACTTTACAGAGTTGAACTTTTTTTCAAGTTTTTTTTTTCTATTATTTCTTCTAAAAATTAAGCATGTGTAACAAAAAACACAAGAGATTCTGCAGATGCTGCAAATTCAGAGCAACATGCACAAAACGCTGGAGGAACTGAGCAGGTGAGGCAGCATCTATGGAAATGAATAAACAGTCACTTTTTCAGGCCCAGCCTCGACTTTTTATTCATAACCATAGATGCTGCCTGACCTGCTGAGGTCCTCCCATATTTTGTGTGTGTAGAATGTGTAATAATTTGTCTGATGCCCTCTTCAGTCCAGATTTGCAGTGCTCCATCATTCTAAATGTTATATGTGACATTTGTTCTGAATCTGTAACTGGTTTAAATCTAAGGGGGGAGGGGAAGAGGTGTTTAATGTTATTCAATGAATCCTTTTAGGCATTAAGCTGAGAGAAGGATCATTCTAACATGCATTGTATTTCTGCACTTTGTATTCTGCTTTTGCTCTATAAGATTTATGATCTTGTTATTTTCATGAGTAGGGATGAATGGTGGGCCCATAATTTAGATTTGTCCTTTCAAATTTTGGGGCGCCACGGTAGCGTTGAGGTCAGCACGACACTATTACAGATCGAGATGTCCGAGTTTGGAGTTCAATTCCGACGCCATCTGTAAGGAGTTTGTACGTCCTCCCTGCGACTGTGTGGGTTTTCTCCGGGTGCTCCAGATTCCTCCCACAGTCCAAAGACGTACCAAAGAGTAGGTTAATTGGTCATTGTAAATTGTCCTGTGATCAGGCAAGGGTTTAAATCAGTGGGTGGCTGGGTAATGCAGCTCATTGGGCTGGAAGGGCCTGTTCTGCACTGTATCGCAAAAAAAAAGATTCTCTGATTGACATTTCGTTGTGCTGACAACCCACCTGATGCTGGTTGCACTCAAATACAGAATATAGCTTGCACAGCAGTCAGATAAACGAGACTGTCTAATGCAAATCCCCGTTACAGAAACATTGTTTACATTAATGATTCCCATTTAATTCCTGTTCCATCTATCTTTTAGTCTGTTATTGCAACAACACAAATTAATCCTGACACATCACTTCATGCGTAAATGCCCAATGCAGAGGGCCACGAGATTTTTTATTTCCCCCTTGAAATTATGTTTATACGTTTAGAAGATTGAACCAAAAATTGGAGGGAATTTGTGCACTTTTGTTGCTGGCAAATACTTTGTTTGAAGGCTACATTTCTAAAATGAAGCATGGCCACATACTTTAAATTTGGAAGGTATGGGCAAACATGTGTATTCAGATAGCAGCACCAGGAACAAAATTTAATCCAGTGATGCAAGGGATTGCTTTAGTTATAAATTTGATTTGGTAGCAATGTAGAGCAGCAGCGAATAAATCCATTACTTAGCTACCTGAATTTAAATATACTGCAAAACCACAAAAACCACAATCTGCTTTATAGATCAGCTATTGGCTAACATGAAATGATTCCCTACAGATTTATATTCCAAATCATTCTATATAAATCTCAAAACCTTATATCTGGGCTTTGATTAATGTCCAGTGGAAAGGTTATGTCCCAATTATCAATTCAGACTTCTATCTCTGATTTGTTGGGAGTCTTAGCATCTTTATTTCTGATGAGTGAACTCAATGCTAGTTTTAGTAATAATATTCAGTTTATGAAAAATAAGCCATGGACTTTGAATTTTGGACTGTGTCATTCACTATTGAGGACCAAATAAATATTACTCATGGTAGTCAGATTTTAGTTAGATATTGCTTATAAAAGGTGCTGAGTTTCTAAAGTGGTCAACATTCCAGGGAAAATCTAATGAAATGTTTTTGCTTTTTTAACTGATACTTATCAGAGAACTATCACATGATATCTTGTTAACTTTTTGAGAGAAGGAATGTCCATTGTGTTTTCAAAAGAATTTGGATCAATGATAAACAGATCGGTTTTCATTCCAAACCTGATTTTGCACCAAGTGTGATGTTGGAAAAGCAAATGACATAGTTTTCCGGTTTCTACATTCTCAGATGGAAACTTAACAGGTTCTTTTATTTTGGAAGCTAGCACTATGAAAGCAATTACGTTTGATAAATATTTTTGAATTAAAAAGGGTATTTTTTTGTGTTGAACAATCATAATCGGCTTTCCATAATGCTTCCTTGGAATGGTTATTACTAGAAAGCTTGACAAAAATGTATCAATTTCTAGAGGTGGATGTATTTTATTTGCCTATGAAAAATTAGAAATGTTATTAGAGGCATGTGGGCACTTTAGGAAACATAGACGTTTCACCAAACAGTTCATGTGCCAGGAGACTTTCCTGAAGCATACCTACAAATCCTTCTGTGTTGCCTTAAAGAGAGTCTGATAATGATCACCTCTGTTGAAATGACAGATTTTGATGCCTGATCATAATGGTTATTACTAGAAAGTTTGACAAAATGTATCATAATCTTTTTTTTTCTTGTTTTATTGGCTTTTAAAAAGCATTATCAGAGGTGGACCAGCCTATGTTTCCAACTTTGCTATGTGGTGAAATTCACTAAAATCCATTTTCTCTCAGTTCTGTTGATGCACCTGAACACACTAAGAGTCACAGTGGTAACTGTGCCCTCCTGTTTCACATCCATGTCTGCAAGAATGGCTAATCTCTCTGCACATCATCAAGACAGAGGTCTCTACTTTTGACCCATCTGAAGTAAGTTTTCCAAATTTAGATCGTGTGAGGCCGAGGCCATTTCCACTTTTTAAAAAATCTCCCATTATTTTTATTCAAACGCTCCAACAAACATCATCACCACAGACAGCCTGTCCATGCCAGCAAACTACATCCTCTCTTTATACGGTTTTGGTACTCATTCATATCGCGGTGTGGACAGCTTTCATCCTGTATTCTTCTGGAGATTTTGTTCACCACTTTCCTTGGTACAAGGAGTAAATATTTGGTACATACTTGTAAATACTTGTTTTTCAGCACTTATGGTTTTTTTCTTTGTATTGTATTTTAAGCTTATGCCTCATGAGAATATTCATTGTTGCAAGTGAATAATTATATTAAATCTGTTGAACTATTTTACATTTTTACTTTTCTTTCTTATCCAATTAGTTAAGCGTTTGTAAAAATATTAAACTCCACTGCAATTATAATTAATAAAGCACTATGGCAATGCAGATATTACAATAAGTAACTACTTCAGAATGATTATTTTTGCTTAACAACAGTCCCAATGACCGGGGTCAACTATTTATTCTTTCCTCTGTATTGTGGAGACTTCCTTTTGGGTGCTTTTATCTTGGTGGTTTTGAAATATCAACAGAAGTCAGTAGAGTTGAGGTACACCATTATTCACGGCTATGTATCCCGCAGTTTGGATAGAAGTGAGAAATATTTCCTTTCCTGTCAGATTGCAGTGTTCTAGACCTTCTCCCTGAAGACGACTTGTGATTAGGTGCATCCCATTAACAACACCACCCGAACGGAGTGACCTGGGGAGGCCCCATAGCCATTGGGTACTGGACCCATTGTCATAACAGCACTGAAAGAGATTTAAAGACTTTTTAAATTAACTTTTATTTGTCACACATGCATCAAAAGTCCATAGATGTTGCCTGACTTGCCGAGTTCCTCCAGCTTTTGTGTGTGATACAGTGAAAGTTGCCATTTGTATTAACTGAAATCAGCAAGGGTTGTGCTGTGGGCAGCCCATAAATGTCACCACACTTCTGCCGTCAACACAGCACGCCCACAACTTACTTAGTCCTAACTGTACGTCTCTCAAAAGTGGGAGGAAACCAGAGTACTTGGAGAGTACCCACACAGTCATGGAGACAACATACTCTTTACAGGCAGAGGCAGGAATCGAACCGCAATCGATGATTGCTTGTGCTCTAAAGCGACTGTGCTAACCGCTGTATGACTGTGCTGTAAAATTTCAGTACTTGATAAAGGGGTGAAGAAGCAGAAGGATTTTGAAATAATAGTGATAATTTTAGAATGAAGCCGAATGCACCAGAAACCATGCCAGGCTGATAAACATGTGATGACTTGTTATAGACAGTACAAGTTGGATGTAAACAGATTGTCATAAGGAAGACTGGGAAGTGAGTGTCTGGCCCAGAGGATGTTGGAATTGTCAGAACGAGTGATGGTCTCAGCAGCTAAGTTGATGCAGGGGTGGAATTTGCTCACATTATTTCAATTCACACCATCTCACTGTGGTTTTGGTAGTAATTGTGGCATGGTTTTGTTTTTACTGCTGGTATTGGCTTATTATTGTCACAAGTACTGAGATACAGTGAAAAGCTCGTCTTGTAAACAGATCAAGTAGTAAGATAGTGGCTGGAAGAACTCGGCAAGTCAGGCAGCATCTATGGACTTTCACGTATGTTTTGTTGTACGTGTGAGAAATAAAACTTATTTTTAAAATGTCTTTAAATCTCTTCTGGTGCTGTTATGACATGGGTAAATCTCTTCCCACCATTGAGCACATCTCTACATGAAGTGTAACACACACACACTAAATGCTGGAGGAACTCAGCAGGCCAGGCAGCATCTAGGAAAAGAGTACAGTTGACATTTCAGGCCAAAACCCTTCAGCAGGACTTATGATGCTCGGATTTCCAGCAGATTTTTTTTAATTTGTGATAGGATCTACATGATATATAATAGTCATCCTTTAGTCTCACAAGACCATGGATTTGCGCCTTGGAAAGTTTCCAGGGTGCAGGCCTGGGCAGGGTTGTATGGGAGACCGGCAGTTGCCCAAGCTGCAAGTCTCCCCTCTCCATGCCACCGATGTTGTTCAAGGGAAGGGCAAGAGCCAATACAGCTTGGCACCGGTGTTGTCGCAGAGCAATGTGTGGTTAAGTGCCTTGGTCAAGGACACAACATGCTGCCTTAGCTGAGGCTTGAACTGGCGACCTTCAGATCACTAGACCAATGCCTTTACCACCTGGCCACGCACCAACACAGAAGTGTCACAGGAAAGCAATATCCCTCAGTCGGGACCCCCACCACCTAGGTCATGCTCTCTACTCACTGCTGCCATCAAGACAGGAGTCTCAGGACTGACACCACCAGGTTCAAGAACAGTTGTTACTCCTCAACCATCAGGCTCTTGAACCAATGATGACAACTTCACTGAACTTCACTCACTTTCAAGGACTCTTCATCTCATGTTCTCGATATATTTATTATTATTATTATTATTATTATTATTTCTTCTTATGTTGGCACAGCTTGTCTTTTGCAAACTGGTTGAATGCTCAAGTTAGTACACTTTCACTGATTCTATTATGATTATTATTCTACCTAAAGAGTATTGATAATAGCTGGGGTCACCCATCCTGTAAAGACATCGCCCAGAAGAAGGCAATGGCACACCACTTCTGTAGAAAAATTTGCCAGGAACAATCATGGTCATGGAAAGACCATGATTGCAGACATCATATGACAGAGCACACAGTGGTAATGCTGCTCTGGATTTCTGGCATCTACAGAATCTCTCATGTTTAAGGAGTGCATCATTACTCTCTGCCAGTTGGGGCAGCTGAACACTCATTACCAATGACTCAATGTGCAGTTCTTGCCTTTTGGCTGAATACCAATGACTATGATTTATACAAGGTAAATTTGTAACAGAAAAAAAGGAAAATTCTGGCAAAACTCAGCATGTCGGGTGACACAGGGTTGCAGAAACAATTATCCTTTCAAATCTGAATTATAATCAATCTGGATTCTGTGGAGTATATTTGTTACTTCAGTTTGCAAATGATACTTTAAGAGTCATGGAACAAAAGGGGATAGCTACACTCACTTGCCCATCCATTGATATGTTCTCACAACTAATGATCTCACTTTAAGGATTCTTTCTCATTATCTCATTATTTATTGGTGTTTAATTTACATTGGCATCTGCACAGTTTGTTGTCTTCTGTGCTCTGGTTGATCTTTCATTGATCCTGTTATGGTTACTATCCTATAGATTTATTGAGTATGTCCACAAGAAAATATATCTCAGTGTTGTATATGATGACATACATGTACTTTGTTAATAAATTTGCTTTGAACTTTGAAACCATTATACACTATATTGAGGTAGAACAAATAACAGAATGCAGAACAAAGTGTAAAAACTACAGAGACAGTGCAGTGCAGGAAAACAATAAAGTGAAAGATCATAATGAGATAGATTGTGAGGTACTTTTTCTGCTTGATATACACTTAGTGGCAACTTTATCGGGTACAAGAGTGGAACCGAGTCTGGTCTTTGGCTGTTGTAGCCCATCCACTTCAAGGTTCGACACATTGAGCAATCAGAGATGCCTTTCTGCACTGTTTTAACTCATGGTTTTTTGAGTTACTGTTGCTTTCCTGTCAGCTTGAACCTGCCTGGCCATTCTCCTCTGACCTCTCTCATTAACAAGGCATCTTTACCCATAGAACTGCTGCTCATGGATTTTTTTTTTTGTTTTTCACACCATTCTCTGTAAATACTAGAGACTGTTGTGTGAAAATTCCAGGAGATCAGCAGTTTCTGAGATACTCAAACCACCCTGTCTGGCACTAGCAATCATTCCACAGTCAAAGTCACTTAGATCACATTTCTTCCCCATTCTAATGTTTGGTCTGAACAACAGCTGAACCTCTTGACCATCTCTGCATTCTTTTGTGCGTTGAGTTGCTGCCACATGATCGGCTGATTAGATATTTGCATTAATGAGTAGGTGTACATAATAAAGTGTCCACTGAGTTTTTTCTGGGGTTTATTTTGGAACACATAGGGAAGCTAATTCGGCTTTGATCAGGACATATGGTTCACAACCTGGCAGTGAGATTCAAGCAAGCTTTGTTGATAATAAAGAATCAAATAAATGCTGGTACTCTTGGAAAAATAGAGAGCAACTGCACAATATGTGAATTGAAAATGTCAGAATGAGCCAAGAACTTCATCCCTGCTGCAATGTTTTAACTGTAAGTTACTAGTAAGTATAAAAGGGGGGAACTGCTCTACTCGTCACTAACAGCTGGGAGGTGATCTTCTGCCATTTTCCACGAGAGGGGCCCAATCACAATGTCGGCTCAGATTTTTCTGTTTCAGACTTCGAAGACAGACTCAAACCCATCGTCGTCTCAGAGAGAAGAGGTGGCACAGTGGGCAGATCTACTACCTCGCATCCAAGGAGAGCTGGGTTTTCTTCAGCTTCCCCCCCCCCCCCCCCCACAGTTCAAAGACATACTGGTTGGTGGGTTTTGTTGTTTGGTTGTTAAGTCATAGGGTCCATAGCGTTTTCATGGCAAGACACGGAAGTAGATCACTGGGCCTTTCTTCCGCACAGATACGGCTGCTGCCCAGGTTGGGACCCCACCTGGGTTTGAACTCAAGTCCATCTGCCTTGAAGTCCAATGCTGACGCCATTACACCAACAGCCAGCCCGGTTGGTAGGTTACAAACACAAAGTGCTGGAGGAACTCAGCTGGCCAGGCAGCATCTATAGAAAACAGACTGAAGGAGGGTCTCAGCCCAAAACGTCAACTGTTTACTCTTTTCCGTAGATGCTGCTTGGCCTGCCGAGTTCCTCCAGCATTTTGCGTGTTCCTTGCATTTCCAGCATCTGCAGATTTTCTTATGTCTGGTTGGAAGGTTTATTGGTCATTGTAAATTGTCCCGTGATTAAGTTTAAATCAGGTGATTGCTGAGCGGCGTGGAAAGGCCGCTGCAGCTTCTGACACCGGCATATCACGCCCACAGCTCATTAATCCTCACCCATACATCTTTGGAAAGTGGGAGGAAACGAGAGCGCCCAAAGGAAGCCCATGCAGTCATGGGGAGAACTCCTTACAGACAGCGGTGGAAATTGAACCCTAATCACTGACTGCTGGGAATGTGATACTACACCATGCTTGTAGTATCCATACGCTGGAACATTTGAATTTGATCTCAAAGGGATTTCAGGTTTTGCCACAGACTGTCTGGGTTATGTTCACAACTCAATAATGGGTTCTTCTGGCCCAGTGAACCTGCACTACCCAATTACACACATCTGAACAATTAACTATTAAACCATACGACTTTGGGAGGAAGCTGGAACACCCAGAGGAAACCCATGGGATGATGGGGAGAGCGTACTAACTCCTTACAGACAGCATTGGAATTGAGCCTGGGTTGATGGCACTATGACAGTGTTAAACTGACCATTATGCGACTGTATTGCCCCATTTTAATAGCTCTTCCTTTGCTAGTCTTGCTTTCTGCTACACAGTCCAGTCCCTCAAGCTCTCAACTCTTCCTATAGAATACGCAAGCCTTCAGCACTGATCCCCAACACTAAAGATTCCCTGCTGCAGGAAATCCAGAGCAACACACACAAACTGCTGGAGGAACCCAGCAGGTCTGACTGTATTTATGAAGTCCATCTTTCAGGCCAAGATCCTTCATCAGGGCTGCAAAGGAAGGGGGCAAAAGCCAAAATAAGGTGGCAGGAGGGGAAGGAATACAAGCTGGTTGGTGATAGGTGAAGGGGAAGGTGGTTGTGTTGGGGAGGGGGAGATGAAGTGAGAAGCTGGGAGGTGATAGCTGGGAAAGGTAAAGAGCTGAAGGAGGAGGAATCTGTTAGGAGAGGACAGTGGACTGTTGGGGAAAAGGAAGGAAGAAGGGCACCAGAGGGACGTGATGGGCAGGCAGAGAGAAAAGTGGTGAGATGAGTGAGAATGGGAAAAGGAGAAGGTGGAGGAGGGAGTAATTACAGGAAGCTAGAGAAACCGATGTTCCAAATCAGAATCACGTTTAAGTATCATTGGGGTATGTCGTGAAATTAATTATTTATTATTAAGATACAGCACAGAATAGGCCCTTCCAGTCCTTTGAGCCATGCCTCCTATTTAATCCTAGACTAATCACGAGATAATTTACAATGACCAAATAACCTACCAACCGGTACATCTCGGACTGTGGGAGGAAACCCATGCAGTCATGGGGAGAGCATACAAACTCCTTATAGGCAGCGGCCAGAACTGAACCCTGCTCGCCAGTACTATAAAGCACCGGCTAACCATTGTGCTACCATACCGCCCCACTATGCGGCAGCAGTACGTCATAATAAGACCGCAAATTACAGTAAGTATATATGCAATCAGGCTTGACACAGCATGAGGTGTTGCTCCTCCACAATTCAAACAGAACCCTCTCCCACAAAGATCTGCCGAGACCAGAGACCCTGCTTCACCATTGATCTGGGTAGAGCCACTCCTGCGCTTTGCCAGAGGGCTCCCCAATGGACAGATTAGCCAGCCCGTCAAAATCTGACACACTGAAAGCCACAGCTTCCGACGTGAAACTTGTCAGTGTGGGGGCAGGTGGATGTGCCGACATGCAGCAAAGAAGATTTAATAATAATATGACACCTATACAATATCAGCCACTCCCTGCTCAAATATTATCAACCTGTCAGCTGTCAGGTTTCTCCACGTCTTTGCCATTCACTCTGTTTTCAGCTGCATTATTCCAAAATATGTGAACATCTACAGATTTTCTAAAAAAAAAAAAAAAATTTGGATAGATTTTATGTACCATTTCTAAAACTGACAAATGCCTGGCTAAGGTTTCATCTCAGGAGATGAGAAGAACGCTGCAGGCTTCAGGACAGAATTCCCTAAAAGTGAACTTGCAGGTCGAGCCAGTGGTAAGAAAGGCAAATGCAATGTTAGCACTCATTTTGAAAGGACTAGAGTATAAAAGCAAGGATGTCATGCTGAAGCTTTAGAAGTCATTGGACAGAATGCATTTGGAGTATCGTGAGCAGTTTTGGGACCAATATCTAAGAGAGGATGTGCTGGCATTGGAGTAAGACCAGATGAAGTTTATAAGCAAGATCCCAGGAATGAAAGGGTTAAAGTATGAGGAGCACTTAACGCCTCTGGTCCTGCACTCGCTGGAATTTGGGAAAATGAGGGCCATCTCATTGAAAACTACCATTGAGCACATTAGCATGAAGTGCTGCCACAGGGAAGCAACACCCATCATCAGGGACCCGTACGATGCAGGCCGTGCCCTCTTCTTGCTGCTGCCATCAGGCAGGAGATACAAGTGCCTTAGCTCCCACACCACCAGGTTCAGGAACAGTCACTACACTACAACCACCAGGCTCCTGAACCATCGTGGATAACTTCACTCATCACAACTCTGAACTGATTCCACAACCTACAGACTCACTTTCAAAGCTTCGGCAACTCTTGTTCTCAGCGTTATTTATTTTTTTTTATTTGCACAATTTTTGTATAGTTTTTCATAAATTCTATTGTATTTCTTAATATCTTCCTATAAATAGTGGCTGTCCATCATATCTGATGATTGGAGGAGACCTGTGTGGTAGAGTTTTTAAAGTGGAAAAGCTGTTACACTGGGGCAGATCCACTCTCTCCACCTCAGAAGACCAGGTCCAGTGGTACAAACAAGCATCACAAACTGGGGCCTTCCTTAGTTGCAGAGGATGACCAAGACATCTTCTGTGTCTCGTCATGCCCCTCACTCTCCATATAGTGCTGCAGTATTGTCTTCCTGGCCATTGGGTCTCACTGTAGATCTCATCTGCCCAGTCCACCAGAGCTGATTTCACAAGCAAGGACATGCGTGTCCCTCTGACATCGGAGTGCGAGTCTGCAGGCTACCCTCACCTGCTTCAGCCCACCAGTCGAAGCGGTGGACACTGTCACATGCCAACAGCTACATGGAGCTGCACGTGAGAGTCGAGTGTCTGGTGGGGACCAAAGGTGGGTGCATAGGGGGGGAATTAATGGTTACGGGGGTTATACAGGTAGGTGGAGCCGAGTCCAGGGCCAGTTTGCAATGATTTTGTAGAGCAGGCCTGATGGGCCAGATGGCTGACTTGAGCTCCTATCCTTTATGTTCTTATGTTTTGAGAGTACTTTACCCAAGTGCTGATCATTCCATTCCAACTGGTATAAATCTGTCAAGCCAACTTGTTGCCAATCATCAAATTGTTGTCATAACACTCATGCATTTATAAATAGTTACATCAATTTTTAGATCATCACATGGCAAGCATAATCTCTTAAACCCTCTATTGATTTTATTGTTTGTTACATCTAATCATTCTTTAATTAATTGATGATTGAAAAAGCTTCTTATATTAAAATATTAATTCTTGCACTAAAATATAAATTTTTAAAGTTCTGGAATTTAACATTTCTCAATACTTAAATATCTTGGCATTTAATATTCTGAAAATAATGCTATTTTTAAGGAAAACGCAATTGACGAATGAATTTCCACTTTAAAAAAAATTCAGAGATTATGCTATAAACTTAAGCCACTCAGTAATCCTGTGAATGTAGTTTGGCTTCATGCCGAGTTCTCATGTGTCAACATTTTTCCTGGAAGGTCTGCTGTCATCTCCTTAGTAAATTTATGCAAAGAATGCTACAAGATCTTACAAAGCTGTGATTTAGACAGATTTTAAATCCAGTCTAGACAAGTCAACAAAAGGAATATTGTCCCTCACTCCCACACAAGTGTTTCCTATTTTATTCCTCTCACTCACGAGCAGTTGTACCTTGTGTTAAGGTCTGCTGAAAGGGCAACAGGAACCATTCTCTTCCCTGGCTCCTTTTCCTCTGACAACAAGGGAGTCAGGAACAAGATCAATTTTAGACCTAACAATTGAAACCATCTTCTTCAAACATGTTCTCTATTGAACAAATGTGACTGCTCTTCAAAAGGAGTTTCATTGGCTGTGAAGTGCTCTGGGGCACAGCAAGTTCGTGCAAAGGGTATTAGTGAGATTTGCATTAAAGATTAGCTCTACATTCACACTACATCGAGACCTACAGTGATCATAGACACAAGAGATTCTTCAGGGTAGGCATACCTCGAAGAGACTTCTCAGTGCAGCAGCAAATCCCCATCTTCTTTATGACTACCCTGAAGAAGTTTAAATCTCTTCGATGGGAGTTCAATGCGATCCTCTCTCAGTGCTCCCCCTGTGTCTCTACTGCCCTCCAACTCTCAAATGTGTGATTACTTGCAAGCTTTTAGTCCTTCCCCTTCACTGCCCCACCTTCTTATTCTGGCTTCTTCCCCCTTCCTTTCCGGTCCTGATGAAGAATCTCGGCCCGAAACGTTGACTGTTTATTCCTCTCCATAGATGCTGTCTGACCTGCTGAGTTCCTCCAGCATTTTGTGTTTGAAGCATACAGTGAAACGATGTCAGTGATGTGCTGGGGGCCGCCCGCAGCTTTTGTCATACTCTGGCACCAGCATAGTAAGCGCACAACTTACTAAACCTAACTCATTCATCTTTGGAAAGGGAGGGGAAACCAAAACACGCACAGAGAACATACAAAATCCTTGCAGACACAAAATGCTGGAAGAACTCAGCAGCTCGAGTAGCATCGTATACGTGCTATCGTAGGGATAGAAATGTGGGCAGAGGGGGTGGGGTGGCCCTGTTGGTGAGGAATGAGATTCAGTCCTTTGCAAGGGGGGACATAGGGTCAGGAGAAGTAGAGTCTGTGTGGATAGAACTGAGGAACAGTAAGGGCAAAAGGACCCAAATGGGTGTTGTCTACAGGCCACCAAACAGTAGCATGGATATTGGGTGCAAGTTGAATAGGGAGTTAACATTGGCATGTGGCAAAGGTAATGTCGCAGTAGTTATGGGGGATTTCAACATGCAGGTGAACTGGGAGAATCAGGTTGGTGCTGGACCACAGGATAGGGAGTTTGTAGAGTGCCTACGGGATGCATTCTTGGAACAGCTTGTACGAGAGCCGACCAGGGACAAGACTATTCTGGATTTAGTGTTATGTAATGAACAGGATTTGATGCGATCTCGCAGTAAAGGAGCCATTAGGAGGTAGTGATCACAATATGATAAGCTTTTATCTACAATTTGAGAAGGATAAGGGCAGCTCGGAGGTGTTAGTGTTGCAGATGAACAGGGGAAACTATGGAGCCATGAAGAAGGAGCTGGCCAAAGTTGACTGGACGGATGGCCTAGCAGAAAAGACAGTGGAACAGCAATGGCAGGTATTCTTGGGAATAATGCACAAGGTGCAAAATCAGTTCATCCCCCAGAGAAGGAAGGATTCAAAGGGGGGAAAGGGGCCACAGTGGTTGACAAAGGAAGTCAGAGATTGCATAGCATTAAAAAAAAAAAGGAAATATGACAGAGCTAAGGTGAGTGGGAGGACAGATGATTGGGAAGTTTTTAAGGAACAACAGAACTTAACTAAAAAGACAATACGGGGAGAAAAAATGAGGTACGAACGCAAGCTAGCCAGGAATATAAAGGAAGATAGCAAAACCTTTTTTAGGTATGTGAAGAGAAAGAAGATAGTTAAGAACAATGTCGGGCCCTTGAAGAATGAATTGGGTGAAATTGTTATGGGAAACAGAGAAATGGCAGAAGAATTTAATGAGTACTTTAGATCTGTTTTCACTAAGGAAGACGCAAGCAATCTCCCAGATGTATGGATGGGCCAAGGACATAGGGTAACAGAGGAAATGAAACAGATTGACATTCGGAAGGAAACGGTGATGAGTAGACTGATGGGACTGAAGGCTGACAAATCCCCAGGTCCAGATGGTCTGCACCCTAGGGTACTAAAGGAGGTGGCCCTGGAAATTGCAGATGCATTGGTAATCATTTTCCAATGTTCCTTAGATTCAGGATCAGTTCCTGAGGATTGGAGAATGGCTAATGTTATCCCACTTTTTAAGAAAGGAGGGAGGGAGAAAACAGAGAACTATCGACCTGTCAGCCTGACATCGGTGGTGGGAAAGATGCTAGAGTCCATTACTAAGGATGAAATAGTGGCATATCTAGATAGCAGTGATAGGATTGGGCCGAGCCAGCATGGATTTACCAAGGGTAAATCATGCTTGACTAATCTGTTGGAGTTTTTCGAGGATGTAACCAGGAAGTTAGATGGGGGAGATCCAGTGGATATAGTGTACCTCGATTTTCAGAAGGCATTTGATAAGGTCCCACATAGAAGATTGGTGGGTAAAATCAAAGCTCAGGGCATCGGGGGGAAGGCATTGACATGGATAGAAAACTGGTTGGCAGATAGAAAGCATAGGGTAGTGGTGAATGGGTGTTTCTCGGAATGGCAGGTGGTGACTAGTGGGGTGCCACAGGGCTCGGTATTGAGACCACAGCTGTTTACCATTTACGTTAACGATTTGGATGAAGGCATAGAAAATAACATCAGCAAATTTGCTGATGATACTAAGCTGGGTGGCAGGGTGACATGTGATGAGGATGTTAGGAGAATTCAGGGTGACTTGGATAGGCTGGGTGAGTGGGCAGATACTTGGCAGATGGCATTTAATGTGAATAAGTGTGAGGTTATCCACTTTGGGAGTAAGAACAGGAAGGCAGATTATTATCTGAACGGTTTAGAGTTGGGTAAGGGAGAAATACAAAGAGATCTCGGAGTCCTTGTTCATCGGTCACTGAAGGTGAATGAGCAAGTGCAGCAGGCAGTGAAGAAGGCTAATGGAATGTTGGCCTTTATTACAAAGGGAATTGAGTACAAGAGCAAGGAAATCCTCTTGCATTTGTACAGAGCCCTGGTGAGACCACACCTGGAGTATTGTGTACAGTTTTGGTCTCCAGGGTTAAGGAAGGACATCCTGGCTGTAGAGGAAGTGCAGCGTAGATTCACGAGGTTAATTCCTGGGATGTCTGGACTATCTTACGCAGAGAGGTTAGAGAGACTGGGCTTGTACACGCTGGAATTAAGGAGATTGAGAGGGGATCTGATTGAAATATATAAGATTATTAAGGGATTGGACAAGATAGAGGCAGGAAATATGTTCCAGATGCTGGGAGAGTCCAGTACCAGAGGGCATGTTTTGAGAATAAGGAGTAGGTCATTTAGGACAGAGTTAAGGAAAAACTTCTTCTCCCAGAGAGTTGTGGGGGTCTGGAATGCACTGCCTCAGAAGGTAGTGGAGGCCAATTCTCTGGATGCTTTCAAGAAGGAGCTAGATAGGTATCTTATGGATAGGGGAATCAAGGGATATGGGGACAAGGCAGGAACCGGGTATTGATAGTAATTGATCAGCCATGATCTCAAAATGGCGGTGCAGGCTCGAAGGGCCGAATGGTCTACTTCTGCACCTATTGTCTATTATCTGTGGAGAGGAATAAACTCCTTACAGACAGCAGCGGGAATCGAACACCAATTTTATAACTGTAAAGCGTTAAGCTATAATGCCGCTCCAAAGTAAAACAAAGAGAGAATAGATGGCAGTGTTATATTACAAACATGGAAGACTTCTGCTATGAAAGACGAGGTTGAAATGAATCACCTCAGGTGTTACTCATCGCTTTGTGAATAACAGAACGAGGAACTTTAGAGCCGTTTAGTGGCTTGGCAGAGACGACAATCAACTGTATGTTATCACTCCATACAGTTACTATACAACTGTATTACCTTGAAATTATTTGATCAAAAATAACAATTCCTAATGGGACTTCTCTTATTGAGAGAGTATTTCTTTGAATATGCATTTTGGTATAGGGTTAGCAGTCCACATCACCCCCTCCCCACTTCTATTTCCCCCCACTCTCCTGTGGGGAGAACTTTACATTCAATGACCACTTTATTAGTTACCTCCTGTAGCTAATAAATTGGCCACTGAGTGTATACTCGTGATCTATTTCTGCTGTGGCCCGCCCGGTTGTGTGTGAAAATCCCAGGAGATCAGCACTTTCTGAGATACTCAAACCACCCCATCTGGCACCAGCAATCATTCCTCAGTCAGTCACTTAGATCACATTTCTTCCCCATCCTGATGTTTGATCTGAACTACCAATGAATCTCTTGACCATGTTTTTATGCATTGAGGTGCTGCCACATGATTGGCTGATTAGATACTTGCATTAATGGGGTGTACAGGTGTACCTAATAAAGTACCCACTGAGTATGGCTGATAGTGCACACATGGTTGACCAAAACATGCATCGTGCAGAAGGTGTCCCAACTAGTTATCTGTAGCTGGAACAATAACTGATGCCATTAATTCTGTATATTTTCAACTCCCTAGTGATAATAAAGTATCTAATCAATATCACTGGAAATAGATTAGGATGATCCTTGCAAAAAAAAAAAATGGATTCAGCATCACCTTGAAAATTGACCCTGTTGTATATTTAAGTGTTCGGACAAATGACACAGTATAATGATAAACAATTATTAACATGTGCGGCACAGTAGCATAGCAGTTAGCACAACTGCTTTTACAGAGTGGAAACTTTAAGCAAGTTGGTCCAATAAAAGATCTTTGACCTATGGTAGTGCAGTGGTTAGTGCAATTGCTTTACACGCGCCAGCAATCACCAGTCGGGGTTTGATTCTCACATTGTGAGAATTGGTTCAGCATGACATTGGGGGCTGAAGGGCCTGTTTCTGTGCTGTTCTGTTTTATGTCTTGTGTTCACTGTCTTAAAGGAGTTTGTAAGCTCTCCCTGTGACTGTGTGGGTTTCCTGTGGGTGCTCCAGTTTTCTGCCACATACCAAAGACACACTGTTACAAATAATTCGGAATTTGTGTAGCTTAGGTTGGGTTGATTTGTTCTCCAGTTTTGGCAATTTACTTGCAAATGTTTCATCACCATATGAGTAGACATCGTGCCTCCTCACGTGGTGATGAAATGTTTGTAAGCAATTTGCCAAGATTGGAGAGCAACACATACGGTTTAGGGTTCGGGTTAGTAAATTGTGGTCATGCTATGAAAGCACCAGAAATGTGATGTCATTTGCAGGCTTCCCCCAGCAGAATCCTTGTTCTGTGCTGATCGTTGACACAAAATGATACATTTTACTTTATGTTTTAATGTATAGGTGACAAATAAAGCTCATCTTTAATAATAAACACAGACAAAAGATATAGTTGAATTCAAGTCTTCTTACTCCTGTTCTATCTCCTGCAGAGTGTATTGTTTCCTAATTATATATATTATTGTTGGTAAGTTACCATAACTTGTAACCTTAGATTTTCCTCATGCATTTGACTACTTCTCTCATCAGTCCTGAAGACACACCAAGAGGAAGAGGTGGGCAGGATTAAAAATGAAGTTTGTAACTCTTAACTGCTTGTGACCATGACTGACGACAGCGATGTCAGAATGTCACTTCATTTTGAGTCCAGTCCACAATTAGTAATAACACTTGCAAATTTCTACAGATGTACCATGGCGAGCGTTCTAACTGGCTGCATCATCGTCCGTTATGCGGGGGCAAAAAAGCTCCTGCACAGGATCAAAGTAAGCTGCAGAAAGTTGTAAACTCAGTCAGCTCCATCTTAGTCACTAGCTTCCACAGCACCCAGGACATCTTCAAGAAGCAATGCCTCAAAGAGCCAGCATCCATCATTAAGGAGCCCCACCACCCATGACATGCCCTCTTCTCATTGTTGCCGATAGGGAGGAGACAGACAGACAGACAGACCGACATACTTTATTGATCCGGAGGGAAATTGGGTTTTGTTACAGCCACACCAACCAAGAATAGTGTCGAAATATAGCAATATAAAACCATAAATAATTAAATAATAATAAGTAAATTATGCCAAGTGGAAATAAGTCCAGGACCAGCCTATTGACTCAGGGTGTCTTGACACTCCAAGGGAAGAGTTGTAAAGTTTGATAGCCACAGGTAGGAATGGCTTCCTATGACGCTCAGTGTTACATCTCGGTGGAATGAGTCTCTGGCTGAATGTACTCCTGTGCCTAACCAGTACATTATGGAGTGGATGGGAGCCATTGTCCAAGATGGCATGCAACTTGGACAGCATCCTCTTTTCAGACACCACCGTCAGAGAGTCCAGTTCCACCCCCACAACGTCACTGGCCTTACGAATGAGTTTGTTGATTCTGTTGGCGTCTGCAGCCAGGCAGCATCTAGAGGGAGAAGCACTGTTGACGTTTCTACCTATAGATGCTGCCTGGTCTGCTGTGTTCCACCAGCATTTTGTGTGTGTTGCTTGAACCTATAAATACCACCTTACTACCTTTTTTGCACTAACGTAAGTTAACTATTTTATATCCATATACACACATATTTTATAATATACTGTATGTATATACACACGCTCGCTGTAATCCACAGTTTTTAAGTATGTATTGCATTGTACTGCTGCCACATAACAAATTTCATGATATTTGCCGGCGTTATTAGATCTGATTCTGAACAATCCTTATCAGTCTTTACTCCACACTCCCCAAATTCCTTTCTTCCCTACCTTTTATGTTAGCTGTAGTATTTACAGATTAAATGATGCTTTAAATATTACTTGACAAATTACACTGGTATTCAAAGAAGTGCTGGCCTGCATCTGTATAACAATACTTCAGAAATGAAGTGTCTATTTAGTAGTTTACAATGGTTTATTTTAACAAAAACATTGTACTACAAATGTTGCTCACCAATTACCAGATGTGTTCTGGATAAAATATTCTTGTCATGTAGACCCTTGACTTTCACCCCGTGACTCCTGGAGGCGATCTGCAGCACTACCATAATAGTTACTGCAACTTGTTTAATGACTCATGCGACACTAGCACCAACATTAAATCATGTAGAAAGAGCAATTACTCAGTTGTACAATCTGACATGCAAAAGAGAAGCGAATAGAAAATACCGACTCCATAATTCTCAAAGTGATATTGTGATATGAATTATGTGGTGATTTGTAAACAAAAAAAAAAGCATTGCTACAGCACTTTTCACAATTATGCAACATCGTGCAAGTACACTGGACATTAGAGCCTTTCAACCCAAGATGATGTGTCAGTTTTGTAACCTACTCTAATATCAATCTAAGCCTTCCCTCCTACATAAACCTCCATTTTTCTATCACCCTATACCTAAGAGTTTCTTAAATACCATGAAGGCATTTGCCTCTATCACCACCCCTGTCAGGATGTTCCACGCACCTACCACTCACTGTAATAAACTTACCTCTGTCATCCCTGGTGCACTTTCCTCCATTCACCTTAAAACTATGCCACCTTGTATTAGCAATTTTCAGCCTGAGATAAGGTCTCTGGCTGGCCACTCGATGTTTTACAACCAGTGAATTACTAAGATATAGGAGCAGAATTAGACCATTCAGCTCATCGAGTCTTCACAATTCGATCATGGCTGATTTATTTTCCCTCTCAACACTATTCTCCTGCCTTCTCCCAGTAACCTTTGATGCCCTTGCTAATCAAGAAGCCGTCAACCTCTGCGTTAAATATACCCAGTGGCTCGGCCTCCACAGCTGAGTGCGGCAATGAATTCCACAGATTCACTAACATCTGGCTAAAGAAGTTCCTCCTCATTTCTGTACTAAAGGGATATCCTTCTACTCTGAGCTGTGCCCTCTGGTCTTAGGCTCTCCCACTACTGGAATTGTCCTCTGCCCATCCACACTCTCTAGGGCTTTCAATATTTGATTGCTAGGTTTCAATTAGATTCCCCCTCTTTTCTAAACTCCAGCAATTACAGGCCGAAAGCCATTAAATTCTCCTCATACATTAAGCATTTCATTAACAGGATCATTCTCATCAGCCTCCTCTGGACCCTCTCCAATGCCAGCACATCCTTTCCTAGATACGGAGCCCAAAACTGCTCACAATACTCCCAGTGAGGCCTGACAAATGTCCAATAAAGCCTCAGCATTTCATCCTTAGCTTGTATATACTAGTCTTGAACTGAATGCTGTGCGAATACTTCTGGAACTGTGGTCACTGTTATAATGCATGATACATTTTTGGCAAATATGCGCTCCCACGCAGAGCAATTTATTATTGACTACATAATCTGCTTTTTGTTTCTGTGATTGAGCCATAAATATTGGCCAGGACACTGGGTACACCCTGCTTTTTTGGAAAAGTACCATAGATCTTTCCCAACTGCCTGAGGGAATAGACAGCCCCAGGTTCAAGCAACATCACCTCCAATTATAACACTTCCTCAGTATGTGATGGACTGCAGGTTTAGAGGTTTACAGTTGGCAATACAAGTTGAAACCATTTCCAACTTTCTAATTTAGAGGTGAAGATGCTAATCACTGAGCCACTGCTAACAGTGCCAAGGTTTGAACCTGGCAAATGCAGTCTGTATATATAAAGACACACTGGGATTAATACAATCCCAGTTACTGCCACCTGGTATCAGTTTACCTCAAACACGAGGCAGAAAATGTTGGAAATATAGAGCAGATGCAGGAACATCTGTTGAAAGATTAATATTTCATCTGAATCCATCTAGATATTAAGCCATCCTTTTTTTCCCCTCAGACGTTGATGGATCTGCAGCATATTTACACCACTTTGTCTTTATCTGTAATCCTTAGGTTTTGTGGTTTATTTCTTTTTACCCATAAAAGGTCAGTCGGAGGCTTGACTTGACTTTGGCTGGTAACATCATACAAATGTGAAGCCACTCTTCTGGGCACATATCCATTGTAAGCCGGGGGTGCATTAACCAGAAATCTGATGCGGCCAGAAGGCCTGAATTTCAGTTTGCGCTTCTCTAAGCAGTTCCTGATGCAAAACTGGCCTGCAGGACATTGCACAGGATCAGAAAAATCTACAGAGGTCTGTAAACTCAGCTCCATCATGGGCTGTGGCTTCCTCACAGTGCAGGACATCTTCAAAAGGTGACGCAGCAAAAAGGCCTCATCCATCATTAAGTACCCCCACCACCCAGAAAACACCCTCTTCTCATTACTATCATCGGGAAAGAGGCACAGGAGCCCGAACACGCAGTGCTTTAGGAACAGCTTCTTAGACCACAGGACATAGGAGCAGAATTAGAGCCGTCAAGCCAACGAGTCCACTCTGCCTTTCCATCATGGCTGATTTATTATCCCTCCCCTGCCTTCTTCCCGTAACCTTGGACACGCTAACCAATCAAGAATATATCAACCACTGCTTTAAGTATATTCACTGATTTGGCCTCCAGAGTCATCCGTGCAATGAATTCCACAGATTCTCCATCCTTTAGCTGAAGAAATTCCTCCTCATCTCTGTTCTAAATGGGCATCTCTCTAGTCTGAGGCTGTGCCCTCTGGTCCTAGCTTCCCCCACTACAGGAAGCATCCTCTTCACATTACTCTATCTAGGCCTCTTAATATTCAATATGTTAATTCCTCCCAGCTCCAGTGAGTACTGTGCAGAGCCATCAAATGCTCTTTGTACGTTAACCACTTCATTTGCTGGAATTATTCTCACGGAACTCCTCTGGGCCCTTGATAATGCCAGCACGTCTTTTATTATATAAGGGGCCCAAAGCTGTTGATGATACTTCATGTACAGTCTGACCAGTGCCTTATAAAGCCTCAGCATTACATCCTTGCTTTTGTACTCTAGTCCTCTGGAAATGAGAATGTTAACATTACATTTACCTTCCTCACCACTGACTCTACCTGCAAGTTAACCTTTTGGGAATCCTACACAATGTCTCCCAAGTCCCTTTGCATCTCTGATTTTTGAATTTTCTCCCCATTTAGGCAATGGTCTACACCTTTATTCCTTCTACCAAAGTGCATAACCATCACTTCCCTACACAACATTCCATCTGCCACTTCTTTGCCCACTCTCCCACTCCCGTCTACAGACTCCCTGCTTCCTCAGCACTACCTTCCCCTCCACCTATCTTCCTATAGTCTGCGAACTTGGCCACAAATCCATCAATTCCATCAACAAAATCATTGACACATAACATAAAAGGAAGCGGTCCCATCACCAACCCCTGCCAGTCACCGGCTGTCAGCCAGAAAAGGCCCCCTTTATTCCTACTCTTTGCCTCCTGCAAGTCAGCCAATCATCTACCCATGCTAGTATCTTTCCTGTAATACCATAGGCTCTTATCTTGTTAAGCTGCCTCATGTGCAGCTGCTTGTGAAAGGTCTCCAGAAAATCCAAGTAAACGGCATCTGCCGACTCTCTTTTGTCTATCCTGCCTGCCATTTCCTCAAAGAGTTCAGACAGATTAGTCAGAAAAGGTTTCCCCCTTAAGAAAATCATGCTGACTTTGGCCTAATTTAACACGTGCCTCCAAGTACCCTGAAACCTCATCCTTAATAATGGACTCCAACATCTTCCCAACCACGGAAATCAGGCTAACTGGCCTAGAATTTCAGTTCTTCTGCCTCCCTCCCTTGTTAACGAGTGGAGTGACAATTGCAATTTTCCATTCCTCTGGAACCATTCCAGAATCTAGTGATTCTTGAAAGACACAAGAATCCAGTGTCTTTCAAGGGTAAAAAGACACTCCAGTGTCTCCAGTGTCTTTTTACCATTGAAATTTCTTAACTCTATCCACAAAGATTCAACATCTTCCAATCCTGTGTCATCTCCTTCTAAGCATTTGATTTCAGTTTTTACCTGTAGTGCTACACCACACCCGCTCTGCCTACCTGCCTGTTCTTCATATACAGTGTGTATCCTTGACGGTTAAGTTCCCAACTATGATCTCCTTTCAGCCATGACTCAGTGATTCCCACAACATCATACCTGTCCTACAAGATCATCTTCCTTATTATGTATGTGGCGTGCATTCAAATTTACCTTCAGACCTGTATTCATCACTCTTCTCAATTTTACCTCCATTTTTCACTCCAACTCATCCCACTGACCTCAATTTTTCCCTATTGTGTGCCTGAACTTCCTCAGTCTTGGTACATACTGCATCTCGTGAGGGTCACTAGCAAACCCAAGTGCTAAAGATTTATTACAGAAATTAACAAGAAAAAACAAACAAGAGCTCAGGCAAACTGTACAGAATCTTGACGACCTGAAATAACTCATGATACGTTGAAGAGTTTAGTTCGAATGTCACCAGAGGAACCATGATGACCCAACAAAGTGGGGTTGGCAGGCTCCCCCGAAATACACCCTGGAGCACGTAGGAATTCCGGACATTGACAATACAGTATGAATTAAATTACCCCAAATTGAATAAAAAGTGATTGAAACAAAGAGAATTTAGCAATCTCCCTATGATCCCAAATGAGACACCCAAAAAACAAAGTGAAAACCAGAGCTAGTGAAAAGAAAATTAGACATAAAAGGGAAACAATCCAAGGGCAACACATACCCACAAAAAATACAGTTCACATACTAAATGACCAAAAAAGAAAAATTCTTTAAAACTGATCCCTGGTTGTGACACAACTACTTGTATACCAACACTCCGGTTCTCATACCACTGTCAAATTAGTTTAAACCCTCGCTGACAGCTCCAACAAATCTGTCCACAAGGATATCGGTCCCCTTCGGGTGCAGATTAATCCACCCTTTATATACAGATCAATATCTGCCTCAGGAAAGATCCCAATGATTCAGAAATCTGAAATCCTCATTCATCTCTCCACCATCAATTTTCATAATGGTCCATGAACACTGCTGCACTATTTTTGCTCTTTTATTTTGCATTAAGCATATTATATATTTTTTATTGTAATATATAGTTTATTGTATGTATCGCACTGTACGGTGTGATGGATGTGAACTTCCTGGACCAGGTGGCCACTTGGTTGCTTGCCAAACTAACGTTCTAAACAGAGCAGCTGCCATTTGTCAGATCAAACATTGTTTAGCTTCTGGCCATAAATGGGAGCCTGTCCTCAGTTCTTAAAGTGTAAATGGAAGGCAGTAGTCAGCTTGAAATTATTGCACAGAACTGCTGTGCTCATAGCATCCTGTCTTGCTGTTGAAGAGGTACACTATAAGACAATAGGATAATTCATTTGGCTTGTTTCAAAACAGATAATGCTGACTAAGTTGCTTAGGTCAAAGAAGCTTACACAGCAGATGGATGTTATCATTTTGCATATCAAGTAACTGATGAGTTTCTAGTTGGGAGTTCTATCAACTCAAGGAAGTTAGATTTGGTAGGTAACTGGTACTCGTGTCTCCAAAAAGCTTTAAGACCACGTGTGTAAAAGAAGTTTCTAAGGAAATATCATATGCATGTGAAGTCATGCAAGTGGAAGAAAAAATGTATAAATGTAGAGAGCAGTTTAGGTTTATTAGAAATGGTTAAAAACATCAAAAAAAGAAAGAAATACCAGGTGAACTAAAATGCATTCCTCTGGCTTCAATTTCTGCAAAGGACAATTCATTCATCTGCATCATTGGCATGTCTTTTTAGTTTATAGAAATTTTACCTATGTTTCAGAATTACTTTAGAAATGATTTGAAATTTGAAAATGTTTAAGATAGAAATCTGCGCAAGCTTTAAATGTGTTTTAAGAAGGTTGTTTGAATGTAAATGTGTCTCACTGAAAATGAATAAATTGTGTTTTAAACAACTTTGTTAGAAGTATCAAACACGAGGTAATCTGCAGATGCTGGAAATTCAAACAACACGCACAAAATGCGGGTGGAACACAGCAGGCCAGGCAGCATCTATAAGGAGAAGCACTGCGACGTTTCGGGCCAAGACCCTTCGTCAGGACTAACTGAAAGGAAAGATACTAAGAGATTTGAAAGTAGGAGTGGGAGGGGAGATCCGAAATGATAGGAGAAGACCGGAGGGGGTGGGATGAAGCTAAGAGCTGGAAAGGTGATTGGCGAAAGTGATACACAGCTGGAGAAGGGAAAGGATCATGGGACGGGAGGCCTCGGGAGAAAGAAAGTGGGGGGGGGGGGGGAGCCTCCTGAGGCTGTAATATATAAGAATTATATATCACCACAGGGGGCATCAGGATTTTAGAGGTGATTAGGTGGGGCATGGCCAAAAAAAGGTTGGGAACCACTGGTTTAAGGTCTTTGTTTGACTTTAGAACTTAGCAGTCAGCAAACGCAATACCATCACAACTGCTGCCACAAAACAACGAATTTCATGACATACGTCAATGATAATAAACCTGAATCTGACCGTACTGAATCGCCCATTACTGAATGATTTATATAATTGTTAATGATTGATTTGGTCTCATGGCGGCAAGTGATTTAATGGAGAAGCAGAAAAGCTAACCCATTTGTAAAATATTTCAGGATGTAGATTATCTCGCTGCACGCTAGGACAAATATTGTTTCAGTCTTCACAAAACTCAATTAATTTGAAAGTCCTTCCCAAGGCTGGAGGGGGAGGGGTGGTGGTGGAACAAGTTTTAAGCAAGCTGGATGTGAAAGGCAGGAAAGGTGTGGAAATCTCAAGGCGATACTTATATCAAATAGAAAACACATTATTCTGAAAGCAATAGGTTCTGCAGATGCTGAGTCCAGAGCAAGACACACAAAATGTGGAGGAACTCAGCAGGTCAGGCAGGGTCTACGGAAGGGAATAAGCGGTCGACGTTTTGTCGGGTTGAGACTCTTCATAAAGGATGAGACAGGAAAGGGGCAGAAGCCAGAATAAGCTGGGGAGAGTAGAAGGAGTACAAGCTGGCAACTGATAGGTGAAACCAGGTAAGGAGGTGCGGGATGAACCCCGGGAGCAGATCGAAGGAAGAGGCAAAGGGCTGAAAAAGGAGTCTGCTGGGAGGAGTAAAGTAGACCTAGGGAGGAAGGAAAAGAGGAGGGGCATCAGAGGGAAGTGACGAGCAGAAGAGCAGGAGTAAGGAGGGAGCCCGAAACGGAGAGAAGAGGGATGAGGGAGAAATTACTGGAAGTTAGAGAAATCAATGTTCATGCCACCAGGTTGGAGGTTACCCAGATGGAATATGAAGTGTTACTCCTCAAGCATGATTGTGGTCTCATTTTGGCAATGCAGGAGGCCATGGACCGACATGTCAAAGGTTTCTAAAGTACATTTAATGTCAGAGAAATGAATACAATATACATCCTGAAATGCTTTTCCTTCGCAATCGTCCACAAAAACAGAGGAGTGACCCAAAGAATGAATGACAGTTGAACGTTAGAACCCCGAAGTCCACTCCCCCACCCCCAGCTCCCTTACCTCCCGTGCGTAAGAGGCAGCAAGCAACGATCTCTCTTGCCCTCACCAGCAAAAAAAAAAGCATCAGGAACCGCTACTGAGCACTCGAACACGAGCTAAAGCAACAGCAAAGACACAGACTTGCAGTACTCCAGAGACTACGGGTTCGCCCGGTATTCAACATACCACAGGCTCTCTCTAATCAGGGAGAAAGATGTCTCCGTTTCACATGTCAGAACGGGAATGGGGATGGGAAGTAGAAATAAAATGGGAAATCCTTCTTGTTGTGGTGGACAAAGCAAAGCAAAATTATCCTGCCCAAAACCTTTTTCAGGACTGACAGAGTAAATAGAGTTTTATTTGTGGGGAAACTGCTTTATTTGATCAGAGAATGGTAGAGTGGCATGCTTGGTAGGTGATGGCCAAGATCATGAAAATGGTGCCTGGGAACAGGTACAAAAACTGCTGGATTGGATAACTGGCATGGATTCACAGTTCCTTGAAAGTGGCATCATAGGTAAATAGGGTCAAAAAAAGAGATTTTGGCAATTTTGGCATAAATCAGAGGACTGGTGAAGTTGTACAAGACATTGGTGAGGCCAAATTTGGAGTACTGTGTGCAGTTCTGGTCATCTACCTAAAGGAAAAATATCAATAATATTGAAAGATTACAGAGAAAATTTACAAGGATGTTGTTGGGACTCGAGGACCTGAGGGAGAAGGAAAAGATGAATAGGTTAGGAAAATGAGGGGAGATTTGACAGTGGTATACAAAATTGTGATGGGTATAGATAGGTAGATGCAAGCAGGCATTTTCCCCACTGAGGTTCGGTGGGACTAGAACTAGAGGTCATATGATAAGTTGAAATATATAAAAGGAGATCCTAAGGGAGAACATCATCCCTCAGAGGGATGAATGAGTGTGGAATGAGCTTCCAATGGAAATTGTGGATGCAGGTTCAATTGCAACACTTAAGAGAAGTTTGGATCAGTACATGGATCAGAAGGGTATGGAGGGCTGTGGTCCAGGTGCAGGTTAATGGGGTTAGGCAGAATACTAGTACAGCAAGGACTAGTAAGGACTGAAGGATCTACTTTATGGTGGCATGTTCTATGACTCGATGACTCTAAATGTAAATCACTCCAATGAAACTACACCAGCGTTAGCCTCTGTCAGGCACTAAGTACAGACATCCCACTTTTTAAAACTTGCATTGGTATCGCTTATTCTTGACACACACACCAGGATACAATGAAAAGCTTGTCTTTCACACTGTTCATGCAGATCAAAATCATAAGACATAGGAGAAGAATTAGGCCATTCAGCCCATCAGCCATCTTCTGCTGTTCCATCACTGATATACAGAATTATCCTTTTCAACCCCATTCTCCTGTCTTCTCCCCTTAATTTTTGATGTCTTGAATAATCAAGAACATATAAACCCCCACTTCAAATATACCCACTGTCTTGGCCTCCACAGCCATCTGTGGCAATGAATTCCACTGATGTACCTCCCTCTAGCTAAAGAAATTACTCCTCATCTCTGTTCTAAATGGACGTCCTTCTATTCTGAGGCTGTGCCCTCTGGTCCTAGACTCCCCCACTACAGGAAGCATCTTCTCCACATCCACTCTATCTAGAATGACCTGTTTCCATGCCATACAACTCTTTGATAGCTCTCTGACCCTCATTCGGTGGAGAGGCATGGAGAACAGAGATTTAAATGGTTCTGATTAGGATGATTAGTTGATGGAGAAGATCATGAGAGGCAGGATTTATGTACATTTGGAGATGCATAATCTGATAAGGAATAGTCAGCACAGCTTTATGCAAGGCTCCGGCCCCTTGGCATGAAATTTTAGCAGTGTACTTTGTGAAAGGCAGGTCTTGCCTTACGTGCATGAAGGTTGGTGACCAGTGGTGTGCCTCAGGGATCTGCTCTGGGACCCCTACACTTCATGATTTTTATAAATGACCTGGATGCAGAAGTGGAGGGATGGGTTAGTAAATTTGCTGATGACACAAAGGTTGGAGGTGTTGTGGATAGTGTGGAGGGCTATGAAAAATTACAGTGAGACATTGATAGGATGCAAAACTGGGCTGAGAAATGGCAGATGGAGTTCAACCTAGATAAGTGTGAGGTGGTTCATTTTGGTAGGTCAAATATGATGGCAGAAAATAGTATTAATTAATGGTAAGATTCTTGGCAGTATGGAGGATCAGAGGGATCTTGGGTTCCGAGTCCATGGGACACTCAAAGCTGCTGCGCAGGTTGACTCTGTCGTTAAGAAAGCATGGCCTTCATCCATCATGGGATTGAGTTTAGGAGCTGAGAGGTAATGTTGCAGCTATATAGGACCCTGGTCAGCCCCCACTTGGAGTACTGTGCTCAGTTCTGGTCGCCTCACTACAGGAAGGATGTGGAAGCCATAGAAAGGGTGCAGAGGAGATTGACAAGGATGAAGCCTGGATTGAGGAGCATGCCTTATGAGAATAGATTGAGTGAACTCAGCCTTTCCTCCTTAGAGCGACAGAGGATGAGAGGTGACCTGATAGAGGTGTATAAGATGATGAGAGGCATTGATCGTGTGGATAGTCAGAGGCTTTTTCCCAGGGATGAAATGGCTAGCATGAGAGGGAACAGTTTTGAGGTGCTTGGAAGTAGGTACAGAGGAGATATCAGGGGTAAGTTTTTCCTTTTTTTTTTTACGTAGAGAGTGGCGAGTGCGCGGAATGGGCTGCCAGCGACGGTGGTGGAGGCGGATATGATAGGAGTCTTGTTTAAGAGTCCTGACAGGTATATGAAGCTCAGAAAAATAGAGGGCTATGGGTAACCCTGGGTAATTTCTAAGGTAAGAACATGCTCGGCACAGCTTTGTGGGCTGAAGGGCCTGTATTGTGCTGTAGGTTTTCTATGTTTTCTATGTCTATGTTTATGCCCGGGGCCATGTGCATTTACTCACTAACACTTGTCCTCATTTTACCCACTGCCTGCTGGCCAGAGAAAATGAGCTGAAGTTTTCCTTCCTTCTTCAGGACAACTCCATGACTGCTGCTGTGCACTGCGACCTGTCACATAGCTCCAAACGTAACTTGGAAAGATACAGAGATGTAGAAACATAGAGCAACTTACAGTCACCCAGAAATCAATTGCCCCACGACATGGATACGAGGTAAGATTCAATCCCCTCCTTTGCGCCTTGCTATGCATAGTCTCTGCAGATATCCCCAATCAAGGACAAATTAATTATCAAACTACATATGTCACCATCTACCACCCTGAGATTCATTTTCTTGTGGGCATTTACAGCAGAACAGAGACACACAATAGAATCAATGCAAAACTAGAACTGTGCAAACACACAAAAATAAATAAATAAATAAATAAATAATACTGAGAATGCAAGTATGCTGCACACATGCTCCCACTCATGGTCAATGCCAATAGAAAGATCCTGGTGATTCTACCTTGGTAGTTTACACCGAAGCATTAAAACCAGCAAAATTGTACCTCAGCAGCTAACAGACCACTCCCCAGATCTCCTGAAGTCATAGAAATCAGCTAAAATGTGTGGAATTTTCACCACAGGTGGAAATCAATAGACTTGGGTCTAACACGTTATATATACCGGTAACTGATGATCTTTATAATCAGATATCAGAATCAGATCCATAATCAGGTTCATCATCACAGATAGATGTGAAATTTTGTTATTTTGTGGTAGCAGTGCAAAACATAAAATTTACAAGTTACAAAATTAAATACATTTCTTTAATTTTGCATTGATTCTATTATGTGTCTTTGTTCTGCTGTGAAAGCCCAGAAGAAAATGAATCTCAGGGTGGTAGATGGTGACATATGTAATTTGATAATAAATTTACACTGAACTTTGAGGCAGTTTTTTCATTTTTGCAGAGTGGTATTTCTTTTTAGAGGATTGCATATTCTCACCAAACACAACCGGTAAAAAAATACATCTGAGCAGAAAAGCCAGAAATGCAACAGGACACGTCGACACAATTTGCATCAGCACCCATGTTTGTACATAGATGGAAACAGCTTGCACAACACTTTTACATGAGCATAACACGATTGAAAGCTTCACTCCAAGTGTTACCATGGAGACAAAGCATCTCCTGGCTAAGTCTATACATGTTACTTATGGTTGTACACTCCTGGCTGTGATTTATCTCCTCGAGTTTAGTGGTTGAAGTAGATATTGATTTTACAACAATGAAACTACAAGGCTCCTGAACCAGTGTGGATAACTTCACTCTGACACTGAATTGTTTCCATATTCTACGGACCTTTGTTCAATGACTGTACAACTCATTATTTACTACTAATTTTTCTTTTTTGTACTTGAACAGTTTGTCTTTCTTTCACACATTGGTTGTTTGTCAGTCTTTGTGTGTGATTTTTAACTATTTGTTTATTATTTAGAGATACAGCATGGAACAGGTTTTTCCAGCCCTGTCAGCCACACTGCCCAGCGACCCATCTACTGAACGCCACCCTAGTCACAGGACAACTTACAATGGCCAATTAACCTACTAACTGATATGCCTTTGGACTGTGGGAGGAAATCAGAGTACCCAGAGGAAACTCACAAGGTCCCGGGGAGAAACATACGAACTCTTTACAGACAGCGACAGAATTGAACTCCGGACTCTGACGCCCGTGCTATAATAGTGTCATGCTAACCGCTGCGCTAACGTGGCTCCCAGCTCGTCTTCTTCTGCACATTGGTTGGCGGTCAGTCTTCATTGATTCTGCCCCTTTTTGGTTTTATTTTGAATGCCTGCAAGAAAGTGAATCTCAGGGAATCGAAGGACATATTTGTACTTTGATAATAAGTTGACTTTGTACTTTGAACTGCAGTTCCACAGGTTTTCCAACACAATGATGCAATACAATAATGTGGCTTCCAACGTGTTGAGATATTATCCTTCGATTTTCTACTGCAAGTACCAACAGTAGTATGCAAGCCATACGAAGACATTACTGAAATGTGATAAATGTGTCAAATGTGTCAAAGTGTGTGTATACACACACACACACACACACACACACACACACACACACACACACACACACACACACACACACACACACACACACACACAAACTATATCTGATATATTTTTTGCAGGCTTTCAGAGTAAGTAGAACCACAATAGAATCAATGAAAGACCACACATAACAAGATGGACAAGCAAACAATGTGCAAAAACAGCAAACTGTGCAAATACAAAAACAGAAATAACAAACAAAATACTAATAAATAAATAAACAATAAATATCAAGAACGTGAGATGAAGAATGCTTGAAAGTGAGTTCATTGGTTGTGGGAAAGATCAGTGTTGGTGTGAGTGAAATTGAGTAAAGTTTTCCCATCTGGTTCAAAGAGCAATGTCACCACCAGGTTTCAAGAACAAATTTGATATGTCACAAAACTAACAAATATCTACTGGTGTGCAATGGAAAGCATTCTAACTTGTTGCATCACCGTCTGGTATAGAGGGGCTAATCGCACAGGATCGGAAAAAGCTGGGGAGGGATGCAAACTCAGCCAGTGCTATCATGGGCACTAGCCTCCCCAGCACCGAGGACATCTTCAAAAGGTGATGCCTCTGATGCACCATCAATAACTCACTCTGAGACTTAAAAGCGAGATATCGGCTTTTATTGACTGGAAGAAGGAACGAGTAGTGAGTGACCACCATACTACATCCTGGAGACTGAGAGGCCGGGCTCAGACCTCCATCACCTTTATACAGGGGTCAGTGGGAGGAGCCACAGGAGCAGTCATCAGGGGGCGTGTCCAGACAGGTATATGTAGTTCACCACAGCCTCAAAAAGGTGGCGTCCATCATTGAGGATCCTCGTGCTCTCTCCTTATTACCACAGTCAGAGAGGAGGTACCAGAGTATGAAGACACGCACTCGGCACTTTAGGAGAATTTTCTCCCCTGCCATCAGATTTCTAAACAGACAAATTTCACGACATTTGTCAGTGATAATAATCCTGATTCTGAACTACTTCATTTCAACCATTTAGCTCTGGAACCAACCAGCAAAACCCTAGTCACTAGTTTAGCAACACCATGACCACTTTGATCGCTCTACTCTAAAATAGATACTCTTGTTCTAAGTGTATTCTTTCTTGGGGTGGCACAGTACCCTTGGTAGGTCGACAGGTAGAATGGTCCACCCGTCCTCCAGGCTTGGGGGTGGGGGTGGGGGGGTGGTTCGGTTCAGAACAACCCTCACTGATCAAACAAAACTGGTACGGAAACAGCAATGAGGAATCCTTCTACATCCGAGTGCGACAGAATTCCTGAGTCTCCATGCAGGACTTGCATGACTGACAGCAGTGAAGACCAAGAGGAAGCTACCGACACGATGAAGGAAGCCCTGGGCACCGCCAGAAATGGAGGAACTTCATCGCTGCCCTAAACACCAGCGGTGTACTGGGCAGTAAGTAAGCAGGTCATTCAAGTTCAGTTGATTGTCATTCAACCATGCACATGTATACCGCCAAACGAAACAGCGTTCCTCCAGACCAAGGTGAGCAACCTTAGCTCGTCTAACTCACACACACACACACACAACATATAAAATATAACCTCATAAATAAATTTACAAATAATTAGCTGCATTTATGACACAAGTTAAAAAGTAAACAGTATAAATCTGCTGGCATTTTATGAGACATGTAGCCAATATGTGAATATGAGAAACCAAGTGTTATTCTGTGATGTTGCCATGGAATCTCCTCATTCATTTGTTTATCCAGTTCCACCCAGTGAACTGAGATTCATCTTACAGACGCTGCTGTTGGAATGAGTGGGTGTTTTCAACTCAGACTCGACTCTCTGAGAAACCTTTTCAACAGATTTGTGATCGTAAGCACCACAGGATCTGGAATACTCATGAGCCAGTCCACCAGCTCTCCAAACCATGCACCAAAACAAGGTTAATATGTTGAATTTGCCAGGTGAGAGGTTTTCCCAAACGGTGAATCACAATCAGGTTTTTTTTTTTTAAATCACTGACGTACGTCATGAAATGCCTCCTGATAAAGGGTCTCGGCCCGAAACATCGACTGTTCATTCCTCTCCACAGGTGCTTTCTGACTTGCTGAGTTCCTCTAGCAGTGGTGTATTTCACAAGTATTTCACATCTTTACTGAGTTCATCATCTGGTTCAAATAAAACTGAGTATCTTACAAAAGAAGTAGGCAAAAGAGTTTTCTTATAACGTTATGAGTCCTGATGAAGTGTCTCAGCCTGAAACATCAAATGTTTATTCCTCTCTATAGATGCTGCCTGACCTACAGAGTTCCTTCAGCATTTTGTGTGTTACTCTGGATTTCCAGCATCGGCAGAATCTCTTGTGTTTATGTCATGAAATTGGTTGTTTTGTGGCGACAGTACGGTGCAAGACATAAAAAGGAATAGCAAGGTAGTGTTCATGAGTTTATGGACTGTTCAGCGATCTGATTGCAGAGAGGAAAAAACTGTTCCTGAATCATTGACTGTGAGTCTTCAAGCTCCTGTACCTTCTCCCTGATGATAGTAATGAGAAGAGGGTGCGTCCTGGATGGTGAGCATCCTTAATGATGGATAAACACAAGAGGTTCTGCTGGAAATCTTCAGCAATGCACACAAAATGCTGGAGGAACTCAGCATATCAGGCAGCATCTACGGAAGAGAATAAACACTCGACATTTTGGGCTGAGACACATCACCAGGACTGGAAAAGAAGAGGGCAGAAGCCAGAATAAGAAGTTGGGTGGAGGAGAGGGTTGTGAAGGAACACAATCTGGCAGGTGAAACCAGGTGGGGGAAGATGGAGAGGTGGGGAGAGGATTGAAGTTTCTCTAACTTCTGATCATTTCTCCCCTGCTCCCTCCTTCTCTTTTTACACTCCCCTCCATAGATACTGCCCGACTTGCTGGGCTCCTCCAGCATTTTGTGTATGTTCCTTAATGATGGATGCTGCCTTCTTAGGCAGTACCTTTTTGAAGACGTCCTCGAAGCGGAGAGGGCTGTGTCTTTTGGGAGCTGGCTCAGTCTACAACCCCCTGCAGCCTCTTTCCGTCCTGCACATAGGAATGGTTGAAATAGTGGCCCTGTTTACAGCAGGCTTCATGGATGAGTGCTGCCATCTGCTGAAGGCTGATTGGAGATATATGGGGTAGACGAGCAGGGATGTTGTGAAACGCAACTGCTTTGAAGTGAAGGCCAAGTGTATTGTCATTGTGTAGGTATGCACGGGTGCAATGGAAATCTTGTACCAGTGTCACATGCATGTGGCATCATATATAGGGCACTCACACAAAAACATAAACATGTGCAATATTTCACAAGAAAACGCAATTAGAATGAAAAATGTATGAATGCATGTGCCGCCCAAAAATTTCTGGAGGATCCCAGCGGGTTAAGCAACATCTATGGAGATGAATAAACAGTTGACGTTTTATCAGGATTTTGAATCATTACATCATCGGACATGAAAGGTAATATAGGTTTTTGCAAATAAAACAAAGTGAGGCGTTTAATCCATAATGAAACACGTAACACATTTTACTGAATTCCAAAACCTAAAATCAAAAGCACACTAAAAATCTTTACGTGACCACCACATCACATCAGACCAGCCTCTTAAAGCGAAACCCCAACTCGATGTCTGTGATTGAGAATTTCTCTCAATTAGATTCCCTACAGTAATATTCAAAGTTCACTGTTCAAAGTACCCCTGCGACCTGGTGTCCTGTGGTGAATCGTGTCAATGATGTCTGCTCTCTGGAGAGGGAGCTCCCAAGATAGAGAAAGCGGTTCATGTTTTCTAGGGAACCCTTGTGGTTGGAAGACGGTGTTGTATGCCCCCAGACAGTTTAGAGTTAGCATTATTTGTCACATGTCTATCAAAACAGAGTGAAATGCATTGTTTGTGTCAAATCAAAGCGACAAGGATTGTGCTGGGCAGCTCTCAAGTGTCGCTACATTTTGAGTACCAACATAACATGCCCATAAATTAATAACCCTAACCCTTATGCTTTTGTAATGTTGCAGGAAACCCACATGGTCACAGGGAGGACAAAGTCCTTACAGACAGTGGCAGGAATTATGCCAGTGTAAAGCCCTGAACTAACCGTTATGCTATATGGTGCTGCTCTAGTTTGGTACAAAACTAACTTAGAGTGTGATGTTTCATGTCCTGGGACAGAAGCATTGTCAGAGGGTAGTGTTGCATGTCCCCGGGACCGGTTGGGACAGAACTCGTTTTTCCCTTCACCCGTCTAGTCGTTTTATGTCAAGCCACTCCTCCAGCTTGTGACCACATCGATGGACTGCGCAGAGCCGTCTCAGATACTGGTGAGAGGACATGTTTGGACTAGGTGGAGGACGTCCTGGGTTGGGGCATCACAGGGGGCAAGCTGGGGTTTGTTGGGCACCCCAATGGTGTAGTGTTTGCACTGTTTTGGCATGTCAACTTCAGAGTCTATTCACGGCTGTCCAGTTTTTTCTGGTAGCTGTAGCAAAGCCTGGGAGGAGCGAGGTGGGGTCATCGATCAGATCTCCACTGGGGAACATGTTGGTGCGCCAGTACTGACATCATTCTGTGTGCTCGTCATAGGAGTCACGGTTTGTAGCTAATGCTTTGTGTCTATTGTTATTCTCCTCTACATCACCAAGACTTGACACAGATTGGGGAGACCTCTGTCAAGCACCTTCTGCCGCAAAGGTTAGGACCTCAATTGGACTTCCTATTCTGACATGTCTGCCTATGGTCTCCTGTACTGCCTGGATGAGGCTAATCTTGGGTTGGAGGAGCAATGCCTCATGTTCCATTTGGGTAGCCTACAACCTGATGGCATGAACTTCCATTTCTCCAACTTTATTTCTCCCCTCTTCCTCCTCCTCTCTTTTTTCCATTTCCCATTCTAGTTGCTTTCTCACCCCTTTACCTCCACACCTACCTATCTTCTTCTTCCTCTGGTTCCTCTCCCCTTTGCCTTTCTTCCATAGTCCACTGTCCTCTCCCATTCATCTCCTCCTCTTTCTTTGGTCCTTTATCTCTTCGACCTGTCTCCTCCCAGCTTCCTTCTTCATCCCCACCCACCTACCCTCTCCCTCGTCTGGTCTCACCTACCAGCTGCCAGCTTGTACTCCTCACCCACCCCTCACCCCCACCTTCTTATGTGGAAGCTTCAGAGAGGGTACAGAAGGGATTTACCCGGATGCTGCCCGGATAGGTTGAGCAAGCTCATTTTTTCTCTCTTTGGAGCAATAGAGGATGAGAAGTGACTTCATGGAGGTGTTCAAGATGATAAGAGGCATAGATAGAGGGTCACCCAGTGCCTTTATCCTTGTTAATATGAGAGAACATATTTTAATGTGAGTGGAGGAAAGTGCAGGGAGTATCAGAGGTAAGTTTTGTATAGAGAATGGTGAGTGCATGGAACACCCTTCCAAGGGTGGCATTAGAGGCAGATACATCAGGGACATTTAAGAGACTCTTAGATAGACACAAAGATAAAAGTAGAAGACTACATGGAAGAAAAGGGTTAGATTGATCTTAGAATAGGTTTAAAGGTTGACACAACATCATAGTCCAAAGCAAGATGATAATCTGTATAATACTGTTCTATGTTCTGTGTGCATATATACACAAGTGTACTAATTATAAGTTTGTAAATGCAAGTGCTACGTACTTGTGTTTGCTTGTGATTGTGTAGTAATTTAGTGTAAATATAATTGTTTTGCATGTGTTTTATATATAATCTATGCATGTGTATGACCGTGTGTTCCTATGTCCACTTGCATGTACCGCAGTGTACATTCATCTATGTTGTGTACTCACCAGGATCACTATTCTGTTCTTGGAACCATTATATAGAGTTTAATTCATTTTTGGTGCAGCGGGTGAATGGTTGGCTGATTTTTATGATGATGGTACTTCCCTGTGTATGACTCACATTTTTTCTGATAAATGTGTGATTTAAGATGGCTTCCAATTCATCTTTTGAGCTCATAAATGCCACTAGCAGTGAGTTCCAAGGTAGCCAGCTATGGAAATTGACTTTTAAAACCAGATTTAAAATAGAACAATGACAAAAGCTGGTAGTAAGTCAGAAATGAAATATGTTGTGTCACTTATTAAAGCTGAGCTATTGCAAGTAAACGTTTATTAAAGAGCATGGATGTATGTAGTCCAATGTGTTCTGAATATTTTTAAAAATGCTGTGATTCACAGCAATAGAAACCTGTTAAAAATAGTTTCAAAGAATTTATTATGAGCAATAGTTTTATTTTGGTTTGTTTCTTTTTTGAAAATGAGTATTTTTAATCACCATTTTTGTTTTGAAATCTGACTATGGGGAAATTTCCCTGCCCTGTATGGATAGGAACATAATGGGCCTTCTGAATCATTATAAACAAACCCAGCTGTCTTATAGATGGATGTTCAGCCTAATAATCGAGGGGGGTAGTTATTCCCTGACCTCAGGAGTTTTGGATTAGTGTCCACATTTGTTATTTTTCCTCATAGTTTAACCTTTCCTCTGCTTGCTTGTATTTTTATACAGTCACGCATACAAAACGCTAGAGGACCCTTCATCATCAAATGCTGATGAAGGCCTTGGCCCAAAATGTATGTACTTCCATATACAACCGTGAGATTCATTTTCTTGCAATAAATCCATAACAGATTAATAACCATAGTAGAATCATCGAAAGACCACACCAACTTGGGCATTTAACCAGCCTGCAATGGACAATAAACTTTGCAAATACAAAAAGAAAGAAATAATAATAATGATAAATAAATAAGCAATAAAAACCAAGAATATGAGATGAAGAGTCCTTGAAAGTAAATCTATAGGTTTTAGGAACATTTCAATCATAGGGCAAGTGAAGTTGAGTGAAGCCCCTTTGGTCAAGAGCCTGATGGTTGAGGGGTAATAACTGTCCCAGAACCTGGGGGTTTGCGTCCTGAGGCTCCTGTACCTTCTTCCTGATGGCAGCAGGGAGAAGAGACCATGATCTGGGTGGTGGGGGTCCCTGATGATGGAGGCTGCTTTCCTGTGACAGTGTTTCATGTAGATGTGCTCAATGGTGGCGAGGGCTTTATCCATGATTAGACTGGGTCATAGCTGTTACCTTTTGTAGGATTTTCCATTCGAGGGCATTGGTGTTCCCATACCAGGATGTTATGCGCTGCCAGTCAATATACTCTCCACCACATATCTATAGAAGTTAATCAAAGTTTTCAATGCTGAAGCTTCGCACATTCCTGAGAAAGTAGAGGTGCCGCCGTGCTCTCTTCGTAATTGCACCTATGTGCTGGGCTTGGAACAGGTCCTCTGAAATAATAACACCGGAGAAGTTAAAGTTGCCGAGCCTTTCCGTTTCAGATCCTCTGATGAGGACTGGCTGGTGGACCTCTGGCTTTTCTCCTCCTGACGTAAATAATCAGCTCCTTGGTCTTGCTGACATTGAGTGAGCGGTTGTTGTTGTTGTGGCACAATTCAACCAGATTTTCAGTCTCCTTCCCATATGTTGCCTGGGTTTCAGTTAGATCCATCCTCAATCTTCTAAATTCCAGCCCAAAGGTTTCAATTGCCTCTCATTCCCAGCATCATTCTCATGAACCTCCTCTGGACTGTCTCCAATGCCAGCACGTCCTTTCTTAGATAAGGGGCCCAAAACTGCTCACAATACTCCAAGTGAGGCCTGATGAATGTCTTACAAAGCCTCAGCATTACCTCCTTGCTTTTATATTATAGTCCTCCCGAAATGAATGATAACATTGCATTCCCTTTCCTTCTCACCGACTCAGCCTTCAGGGAATCCTAAGCAAAAGAAAGTCAGCAGATGCTGGAAATCCAAGCAAGACACACAAAATGTGGAGGAGCTCAGCAGGCCAGGGGGGCATACATGGATGAATATAGTCGATGTTTCCGGGCGAGACTCTTCATGAAAGGTCTCGGCCTGAAACATCGACTATTTCTTTTCCATAGATGTTGCCTAGCCCGCTGAGTTTCTCCAGCATCGTGTGTGTGTTGCAAGGACCCCCAACTCCCTGCGCACCTCTGATTTTTGAATTTTCTCCCTATTTAGAAAGTAGTCTATGCTTTAATTCCTTCTACAAAATTACAACATCTTTTTGTTTCCTAAACCATCTCTCCGAGGAAGACACTCCGAGAATTACTGAGCTCTGTAAAGAATAAGCGCTCTCATTTTAGTCGCAAACCTGCTGTTTAGGTAGATAAATACAGGTGTTCATTTGGCAAGCTACACTGCCACCTAGTGTCAGCACTTACTTTACTGCATTTACAAAGCAACTTCTTTAGAACATTAGCAGGACCAAGAAGTCTTTTTCTCTTTAATCATAAAAAATATAGTTCATGAATCAGGCTGAACCATTGCTTCCATATCTTATAGAACATAAAACTTTATAGCACTGTACAGGCCTCTGGGCTCACAATGTTCTGTCGACATTTCAACCTATTCTAAGATTAATCTAACCATTCCCTTCCAAGTTAGTTTTATCATTCATGTGCCTATCTAAGAGTTTCTTAAATATCCCTATTTTACCTTCCTCTATCACCACCTCTGGCACTGCATTCCACACACTTACTATTCTCTGTGTAAAAAAAACTACCTCTGACATCACCCCCCTCCCCCACTTTTCACTAATCACCTTAAAATTAAGCCCCTTGTATTAGCCATTTCCACCCAGGGAAAAAGTCTCTGGCTTTCAGCACAGAGAGGATTTCTGATTTATGAAAGATTTCTGAATTACAAAAGATTTATAAACTATGAAGGATTTCCAAACACAGAAGCTGGAGATTTCTGTTCTTTGTGGTGGAGAGTACATTGACTGGCTGCATCACAGCCTGGAATGAAAACACCAATGCCCTTGGATGGAGAATCTTACAGAAAGTCGTGGATACAACCCAGTCCATCACGGGTCAAGCCCTCCGCACCACTGAGCACAATTACACGAAGCATTGTCCCAGGAAAGCAGCATCTATCATCAGGGACCTCTGCCATCCAGGTCATGCTCTCTTCTCACTGCTGCCATCAGGAAGGAGTTACAGGAGCCTCAGGACTCACACCATAGGTTCAGCAACAGTTATTACCTCTCAGTCATCAGGTTCTTGAACCAGAGGGGATAACTTCACTCAACTGAACTGTTCCCCACAAGCTATGGACTCACTTTCAAGGACTCTTCATCTTATGTTCTCAATATTTATTGCTTATTTATTTATTATTATTTCTTTATGTTTGTATTTGCACAGTTTGTTGTCTTTTGCACACTGGTTGAACACCCAAATTGGTGTGGTCTTGCATTGCTTTTATTATGGTTATTATTCTATTTTGGATTTATTGGTATGCCCACAAGAAAATGAATCTCAGGGTTGTTTATGGTAACATATATGTACTTCGAAAATAAATCTTCTTTGAACTTTGAATTCTGGTTCTTCTTTCTGTCATCCTCCTTGCCATTCCTAACCATCCCCAATACTTTCTACTATTTATACTGTTTTGCTACTAGTTGACATTATCTGCATATGATGTTTTCCAGTACCTTTGCTGGGATAAAGTAATTCACACAAATGGTCTAAAAGGTTCTGGGGATGAGATCCCAGACACACAAAATTAATACTGTGAGGGCTGACTCTCCAAGTACACAAATGTCCCAATTATTGATTGATCAACTATACATGTTTAATGTGCTAAGTGACAAAAGTAGTTTGATCTACAAACATCCTTGAACACAGTAACAATGGTGCAAATAACTTAGCTGATGTTGTCGGGTTTGGCGCAGATTAATTAACATAACCCTGTGGTCTTACATTGATCAAACATGGGCCTCATTCTTTACTTGTTTACAACAAGAAGCTGAATATTGATTAGAAGTTTAACTTTGTCAAAAAGCAGCTCTGACATTTTGGAAAGTTATACAGCTGCGCCAGAGAGCTGAGGTTAGCAGTAAGCTTTTCAGATGCTGAAAAGTGAATATCCATCACATTTTCAAATCAACTCTCATCTTCCTTCACTCCAGAGAGAAAAATCCTAACTCGATCAACCTATCAACATAAGAAATGCTCTCTAGTCCATGCAGCATCCTTGTAAGTCTCCTCTACATCCTCCCTAAAGCTTCCACATTCTTCCTGTAACAAGCAACCAGAATTGGAAACTTCCTTTGGAAAAAATAGATTACTTTGGAATAAAGAATAGAACACTCATTCCGAATTCTTTATCAGTCATTGTTAATGCCTCCATCTCTTCCCCTCAGTCTGACAGCTGTTAACAATTCTAAAAAATTTCTCCCAGATGTGAGTGATTACAAACATCTACATTTCCCAACCCTCAACAATAAGATAATTAGAGCTTTTCTGTCAGCTTTGGAAATCAACTCACATCTCTTTTTTAAAAAAAAGTAAAATTAGAATCAGAATCAGATTTAAAATCACTGGCATATGTGGTGAAATTTGGATCTTGTCCAGTCTTCCCTTCCCACTAATCTCCCTCTTGGTACTTATCCCTGCGACTAAAGTGTTATACTTGCCCATTCACTTCCTCTCTCACCTCCATTCAGGGCCCCAAACAGTCCTTCTAGATGAGGCAACACTTCACCTGCAAATCTGCTGGGTCATCCATTGTGTCCAGTGCTCCCAATGCAACCTCCTCTAGGTTGGGGAGACCTGTCGTGAATTGGGGGACCATTTCATCGAGCATCTCTGCTCCATTCGCCAAAAGCAGAACTGCCCCGTGACCAAACATTTTAATTCCAATTCCCATTCTGACATTTAAAAAGCAGACACGAGGAAATCTGCAGATGCTGGAAATTCAAGCAACACACAGAAAATGCTGGTGGAACGCAGCAGGTCAGGCAGCATCTATAGGGAGAAGACCATTCTGACATGCTGGTCCATGGCCTCTTCTTGGCATAAGCTGGAGGAGCAACACGTTATAATCTGTTTGGATAGTCTCCAACCTGATGGCATGAATATTGATTTCTCCTTCTGATAAAAAAGAATTACCTTCCCCTTTCCCCCTCTTCTATTCTACACTCTGGCCTCTTACCTTTTCTTACCTGTCTATCACCTCCCCATGGGTCCCCTCCTTTCTTTTCTCCTATGGTCCATTCCCCTCTCCTATCAGATTCCTTCCTCTTTAACCCTTTAAACTTTCCTACCTACTTATCACCTTCTATCTGTCCTCCTTCCCTTTCCCCACCTGTTTATTCCAGCATCTTCCCCCCCCCCTCCTCTCCAGTCCTGAAGAAGGGTCTCAGCCCAAAATGTTGACTGCTTATTCACTTCCATAGATGCTGTCTGACAATAGACAGTAGGTGCAGGAATAGGCCTTTTGGCCCTTCTAGCCAGCACTGCCATTCACTGTGATCATAGCTGATCATACACAATCAGTACCCCATTCCTGCCCTCTCCCCATATCCCTTGACCCTGCTATCTATGAGTATCTAACTCTCTCTTGAAAGCATCCAAAGACTTGGCCTCCACTGCCTTCTGGGGCAGAGCATTCCACATATCCACCACTCTCTAGGTGAAAAAGTTTTTCCGCATCTCTGTTCTAAAGGGCCTACCCCTTAATCTTAAACTGTGGCCTCTAGTTCTGGACTCACCCATCAGCAGGAACATGCTTCCTGCCTCCAGTGTGTCCAATCCCTTAATAATCTTATATGTTTCAATCAGATCCCCTCTCATTCTTCTAAATTCCAGTGTATACAAGCCCAATCACTCCAATCTTTCAACATATGACATTCCTGCCATTCCGGGAATTAACCTTGTGAACCTACGCTGCCTCCCTCAACAGCAAGAATGTCCTTCCTCAAATTTGGAGACCAAAACTGCACACGATACCCCAGATGTGGTCTCACCAGGGCCCTGTACAGCTGCAGAAGGACCTCTTTACTCCTATACTCAATTCCTCTTGTTATAAAGGCCACCATGCCATTAGCTTTCTTCACTGCCTGCTGTACCTGCACACATGCTTTCATTGACTGATGTACAAGAACACCTAGATCTCGTTGTACTTCCCCTTTTCCTAACTTGACTCCATTTAGATAGTAATCTACCTTCCTGTTCTTGCCACCAAAGTGGATAACCTCACATTTATCCACATTAAACTGCATCTGCCATACATTCGCCCATTCACCTAGTTTGTCCAAGTCACCCTGCATTCTCATAACATCCTCCTGATGTTAGCTCCTGCTTAGCTCCTCCAGCATTTTGTGTGTTGTTGTTGTAAAATCTGTTGTTTTGTGGCAGCAGTGCATTACAATACATGACAATAAAATCAATTACATTTCAATAACAAATTAAATTAAATGGGTAGGGCAAAAACAAAGAATAAAAACAGTGAGTGAATGTGCATGTGTTCACTGACCATTCTGAAATATGTCAGTGGAGGGGAAGAAGTCATTCCTAGAACATTGAACAGAACAGGAACAGGCTGTTCAGCTCACAATGTTGTGTCAAACCAATTAAATTAGCAATCAAACGGCCAACTAATCTGGTCTGTTTACACAACATCCATATCCTTCTATTTTCCTCACATTCGTGTGCCTATCCAAATGTCTCTTTAAAGTCCCTAATATTACTGCCTCTACTGCCAACCCAGGCAGTTCACCACTCTCTGTATAAAAAGACTTGCACCTCACATCTTGTTTGAAATTACCTCCTTTCACCTTAAATGCCTCTTTTATTAAACATTTCTACCCTTGGGAAAATATATTATCTGTCTACGCTATCTATGTTTCTGATAATCTTATAAGCCTCTATCAGATCTTCACTGCTATTTATTAAGCGCGAGAATCTGCTACTATTACTAGACCTGTGTCTTACCACGTGCTTTGTCTTCTATGGCCAACTGTACGACAAATCAAGGGCAGACCAATGAGATCGCCTATCTCAAGACTCATGGCCGAAGTAGTCACGCAGCGACTGGAGCAAATAGTTCGGCCAAGACTATGGATTCGGCATGTGGATGACACATTTGTCATTATCAAGTGCGCTACATTGGATGGGACACACCAACCGATCAACAGCATCTTTACCGGAACCAAGTTTACCAGAGAAGAGGAGAATAACAGCTGACTTCCATTCTTAGACTAGTCAAAGGCGAATTTCAAACAAGCGTCTCCAGAAAGGATCAAATACTGAATTTCCACAGCCACCACCCAGGCGTCCCCAAGCAAAGCTGCGACAGGACATTACTCAAACAGGCCACTACACATTGCAGCACGGCATTTCTACAAAGTTTTCAAGCATAATGGATACTCAAAGTATTTTGTTCGGCGCTGTCCAACCGACAAAATCAAAGAAGGACACAATGTCCAACCAAGCTAGTCACCCTACCCTACATCAAGTACGAATCAGAAATGAACAATAGATTTCAAAGACCATTTGACATCACAGTGGCACACAAATTTACACCCACGCTTAACGCCAATGTCTATCAAGAATAAAAGACTCCCTACCTACGACTTCGTCGTCAGTCCAGAGCCAAGAGTCAATTCTCACCTGATTACACGCGTCAATCAACGTTAATCCCACATAGCGGTCGACTAACAGCCCGGAAAACAATTGTCACCTAATCGGATTTTAACGAGCCAATCGTGGGTAACGAAACGTCTGCAAACTAAGTCAGCTCAGCGAGCCTCTCAACACGAGCTACAAATCTTTTCCACATGTAGGGGGTGCATTGTAAAACACTCTGATTTTAGAAGAACACTAAACAAGTGTTGAAACATTAACTTTCCTCATTGTTTCTCTCTCACTCAGTGACAGAGAAATGTAGATAATCTGATGAACTAGAGTCAATAGTATCACAAAACTTCCAAACTGACCGCTTTATCCGACAAGCCTATGTAGTAGTTTATTGTAATCTACTCTGCTTCATTGTACTGTGGATTTCGGTTAATTGGGTCATCGGTTAATCGGGGCAGCCGTTTATTTGGGACAACTCTTAAAAAAAACAAACTAAATTGAGAAAATAGTCGGTATTTCCTTTGTTTATATGGAACACAGTGCGGCTTAATTGGGCTGTTGCCAACAGCTTCCAACAAGTGTTAGTCACGTGCACTTGGCGTGGCCGTTAGACACAACTCCGGGTTTAGAGCGATCCGTTTTAAAACAGCTTCAGTTGTGTGAGTTTGTGTGCGAAAGGCAGTGACTGTTGGTGAGAAACAGCACTGAGACAATTCGGAATTGTTTTGCTCACTGTGGGTTCAAACATTCAGGCTTGGAGATGGATGGGCGGGAGCGTGAAATAGATAGATAGATAGAGTGAAAATAAAGACTTGGAGCAGGCAATCGTCTAGGCGGTTCATTATCTGTACTGATTTTATTCATTACAGTCAATCAAAAGAAGGCGACAGCGTCCACTGGGTAAATTCATCTGTCAGTAACTATTAGGAACTAATACACAGTTTTATCGTACTGTTTTAATTTGTTCTGTATTTCATTTAAATACATAAATTGTCACTCAGTTAAACAATAGTTTATCTTTTTCCTCTTTTAACTATTTTTCCTTTTACAAACTGTACTGGTTCTAACGTGTCCCAACTAACCAGAATGCACTGTATTTCATGGCGCTGAAGTGTTTAGTAACATTTATTTGATTCTACAACTTATGTTTGATAAATTGCACTCGAAGTTAAACTTCGAAGTTCAAAGTAAATTTATTATCATGGTATCTGTCGCCAGATACCACCCTGAGATTCATTTTCTTGCAGGCATTCACAGTTGAACAAAAAATACAATAGAATCAATGAAAATCTACGCACAGACTGACAAAGGACCAATGTGCAAAAGAAGACCATCTGCAAATACAAAAAAAAGTAAATAAAATACTAAGAATATGAATTACAGAGTCCTTGAAAATGAGTTCATAGTTGTGAAATCAGTTCAGTATAAAAGTGAGTGAAGTTGCCTACAGTGGTTCAGGAGCCTGATGAATGTAGGGTAATATCTGTTCCTGTTCCTCTTTCCTGATGGAGGAGAGAGCACGGCCTGGATCCTGAATGATAGATGCTGTATTCTTGTGGAGCACTCCTTGTAAGTGTGCTCAATGGTGGAGGGGATTTCTGTGTTGACATCCTAGCACCAGCCTCTCACACTGATCAAGCAATTCAGCCTTTGTGAGTATCTTTGACACTCTTAAATCATCAGTGTCTCCTGTACCTCCTGCCCGCTGGTAGTAGTAAGAAGAGAGCGTGGGTAAATTGGCTAAAACTTTCACAAAACTTCCAAAGTGAAAACTGCAATATATTGCCACAAAATGTTGCTATCTTGACATTTGTACTCTTAACTTTTATTCAAAATACTTTTGTGAAAAAGAACAATAAGCATAATCGGCTGGAGGTTTAAAAGAAATATTCCAAAAGAGCTCAGCTGACCTACTGTATATACCTGAATGTACTCTCTCCGGTCCTGTTCACCCTGTACACATCGGACTTCCAATATAACTCGGAGTCCTGCCATGTGCAGAAGTTCGCTGATGACACGGCCATAGTGGGGAGTGTCAGGAATGGACAGGAGGAGGAGTATAGGAAACTGATACAGGACTTTGTGATATGGTGCAACTCAAACTACCTGCGTCTCAATATCACCAAGACCAAGGAGGTGGTGGTGGACTTTAGGAGATCTAGGCCTCATATGGAGCCAGTGATCATTAATGGAGAATGTGTGGAGCAGGTTAAGACCTACAAGTATCTGGGAGTACAGTTAGACGAGAAGCTAGACTGGACTGCCAACACAGATGCCTTGTGCAGGAAGACACAGAGTCGACTGTACTTCCTTAGAAGGTTGGCGTCATTCAATGTCTGTAGTGAGATGCTGAAGATGTTCTATAGGTCAGTTGTGGAGAGCGCCCTCTTCTTCGTGGTGGCGTGTTGGGGAGGAAGCATTAAGAAGAGGGACGCCTCACGTCTTAATAAGCTGATAAGGAAGGCGGGCTCTGTCGTGGGCAAAGTACTGGAGAGTTTAACATCGGTAGCTGAGCGAAGGGCGCTGAGTAGGCTACGGTCAATTATGGAAAACTCTGAACATCCTCTACATAGCACCATCCAGAGACAGAGAAGCAGTTTCAGCGACAGGTTACTATCGATACAATGCTCCTCAGACAGGATGAAGAGGTCAATACTCCCCAATGCCATTAGGCTTTACAATTCAACCACCAGGACTTAAGAACTTTTTAAAAGCTATTATTAATGCTTTTTGAGATAGTGATTTAGATGCATATCATATTTTTTACTGAGTTAAGTATTGTATGTAATTAGTTTTGCTACAACAAGTGTATGGGACATTGGAAAAAAAGTTGAATTTCCCCATGGGGATGAATAAAGTATCTATCTATCTATCTACCCTTTACCGTGGTCTTCATTGTACTGGTAAACTGGAATTATCAAAATCACGCCCTAGGTAAATATAATAAAGATAAAGATCTTTAAGATTAAAGTTATGCTTCATTTGTCATGTACATCAAAACTTACAGTGAAAAGGAGAGGCTATGATATGCATATAAAATATAGAACAAGAATTTCAAAAGTCAGATGATAATTCAAGAAGCCCAGAATGTCAACTCTTTATTCCTCTCTATAGATGCTGCATGACCTGCTGAGTTTCCCCAGCATTTTGTGTGCGTTGCCATCATCTGCATAATCTTGTGTTTGAGAAATTTGTCACTGAGTAATGTACACTTTTTTTTCTCTCTGGAAGTTTTACAAGCCCTCAGGGGAAGAAATAAGACCATAAGATCAAAAGGTAAAGGAGCAGAATTAGGCCATTCAGCCCATTGAGCCTGTTCTGCCATTTCATCATGGCTGATCTATTATCTCTCTTAGCCCCATTCTACTGCCTTCACCCTATAACCTTTGACACCCTTACCATACCAATCAAGAATGTATGAACCTCCACTTTAAGTATACCCAATCATTTGGTCTCCACAGCTGTCTGGGGCAATGAATTTCACAGATTTACCATCCTCTGGCTCAAGAAATTCCTCCTCATCTCTGTTCTAAATAGATGTCCCTCTATTCTGAGGCTGTGCTCTCTGGTTCTAGGCTCCCGCATCCTCTTCATGTCTACTCTATCAATATCTGAAAGGTTTCAGTGAGATCTGTCCTCGTTCCTCTAAGCTCCAGTGGGTACAGACCCAGGGTAATCAAAAGCTCCTCATACATTAACCCTTTCATTTCTGGGTTCATTCTCATGAATCTCTTCTGGTTAGATATAAACACCCAACAGTGACTAAGAACCAGAGTATCTTGGAGCTGTTCTTAATTTGAGGAAATGACCTGGCTGGAAAAGAAACAGAAGTATCATTTCCATCACACAAATTTCAAAGATCAAAGTATATTTATTATCAAAGTTCATATATGTCACCAATTACAACCCTGAGATTTGTTTTCTTGATAATAGAATTAATAAAAGATTGCACCCAACAGGACAGACAAACAGCCAATGTGCAAAAGACAATAAACTGTGCAAATACAAAAATAATAATAATTAATTAATAAGCAATAACTATCAAAAGCATGAGATGAAGAGTCCTTGAAAATGAGTCCATAGGTTGTGGGAACAGTTCAGTGATGAGGTGAATAAAGTTGAGTGAGATTATCCCCACTGGTTCAAGAGCCTGATGGTTAACTGTTCCTGAACTTGGTGGTGTGGGTCCCGAGGTTTCTATACCTTCTTCCTGATGGCAGCATTGAGAAGAGAGCATAGACTTGATGATAGATGCTGCTTTTCTGCGACAGCACTCTGTGTAGGTGTGCTCATTGGTAAGATGGCTTTACCCAGGATGGACTAGGCCTTACCATTACTGTTTGTAGGATTTTCCATTCAAGGGCATTGTGCTTCCATACCAGGAAATACCTGTAATATATTAGTCAATATATTCTCCACCACACATATTATTCTCCACCACACACAAACAGAGGTTTGTCAAAGTTTTAGTTGACTTGCTGAATCTTCGCAGACTGCTAAGGAAGTAGAACTGCTAATGTGCTTTCATTGTACAGGGCCGTATCCACTACTTTTTGTAGGATTGTTATTTATTGTAATGCCTGCACTGTTTTTGTGCACTTTATGCAGTCCAGTGTAGGTCTGTAGTCTAGTATAGCTTTCTCTGTGTTTTTTTTATTACGTAGTTCAGTCTAGTTTTTTGTACTGTGTCAAGTAACACCATGGTCCTGAAAAACGTTGTCTCATTTTACTATGCACTATACCAGCAGTTATGGTTGAAATGACAATAAAAGTTGACTTGACTTTACTTGATTATATGTTTAAGGGCATTGGTGTTTCCATACCAGGCCATGATGCAACCTAATAAAAGTCTCCACCACACATCTACAGAAGTTTGTCAAAGTTTTTGATGTCGTACTGAATCTTCGCAAATTTCTAAGGAAGTAGAGGCTCAGTCTTGGTTTCTTTGTAATGACACTTACGTGCTGGGCCCAGGACAGGACCTCCAAAATGATAGCACTGAGGAATTTTAAATTGCTGACCCTCTCCACCTCTGATCCTCCAATGAGGACTGGCTCATGGACCTCCAGTTTCCTCTCCTGAAGTCAGTAATCAGCTCCTCAGTCAGTGAAACTGTGCAGGTAGTATGCAAGCAGCTCAGAAGTCTAAACCTAATTAGTTACAAACCAGCAATGGCAAGCAAATCCAATCTAATCAGTCTAATCATAATTCCTAATGATATTACTGAATTACATTCAGATTCAGGTTTATTTATTATATGTACATTGGAACATTGTACATTTGTGTTAACAACCTAGGGATGTGCTAGAGGCAAACTGTGTGTGTGCCAGCATACATTCCATCAGCAGCATAGCATGCTCACAGTGCTCAGAGCGCAATAAAATTGAACATAACAAGCATCAAAACAGCAGCAAAGCCTGCCCCTTTCCTTCCTTCCACCCACACGCATATGGCCGATCCTCCAGCCCCAGGCATCCAATCGTCCTGTCTCCAGGGTTCAGCCACTGGCTTCAATTTCTGGACTTCTGATTAACCCCCAGGCTTTGAACTTTGGTATCTATCCCCGGACTAGCCAATGATGGGATCCTGAAATCCAGGCTTGTACAACACAAGCAGCAGCAATGACAGACCAAGCAACAGCCAGATATGAGGAGATGGAATGTGAGGAGGAGCAGAAGGAAACAATGCACAAATCAGAACCCACAAACTTGAGAAAAAACAGCTCGATTTTATCCAGTTTCGAGGTCCTAACATTTCAGAATCAGGATCACCTATATTATCATTGACATATGTCATGAAATTAGTTGTTTTGCAACTGTGGAAGAAAATTAAGAAGAAAATTACATTCTGAATTAAATTTTGTTGTCAAGCTTGGCTAGTTAAGTATTGCTTGAGACTTGGGTCATGAAGGTGACAGGATAAGATGCAGATGCTGCCTTGCTTGTGTGAGCTAACAATAGCTAGGAATAGATCATGCCAGTGATGACGTATTGTTAACCTTTGTCAGAGACTGTCTAGATCAGGGGTGTCAAACTCATTTTAGGTCATGGGCCGGATTGAGCAAAATGCAGCTTCATGTGGGCCGGATCAGTCGGACGCGTGCGAACGCAGTTTTCGTTGCCTCCGTTTTTTCAGCCTGCTCTCATATGTCTCAGTCTCTGCTATAACTACAAAGTGTTTCACTTTACAAATTCCGTTTCTTATGAAGAAGACTGCCGAATAAACACTAAAAACCCTGAAAACTTGGTACCTGAATAAACTCAGCATTAGTGATATCATACGCCATAGACGCTTCGATTACTGGGGCCAGCTTTAATAGTAATTAGATATTATCTCGCGGGCCAAAGATAATTCCACCACAGGCCGAATTTGGCCCGCGGGCCTTGAGTTTGACATATATGGTCTAGATAATAGAGGAACTGAGTGTAGACGTGCAATTCTAATGTTGTGTATTGCGCGGGAATGTTTGTAGACTTGCTGATACCTAACAAGTGTTTCTTGACGTCGCTGACCAAGTACGTTTAGCTGTCAGCTTTTGCCCAAAATTTACTGTATAAGTTTAAGATGTAACCTGACATTGGCAGAGTTGTAAGACAACGGCTCCCCGTGATCACGCATTAAAGGGTTAACCTTATACCGAGGTCTGCATCTTTATTTCTGTTCCCTAACAGAGTAAAGTCTCTCACAGTAAATTAGCAACACAATCCGTTTACAGTAAAGTTCATAAATCAGGGTAAGTTCTTCCACAGCGACAGAAATACAGTGCAATACATAAAATTTACTATAAATTACCCAACATTAATAGCTTTTGGCTTATGACTGCAAGAGGTATACACAGTATGGTTAAGTATTTACTGTGGAAGGGGGAGGGAGGCTTTGGGGTTCTGATGTTTCTATCATTCATTCTGTGGGGTTTCTTGTTTTGTGGATGCCTGTGAAGAGTAAGAATTTCAAGTTTTATACTCTGTATATTCTCTGATCTTTAATTGAACCATTTGAAATTATTGGCAATGTAGAAATTGTGGGTTACAAGTTGCTGAAAGATTGTGCCTGTCCTTTTTCACTCTCCACTTGGTTAACTTACGCTGGGTCTGTGCTGATGAGTCCCAGGAAAGGGGAACTACACCTTCAATGGGATTCTGATCGGATTAATTAATTAAAAATGCAATCCACCCTTAGGCTCACAAGATCTGCTCACATGTGCTAATCAAATGGATGATCTGGAAAATGAAACAAATAAGTGTTCTATGAACTGTATTATATAAATGCTTCAGGCAATCTTCCACAGTAATTATTTTCTTTAAAACCCAAGGTCATGCTGATAATAATACCTTCACAAGTGTAATAAGAACTACAATTTTTATTTAACTATGTATTTCCACGGTACATTCACATAACACACATCAGGATAATTGAAGCTTTTCTTTCTAATTTCTGCTCTTCATCTACAGATACTTCAACTAATTTGGTGCCTTTAAAATCAGCAGTCGCAAAAAAATGTTGACCTTACTTCTACATTCGCTAAGCGATCTCCAAAAGATCTCCCAGAAATAAATATATTACACAATAAACAAATTAACTTTACTGATATGGCATTCAGATCCCAGTGCAGAGTGCAAAGGAAGAAAATGCAAGCAGAATCACTGCTTGTGTGGTAGGTATATGTGCAGGGTGTATCCACGTCAGGGTAAGGCCATCAGTGAGCAGACCCTCCATAATCAAAGTTCAACATTTATTATCGAGTACATATGTGTCAACATATACTACCCCGGGATTGTCTCACTTACAGGCATTCACAGTGAAACACGGAAATACAATAGAATCGATGAAAAACTACACACAAAGACTGACAGCCAATGTGCAAAAGAAGACAATCTGTGCAAATACAAAAATAATAATAATAATAATAATAATAAACAACTAAATAAATAACACTGCTCTCTAGGTTGTGGAATCAGTTCAGTGTTGGTGTGAGTGAAGTTACCCATGCTGGTTCAGGAGCCTAATGGTAATAACTGTTCCCAAACCTGGTGGTGTGAGAAATAAACCTTCATTACCTCCTGCCTGATTGCAGTGGTGAGAAGAGAGCATGGCCTGGATGGCGGAGGTCTCTGATGATGCAAATATGCTCAGTGGTGGGGAGGGCTTTGCCTGTGATGGACTGGGCTGTGTCCACCACTTTCTGTAGTCTTTTCCACTCCTGAACATTGGTGGTCCCGTACCAGGCTGTGATGCAACCAGTTAAGATACTCTCTACTCTGCATCAATAGAAGATTGACAAAATTTTTGGTGACATGTCAAATCTATGTGAGCTTCTAAGAAAGTAGAGGCACTGCTGTGCTTTCTTTATGGTGGCACTTAAGTGCTGGTCCCAAGAAAGTTCCTCTGATATGTTACTACCAAGGAATTTAAAGCCACAATGTCAGCTGTACTATGTTCTATGAATACAGCAGTCTATTCTTTGCTTAGTAAACTACATCACCTGATTGCTTCTGACATTTGTGCCCCATTATCTTACTTGGTTGCTGCCAGAAAGTAGCTTTATCAACAGTTTCCAGACTTGCTGGTTTCTAGGCGGACTATATGTCAGCTTAATGTGTATTAAAACACATCCAGCACAAGGTGGCAGAATTCTACATAAATATTCATAAAATCAAACAAATTCTTTATACCTGATCCAAAAAATACTTAAAGAAAGAGATTTTTTTTTTAGCCAGAGCATAGTGCGTCTGTGGAATTCATTGCCACAGATGGCTGTGAAGACCAAACCACTGGGCATATTTAAAGCAAAGGTAGATGGGTTCTTGATTAGTTATGAGGAGAAGGCAGGAGAATAGGGTTGAGAGGGATGATAATTCAGCCATGGATGGAATGGTGTTGCAGATTTGATGGACCAAATGGCCTAATTCTGTTCTAATACATGTTCTGTTATGGACGGCCTGATAATTTTTTAAATCCATGAGACTGTGGATATACAGTATGTGTGCCACTAAGTTATAAGTAGTTTCTCACCTGTTAAAGATATCCTCCCTTCCTTTTCTAAAACATAAATACCAAGCTTTATTCCCTAGTCACTGATGCAATCCTCTCCCTGGAACCCATCTGATTCTGAACTGGACTAGATCAGCCTTGATGTTTTACTTAACCCAAGATGAGCATCAGACCACGAACACCTACAGTCAGTCACCACTTTATTAGTTACCTCCTGTACCTAATAAAGTGGCCACAGAGTGTATGCTTGTGGTCTTCTGCTGCTGTAGCACAATTCTAGAGACTGTTGTGTGTGAAAATCCCAGGAAATCAGCAGTTTCTGAGATATTCGATCCACCCCATCTGGCACCAAATATCATTCCATGGTCATCTACTGATGTGTGTGAAAACCTCACGAGATCAACAGTTTCTGAGATACTCAAATCACCTTGCCTAGCCACTAGCAATCATTCCACAGCCAAAGTCACTTAGATCATCACATTTCTTGGTCTGAACAACAACTGAACCTCTTGACAATGCCTGCATGCTTTTATGCATTGAGTTGCTGTCACATGATTGGCTGATTGGATATCTACATTAATGAGCAGTTGTACCTAATAAAGTGGACACTACGTGTATTTCCTACACTCAGACCATCTAACTCCACTTTATTTTTGCCAATGCTCTTTTCCCATGTTGTATTTTCCCCAGTGTTCCCCACCAACATGCTCCCACTTTGACTAATCACCTACTCACTTGGGAAAATAGACAGTGGGCCAGCGAACGTATATGGACATGTAGGATGCTTTTTAATCGAGCTGTCTTGCCACGATGTTAGTGTACCATTTGGGGCCCTCAGTTAGTCAAGGTCGACCATGGATTTTGCATCCTAGCTACCTGCATTCTTGCTGTTCGCTGATACACAAGCCAGGCCGGTACGATATGAGAGCAGACCGTTGCCAAGCTGGCTTCCCTTCTCCACGCAGCTGATGAATCCAAAAGAGTGGAAGCAACCAATACAGTTTGGCACCAGCAGAGTCACTGGAGTTGCCAGTCGGTGTTTGAACTCAACGTAGGACTCCCTCGGGACTCCAGCTCCAGGTTTTACCTCGGGCTTTACTCCTGCAGCCTTGCCCTTGACCTTAAGGCAGCAGAGGTTCGAGATCAGAGTTTTTCTTCTCCCAGATGAGTTGCCACCATAGCTGATGAGCCCCGTCTGCTCGAAGCAACTGCTTTTAAGGCACCCATAATCCTCCTTTGCCCCTTCCCCTGTCAGTAGAAACGGCTGAAAGAGGAATAGCAAGGCCAGAAGCTGGACTTGGTTGTCAGAGGCTATTTGAGACAATTGCCATTAAGAGCAATTTAAGAAATAGTGGGAGCTCATCGCCACTACCCACACGCTGCTGCCCCCCCCCCCCCGACCTTAAGGAGCCTGTTAGTGTACCAACCTGCAGATTATTAGAAACAAAATTCAAAAAAACAGGAGTGGCTATTAGAACAAAAACACACTATTTTATAATGTCAATAGAAACTTGGCTTTAATCCAGAACATTCCAGCTAACTAACTATTTGCAGTCACAAAAATTTCAGCAGCGGGAAAAGGAGATAGTGATCTTATTAATAAAGGGCAGAATCGGACTCAGGTTTACTAACACTGACATGTCATGAAACTTGTTGATTTGTGGCAGTAGTACAGTACAGGACATAAAAATCAATGCAAGTCACAATGGAGAGATAGATAGATGGCATGAAGGAGGAGTAGCAGGTTAGTGCTCATGGGTTCATTGGCCATTCAGAAATCTAATGGAAGAGAAGTAGCATGAAGCACGAGTCTTCAGGCTCCTGTACCTCCTCCCCGATGGTAGTACTGAGACAATGCCATGACCCAATGGTGAGGAGCCTTCACCTAAGGGCAACTGTGGAAGGAGTTGCAAGGTTAATTAGTCCAGTCATAACTCTAAATCTGGAGAACAGCCTTGTCCAGCTGGAGTCACTGTGGAACAACTCTCACCCTGATCTTCCCAAAGCTCGGGAATTCTCAGGCTTATTCCCGCCGCCCTCGGTAGGAACAGTGAACGCATTGTGGATTGGCAATCAGCAGAGCCTGCTTGTGTCGTTAGTATGACTCGGTATGTCTCCAAAGGCTCTCGCAAAGTTCTACAGATGTACTGTGGAGGGCATTCTGACTGGTTGTATCACCGTCTGGTATGGAGAAGCCATTGAACAGGTTCAGAAAAAGCTGCAGAGAGTTACAAACTCTGCCCAGTCTATCATGGGCACCGGCCTCCCCAGCATCAAGGACACCTTCAAAAGGCTTTGCCTCAAAAATGTGGCATCCAATCCTTAAAGACCCCCATCAGCCAGAACGTGCCCTCTTCTCATCTAGGAGACAGACAGACAAACAGACATACTTTACTGATCCTGAGGGAAATTGGGAGGAGATCCTCCTCCCAATCCCGAGAAATCCTGAGGAGATACCTGAAGCCACATACTCAACGTCTTAAGCTTCTTCCCCTCCGCCGTTTAGATTTCTGAATGGACAATGAACCCATATACACCACCTCACTTTTTTTTTCTTTTTTGCTATCTTTCTGCACTACTTATTTAATTTATTTTATATACATATTTCTTATTGTAATTTATAGTTTTTTAAATAATGTATTACAATGTACTGCTGCTGCAAAACAGCACCTTTCACGACTTGTGCCAACGATATTAAACCTGATTCTGATTCTAATTCTGATTTTGATTCTAGTTCCACTTCTTGTAAGGAATGTATTTAAAATCCAAGTCATTTAATAGGTTTGCAACTTGAATCTTTAACAAGCTGGCAAATAAGCTGGTCATTGTAAAAGGAACCATGGGATAATTAAAGTTAAAGCCTGCAGAACAGCTGCATCCTTTTTTTATAAGAAACAGCATTTCATTTTCTTTGGAAAAGCATTCCTTTACACATGAACAGTAGTATTTATTTCTAGACATGAAAAAAGAATCAATGTTTCGGATATCAGTTCAACACCCACCTGAAATACAAAACCTCAGATAAACTTGGAGGTCCAAAGTAAAAATCAATAATGTGGTTATACAAGCAAGGCAAATTCAGCTATAATTACAGTAATGAGTAACTGATACCAGAACCAAAGTTTTTAATTGAAACCAGGCGAGTGAATTGTTCAATAGAAAAAAATAATAAATTTGTTGCATCTTAATGGTCTTTCAGAAGCACTTTGCTTTTAATTGTTAAACTTTTCCAAAAAAAAAGCCATTATTTTAACAATACAAAGACAAGAGATTCTGCAGATGCTGGAAATGCAGGGCAACACACACAGAACATTGGATGGACTCAACAAGTCAGGCAGTATCTATGGAGAGGAATAAACAGTGAACGTTTCAGGCCGAGATCCTTCATCACAACTGGAAATGAAGGGGGAAGATGCCAGTATAGAAGGTGGGCAGGGGCGGGGGGTGGGAAGGAGTACAGTTTGGCAGGTGACAAGTGAAGTCAGATGAGGAGGAAGGCGGGTGGGTGGAGAGGGGACATGAAGTAAGAAGCTGGGAGGTGATAGGTGGAAAAGGGAAAGGGCTGAAGAAGAATTAATCAGATAGGAGGGAAGGGTGGACCATTGGAGAAACATACTTTTTAAAAATATTTTAAGAAAATTAGTCTGGAATATGAGAATTAAAAACAATCAGGATTAGGTGCACAATTTAAATTCAATCTTTTTTGCATTCCCAGTCACAGGATGGATATGTCTGCAGTGTTGTAGTCATAACACTAAAATCCTTTTCCTTTGAGAGTGATTTCTTGCTAAAGGTGCAAGGTCATTTAATTCAGTGGTATAACATGATGGACTTCTCATCTGCTGGAAATCTGTACTTCCTTTACTACATTGTTAGATAATGTTGCATGTACGCGAGTGGTGATGTAGTCTAATGAACGGCCCAGATAAATAGCATTAACAGTGTCACATGGAAACAGAAAAAGCAGCAGCAAGGTTAGTCTTCTCCCTCCCTTGAGCTTGTTCTGCTCTCAATAACGTCACGGCTGATCCAAACTTTATAAAAATTAGCTTTACCTATCATATGTACATTGGAACGTGCAGTCAAAGGATGGGCTGGAGGCAGCCCGCGAGTTTTACCATTCTTCCAGTGCCGACATAACACATCCGCAACTTACTAACCTTGACCCGAATGTCTTTAGAACATGGGAGGGAACCGGAGCACCCAGAGGAAACTCAAGGGAGAACGTACAATCTCCTTACACACAGCGGTGGAACTGAACCCTAATCACCAATGCTACCGAGACCCATCACCTAATCTTGTCTGATATTCCTTGGCTCCCATGTAATTCAAACTCCACCATAAGTATTTTCAGTGACTTCACCTCAACGGCCCTGTGGCGTAGACATTTGTGAGTGCTCTGAGCGGACAGCTTCTTGCTCATCTTTGACCTTAATAGATGCCCCCTATTCTGAAACAAGCTCTCTAGTCTCACTAGGGGGAAGAGTGCCTTCAACATCACTTTTGTTCTGAATGCTAACGCTTACTTGTATTGTTTGCACAGTTTTTTTCTCTCTGTACATTAGGTGTTTGACAGTCTTCATTTTTTATTGGTTCTTTTGGGTTTCTTTGTTTCGTGGCTGCTCATAAGGAGACAAATCTTGTATAATAAATGTACTTTGAACTTTGATGTGACTGACTAAAACTGAGCCACATGGAAGATGGAACTGGGAAATATAAACAGCAAACCTCCAGGAGAGAGTGAGTTCAGGAGAATTCAAGGGATTGTTGCTCTCCTGACTAAATATTTTAGACTTCTTCAAGAAAAAGATAACAAGAAACAATCAACAGCACACACAAAATGCTGGTAGAACACAACAGGCCAGACAGCATCGATAGGGAGAAGCGCTGTCGACGTTTCGGGCCGAGACCCTTCGTCAGGACTAGAAACAATCAACCCAGTTTCAATTGCTATAAGTAGCTATATAACTTTAACATTTTGAAAATAGTTGGTTAATTTACAGAATTACATATTTGCAGTGGTAGCAGATCCCAAATAGCAGAACCCCTTTGAATGTTCAGCACTGGTGTCTGTTCCAATGAGAACAAATGCCAGACCCCAGAATATACCCGTTTCGTTATAGTGTTGCGGAATGGCTCCATGAGTATCCAACTAACCATAAAATTAAGTGACCAAACGGACCTGTTCTGAACTGTGCATGAACTGGCAGGGATACACCTTTAATCGTCAGGGTCCTGATGAAGGCTCTTGGGGCGAAACATCAACTGTTGATTCCTCTCCATAAGTGCTACCTGACCTGCTGAGTTCCTCCAGCATTTTGTGTCTGTTACTCTGGATTTCCAGAACTGCAGGATCTCTTGTGTTTATGATTCTTTCTTCTTTCCTCTTTCATCAGTCTGAAGATACACCGGACTCGGGAACTGCTTCTGCTCCACGGTTGACATCGTCATCACTACGTGCCGTGTTGTATGACGCAGGCTGTCACGGTCTTTTCCATGACCATGATTGTTCTCGGCAAGTTTTTCGACAGTAGTTTGAAATTGCCTTCTTCTGGGCAGTGTCTTTACAAGAGGAAGTGACACACACAGATTGCTGGAGGAACTCGACAGTCCAGGCAGCATCTATGGAAAAGGGTAAACACTCCTGAAGGGTCTCGGCCCGAAACATCAACAGTTTACTCTTTTCCATAGATGCTGCCTGGCCTGCTGAAATCCTCCTGTATCTTGTGTGTGTTGCTTGGATTTCCAGCATCTGCAGATTTTCTCTTGTTTGTGACCAGCCATTGTCAATACTCTTCAGAGACTATCTCTCTGTGTCAGTGGTCACATAACCAGGCTTATGATATGCACCAGCTGCTTATACCAGCATCCACCACCTGCTCCCATAACTCTACATGACCCTGATCGAGGGGCTAAGCAGGTGATATTCCTTGCCCAAGGGTGACCTGCAGGCTAGCTGAGGGAAGGAGTGCCTTACACCTCTTTTGGTAGAGACGTATCCCACCCAGCCACCACTGTTATACAACTATTAAATGGTTCCCTGTTATGATAGGATGGAGTCTTGACCTCGCTATGAGCTTGCACCTTGGGTGAGTCTCGGACCAGAGGCCACAGCCTCAGAATAGAGGAATGTCCATTTTAAACTGAGATGATGAGGATTTTCTTTAGCCAGAGGATAGTGAATCTGTGGAATTCATTGCCACAGATAGCTATGGAGGCCAAGTTATTGGGTATATTTAAAACAGAGGTTGATAGGTCCTTGATTAGTCATGGCATCAAAGGGGACAGGAGAATGGGGATGAGAAGGATAATAAATCAGCCATGATGGAATGGCAGAGCAGACTCGATAGGCCAATTCTACTCCTATGTCTTATGGTATTAATGTTCACCTGTAATGCATTTTCTCTTTAGAATCTGAAATGCTGGAACTGGAAAAACGAAACAGAGTGACCATTTCTGGTTCAACAACACACCGAATGCTGAAGCAAATTCTGGTGAAGATCTTCGGTCAGAATTCTTACAAAGGGGTTTAACCCAAAAAGTTAACACTGTTTCTCTTCCCCCAGGCGCTCTCTGACGTACTGAATGTTTCCAGCTATCTTCTGTCATCACATTTCTACCTGTAGATGAATCCTCCCTTTTGCATTGCACATACTTCTATATATTTTTCTCTTTTGCACTGTGTATTTTCCTCTCTTTTTCACTACGTAATTATTTTTTATATTTCTTATTGTAATTTATAGTACTTATTGTAAAAAGTAAAATAATGTTGACTCACTGCTGCCTATCACCTCACCCACCTGGCAGGCCACACCCCCACCTCCATCCACTCCAACATCCGAAAACCCAAACAGCATCAGAAATCACTGAATTGGAACATTTTTCCAAATGGCAATCATAGAACTTGTCAGTTATAGTACATTTTATGTATTGCATGGTACTGCTGCTGCAGAACAACAAATTTTGCGACATATCTTCGTATATGTGTATAGTTCTGGTCACTGTCTATCAAGAAATCTATGATTGTGATATGTCAGATTCAGAATCAGAATTAGGTTTAATATCACCGGCGTATGTTGTGAAATTTGTTGTTGAATTAAATATTTAGTGCAAAAAAGGAAAACAAAGTGAGACGGTATTCATGGGTTCAATGTCCATTCAAAAATCAGATGGCAGAGGGGACGAAGCTGTTCCCAAATCCTTGAGTATGCCTTTGGGCTCCATATATGTGATTCTGATTCTGAATCCCTTGTAAAAACTGGCTGACAAGACTTCCATGGTAAAATAGAACTGAAAAAGTGGGATCCTTAAAAAGAATCCTACTAAAGTGCATTAGGCCAATCTCATCACCTCTGGAGATCTCCCATCCACTGCCACCAACCTCATTGTTCTCTTACCCTGCACTGCTTGTTTCTACCTTCTATCCAGGATCCACTGAACTGACTGTCCAAGTAGGCCCATTGTTCCTGCCTATTCCTCACCCACTGAACTTGTGTTCGCTTACCTTGACTCCATTTTGTCCCCTTTGGGTCAATCCTCCCCACTTACATCCGTGACACTTCAGACAATCTCATTCTCTTCAACCACTTTCAGTTCCCTGGTCCTCATCACTTCATTTTCGCTATGGATGTCAACTTTCTTATTTTGACTTCTACTGCTCCCTTTCCAGTCCTGATGAAGGAGTCGCAGCCCGAAACGTCAACTGTTTATTCCCTTCCATAGCTGCTGCCCGGCCTGCTGAATTCCTCCAGCATTTTGTGTGTGTTGTTCCATAGTAAAATGACTATATAATTTACAACTGTACTTCATTGGCTGTAACTAGCTTTGCGATAGCAATCCTGCAAATGTCTGCAGTGGTGTATTTCTATTTTCCTCCTGCAACCTCTAGCCATTGGGGATCTGAGAAGACCTTGATAAAAAGGAGAAACGTTCTGCTGCCAGGCCCCTTTAAGAGCGCAAAACATTGTACACACATTGGAAGACCTTTAAAATCATCTATGTAGCCAAGCTGCCTAAAGGCATGAAAGGTACCTCCCAGACCTGCAGCTGAGGGTTTCTTGAATTACATCTGGGAAGTGGCTATTTCCGATTTTTTGCCAACAATGATTAGTAGAAGGGTTGATAAACCAGCAGCAAGAAAGGTAAGTGCAAGATCATGGGCAGGATCTTATGAATGTTAACAAATCCCTCCTTCAATTCCAATGGGTGTAGTGGGCCCTCAAGTCAGGTCACAGCTGAACAGTTCACATTTACAGCAGCAATTCCACAGCTGTTTTATTTAACTTTATAAGCACAAGAGATTCGGCAGATGCTGGAAATCTTGAGCAACAACACACACAAAATGCTTGAGGAACTCGGCAAGTCTCCAAGACTCCTGATAGAACACAGAACTGCACAACACAGTACAGGCCCTTTGGCCCACATTGTTGTACCAGCATTTTAACCTACTTTAAGATCAATCTAACCCTGTGGTGCCCAACCTGCTTAATACTTGATGGTATTGGTCCATGGCATAAAAAGGTTGGAGACCCTGATAAGCCTTTGCTCCTACATAGCCCTACAATTTTCTATCCTTTGTATGTCTATCTAAGAGTGTCTTAAATGTCCCTAATGTATCTGCCTGTACCACCACCCCTGCAGCACGTTTCATGCACCCACCACTCTCTCGGTAAAAATGAACCCTGACATTCCCAGTATACAGCCCTCCAATCTCCTTAAAATTACTCCCCATTGTATTAGCCATCAAACTATGGTGGCATTGATCTGACCTTGCAGAAAAGTGTGCAAATTCCACCCTATACTTTACTCCAGTAACATTTGGAGTGAACTGTTATCATTTCTGCCCTGGGAAAAGTCTCTGAAGAAGGGTCTCGGTCCAAAACGTCGGCTGTTTATTCCTCTCCATAGATGCCGACTGATCTGCTGAGTCCCTCCAGCATTTTGTGGGTGTTACTTTACTTTATGCCTCTCTGCCTCCCTGTTTACAACTCTGAATGGGTCAAGATCAAACTGCAATTTATCTGGGGCTCGTGATAGTTGTGGGGTACCAGGGAGAGGGTCCGAGGGAGATGGAGTGGAGATCGGACACATTACTCAGCCAAGCTGCAGATACTGAGCTCCATTTGGCCCCGATGATGGGACCTCACCCATTTTGGTCTTGGTCTAATCCAACACCAGGCGTCGACAGGCAGTCTGGCCATCTGTTGGGTGGGAATAGCAGCAGCACTGAAGGTGGGCGGGGTGGCTGTAGTGCATCCCACGGTGATGCACTGCAGACATCGATCCTGGGCTGTGATAGGGATTCAGGAGTTATGGAACCACGTGGATATTAGTCTAAATGAGAGCCAGTCTTCAGAAAATAAAACCTGTTCACAATTTGGAGTGGCACAGTAGTGAGCAGTTAGTGTAAAACTATTACAGCACCAGCGACCCGGGTTCAATTCCCACTGCTGTCGGTAAAGAGCTTGTACATTCTCCCCATGGCCACAGGAGCCCGAGTTTCCTCCCACATTCCAAAGATGTACAGGTTAGTAGGTTAATTAATCACATAGGTGTAATGGACAGCAAGGGCTCGTAGGGCCAGGGCGGCCTGTTACTGTGCTATATCTCTGAATAAAATAAATAAATTAACTTCCGGTGATACTCTATGGCTAGTGAAACATTCTGATTCTGTCACATTGAAACTATGCAGGGGAAGACAATAGATGAATGTTCACATTAATTGGTAGCCGTTGAAAACTTCAGGATGAGATCGGAGAAGGCAATAGGTGACCATAAATATCAATTTCTCCTTCTGGTAAAAAAAAAAGTCTCCCCTCTTCTAACCCCCACTCTGGCCTCTTACCTCTTCTCACCTGCCTACCACTTCTTATCACCTCCCCTTGGTGCCCCTCCCATGGTCAGCTCTCCTCTCCAATCAGATTCCTTCCTCTCCCTTTCTCAGCCACCTGGCTTTGCCTATCACCTTCCAGTTATCCTTTTTCCCTTCCCCGTCTTTAATATTCTGGCATCTTCCCCCTTCCTTTCCAGTCCTGAAAAGGAGTCTCAGCCCAAAACCTTGACTGATTATTACTTTCCATTGATGCTGCCTGACTTGCTGTTCCTCCAGCATTTTTTGCACGTTGGTCTGAATTTCCAGCATCTGCTGAATCTCTTGAGTTTATTATTAGGTGACCATTTCCTGTGTTAGCACATTATTGAGTCTATAGACCATGAGACTATAAGATATAGGAGCATAATTAGGCTGTTTGGCTAATCGAGTCTGTTCCAGCCCCAGTCTCCTGCCTTCTCCCTGTATCCTTTCATGCCCTGACTAATCAAGAACCTATTAACCTCTGCTTTAAATATATCCAATGGCTTGGCCTCCACTGCTACACATGGCAACAAATTCCACAGATTCACCACACCCTGGCTAAAGAAATTCCTCCTCATCTCCATTCTAAATGGACTTACCTCTATTCTGAGGCTATGCCCTCTAGTTCTAGACTCCCCACCATACGAAACACCCCCTCCACATCCAGTCTATCGAGGCCTTTCAATGAGGTCACCCAGTGAGTGCAGGCTCAAAGTCGTCAATCAATCCTCATATGGTAACCCTTTCATTCCCAGAATCATTCTCCTCCTCTGAACATCCTCCAACGTCAGCACATCCTTCCTTAGAAAAGGGGCCCAAAACTGTTCCCATTACTCCAAAGTTAGACCTGAGAAGTGTATCCCTGTCTCTTAGTGTGCAGTTCAGGACAGGATCTGTTTACTCACTTAACATTTTGGTTAGTTGTATATTCAGGAAGCCGTGTCTCAACACTGTTACAGGAAGGGAATACTTTGAGTGTCTAAAGTTTGTGCCACCCCCCCCCCCACCCCAACCTTCTTATTCTGGTTTCTGCCTCGTTCCTTTCCAGTCCTGATGAAGGGTCCTGGCCTGAAATGGCAGTTCTTTATTCACTTCCATAGATGCTGCCTCACCTTGCTGAGATCCTCCAGCATTTTGTGTGTTTTTCTGTGGTTTATGCTTAGAAGCTTTCATAACAGACACCAGAATTAAATATCCAGAGGTACTGCTTGGGGGACATACCTAACAGTACGTGGGGCGGCACAGACGAGTAACGGTTAGCGCAATTGTTCTACAGCGGCAGCAGTCACCGATGGGGTTTGAATCTCGCCTCTGTGTGTCCGTGTGTTCCTCCCGTGACCGCGTGACTTTTCTGCGGGTGCTCTGGTTTCCTGCCACATTCTGAAGACGTACGTGTGAGGCTTATTGCCAGCATGCTGTGTTAGCACTCGACACTTACGGGCTGCCCCCAGCACGTCCTTTGACTCTGTATGTTCCGATGTTTTGATGTAAATGTGACAAATAAAGTGCATCTTTAAAGATCACTTTATCTTTACTGCCATTGCAAACATGACATTCTGTTGTAGTCAAGATGTTAAGACCAAGCAGGTGAACTTAACCATTGAAATGCTGCAAAGTATGAAACACTGTGACAGGAGAGTGAGCATCTCTCAGACCTTCTCCTCTGAAGGTCTGCTGTGTGACGTCTATACTTCCCAGGCAGAGCTTCCATTTGACTCAGTTTAGTTAGTCCCAACAATGGGTATAAAGCATTTCATGAACGGAGGGTCAGAAGGGGAATGGGATCCGACTCGATTGGCTACAGGGAGAACGGAGACATGGCGGCTGGTCGCAGGAGGTCAGCGGCCATAATGAGGAGATGGAAATCCACCCTATGATGGCTTCTGCTCCTCTTGACTTGACCTTACCTCCTCTGTGCAACATCCACCAAGTCCTCAGGAGGCGGACTTTGATCCATTTGAGTGGTGTCGCAATAATAACCTTGCATTCTATGTCAGCAAGACAAAGGAATTGATTCTGGACTCGAGGGAGGAAAGGTCAGGAGAGGACCCACTAGTCCTCATTGGAAAGGATGAGCAGCTTCAAGTTCCTGGGCGAGAATATCTCAGACAATCCTGAGCCCACACATTGAATCCATCACAAAGAAGGCATGCCAGTAGTTATATTTCATTAGGAGTCTAAGGAGATTTTGTGTGTCACTCTTATCACGTGAACAAAGTCACTGGAGAGAAGTACTGGCAGATAGTCTCTTTATTCGACTAAGTGGGCACAGCAGGCATCATAATTGAGACTCTCTGGGAGGAAAGAGGTCTGCTCGATCCAGCGCTCGTCCAATGCATTTTAGGAGCTAAAGATCAAAGGGCAATTCCATATTTACAACGCATCCTCAATGCTTCCTTTGAAACACACACATACTTCAAACTTACCGCTTTGCACCCACACCAGACACCCAAATGCATTTTAATCAGCATTGTCTGATCTTCCCTTTAACTGTGGTTCATAACTTTTAGAAACCCATTGTTCAAAACTGCATTTTAAATTTAATCTACTGTCTATACTCATATTTGAAGACTGGTGGCTGAAATCAGTTACTGAAGTTGTTTATTATATACGCTAGCCCTAAAAACCCTCTAAGAGTCACCAAAGACTCTAGCAAATTTCTACTGATATACTATGGGGATCATTCTGATTGGTTGCATCAATGCCCGAATATGGGGGCTTCAATGTGCGAGATCGAAAGAGGCTGCAGAGCGCTGTACACTCAGCCATCATGGCCCTCCACACCATCAAAGACATCTTCAAAATGTAATGCAGCAAAAGGCAGCATCTATCATTAAAGCTCCTCACCACCTAGGACATGACCTCTTCTCATTACTACCATCAGAGCAGAGGTACAGGAGCCTGAAGTCCACACTCAATGTTTTAGCAAAAGTTTCTCCCCTCCACCATCAGATTTCTGTTTGGTCCTAGAATACTACCTCACTATTCATCTTTTATGCTATTAATTTCCTTATTTTTATTTATCTTGCAGTGTCCTGCTGCCACAAAACAAATTTCATGCCACGTGATAGTGACAATGAAGCTGATTTTGATTCAATTGTGAAGCTCGCGGGATTTATTTAAATTGATGAACTTTGCCACCTCTCCCGTGGCCTCAGAACAGATCACCATGAAATGGCAACCAGATGTGTCCAGGGTTAGGGGCAATCCCATCAACTCACTCTCGCCTGCCTTGGGAGACAAACGCCGAGGCCAAAGACATTGTGGTATAGCTAACAACAACTGTGATCATTTGAGGTACATTCAAATCCGGTATGGAGGAGCCAGTGCACAGGATTGGAAAAAGCTGCAGCAAGTTGTGAACTCACTCAGCTCCATCGTGGGCAGCTCCAGCATCCAGAACATCTTCAAAAGGCAATGCCTTAAAAAGATGGTGTCTGTCATTAAGCGCCCCCATCTCCCACGACATGACCTCTTCTCATTGCTATCACCAAGGAGGAGGTATAGGAGCCTGAAGACACACTCTATGTTTTAGGAACAGCTTCTTCCCCTCTGCAATCAAATTTCTTAATGGACTATTAACTACTACCATACCATTGCTGCACTACTTACTTAATTTAAATTAAATATCTATTAATTTGTAAATAAACACACACACACACACACACACACATATATATATATATATATATATTCTTTTGTGAATTATAGTTTTTTAATTTTGTATTACACTTACTGTTGCCACAAAAAACATATTTCACAACATAAGTCATTGATATTCAACCTGATTCTGATTTGGTTATTTTTGAACATTTGCTGGCTCTCACTGTTCCCTCTCATTATTTACAGAAACGCTGGATGATAACACGAGATGTTTTCACACATGGGTCCAGAGGTCAGGTCTACGCAGAAAGCATTCGAGAATGCGTTTGAGAAACCTGAACGAGTTTAAGATAGTGATAGGAACGCTGTCACTGCTAAAACAATAAACAGATGAACAATGAATCCAGTGTGTGAGTAACACCACTGATGAGATGCAGCTGGAGTATGCATAACATAAATAAAATCATTCACTCGTGTCAGGTCGGTATTCCTGACAGCGGGAGAAATGTGCTGAGCTGGTGTGTGGATTACAATCAGTTCTTCCTGAAATGGTGACCAAACAATATATAGAATAAATACAAGAGATTCTTCATTTGCTGGAAATTCAGAGTAACAGACAAAATGCTGAAGGAACCCACCCTTTTTCCGTTCCCCATTCTGGCTTCTCTCTTACCCCTTCTCTTCTCCTCACCTGCCGATCACCTTCCTCTGGCACGCCTCCTCCTTCCTTTTCTCCCATGGTCCACTCTTGTCTCCAATCAGATTCCTTCTTCTTCAGCCCGTTACCTTTTCCACCTATCACCTCTCAGTTTCTCACTTCATTCTCCCTCCCCCACCCACACACCTACCCCCTCACGTGACTTCACCTATCACCTTCCAGCTTGTACTCCTTCCCCTCCCTCCAGCTTCTTATTCTAGCTAATTGCCCCTTCCTTTCCAGTCCTGATGAAGTGCCATGGCCCAAACATACGGACTCTTTATTCCTTTCCATAGATACTGCCTGACCTGCCGAATTCCTCAAGCATTTTTTGTGAGTTGGCACAGATAGAATATGAGGTTATTTGGTATCGCTGTTAGAAACTGCTGCACCGTTTGCATCCCTCATGCTCCCCCATTTGTCTGCATTTATTTTCACTTCCATCCATTTCCCTGGTTTTATAGGACGCAGTGGAATGTGAAAAGGAGACATCAGAAAAAACTGGAATTTCTCAATAGCAATGATTCAGGCTCTTTAAAGAGAAACATTTAGGATTATTCGTCACATGTACATTAAAATAAATGTATTCTATGTCAAATAAAGTCAGCGAGGGCTGTTCATGTCAGCCTGCAAGCGCTGACTTGCTATGAGCAACAAGATTGAATGTTCACAACTCACTAACTCTAACCCGTAGGTCTTTGGAATGTGGAAGGAAACCCACAGGGAGAACATACTAATTCCTGATAGGCAGCGTTGGAAATTGAACCCCAATTTTACAGCTGGCAGGCTGTAAACGATTATGCTAACCACTACGCTACTGTGCTGCCTATTTTTACTGGGCACTGATGACTGGATAAATGGGCTTGTTTCACTCGTGCTGTTTAGTTATGTACTATGAAGTTTGTGTAATTGCTTGGGTACTCAAATCAATTATGTTTTTAAAAGGTGTGTTTAGCTTTGAGGATTACCTAGACTGTCACACTCACATTTATATATCACAAATTAGGTTATATTTAACTTCTACTCAGCAGTTCAGTCGGTCAGTCGTGCCTGTTACACACCCAGCGTTTAGGGCAGCAATGAAGGTCCTTCATCTCTGCCTGTCCTTGGCCAGCTTCTCTATTGTGCCCCAGGTGTGGTTCAGGGTCCTCATTTCTGCCTCTGTGGTACAGGGCCAGGTTGTCTTTGGTCTCCCGCGTTTCCGCCGCCCTTCAGGGGTCCAGTGAAGTGCCGTCTTGAAGATGGAGCTGGCCTCTCCTCTCATCACGTGCCCAGTCCGTATCCGTTTCCTCATGATGACTGTGGCCTTGTGCTCTTGATGACACTAAAGGAGTAGGGCATGGCTGGAGATCTTCCTTGTCCAGAAAATATAGGGATCTTCTAGATGTTCATGGTGAGGAATGACAACAGCCTGGCAAGGTCATTCGCTGCCAAGCGCCATCATTCTGACCCATGCAAGAGTGTGGACAGAACACAGCTCTGGTACAGCTTCACCTTGGTGTGGACCCTGTACTTGGTTGATCTCCATATGTTGCTGACTGATCTGAAGATGATTCCAGCTTGCTGAGTCCGCGAGGTGAATCCGTCCGAGCTGGATAAGTTGACACCATATGCCTTGACGGGAGGAGGAGACGGTACATGGAGGGTTATGGTCTCAGTCTTTCTATGGCTGACTCTGAGTACATTTGCTAACCTTAAAAACGTTATAAAAGACAACCAAAGGAAATGTAAGGATTATCTTTATTGTCGCTTGTAAAGCAAAACATACAGTGAAATGCGTTGTTTTGTGACGACCAGCAAAGTCAGAGATGTACTGAGGGCACCAGCAATTTTGCTATGCTTCTGCTGCATGTAGCAGGCCCAAAACTTACCCTAATTTGTATGTTCTTGGAACGTGGGAGGTAACCAGAGCACCCAGAGGAAACACCGGCGAGTATGTACAAACTCCCTACAAACAACATCAGCAATAGTACCCCAATCTCAAGTGGCACAGAGCCCGGCGGTTAGCACGACGCTATTACAGCTCGGAGTATCGGAGTTCAGAGTTCAATTCTGCCACCATCTTTAAGGGTTTGTATGTTCTCCCTGTAACCATGTGGATTTTCTCTGGGTGTTCCAGTTTCCTCCAACAGTCCAAAGCTGCGGTTAGTAGACTAATAGGTCATTGTAAATTGTCGTCTCATTGCGCTAGAGAGGTGGGTTACTGGATAGCACAGCTCAAAGGGCCAGGAGGGCCTGTTCTGCAAACAAATAAAAAAATCCAATAGAATTTCAAAGGTTCATTTTTACATAAACAAAGACTGACAAATAACCAATGTGCAAAATAAACAAATAATACTGAGAATTGAAGCAACAGGGCCCGGGTCCTAGAGTGAGGAACGATCCAACGTTTGAATGATTTAAGCACCAGGCCGGGTGTCGGGCTCAGAGGTGAGGGTTGGTCTGGTTCTGATCGCGGCTCTGCGACATTTAATCGGCTTTGCGCTGAACTGAGGCTGGGGCCTGCTCCCGCTTCTCCGGACTCACTTTTGTTCTGAATGCTATTTGTTTACTTTTATTGTTTGCATGATTTTTTCCCCCTCTCTGCACATTAGGTGTTCGAAAGCCTTCTTATTTATTTATGGGTTCTTTTGGGTTTCTTTGTTTTGTGGCTGTCCGTAAGGAGACGAATCTCAAGGTTGTATATAGTATACATACTTTAATAATAAATGTACTTTGAACTTTGAAATCTTGAAAAGTCTTACTGTAAATGTGGATATGCAGAGAAAGCTGTCATCTTAACTTGTTAAATCAGATGATACAATCAGAAACAGACAATGTAATTCATTCTTAAATGAATTTGTCATATTGTGTACATAAATAAAGGATATGCAGACACTATATTCTAAATTATGTAGACTACCTACTGTTTCAAGCCTGTTACTGATGCAATGGCATAAATTTCATTTCTATAAAAGAAGCTATAGTCAGGTGCAGAGCTGAATTATTTGTCCATAATTTAGTGTGACAGGGTATCTAACAATGCTTGCGATGACTTATACTTGACATTGCGCACATGAATTTTTAACAGGCTGCTGAGAGTATGAACTGCTACTGTCTCACTGACGGAGATAAGGCATACGAGGTTCTGAATACATTGGACAAACTACTATGCCTCAATTTAACCATGAGGTTTACTCATCTCTGCACAGATCTGAGGCTGTGGCCTGCAACTGACAGGCTTTGGTAGATTTACTTTCGTGAACTTCAGTTCTGAACACTAGTTGCTTAATTTTATTACTCTGCACGTTGTTGGTTCAGCGGCCTTCTTTTGTTTTGATTGATTCTATTGAGCTTCTTTGTTTTGTGATGCCTGTAAGGAGATGAATCTCAAGGAGAATCAGATCAAGATCAGGTTCATCATCACCAGCATGTGTCATGGAATTTGATAATTTAGCTGCAGCAGTTCAATGCAATACATAATCTAGAAGAAAAATAAATAAATCTATCGCAGTATATGTATATCGTATAGATTAAAAATCGTGGTTCAATGTCCATTTAGGAATCGGATGGCAGAGAGGAAGAAGCTGTTCCCGAATCACTGAGTGTGTGCCTTCAGGCTTCTGTATCTCCTACCTGATGGTAACAGTGAGGAAAGGGCATATCCAGGTCCCTAATAATGGACGCTACCTTTCTGAGACACTGCTCCCTGAAGATGTCCTGGGTACTTTGTAGGTTAGTACCCAAGATGGAGCTGACTAGATTTACAACCCCCTGCAGTTTCTTTCAGTCCTGTGCAGTAGCCTACCACCCCCCACCCCACCCCACCCCATACCAGACAGTGATGCAGCCCGTCAGAATGCTCTCCATGGTACATCTATAGAAGTTTTTGAATGTTTTGATTGACATACCAAATCTCTTCAAACTCCTAATGAACTATAGTCACCGTCTTGCCTCCTTTGTATAAAGTATACATACTTAGATAATAAATGTACTTTGAAATTCAAACCAATCAGATTGAAGAGCTTTGGAGTTTAACAGCTTAATATAAAACCGCATGGGTTTCCATCCGGTGCTCCGGTTTCCACCTATGTTACAAAGATATACTGGTAATTATAGTCATTGGTCACATGGATGTAATGGACAGCATGTGCTCATTGGGCCAGAAGGGCCTGTAACCATGCTGCATCTCCAAATTAAAAAAACAAGTTATGACTGATGTGTAAATCAGAATTATGAATTCAATCTTATATCAATTATAAAAAGTCAAGGAACAAATTGGAATAAAGAAAGCTTAAGAATGTTAATTTTTTTTTGGAGATTTCCAACACTCTAAACCTGAAATAGTGAGGCTCCACAATTGTACTTCCATAATAACTTGGAGTGAAATCAAAGTCAAAATAAATTTATTATTAAAGTGTGTTTATGTCACGTTATACTACCTTAAGGTTCAATTTCTTGCAATCATTTACAGGAAAATAAAGAAATTTAACAGAGCTTGTGAAAAACTATGTAAGCAAAGACTTACAAATAAGCAATGTGGAAAAGAAAAAATATTGTGCAAAATAAATAATAATGAGTGAGAGTTGTAGAGTACTTGAAAATGAGCCTATAGGTTGTAGAAATGCACACAAAATGCTGGAGGAATTCAATAGCCCAGGCAGCATCTATGGGAAAAGAGTAGATGGTCAACATTTCAGGCCAGGATCCTTCATCAGTACTCAGCCCGAAATGTCAACTGTTCACTCTTTTCCATAGATGCTGCCTGGCCTGCTGAGTTCCTCCAGCATTTTGTGTGTATGTTGCATGGATTTTCAGCATCTGCAGTTTTTCCTCATCTACGGGTTGTTGAGTGAGTTCAGCATTGAGGTGAAAGAAGTTATTCACATTGGTTCAGGAGAATGAAGGTTGTTGGGTAGTAACTATTCCTGAACCTGCTGGGTCCTAAGGCTCCTATACCTTCTGCCCAAGTACTGAGAAGGGAACGTAGCCTGGATGGTGGAGTTGCTTAATGTCCCAAAAGTCCCAAGTTGCTTCTACCATTAGGGCAAATAATTGGAAGTTTGGAGAAAGATAGCACTTTTTAAAAGAATATAATAAATGATGGAAAAGAGGGAGGGAGAGAGAATTTTGGGGTTTAAGGCCTTGGCAGCAGAAGGTGTAGCCGCAAGATCACATGCCATCTAAAAATTGAAAGTGCTTAGTGTTGTTTGTAACTTCAAAACACAAAGCTAATTGAAAGAAAAACAAGGGAGTCTGGAAATAGTGTCTTTGTTTTGTTTTTACTTTAATTGAGCCATGCACATATGATGTGGAGGTGTGATGACGTATGCAATTCACATACTTTTACATGTAACCCATAATGGATTATTTAAACAAGTAAGAATGCTTAAGCAAACAATATTTATACCATTACTCAAATATAACTGAAGTATTAAATTCTCAACACTTAGGAGGCCAAAATTGAATATCTCAGGATTAGTGTGCAATACTGATCCAACTGATGCAATACAGGATAAATCTGGACCTGGTGGAATGCACCCTTGGGTTCTGAAGGAAGTAGCTGGAGAGGTTGCGGAGGCATTAACAATGATCTTTCAAGAATCAATAGATTCTGCCGTTGCACGGGATGACTGGAAAATTGCAAATGTTACTCCACTATTTAAAAAGGGTGGGAGGCAGCAGAAAGGAAATTATAGACCTGTTAGTCTGACATCTGCGGTTGGGAAGTTGTTGGAATCAATTGTTAGGGATGAGATTACGGAGTACCTGGAGGCACATGACAAGATAGCCCAAAACAAGCACGGTTTCCTGAAAGGAAAATCCTGCCTGACAAACCTACTGCAATTTTTTGAGGACATTACAAGCAGGGTAGACAAAGGAGATGGTGTACTTGGATTTTCAAAAGGCCTTTGAAAAGATGCCGCACATGAGGCTGTTTAGCAAGAGCCCATGGAATTACAGGGAAGTTACTAACATGGGTGGAGCATTGGCTGGTCAGTAGAAAACAAAGGGATCCTATTCTGGATGGCTGCCAGTTACCAGTGGAGTTCCACAGGGCTCAGTGTTGGGACCGCTTCTTTTTACGACTACGGTACTAATGGATTTGTGGCTAAATTGCCAATGATACAAAGATGGGTGGAGGAGCAGGTAGCGTTGAGGAAACACAAAACCTGCAGAGAGACTTAGATAGTTTAGGGGAATGGGCAAAGAAGTGGCAAATGAAATACAATGTTGGAAAGTGTATGGTCATGCACTTTGGTGGAAGAAATAAATGAGCAGATTATTATTTAGATGGGGAGAGAATTCAAAATGCAGAGATGCAAAGGGACTTGGGAGTCCTTGTGCAGGATACCCTAAGGTTAACCTCCAAGTTGAGTTGGTGGTGAAGGCGGCAAATGCAATATTAGCATTCATTTCTAGAGGTATAGAATATAAGAGCAGGGATGTGATGTTGAGGCTCTGTAAGGCACTCATGAGACCACACTTAGAGTATTGTGTGCAGTTTTGGGCTCCTTATTTTAGAAAGGATATACTGACATTGGAGAGGGTTCAGAGAAGATTTGCAAGAATGATTCCAGGAATGAAAGGGTTACCATATGAGGAACGTCTGGCAGCTCTTGAACTGTATTCCCTGGAGTTCAGGAGGATGAGAGGGGAATCGCATAGAAACATTCCTAATGTTAAAAGGCCGGACAGATTAGCTATGGCCAAGTTATTTCCCATGGTAGGGGATTCTAGGGCAAGAGGGCACAACTTCAGGATTGAAGGACATCCATTTAGAACTGAGAATGCAGAGAAATTACTTTAGTCAGAGGGTGGTAAATCTGTGGAGTTTGCTGCCACAAGTGCCTGTGGAGGCCAAGTCATTGGGCATATTTAAGGCTGAGATAGATACATTCTTGATTAGCCAGGGCATCAAAGGGTATGAAGTGAAGGCAGGGGAGTGGGGATGACTGGAAGAATTGGATCAGCCCATGATTGAATGGCGGTGCAGACTCGATGGGCCAAATGGCCCACTTCTGCTCCTATGTCTTATGACATTGCAGTATGACACATCACTACAGTCTAACAGTGAGTGATCATCTTAGTCACTTTTCTTATGATCACAGGACCCTGTTGGACATTGTTAATGTGGAATGTTGCAAGTCCAATTCACTGACTTATCGGCGGTCAGCAAGGGTGGACAGCGGGGTAGCTGCATGGCCTTGGCCGTAGCAAAGACCAGGCCTCAAGCCATATTGTCACATGTGTACGGCTGCCCAGGAGAGAGGCGTCTGAGCTGGTGCACTCAGACCCACATTACATGTAGATATTTGAGTAACTGTTGCCCTTCCTGTCAGCATGAACCAGTCTGGCCATTCTCCTCTGACCTCTTTATTACCAAGCTGTTTTTGCACACAGAACTGCCACTCAACAGATGTTTTTTTTTTTGTTTTCCACATTATTATCTTTGAACAGTGGAGACTATTGCATGTGCAAATCTCAGATCAGCAGTTTCTGAGATACTCAAACCACCCCATCTGGCACCAACAATCATTCCGGTCAAAATCACTTAGATCACATTTCTTCCCCATTCTGATGTTTGACCTGAACAACCACTTCTGCATGCTTTTATATATTCAATTGCTGCCACATGACTAGTTGATTAAATATTTGCAGTAATGAGCTAGTGCATTTAGTAAAGAGCCTACCGAGTGTATGTTGCAATTAAGATGCTATTTTAGTGTTACATGTTCTTCATATTCTAATAATTCCTCATTAAAAATCCATAGTTTAAATAGAAGGTTTTGAAGGGTATAATATGTGTTTTGTCACAAGATGGTACAAGAGCCTCAGGACTCACCCCACCAGGTTCAGGAACAGTTATTACCACTCAATCATCAGGCTCTTGAACCAGAGGAAATAACTACACTCAACTTCACTTGCCCCGTCATTGGAATGTTCCCACAACCAATGGACTTGCTCTCAAGGACACTTCATCTCAGGTTCTCGATATTTATTGCTTATTTATTTATTATTTCTTGCTTTTGTATTTGCAGTTTGTTGTCTACTGCACTCTGGCTGAATGCTCTAGTTGGACGGACTTTCATCGATTCTGTTATGGTTATTATTCTATAGATTTATGGAGTATGCCCACAAGAAAATGAATATCAGGGTTGTATACAGTGACAAATATGTACTTTGATTATAAAATTTACTTTGACTTTTGATATACCAAGATACAGTGAAATATTTTTGCATACCATCTATGCAGATCATGCCATACATACCGTAAGTACATTAGGGTAATAAAAGGAAAATTGAATACTTTGTGCTATAATTACATCTCTCCATTAGGGATGGCCTCAGGCCATTATTATTTGGGATTGTTGCATTCAGTGCAGTCTACAGTGGATGTGGTCTGTCAAAATATAACAAAAACACAATATTAACTCAGTATTATAATTGTATTAAACATAATAGAGGATCCTGGAGTAAATTCAAAGCAATCATTTGCTCCAAGGCATCGAGCGTCTTGTATAAATTACAACAGATCATATTCAATGCTATGAAATCTTTGATTACATTTGCAACTTGCCATCAATCCCAAGGAATTAATATACTTTTGTCTTCTCTGAATCTCTCTCATAAACCTTGAATGTTCTGACCAAAAAAAAACAACCCTGTATTTGGCAGTGAAAAACCACTTAATTAGAATCACAGAATGGTTGGTGCATGGGAGAAGATTATTCAGTCTGTCAGGCACATAGCCAATGAGTACAAGAACAATCTACCAGTAGTGTAAAAATATTTCTCACCATTTCTGCTTCTCTTGACTGTTGCCTTCATTCAATGCCCCCACATTTGTGACCCCTTCCAGCAGATACTGTCTACCTTCCTACCCTTACCTTTAACAAAATACCACCATCAGATGACCTTGCAAATCCCTGCTGTTCTATAGAGAGCAATACCAGCCTCTCCCGTCCCACTATGTAACAGAATTCCCACATTTCGAGAGTCATTCAGCAAATCTGTCTTTGTACTTTCTCTTAAGGATTGGCGTAATTTCCACCCCATGGTGCAATGATGTCAATGACCAACACAGTCTGAATAGGTACTGGGGGCAGCCTGCAAGTATCACGGTGCTTGAGACACCAACATAGTGTGCCTACAACTTACTAACCTTAACTTATTATCTTTGGCATGTGGGAGGAAACCAGAGCACCCTGAGGAAACCCACGCGATCACTGGGAAAACATACAAACTCCTTACAGACGGTGGTGGGAATTGACCCCTAATTGCTATTCATTGGTGCTGTAAAGTGTTAGACTAACCACTACACTACCATGCCGTGCAAGCTTTAGCACTAATGATGAGAGTTATCTTTCACTGTTCAAGTATCATCCTCACAAATAATCAGAATCAATATATTGCCAGTATGTGAAACATACCAGAATTGATTGTGGTTCGATGCCAAGCATAAAACACAGGACAATATCATAACAGAAAACACAATAGCAATCAACAATTTACAAGGTAATTGATGTGAGCAATCAACAATTAGCAGAATGGTCACATGCACAAAGGTCAATAATCAAACTTCTATAAGCGTGAACATATGAACAAACTCAATAATTATCAACAGAACAATGAGAGCAGGAAAGACCATTTAACAGATGCTGCAGGGACAATTAAAGTATTACACCTGAGAGTGTTTTGTTGAGAAACTGGATAACTACAGGTGATCAATACATGCACTCAAAAATAAATCCACTCAAACTACTATGCTGAGAATAATAGAAATAATCATTTGCACTCAGTGGCCACTTTATTAAATACACCTGCTCTAATCAGGCAACAATTCAACGCACAAGTTTTGACCTGCCCCCCCCCCCCCCACCCAATTGATTGATATCTGGAAGCATACAAGCAGAGTTAGTGAAGAACAGATGCACTGGCTGTGAAAGGGGTTCAGAAAGCAGACAGGATCCTGGGCTTTCCAAAATGTCGAGGAGTTACAAAAGCAAGAAAGTTGCAAGCGTCACTTGTGTTTCCGGCACCTACAAAGCACGCCCACGACTCACTAACACTAACCTGTATCCCTTTGGAATGTGGGAGGAAACCGGAGCACCCAGAGGAAACGCACACAGTCGTGGGGACGGGTAGGACGTGAACTCCAATCGCTGATCACTGGCACTGTAAAGCATCACATCAACCACCAGTCAACAGTACCGTCCGAGATTCAGCTGAACATCAATGATGAGAGCTACCTTTTACCATTCAAAATTCACCCTCACAAATACTACATGCAATCATAACCCACTAGTCAACTCAAACGAGTATGCATGGAACTACAGCATTTGTATAGCAACTTCAATGTCAAAAAGTAGCTCAGTGAAGTTTATGAAAAGATGCCCTTTAAAGGTTCTCTGGAAGGTAGGGTCGAGATGAAGTGTGTCTCTACTGAAGGAGGTGTAATGCATTCCTTCCCTCCACTCCACTGCAGGTCACCCTTGGGGAAAGTGTTTAGCCTCCAATCAGGGTCATATGAAGCCATGGGAGCAGGCGGTGGATGGTCGTATGAGCAGCTGGTGCATATCACAAGTCCTGGTTATGTGACCACTGATGCCAGGTAGACAATCTCTGAAGAGTATTGATAATGGCTGGGGTCACCTGTCTTGTAAAGACACTGCCCAGAAGACAATGGCAAAACACTTACATAGAAAAATTTGCCAAAACAATCATGGTCATCTACATTATATAATATGGCACATAATGATGATGCTGATGCCCTTCGAAGGTATAGTGTAATATCATATTTAGGGAGGGAGGAAGGTTTGGAATTTGAGTAGAGGACAGTTTCTGTTAAGAATAAATTTGATGGTTTTACTCTTCTGTGTTTAACTGCAATTTGCTGCTTGTCGGATTAGCAGCGTGCAAATTGTGTGCTGCTGTAGCAGCGATGATACTTCCAAAATAGTTTGATGTTATGTAGGAACGGACTATAGAGAGGGTGTGAAAGGAAGATGGGGGGGAGGGTGGAGAAACAGCAGGAGAATGCTGAACACAGTCCATGTATTCTGGAAATCATCTCTGAAAACCTGTTGCCAACAAGGAATGCAGACAGTGTAGGAGGCAGAGTCAGATTGATCATGGAGAAGGTTTATATAGGTCTGCACAACACCGTTGGCTGAAAAGCCTGTTACTGTAAAGTACTGTTCTATGTTCTTATATAGCGTTCTGGAGAAAATTATTTTCATAATTGTAATATTAAAGGTCCAAAAAAAGTCAAGCTTGAGATTTATTAGGCAATTGTGATCTCCTTCTTACTCTAGAACTCAAATGTGAAAAGCATACAAATGCTGAAGCCAGCAATGTTATTGATACAATTCTTCATGTACGTACCTTCTTCCCCCAGGTTGTGAAATTTCTGAACACCCTATTACCCCGTACACATTATTTATGACAATGCCACTTTCATAATACTTTGTAAATTTAACTACATGTCATATAATGCACTTTGTTAACTTGTATATACTGTATGTACTGTGTTTTGCACTTTGCTCCCAGAGGAACATTGTTTCATTTAGCTGTATACATCTGTATACATTATTGAATGACAATAAACTTGAACAATTCTGATCTTCAACAGTACTGACTGTGCTAGTAAGAAAATTTCACAGAGAGAGAGGAGCCCCTTGATAGCTCATTCCAAACAGAAGTATTCTAATGTGCATATACACAAGAGATTCTGCAGATGCTGTGTGTTTTTCTAATCAGTAGTTGTCTATTTGGCTTCAGAAGCTTCACAAGTGAACACAACCCAGATCAGATTAACTGACTCAATAGCGATGATGAACTCGTCTAGACTGTTAATTGCAGAAATTATTAACCAAGAAAAATGATAAATTCCATGGTTTTTAAAGTTCAATTAAGTACTTGTTCTGGTGACTTCCTCTGAGACCTTAAGAGTCCTAAAGCAGGGAAAGAGAAATGAAGGGTGATTGATAAGTTTGTGGCCTAAGGTAGAAGGAGTCAATTTTAGAAAACCTAGCACATTTATTTTTCAACATAGTCCCCTCCTACATTTACACACTTAGTCCAGTGGTCGTGGAGCATACGGATCCCATCTTTGTAGAAGTCAGCATCTTGGACCTCCAGAAGTGGTCCACAGAATGGATGATTGATAAGTTTGTGGCCTGAGGTAGAAGGAGGTGAGTTATTAACTGCAGTTATTAACGAGAGCTGTATAGCTCATCTCCTTCTACCTTAGGCTACAAACTTATCAATCACCCCTGCTGTGGACCGCCTGAGGGTCCAAGACACTCTCGTTACATGCACGTGCAGTTCAACTCTGAGTGAAAATGCAGAAAGTTTGTAGTTAATAACTCACCCTCCTTCTTCCTTAGGCCACGAACTTATCAATTACCCTTGGTGTGGACCACTTCTACAAAGAAGGGATCCGTATGCTCCACGACTGCTAGACTAAGTGTGTAAGTGTAGGAGGGGACTATGTTTAAAAATAAATGTGCTAGGTTTTCTAAAATTGACTCCTTCTACCTTAGGCCATGAACTTATCAATCACCCCTGTATATGTTTTTAAAAATCCACTGCTCGTAGACTCTGAACAACGTCAACGCAAAGAAACTTCCACTCCTTGGGACTGCTTGTGACATCACCACAATCCATTGTTTGGGTAAAGAACCATTAATTCATAAACTGGATACTTTCAAAGTACATTTATTATCAAAGTGTGTATATAGAACTGTGAGATTCATCTTCCTGCAGGCAACTGCAGCTTGAAACAAAGAAACACCATAGGACCTGTTTAAACAAAGACCATCAAACACCCAACTCACACAAAAAAATAACAAATCATGCAACCAGTAAAAAGGGAGCAAATAGCACTCAGAACATTAAACATCAAACCTCAGAGCCTTTGAAAGTGTCCAGCAGCCCAGCCCGAGTCAGTCAGGTTGTAGGCCACAGCGTACAGAGCCAGTTCCGCACTGAAGTAACTCGATCAAATCTGGTTATGAGTCATTTAGAAAATAGTCTACACTTTTCATTCCTGCTACCAAGATGTTTTCTATAGTCCGGGAATCTAGGACTGGGGGCACAGCCTCAGAATAGAGGAACAACCATTTAGAACAGAGATGAGGAAGAATTTCTTTAGCCAGAGGGTAGTGAATCTGTAGTATCTGGTGCCACAGGCAGCTGTGGAAGCCAAGTGATTGGGTGTATTTAAGGCAGAGGTTGATTAGTCAGGTCATGAAAGGTCATGGGCAGAAGGCAGGAGAATGGAGTTGAGAGGGAAAATAGGTCAGACATAATGCAGACACAATGGGCTGAATGGCTGGATTCTGCTCCAATGTCTTATAACACTAAAATCCTTTTCCTCTGAGACCGGTTACTTGCTAAAAGTGCAGCATCACTTAATTCAGTGTTGCAATATTGTGGACTGCTCATCTGCTGGAAACCTGTGCTTCCTTCATCTTATGGCCAATGCTTTCAGCATTATTCTACTCCATTCCTTAAAACCAGCAGGCCCATTGCCACTAAATCAACCCCCTCCCCTGTTGTTGGATGAATCACTGGTGGTGATGAATCTGTTTACTGGAACAGGATAAGACGCCCTGGCTCAGTGGTGCTGTAGCAACCTCTCAGTCAACATCTGCAAAACTAGATTCAATTGTTGACTTCAGGAAAGGGAAGAAGGGAAACATGCGAAGCCTGCTTTGGAGGGTTGGGGGTGGAGAGTATCGGCGGCTTTAAGTTCCTGGGTATTTACATATTGAATGATCTGTTCTGGGCCCAGCACACAGACAGAATCATAACAAAGGCACATCAGTGTCCTTGCTTTCATGGAAAGTTAAGGAGGTTTGGCTTGTCACCAAGTACTCCAACAAACTTCCTCAGATGTACTGTTGAACGCATCTTACACTGGTTACATCATGGTCTGGTAAGGCAATACGGAACCATAGGAAGTTGTAGGGAGTAGTTCATCATGGGCACAGCGCTCTCCACCACTGGTTGTATCTACAGGAGGCATCCAAAAAAAAAAATACCCACCTTCCGGGCTATGCCATCTTCTCACAGCTACCACTGGGCAGGAGGTACAGAAGCCTGAAGTCCTTCACCACCGGGTTCAAGAACAGCTGCTTCACTTCAATCATCCAGTTATTAAACCAAATGGCAAAACCTTAATAACTAGCTTAGCAACACTATGATCACTTTGATTATTTTATACTAAAAATTGATTTTGTTCCTTCCCCCAGACAGTTAATCTGATCAACCATTCTAGTTGGCTACTCCACCCCCTCTATTACCTCAGTCACTACACTGTAAACACTTTAAACCACTGTTTATAATGCTGTTTACATTGTAAACACATGGTGGTCTTTAGGAATTTATGCTCATTTTATTCCAAATTCATCCTTTAACCTCTAAACTTATTCTTATAATTGTTATAATCAGTCTTCAAGAAATAAAACCTGTACACAATTTTAACAATGAGATTCTGTCTTATTGAAACTAGTTATTATTCTTCAACCATCATGCTCTGGAACCAGTGTGGATACGTTTGCTCACCTCTATACTGAACTGATTCCACAGCCTATGGACTCAATTTCAAGGACTCTACAACTTGTGTTCTCAGTATTACTTGTTTTTTTAATTTGTACAGTACAACAGCACTGCATCTTCTTTTGCACATCAGTGTGTGTAGTTTTTCACTGATTCTATTGCATTTCTTTCTTCTGTGAATGCTCACAAGAAAATGAATCAGTGCTGTATATGGTGACATTGCATACTATAATAGATTTACAGTACCTTGGACACAGGGGAAGTTAATAGACAAATGTTCCTGCTACTGGCACGTAGATAAAGGTGTATCTCTGCTACCTGAGGCTCAGTTCAGGATAGGTCTGTCTTTGGAACAGACACCAGTATTGAATATTCAAAGAGGGTCTGCTGGATGGGATGTGTTACCACTTTAAATATGTAATTATGCAAATCTACCTGATTATATTCAAGTAGGTGAGCATAGTAATTGAAACTGCAGTTAATTAATGTTAAATGTGTGTTGAATACTTATTAAAAAAATTGGGTCAGGAGAGTAAGAAGTGTCTTGGACTCTTTCTCATGAAGGTTTGCTGTGTGAATAAGAACTTATATACTGTATTTCTCAGCAAATCAAACCCGAGAGATTCTGCTGATGCTGCAAGATCAAAGTAACACACAGAAAATGCCAGAGGAACTCAGCAGATCAGCAATACCTATGGAATAAACAGTTGACATTTCAGGCTGAGGCTCGTCGTCAAGTCTAGAAATGAAGGGGGAAGATGCCAGCTTTCTTGCTTCTGATAAAAAGGGTCCAGGGCTGAAATGTCAATTCTTTATTCCTTTCCAGAGAAGCTGCCTGACCTGCTGGGTTTCTCCAGTTTTTTGTGTGTTACTCTTAAATTTTTCCTAGTTATAGCTTTTGTATGGCTCAGTTTTAGTTTAGTCACAAATTCTTGAAGGGAATATCCTCACCCAAATATCTTTCAACATTCATGGCATTCTGCATTTCAAGAGGTTCACCACCAACCCCACCCACCCACTGGTCCCTCCTTAGATACAACTAAGTCAAGATGTGATTTTGGCGGTGGTTATTTACTGATTCAGACATACCAAAATGTTGCAGCAATTCGGTAAGCTGAGATGTAGCTGCTAACACGATCGCTTTACGGCGCCAGCAACCCAGTTTCAATTCCCGCTGCAATCTGTATGGAGTTTGTACGTTCTCCCCAATGGTTCTCTTCCCGAGACCCTGCTTTCCTCTCATCTCAAAGACGTATAGGTTAGAACCTTAACTGGCCAGTTAAGTGTATTTGGATGGTGCGAGCTCGTTGAACTGGAAGAGCCTGTTACCATACTGTATCTCTAAATAAAATTAAGATATTGATTATTTTGGAACATGAAGAACAATAACAAAACCAAGTATGAAAAGTATTTTTATTAATTGGACATACAATTTTTGATTCCAGGCATCCTGTATCACAATGCTATTTTCACCTGAATAATTTATGTATTTAAAAGAAATCTTTAAAATAACTGGTACTTATAACTAAAACTAATACAAAACTTCACAAGATCTAAGTCAGGAAAATCAGATTGCTGAAGTCAAAGCTGCTATCCAGTAGCAAGGCAATTTCACACAAACCAAAGTTGCCACTGACTTCATTACTTGGGTAACCATACTCAAAAACAAATTCGGCAGTTGCCAGAAAGAAAATACAAAATCATCACATCATCAATGAATTCAAAAATCCTTACTCGAGGAGAATCTGAACAGGAACTTCTTCACTCAGAGATGGGTGCAAATGGAAGTGGAAGTGGCAGATGAGGGTTCATTTGTAACTTTCGGATAGCTATGTGGACAGGAGGGATATTGTCCGTGTGGAGGTAGATGGGACGAGGCAGAAGAGAAAGTTGGCATGGACTAGATGGGCTGGAGGACCTGTTTCTGCACTGCAATTCTCTCCAATTTTATGACTCTCCAACCACTAACTGGAGGAATTCATATAACATGGAGAGATAGACGGTAATCAAAAATTGGAGAGAGACTTGCAGGGTGAGACAAAAAAAATTTGAAATTTTAATGTGTTTAACAGAGAGCCAAAAGAGGTTAACAAGCACAGAGTGAATGGGACTTCGTACAAGTTAAACCTGCACATCATGGTCCTGGATGTGCTTGTGCTTACGGAGAACAGAATGAATATGGCTAGGCTGGAGAGAGTTGGAATAGTTTAGTCCGAAGGTTATGAAGATTGGATAAAGAATAGAGCTATATCTGAAATGGGGCAAGATCAGAGCTGGAAGTGGGTGGTCCTAGTGATAGCATCCATCATCAAGGCAGGAGGTACAGGAGCCTCAGGTCTCACACCACCTGGTTCAGGAATAGGTATTATCCCACAAACTTTTATCAGGCTCCTGAACTGGCATCGATAAGTTTACTCTCCACAGCACCGAACTGATTCCACAACCTACAGACTTGCTTTTCAGGGACTCCACGACTCATTCTCTGTATTATTTATTTACTTATTTTATCCTTCCATATCCAGTAATACAAGAGATTCTGCAGAAGCTGGAAATCGAGAGTAACACGCAAAATGCTAGGAGAGTTCAGCAGATCAGGCAGAATCTATGGAGATGAATAAACAGTCGACGTTTCAGGAAGGGACCCTCCATGGGTCCTGACAAAGGGTCTTGGGCCAAAGTGTCAACTGTTTATTCATTTCCACTGATGCTGCGTGACCTGCTGAGTGTGTTTTAAAACCACCATTCTCTCTGATCCACACCTAGCCTTAATTCCCATCCACAATCACTGGGTGAGCTTCAAACAAAAAAAAATCTAGTAAATCAGCAAGCTGGAATGATTAGGTAGCATTGAGGGGTCAGTTTACGAAATGGAGAGTAAACATTGTTAAACAAAAGTGAAGAATCTGAGGACTCTGTTGAATCATGCAGCAACCCAAACTCCTTTCACAAAACACATCAGAACTAAAGCATTTATACAAAAACTCTTCCAAATGGTTTAAGTCCAATCCATGACTCATTTCTTTTTCTGACATTTATATCCAAACTTGTTCTCTTACATTTTGGTGAGTTAGTTAAACCCATAAGGATTAACAGCTCAGTGAATAACTATTCATCCAGTGAGTAGCTAGGTCAAACTAAAGGAGGAATTAGGAGTTTGAGGGGAGTTATGTCACTAAAGACTCTAGCAAATTTCTACATACAATATGTACTATGAGATCATTCAAACTGGTTGCAACACCATCTGCTATGGAAAGACCACTGCACAGGATCAGAAAAAGCTGCGGAGGGTTGCAAACTCTGCCAGTTCCATCACGGGCACTAGCCTCTCCAGCATCAAGGACATTTTCCAAAGGGTAATGCCCCAAAAAGGGGGCATCCATCCTCAAGGATCCCCATTACCCAGGATATGCCCTCTGCTCATAACTACTGTCAAGGAGAAGGTACAAGAACCTGCAGACACACACAATGATTTTAGGAACAGCTCCCCGCCCCCCACCCTGCCATCAGATTTCTGAATGGGCAATGAATTGCTCACTGTCTGATGACAGAGGGGAAGAAGCTGTTCCTAAAACATTGAACCCTACCTCACTATATTCTTTTGCTCTCTTTTTGCACTACTTAATTTTTTTAAAATTCTATTTCTTATTGTAATGTTTTAATGTATTCCACTGTACTGCAGCCAATAAATTTCTCAACATATACCAGTGTTATTAACCCCCTTTTCTGATGTTTGAATGATGGGTGAATTCATCTGAGAAGATAGCTGGGGCTCAGAGTCCTCAGTAAAGCTGAAGACAGTTTGATGACCAGCCTTGGCAAGTGATGCAGCTTTACAGAAATATTTTTCCATTATATTTTCATTATTTACTTCTAATGTTTCATTCTAATTGGCTGAAACCTGCCCATACTTCCAGCTGTTTATGTTTATCATCAGCAAAGGATGTAGATGTATCCACAAATCGAGGTTTCTGATGTTACTCATTTATTTCCTGAAAACTGATTATTTGTTTGATTCAAACTCTTCCTGTTTGAGTTGAGTTGATAGACAGTTAGGAGTTTTGTTCTCATGTCCCTTGCATCCTTTGACTAATATTTAACAGATGTTTCAGTTGGAAAAGTACACATTTCAAAACACTTAAGATATACCATAAAGAGTACATACTTGATGAAATTTCCTGAAAAGATTAAATGGATAAGAAAAGCTCATATTAGTTGTTATTGTATTTGAGTTTTAAAATGCAAGCATATGAAAAGAGCACATTTCCAACCGTAGGGATTATCTGCAGATCCAAGCAGATGAACAAAAGGTAACAGTTTGGATAACAGCAAGACCAATCTACAGGTCTTCAAGAATGTGCATTTATCTATCTGCATCATTGCCCAAGGTGCCCATGGAGGAAGCGCTAAATACAGGTGAAGGAAGTATTAGATTGATATTAGGAATTAATCTTGAGGAGCAGCAGACGGAGAGGCAGTGAATTTTAGTAAAAATGCTTCAGGGCTTGGGATGTGGTACCTGATTGGACAATCACTAATGATTGAGCAACCTAGAGAAAGGAATTCACAAAGCATTAACTAGAGGTTAAACTGGAGGGTTAGAGAACTCTGGGGATATACGGTGCAGGTAAGTGTATACTAGAAAGGGAGGATAGTACTGAATGAGCATGAGAATTTCCATAAATGTAGAGTACATCTAAAATTCTATGAGTCAAGGTCTCAGATCCCCAAATGTAGCAAATATCACACTAGAACTTGAGACTAATTATCACAGAAATGAGTTACTGAAAAAATATCTGTATTTTAGTTAACAGTCTTTTAAAATCTTTAAAAGAATGTTATTAGACATTTTAAAAGATAAAAACATTATTAATTCAATCGCCGTCATTTCCTGATTATTTAATTAATTGTCTCTAACCTGACTAGAATGAATTTGTTTGCCCAAAATTTGCATTCAGTACAGGAAGTTATTTAGGTTCAGAGACAAGAATGCTTTCAATGTGAGCTGATTTGGAAAATAATTAAAAATTATCAATGACGATTAGAGAAATTACATTTCTTTAGTGGCTTACTCTAAGCAACCATGTTAAACTCAATGGAGTTTTTGAAATTCAGCTAAATAAACTGATAAACAGAATTCTGCTGATGTTTGCTAACTAATCGAATTATGGATCTTCAGTAGTCAAGTTGCTCACATGCTAACAAAATTTAATGAAATGATTCAAAACAGCATTCTTAGTGATTATCAGCAAAAATGTTTTTTTTTTAAAAAGGAAGAAAATCAGGTCATCTTCTGCCTCCTTCTAGGGAGAACATTGAACGTAGCAAAAACCAGGATGTTGCTGGGACTTGAGAACCTGAGTTCTTAGCGAAAGGTTGAATAGGTTTGGACTTTATTCCCTGGAGCATAGGAGAATGAAGGGAGATTTGATAGAGGTATATAAAATTATGAAGGGTATAGATAGAGTAAATGCAAGCAACTTTTTTTCCATTGAGGGTGGGCGAGACTAGAACTAGAGGTCTTAGGCTAAGGATGCAAGGAGAAATACTTAAGGGATAACTTCTTCACTGAGACAGTGGTCCAAGTGTGGAATGAGCAGCAGTAGCAGTGGATGCAGATTCGACTGTTTTCTGCTACATTTATGAGGTTTGGATAAGTACATGGATGGGAGGGCTATGGTCCAGGTCAGATTGATGGGACTAGGCAAGTTAATACTCAGCTTTAGATGGGCTTTGACTTTATGCATACGTTGCTGAAACACCATTTGTAGTTGGGTAAATTTACAACAGTTTCCAGTAATCTGTCAAATAGCTTGCAATTTCTGATCTACCCTTGAATTTCTGAGTGAACGGTGAGGAAACATCCTTCTGAAGGTAAAGATGACACTGGCTGACAATGGCAAATAAACTGTTTATACAAACGAAAACACTAATGCTGCAACTGGTATGTTAGATGATAGTCCGTGACACAGAACTATGTAATGCAATGGCCCGTTTCTGTTCTGCATTTTTCTATGACTTTTGATGGAACAAATAGCCATCTTCTCCATTGTACAATTGCACTTTTGAGCTAAAAGCAAAGCTATTTAAACTTCCTGACTCTGCCTCTCCTGGCTTTTACTGGCCATCCTTCAAAAGAATTCAAGGTGGATCAGCCTAGGTACAACTCAGTAAAGAAAATATGAAATAGAAGACAATAGTTTAGCTCCATGTCAGCAAACAACAGAAAATCATAAACACACGAGATTCTGCAGATGCTGGAAATCTTGAGCCACACACACAAAATGCTGGAGAAACTCAGCAAGCCAAGCAGCATCTATGGTGGGAATAAACACTCAATATTTTTGGCCAAGACCCTTCATCAGGAATCCTAATGAAGGCTATCAGTCCAAAATGTTGACTGTTCAGTCTTAATTGCCCTTTTTAGGTGCCTCTCCACTTGCTGAGTTCCTCCAGCATTTTATATATTAAACAACAGAAAACTATTTTTCGTTCTTATCACTGTGTTGAAATATGATAGTTAATTAAGAAATCATTAGGAGACCAGACACATCAAAAATAGATACACAAGTACTAATGCAGGAATTTTCGATAGAGGCATTAAATTAGTTGTAATGTACATTAATGTCTTACAATACCAATCACTCAGCTTCTACTGGGTGAAATGTCCAATAGAGCAAATCCACTGGCTCCATTTTGAAGAGATTACAACTTTTACTTTACCAAATGTTCTAGCCAATCACAAAAAAATACAAAAAAATTACACATGATGGGACAGTCGTTACTATTTTGAAGTAGCACTGCATTGCTCTCCAAGGGACTCTGAAATGATATATACTGCACATTCCTTTAAAGTGCCCTTTATTCCACCATGTAGAGAAGTGAGTACTCCCAGTAACACTGAATAAAGTGAGAGATACACATAGCTTAAGATTTGACACAAGGCAGAATTAAGCATGGACATCTTGTGGTAATTGAGCCAGATTCATTTTTTTTTAAAACATTTTTTTTCCCTCTGAGTCAGATGATTTGGAAGTTTAATCCTCCAATTGAAATACTTGAGTAGAGGAATTTACAAACAGTGCAGTCCACATGGGGGAAGCTCCGCTTTATCTGAAATGCCACCGTACAGTTGGGGTATTAAATGATGGCCTCATCCATCTGTTCAGATGAATGGAAAGGTATCTGAGAATCATGGAGCACTACAGCACAGAAACAGGCCCTTTGGCCCATCTTGTTCGTGTCCGACTGTTGTTCTAACTAGTCCCATTGTCCTGCACCTGGACCATAGTCCTCCATACTTCTCATATCCATACATGGATCCAAACTTCTCTTAAATGTTGAAATTGGACCAGTATCTACCACTTACACTGACAGATACTGCACACTCACACCACCCTCTGAACGAAGAGCTCCCCCTCAAATTCCCCTTTCACCCTTAACCTATAACCTCTAGTTCTAGACTCACCCAACCTACCCCATTGACCCCCATTTGGACTAGAACATACATTCCTTTTCAAAGAAGTAGTGTCATTTTGGTGTCTAGCCCAACATTAGTCCCTCAATCAACAGTAAGAAAACAAATCAACTGGTTACTTAATCTGTCTTTTTGCATAAATTATCTGTTCGTCTTACATGAAAACCATAAACATTTACAATTCACATTGGCCTTGAAGTGTCTGCATGTTCTGAATTCACAAAAAAAAATTGAGGCAAATTCTTTCTTCATCCTTCCCCAAATTTAGCAGACATTGTCAAGCAATATTATTACATTTTGATAGACAGATTTGCTCTCAACCCTAAAGATATTATTGAAACCATAGCTGGACATAAGCTGTGGGCAATTCCCAACAGCACTCTGCAGTTAAGATAACATTTTGTCAATCAGAATTAACAAGTCAAATTAATAATGAAACATCACCAGCAGAATGCTGGCAGAATTCAACAGGTCAGGCAGCATCTATGGAGGGGAATAAAGAGTCAACATATCGAGCTGAGACCCTTCATCAGGACAGGACAGAAAGGAGGCAGGAGGCAGAATAAGGTGGGGGTGTGGAAAGGAGTATGACCTGGCAGGTGATGGGTGAGGCAGGTAAAGGCGGGCAAGGGACAGGGATGAAGTGGGAAGCTGGGGGGGGGGGGTAATAGAAGAGGGAAAAGGCTGAACAACAAGGAAAGAACCATGGGAAAAAAAGGAAAGGAGGGACATCAGAGGGGGGTGATAAGCAGATGAGAAGGGGGAGGGGAGAAATTGTCGAAGTCTAAGCTCATGGCATCAGGTTGGAGTTACCCAGATGGAATACAAGGTGGTGCTCCTCCAACCTGAGCTTGGCTTCGTCCTGACAACAAGGAGGCCATGGACGAACATGTCGGAATGGGAATGGGAAGTCAAACTGAAACGAGCAGCCACCAGGCAAAGTGAAGGGGCCTGACAAAGCAGTCCTCTGATCTGGGAGTCTCACCGATGTAGAGGAGGCTGCACCGGGAGCACAAGGTTCAATAGCTAGCCCTGACAGACTCGCCTCACCTGAAAGGACTGTTTGGGGTTCTGAACGGTAGCAAAGAGGGAGATGTAGGGGCTGGTGTAGCACTTGTCATGTTTGCAGGGATAAGGGCCAGGAGGGAGATCAGCGAGTGGGAAGGAAATCAGTGGTATCGGTGGTCAAGGGAATCACAGAGAGTGAAAAGTGGGGGGGGGGGGGGGGGGGAGAGAGAGAAGATGTGCTTAGTGGTATGATCCCAATAAAGTAATCTCTATTTTTAATTTTATTTGTCCCAAATACATTGAAACATCAAGACATACAGTGAAATGTGTTGCTTGCACCAACAACAAACAGTCTGAAGATGTGCTGGGGCGGCCCGGAAGTGCCACCCTGTTCCCAGTGCCAATACAGCCTGCCCGCAACTTACTAACCCGAACCCGTATGTCTTTGGAATGTGGCAGGGAACTGGAGCACTCAGAAAACCCATGGGGTGAATGGACAAACTTCTCACAGACAGTGGAGGGATTAGAACTCCAATTGATCCCTGTAAAGATGGAGATAAAGATGGATGTACTGATGACGATGGCAGAAACTACAGAAAATGATGTGCTGGATATCCTTGAGTAATGGCTTTCTTATTGATGCGTACTAATCACCATATCGTTGCCCAATATCTTCCCTCCTTAAATTAATGTCCATGAGTCGGTCAGACTGGAAGTCCATCAGATCTGCCTCGTTGAGTTGATACATGACCGACCGTGACCTGTTGGTCTGGAAGCCCGTACAGTCTCCTGCCGAGACCCCAGAGCCTACGGAGCGCAGGGGACGGCGCGTGGAGTACATCCGCCGCACACTGACTGGGGTCCTTTTCCTCCGTAGCTTTCTCAGCGCCTTCGACGTCCAGATGAGTAGTCCCAGAAGCACCAGGAAAGCGTTGATGCCCGACAGAATCAAGATGAAGTGCTGCACATCCAGGGGACCTCGCTTTACGGGCAACGTAAGGACACCGAGGCAATGGTCACGGGACGCTATCTGGCACACCCGGTCAGCAATGACACTTTCCAGGCACACAATATAAGGCGTCTCCTCCCGCAGCTCCCTCAAGGTGACCCACTCCGACTTGTCCTTGACGTATATGAAGCGGTGGAAAGTCACCAGCTGGCCGAACCTGTCGAAGAGCACACGGAAATGCACGGCGTTCCTGAAGCCCGGGTGGGCCACCTTCCAGCGGATGGTAGCAGTGGATGAGCTCACCTCGCCCACCGTCAGGTTGGTAATGTAGAGCTTATTGAACTCACAGGGATCGGTTATCAATGGCTTTTGCACCACTTTATCCTTGGCCTTCAGGAGATAATACCGCTCGGATTTCGAGGATATTGGGGAAGTGGTGTAAGGAGTTAAAACATCCAAGGAATTCTGAGCTGTGATTAGAGATACTGGGGATTCCCGTTGAATTGAGCTGGCTGTAACTGGCTTGGTTGGCTTTGGCTCTAGAATGAGATGCTTGTCTTTAGGCAGGAGGCTGGTGACCATAACAGGTTGAGGAGACGGCTTCTGCTGCAGGCCAGTAGCCCCATCCGTGTGCGCGCCGTCTTCGTCCAAGATACGTTCTTGGTCTGACTGGATGTTGACTCGGTCCACACTCAGGGCTCCGTCGACCAAAAAGCCTTTGGAAGAATTGAACAGCGACTGCGCCTTATGAGGGGAACACATCTCGGAGTCCGTCAAGTAATCCAGATACTTTCCCTTCAGACTGAGGGGGTTACTGCACAGGACGAACATGGTCAGCAGCCTGCCCTGAGCATGAGCCAGGTTCATCCACCGCTTTAAGCCTGTCAGCCGGCAGTTACACGTCCAATTATTGCTGCTTAGATCAAGGCTGTATATAGAGTTGGTAAACGCAAAAGTTTCTCCGGGTAAGTAGGTCAAACGATTGCTTTTCAGCTTCAGCACTTTGAGAACCGTCAGGTGTTTAAATGCCAGTGGATGGATAATGGTGATCTGGTTCTCACTGAGATCTAATTGTTCTAACTTTTCCAGAGGGTCCAACAGTTTACTTGGGATTTCCCTCAGTAGGTTACCATCAATAAACAGTTCCTTCAGCCCATGGAGGCCTCCAAAGACTTCAGAACCAAGGTAAGAAATCTTGTTCTTGCTGAGGGACAGACTAGAGAGTTTCTGTAGCATTTCAAAAACCCGGTTTCCAACATATTTGATATTATTTTCATCTAGGACTAAAGTTGCCAGTGATGTCAGGTGTGTAAACATGGCACTGTTGTGTAATGAAGTCTGGTTATTCTTGGCAAGGTTTAAATATACAAGGTTTCTTAAATTTATAAACGTACTCCCACTAACAACGTGGATCTTGTTGGACTCTAACTGCAGGTAATGGAGATTAACCAAGTGTTTGAAAATCGCATCTTGCAAGACCTCTAAAGTGTTCCCATCGAGTCTTAATTTAACTAAGTTTTCTAGGTGTGCAAACACGTTTTGATTCAGTTTCGTCAATCTATTGTTATTCATATTTAGAAGCCTCAATCTCCGGAGGTAATTGAAAACATTGGCAGGAACGTTTGAGATGATGTTGTTACCCAAGTACAGCTCCTCCAGCCTCGAAAGTTTCTCGAAAGTTTTCGGGTGAATGTGTTCAATCTTATTGTATTGCAAGTCCAGTCGAAGCAACTTGCTAAAGCTAGTGAAATCCACGTCGGAGATGTTGCTGATGAAGTTGCCCCCGAGGCTGTACGTGAGAACATCCACGACATTTTGCCGCGCTTTCGGGACAGCCCGGAGACCTCGGTTTGCGCAGAGCACGTGGCGATGTTGACAGTCACATTGTTCAGGACAGAAAGAGTTGGCGGAACAGATCAAGCAAAGAAACATCAGCCAGACCATCCGTAAATTTTCCATTCCCAGTGGTCAGCGGCCTTGGATATTATTATCCTTTGCATTCCGTCTTCCATGCAAGGGTTTTGCCTGACGTGAACCTTTCGGCTGAGGCGGAAGACGGACGATGGTGATACAGACAAGAAGGCCCTTTGGTTCAATGCTTTTCTAAATACATGCCCGAGAATGAAATCTCCCGGTTAACTTCTTTCGCAGACTTCATTTGGAAATACAATTAAAATTCCCCTGGCAGTGAAGAGTAGGCCAACGTCAGCAACGATCGCTGCCCTAACCCTCCCTACTAAGAACAGCAGTAAAACTGTGACCCTATCGGCGGCTCACTGCGCCGAAAGCGCCAAGGCGCAAACAAGGAACTTTGGATAGGGACCGATTTAGAAAAAGCGTAAATATATGCCAGGAAAACAGCCGGAAATTTGTACTTCCCCGCATTTCCCTCAAGAGACTTCAGCCAAAAACGCAGATGTGTTTATGCAGAGGTCGAGCAGGGAGTGGGAGTGGTGTAATATTGAGACGTAGTATCCAGGACACTTTCGCTGCCGGCGGCTTCAAGGAATCTGCGAACACACAATAGCGTGCTTCAGTTAGAGTAAGACACGTGTGATTCTCATTCAATATATGTTTTCTTTAAAACCTCAACTTGTCCGTTTGAAAGTAGTGAAGACATTTCCCCTCAATAATTGTTCCGATTTGGACGGAGACCAACCAATCCGTAAATCTGATTCAAAAACCTCAAGTCTTTATAATAATGCACAATTGCAATCAAAGTTAATGCTCTTTAGGAATCTCGAATTAAAGATCAAGAAAGATGATGAAGGTTGTATTATCACTGTTGTACGTTGTAACAGATTGGACTATGCGGATTGCCGTCAGTTTTAACATCAAATTGAATATGCATATTACTGATCGAAATGCAAGCCATTAGAACGAATAATTAAATTATGATACAATACAATGCTAAAATATGGTTAAGGAGAATCTTCCACACATTAGCAATGATTTATCAAATAACAAACAGAAACTGTATCCTTGGAAAGGACCACAAGACGGTTAGACTATAGGAACAGAATTAAGCCATTTGGCCCATGGCGTTTGCACCGCCATTTCATCGTGGCTGATCCAATTTTCATCTTAGACCCCATTTTCTGCCTTCCTCCTGTATCCCTTCATGCCCTGACCAATCAAGAATCTGTCAACATCTGCTTTAAATATAAAGACTTAACCTCCACAGCTGCCTGTGGCAAAGAATTCCACAAATTCACCACTCTCTGGCTAAAGAAATTCTTCATCTCCAGTCTAAAAGGACGCCCTCTATTCTGAGGCTGTGTCCTCTGGTCTTAACATCTCTCACCATAGGAAACATTCTCTCTACATCCACTCTATCAAGGCCTTTCACCATTCGATACGTCTCAATGAGGTCACCCCGCATTCTTCTGAATTCTGGTGAATACAGGCCCAGAGCTATCAGACGCTCTTCATATGAAGAACCATTCAATCCTGGAATCATTTTTGTGAATGGAAGGGGGGAGAAGCCAGAGATGCTGCCTGACCTGTTGAGTTCCTCCAGCATTGTGTGTGTTGCTCTGAATTTCCAGAATCCACAGAATTTCTTGTGTTTATGGATTCACCTGCTTTTCAAACTTCCACTGGGAATTCCAACCCGACTCACACTTGAACTGATTACACGTCTTACACCGCAATAAAACTCTCCAAGAACGTTTACTGCATTTAATGGTATCTGTTTATAAAGATCTCCATCGGAAGAGAGGCCAGTAACATCATGAAGGATCCCACACACTCTGTTCATGGGCTGTTTGTCCCATTTCCTTCAGCGAGGAGGCTACGCCAGGACGGCCAGACTCCAAGACAGTTACTTCACCAAGTAGCAAGGCAGATTAACACCTCCGCCCACTAACCCAGCACCAGTATTTGTTTCTTTATCAGTCATATTATGCAAAGACACACTGTGCTTAGCATCACTTTATAGACGCTAGTATCTATGTATACAAGCTATCCTATGTATTTATGTTCATTGTGCTTTTATTGTTCTTTCTCTTATGTTTTGTTTTGGTGCTGCACTGGATCCGGAGTAACATTTACTCCGTTCTCCTTTCCGTCTGTGGATAGGAAATGACAGTACACAATCTTGAATCTCTTGCATTTCTGTAGTGATGGGCTTGGCTGAGCTAATCACAGCTTTTACTGAGAATGGGATAGATAAGGTCTGCCCAGCTAGGAGTTTAAGGAAATATTTAGTAAAGCCGCGAAATGGTAGTTCCCAATCCAACCTTCCTATAAAGGAAAAAATGGTATTTGTGCAACACAGTATGGATTACATAATGATATGTGAACACAACTCGTCTCATACAACAATTAAATATTTAAAATGATTGTGTACTCGTGAGCTTAGACTTGAATTTTAAGATTTTCTTGGTAATTGTTAAAAGAGAAAATTCGCAGAAATCCTTGTTGGAATCTTGTATCAGCCAAAGCCATTCCGTGCAGGAACTTAGTAACGATCAAATCAGTACATGTGAAACCTTGTTAATATTTTAAGGATTTTTTTGCGTGTATGATTGCAGTGCTGGGCATTGTATGATCATGCACGCTGCGCTCAAGGGTTAACGGCTGCAAACAGATGGACTCTTGGGGGGCGGAGCTACAAAAAGGCAAGAACTCCGGCAACTTGCAAGGAATTTTAAAGAGACAGTCCACTTAGCTACAGTTTTCAAAAATAGTTTTGACTTGAGCCTTAAGTACATTTCTCAGCCAGTTAATCTGACGAGTTCATCATGTCCTTTTCAATTAGAGATCATATCGGATTCAGATTTATCGCATGTACATCGAAACAACGCAAAGGAATGTGTCCTTTGCGTTATTGGTTTTTACAGGGGCAAATCAAGCACACTTAAACAAATGCACATACACGTGCACGTTCTTATACGTATAATCCCCTCTCTCTGGCATCTCCAGAATTAAAAAAAAAATGCTTCTTTATTATTAAAGTACAGGAAACCGCAATAACTTGTTAACTGTTTCGCGTATTTAAAGCAGCAATTACCAGGAGTAACAACAGGCTTTGACACCAAACATCACTCACTCACTCGGCCAGGCATCATTTATGGCGAGTCCTCCCAGCCTGAAGCGTGGGCTTCTGGAGATGCTGCCGAATTCCTCCATCCAGCATTTTGTATTCCTCAAGATCAAAAGTATCTGCAGAACCTCTTGAGATTACACAACGCAGACTAAAAATATGATCAAAGAGGCAAGATACAAGTAAAAGTTTAAAAGGTAAAAAGTGTGATAGAGAGGGAGATGCGTTAAGGAGGGAATCCCCGAGTATGGGAAAGGTTGAAGGCAGGGCCACTAACAGCGAAGAGATTTTAAATGAAGATGATATAACAAGTGCAGATATCTTAGAGAGCTGTCAAAGCCTCCAGAGTTAGTTGTAGTATCACGGAGGATTTAGAACAAGAACGAGGGTCTTCAAATTGAGGCCGGAGTTGGTACAAATCAAGAACACGGGAATAATAGGTGACTGGTGAAAATTAACAGAAATTTGGATTATAGAGGGAGGGTAGGCAATGCCCAAATTCTGGCTTTGAATAATTTAGAAGCAAAAAATGCAAAGCAAACAATGTTTTCTCATGAATTGTATTCTCCCAAATAGTTTAATGCACTTCGGCATCCAAAAGTTAGGTGCAGCATGTTCACAGTTGTAAACTCAACTCCATCAGGGGTGTAAACTAACATCAGCAGCAAACTTCACGAGGAAAGACTAACCGCTAACAAAGGAGCAACAGCTCATTTAATGACGATCCCCGTTTTAAATGGGAAATCAGACACAAAAATTCCATCACAATAGGAAAAATGTCCAGTTAATGACCCAGTTAAATGGAAGAGGAGGTTTGAACTGAGGCAAAGACAATTTGGTCACTTTCTTCAGGAGGTGAAATATCAGCATTAGAGTGAAAATACTTCAGAGATTATACAGAATATAACTGCATCAAAGGCGGGGGTGGGGGGGGGGGAGTATTTTTTAATCTTGATGAACTGACCTCAGGCGTGTGGACACTGTTGAAGTGATGCACCAAAAGTTCAAAATTCAAAGTGCATTTATTATCAAAGTACGTATATGCCACCATATACTACCTTGAGATTCATTTTCTTACAGGCATTCACAGTAGATGCAAAACACAATAGAATTAATGAGGAAAAACTACACACAAAGACGGACGAACAACCAATGTGCAAAAGAGCTCAAGAAGTGGAAATACAAAAACAATAATAAATTAAAAAGTAATAAATAATATTGACAACATACGCAGAATATTGAAAGTAAATGAGTCATTAGAATGAAATATTCACAGATGTAGAATGTGATGGCTAACAAAACAGCAATACCATTACTGAGTCGGGCAGCCTCTTCCATTTCAACTATTCATTAGACAGCACAGTATGATGCAGCAGAGATAAAGAGATGGAAGTTGAAAATGGCCAACTAATAGCAAGAATGACTTAAATGAAAACAGGTGAGGGGAAAACGGGATATCGAGGAGCCGGCACAAAGCAAACACGGAACTATTTGGGTTTCTTTCCCCGGTGAAGAAAGCTGTTGTTTCTCAGTCGAGCCGCTCACGGAGGCAGGTTGCATTAAATGAAAACTTACCGTTGGTCTGCCTGTCCAGACAAGCTCGCCCCTCTCAGAGGGAGTAGTAGAATTGCCAGTAAAACACGGCGAGAGAGGTTTGACTCCCTCAGAGGGTGGAGTTATATATACCAGCAGCCCAGAGCCAGAAACATTAACCCTTCTTCTTCCGCAGCTGGCAGCAGTCGGCTGAGGAAAATCTTACCTGGTCTCCTAACTATCCAAAACCTGTTTGCCTCAGTTTAATCTGGGTGATCAAAAGGTAGAACTGACTCAAACATAAACATTAATCACTCTTAAAGAAAGGTTGCGGTTTAGAAAGAAAGGATTGAAAGGGTGTATTTTAGAATGAAAGGAAGCCCGCAAGTGCCGCCACCATAACATACCCACAGTTTACTAACCCTAATCTGTACGTTTTTTTAAAATGTGAACCCAGGGGACACCTACATGGTTACGGGGAGAACGTTAAAATGTTTCACAGAGACAGTGGCGGGAATTTAACCCTCATCGGTAATCTCAGGTAATACAATAACCGGTACGCCACATTGCCGCCATTACGTTACGATGCCGCATGCTTTAAACAGTTTGATGAAAAGAACATGAGAAATTCATGCACCTTCCTAAAACAGTTGAACTTCAAACTAGTTCAGAGATTTATTGAGACAGTTTACTATTTCAGAGGGAAGGTCGTCTGATCCTCCTCGTTACCTTTGCACGAAGGAAGAGAATTTTATGGTTAATAGTAACTGTGGTCCTCAACCAATTCTCAGATATTTGGCCCCGGGCACCCCGCAGAATCAGCTCATAGGATGACTAGCCTCCCTGAGAGACAAAGGAAATTCCTACTTGAAAATGTTTCCCATGTGTGCTAATTGGATCCATAAGATGTGCAAAACTTGATTTCTGAATGGATCTTAGTTCTGTCCTAAATGTTGAATATTACGCCTAGTTTTGTCTAGTAATGATCATTGACGTATTTGATGTATGGGTTGTAGATAGTGTCCGGGGGGGGGGGGGGTGGCACCTCTGGTGAATGGGGCTTGTGTCCATTCTGGGGGCAGCTCACTCACCTTTGGCCCCACCAGGCACACAGCCCTCAGCTGCGGCTCCAAGTAGCTGTTTTATGCTCACAGCGGCCATACCACGGGGCACCGCTTCAATCGTTGGGTCTCATACCCCGGTGAGATAGAGACATGCCTGTCCTAGCACGTGAAGTCAGCTCTGGCAGACTGGGCGGATGAGATCTACAGTGAAACATCCAACAGCCAGGAAAGCGGTTCTGCATGGAGATTGGGAAGGGCATGACGAGGCACAGAAGTCCGCTGCAATCAAGGAAGACCCCAGCTGTGATGAGCACTCCTACCACTGGATCCGGTCCTCTCAGGCCAAGAGAGTGAATTGGGTTTTCCACTTTAAAAACTCTCGTGCACGGGTCTCCTGTTATTGTTGATCTGATGGACAATCAACTCAATCCCTGAAACTCAGAGTGAGTAGAAAGGCGAAAAAAACACAACAGGAATGTGGTCATTTAATCCATTTATTTATTTAGCGGTACAGTGCAGAACTCCCGGCCCAGTAAGCCGCACCACCCAGCAACCCATGTATTTAATCCGGCCGAATCACAGGACAATTTACAATGATCTATTCACCTTCTAACCAGTACGACTTTGGACTGCGGGAGGAAATCGGAGCACCCGGAGGAAACCCACGCGTCCACAGGAAGAATGAACAAACTCCTCACTGAGATGAACTTCGAACTCTGACGCTCCGAGTTGTAATAGCGTCGTGCTAACCGCTACACCACCGCGGCGCCCTAACCAAAGTCGGTACGTTTTAATCGGCTGTCTGTAGTTCATTTCTGGGATGCCCTGTAAAGCAGGAATTTTTATGGAGTTCAGTATATGAACATAAGGTTGCAGTAATTTCCCACTACTTATAGTGGGTAACCTGTACAACACATCACTGACACAAACACGAGAGATTCAGCAGATGCTGGAAATTCAGCTCGGGATACACAAAATGCTGGAGGAACTCAGCAGGTCAGGCAGCATCTATGGAGAGGAGTAAACAGTTAATGTTTGGACATCAGAACTCATCATATTATACAAAAACTCTTTTGCCTACTTATTTTGTAAGGTGTGCAGCTTTATTTGAAATAGATGAGGAACTCAGTAAGGATGTGAAGTACTTGAGGAAAATGCTAGCAGTGCTGGAGGAAGTCAGCAGGTCAGGCAGCGTTTGTGGAGAGGAATAAACAGTGACATTTTGGGCTGAGACCCTTCATCGCAGGCTACGCTAGAAACTATCATGCATTTTAACCACTAGAGCAGAGATGTAACCTTAATGTGGCAGTTAGTTCTGATTTTTTCAATTGTTTGATCTTACCAAAATGCTCTCAAATGCTTTAGACTTTTTATAAACATAAGAGGTTCTGCAGGTGGGGGCAGTCTTGAGGGACACAAAGTGCTGCAGGAACTAAGCAGGTCAGGGAGTATCTGTGGAGAGACTTGTTAGAACGTTAAGGTCCAGAATTTTACGGTTTCTGGAAATCTGGAATATTTATTTGTCTTGTCTTTTTTGGAGGTGCAGCAGAGTACTAGGCCCATCCAGCTCAACAAACCAACACTGCCTAATTACACCCATGTGACTGGTTAGCCTACTAACCCAAGCAGGAGGAAACTGAAGCGTCTGGAGGAAACCCAAGCGGTCACGGGGACAGCGTACAAAGTTTTTGCAGATGCTGCGGGAATTGAACCCAGGTCGCTGGCCCTGTAAGACTGCTACGACACCGTGTCACCCGATGTGGAAGAGAGTGCAGAGGTCAGGCAGCAGATCAGACAGAAGGACACCAGCGCGAGTCAGGGACTGGAAAACAAACCAAAAAAATGCAAATACTGAAAATCTAAAAGCAAGAGCAGAAAATGTTGGAAACACTCGGCAGAGTTAGAGCTAGTGCCCCAGGCCATTGAATGCTCCCCCCACCCCTTGACCACAAGCGGCTGTGTCCCCAACCCCCACCTCTCCCGCCCAACCCACTGAACCACTAAACAGTAACAGCATTTTCTGTATGAGGAAATATCTTCATGGTAAACTACTCCAGAAAACATTGTTTATTCACCCCCCCAGCCTGGCAGTCCATTCCAAAAAAGAATCCAAAAGAGAGAAAAAAAATTTTGAATCCTTGCCTCTCAGTTGCTTATGAAGGATAAATTCTTAAGTGCACAGTATAAGACATATGAGAATGACGAGAAATATGATAGAGGTATACAAAATTATGGGGGCAGGGTGTAGATAAGGTTAATACAAGCAGGCTTTTTCCACTGATTGGGTGAGACTAGAACTAGAAGTCATGGGTTAAGGGTGAAAGGGACAATGTTAAAAGGGAACCTGAGAGAGAACTTCTTCAGTCAGAGGAAGGTGAGAGTGTAGAACAAGCTGCCGGTGTAAGTGATGGGTGCAGGTTCACTTTCAACGTTTAAGAGAAATTTGGATTGGTACATGGATGGGAGGGGAGTTGAGGGCTACAGTTTAGGTGCAGGTCGACAGGACTATCTAGATTGATAGGTTACACAGACTAGATGGACTGAAGGGCCTGTTTCTGTGCTGTAGTGTTCTATGACTCAATGGCCTTGAATATATAATCAGCAATGATTATCTTTCTTCACCACTGACTTGCAAGTGAAAGTTTGGACTTACTGACTGGAACAACTCATATGGAAACTTGTGTTCAGTGGTCAGCTCCACACCTCGAGGTAAGATCCTGCATGACAACACCTTGCCCAAATAGTGAGTGTCACAAAAAGAGATGAGGAACATACGGACACCAGGCATTAAGAAACCGTCTCCCTTCTCTCTTTTTCTATTCGGCATTCTGGCTCCCCTCTCGCTTCTTCTCACCTATCTATCATCTTCCTCTGGTGCCTCTCCTCCTTTTGTTTCCCCATGGCCCACTATCCTATCAGGTTTCTTCTTCTTCAGCTCTTTACCTCTTCTAACTATCCCTCCCCCACTCACCCACCTTATCCCTCATCGGGTTTCTCCTAGCGCCTGCGAGCTTGTACTACTTCTCTACCCTCACCTTCTTATTCTGACATCCTCCTCCTTCCTTTCCAGATATGAAGAAGGGTCTCAGCCTGAAACGTCGACTGTTTATTCATTTCCGTAGATGCTGTCTGAACTGCTGAGTTCCTCTAGCATTTTGTGTGTGTTTCTCTGCATTTCCAGCATCTGCAGAATCTCTTGTGTCCATTCTTGGCTGGTTTGCTGGCTAGCCTTGCACCCTCGCAATCTTGTTCTCTTCTGCTGCCAGCAGGAAGGAGGTACAGTAGCCTCGTGTCTCACACCTCCAGGTTCAGACAATTGTTACCATTCAGCCATCAGACTCTTGAACCAACACGCAAAACTTTACTCACTTCATCAGTGAACTGATTCCACAACCAATGTACTCACCTTCAAAACCACTGCAACTCATGTTCTCAATATTATTTATTAATTTATTTATTTTTATTACCTTTTTTTTGTATTTGCACAGTTTGACCACCTCTTTTGCTTCACAATTAAACAGAATAATGAGCAGTTTTGGCAGGCCATGGGTTAATGTGACTGACTCTTAAATGAGGAGCTTTCTCCAAATGAGAAACATCCTTGTATATAAAGTTAAAAAAAAACACACTTCCTTGTGAATTTGTAATTAGTTTACTCAAAGTCAACTTAATTTTTATTCCCATTGAGAAAATATTCATTGACATTTTTAACACATCTGGTGATAAGGCATAAGAGCTTGTTAATATTTGACACAAGGGAATAGGAAATGGTTTACAGGTCATAAATCCATAATATAAAACAGTTACTTTTCCATTCACATCTTGCGTCTCTTGACAAGTGGCTCAAAAAGTCCTCATCCCACTGCAAAAAGAATGTTTATTCTTAATTATCTCATTATTCCCTCCCCACCCTGCTCCACAGAATTCACTCCACAACATTGTTCATAGGGAAAATCCTTTTCTGGAGATGAAGCGGTCAATCATGTCAAATGCACGTTCAGGTTGATCATATGGCAGAAGGTGTCCTCCATTTCGAATAATAACCTTTAAAAGAAAATATGAAATTCAATTAACTAGAGTGAGAACAAAATTAAATACATTTTGGCAGTAATTGCCATGCTCTCTTCTCGCTGTTGCCATTGGGAAGAAGGTACAGAAGTCTCAGGGTAGTATATGATTATACAAATTTACTTAGATAATAAATTTAATTTGAACTTTGAAATCAATGCCTCCTGGAAATTATGCAGTTGCCTGCAACCACCTTAAACTAATTGTAAAATTTATCTCTTGCTCAGAAAGAGGGAGGAGTTAGCTACTTGGAAGAAACTTCCCAAAAGCACAAATATCATAACAACTTTCAGAATGACTCTTCACATCTTCCTCGCTGATAAGTCCTGTGCATTTTGTAATTCTTCATACCAAGTTGGGCGCCATAGTAATGCAGTGTTAGCACAACACGATCACAGCTCGGGACTTTCCAAAGTTCGGAGTTAAATTCCAGCGCTGTTCTCTAAGGAGCTTGTACATTCTCCCCATGAAATGGGTGGGTTTCCTCTGGGTGCTCTGGTTTCCTCCCACAGTCCAAAGACATAATGGTTGTTAGGTCAATTGGTCATTGTAAATTGTCCTGACTAGGATTAAATTGGGGGATTGGTGGGCGGTGCAGCTTGAAGGGCTGTATCTCAATAAATAAATAAAGCAAACAAATAGATAAATAAATTCTCCAAAGGCAGCAAAAGAGACCAGAGGGCATGCATTTTTGGTGAGGGGGGAAGTTCAGAGGAGATGTGAGGGGCAAGTTTTCTTTTACACAGAGTGGTGGCTGATGATAGAGGCAGAGACAATCGAGGCTCGTTTGTGTCAGAATGGAAGGAAGTGGACACGATGTAGTCAGAAGGGATGAGGTTAGTTGGGCATTGGATTACAAATTTGGTTAGTTCAGTTCAATGTTGTGAGCTGAAGTGCCTGGTTCTGTGCTGAACTATGTTCTTGTTCCAGACACTTATTTATTTAGAGATACAGCAGCAGGGGTGTCAAACTCATTTTAGGTCACGGGCCGGATTGAGCAAAATGCAGCTTCATGCAGGCTGGATCAGTCGGACGCGTGCGAACGCAGCTTTCGTTGCCTCCGTTTTTTCAGCCTGCTCTCATGTGTCTCAGTCTCTGCTATAACTACAAAGTGTTTCACTTTACAAATTCCGTTTCTTATGAAGAAGACTGCCGAGCAAGACTGCCGAATAAACACTAAAAACCCTGAAAACCTGGTACCTGAATAAACTCAGCATTAGCCATATCATACGCCATAGGCGCTTCGATTACTGGGGCCAGCTTTAATAGTAATTAGATATTATCTCGCGGGCCAAAGATAATTCCACCGCGGGCCGGATTTGGCCCGTGGGCCTTGAGTTTGACATATATGCAGCACGGTAACAGGCTCTTCTGGGCAAATGAGACCCCGCTGCCCAATTACATCTTTGTAACCAATTAACCTACGAACGTTTTAGGTCTTTGGAAAGTAGGAGGAAACTAGAGCACCCAGAATTATGGGGAGAACATACAGACTCCTTTCCCAGTGGCAGAAATTGAACCGCAGTTGCTGCTGCTGTTAATAGCGTTGCCCTGGCAACCCAATACCACGCTGGCCAATGCTTATGAAAACGCTCTACGCTCACTTTGCAATCATTCAAAAATTACGATAATCATGGACAGAGAAGTTAATAAAAGGTTTTTTTTCCCCAATGATGGAAATGTCAAATACTAGGCGGGAGGGATAAAGTTTAAATGAGATTTACACAGAGCACATTTGGTATGAATTGTTAGTGGAGCTAGTGGAAGCAGATACAATATTTACATTTAAGAGAGGCACAGAATGAAGAGATAGACCATGTGCGAAAGATATGGTTGGCTTGGAGTAACATCAGTCAGCACAGGCATCCTGGGCTGAAGGGCCTGTTTCTGTGCTTTACTGTTCTATGTGCAGTGCAGCTATTGGTGAGTCCAGAGCTTGAGGTCCGATGGTTAAAGCCCGTGTGTCGGCCTGTCTGGATGTCAGCGCCTGTGAGTCTGGGCCAGGAACTGGTGGGTGGAGGCCCAGAGTTTACCTGTCCTGGGGAGAGGGGGAGAGGGGGGAAGAGAGAGAGAGAGGGGGGGGGGAAGAGAGAGAGGGGGGGGGGAGAGAGAGAGAGGGGGGGGAAGAGAGAGGGGGAAGGGAGAGAGAGGGGGGGAAGAGAGAGGGGGAAGGGGAGGGGGAGGGGGAGGGGGAGGGGGAGGGGGGGAGAGAGAGAGAGAGAGAGAGAGAGAGAGAGAGAGAGAGAGAGAGAGAGAGAGAGAGAGAGAGAGAGAGGAAGAGAGAGAGAGAGAGCGAGAGAGAGAGAGAGAGAGAGAGAGAGAGAGTGATTTGTTTCACCGTTGCTGCTTGTGTTGTTCTGCAGAACATGATAGGCATGCTCTGTCAGTGGCAAATGTATGGGGATACATTGTGCTGCCCCCAGCACAGCCTTGGTTGTGTTGGTTGTTAATGCAAATGACACATTTCACTGTGCATTTCCATGTACATGTGATAAATAAATCTGATTCCATTAAAAATAAAACAGTGAAGTGCATTGTTCTCATTAACAATCAACATAATCTAATGAGGTGCTTCAGAAGGCTTAGTAATCTCCAGAAAACATTTTCTTGGTCTGCAGCAAAACCCTCAGAACCTTGACTGCAGCATTCAGCTTGTCATGAAAACTGAGACATCCGTCAAAATTTGGATTCACAAGACAGTCCCAGTGGAGTTATCAGCTTGGATTCCAAGCTCTGCGTGATGTCGGTGATGGAATCCTCCACCCTCCTCGACGTTGTATCCTGGCATTACAACAAGCCTGGCAAGGCACCAGGAATTTTCCCAACAGCTGCCCCACTGCACCAAAATCTTCATCTGAGTTCTCTGCAGTGAACACGTGCGAGATCATGCCCTCTGGTGAGCTGCCATCTGCTCGTTTCCCTGCCTGGTTTCAGTCCAGTGACTGCAGCTATCGTTAAATGAAACATATCTGCATTTCTGAACTGGTGGTTGGTCATGTCCCTGGGCTGCCAGCTAGAAGGTTGGACTTATAGATCAGGAGCATGAGTTCAAATCCCAGCATGGGAGATGAGGAATTTAAAATTAAGTAATTAAATACATCTGCCATTTAAAAGAATCTAGACTCAGTTACTGTAACCAGGAAACTACCATATTATTGCAGTACCTCTTGTGCCTATGATTTACCGCTCCGCTGCCTATCCTGAAGAATTTTAAATCTCCTTGCCAGGAATTCAGTGAGACCCTCTAGCATTGCTGCCCCCCTGTGATCTTTGCTACTCTCTGACTCTTTGGCCACATGCTCACCCCGACTTGCCATCAACACCACGTACGCTTCAGGATGTCTCCAACACCATCTTGTACCACATGGGTTCCAGCTATATTTCCAGGCTGATATCTCCTATCAGATTCCCCCTTCTCCTTCCATTTATCTCTTCCACCAATCAACTTCCCAGCTCTTTACTTCACCCCCTACCCATCTCCTGGTTCAACCTCCCCTCCCCCACCTCCTTATTCTGACTTGTCCTCTTTCTTTCCAGTCCTGATGAAGGGTCTAGGCCAAAAATGTCAACTGTTTACTCTCATGCACAGATGCTGCCTGGCTTGCTCAGCTCCTCCTGCACATTGTGTGTATTGCTCTAGTTTTCCAGCATCTGCAGTACCTCATGTGGTACACACCCATTTAATCCATTCATGTTCCGAAGGAAATATATTTGTCTCTCTGTGTCTGACTTTGAAAGCACTACTAAATTGCCTTCTCAGGGCCATTTAGGAATGAATTCAACATCAGTAAGACCAAGGAATTGACTGAAGGCCACCAATCCGCACTTAAAGTGGCAAAGAACATCCGCAGTCCAGGCCTCTGCTCCATTCTCAAAGGCCAGTGATGTGGGACGTGTGATGTGTGATCCGTGGATATTGAGCTGTCCCAGGTAGGTGGGTCAATGAGGAGGCATGAGGGCTGTTAGTCGACACATCCGGAGTTCGAGGCTGGTGATGCACCATCAATAACTCTCTGAGACGTGAGGCAAGATATCGGCTTTTATTGGCTGGAAGAAGGAACAAGCAGCAATTGACCACCATGCTACATCCTGGAGACTGAGGGCAGGGCTCAGGCCTCAATCGCCTTTATACCGGGGTCTGTGGGAGGAGCCACTGGAGCAGTCAGCAGGGGGGCGTGTCCAGCCAGGTATATGTAGTTCACCACAGCTGGTGTTTGGGTTCCCATCGTCAGCTAGTCCGTGGGGTGGGGGGGATGTCAATACCAAAGATCAAAGGCCAAAGGTTGACTGGAAGTTGGAACCCGATGGCCAAAGCCTAGAGACTGGAGGCCCAAAGGCCTGTCCTAGAGTTGGAGCACCGTCCATATGTGTGGGTGGGAGGGGGGAAAAGGGGCTTGTTTTGCTGTCATTGTTTAGTTGCTTGTTGTGTTCTGTGTTGTTCTGCCGAGCATCGAGGACATGCTATGTTGGCACCAGAATATGAATCCTGTGTGCTCTGGTGACCTCTTTACGGATAAAATGTACATCTGGTGACCTCAAGGAAAGCTTCACTCAAAACTGAACTACTCATCAATTAAACCATTTCCTTCATTCCACACAGGATTATAGGCCTGCATTCACGTGGACACAAAAACAATAACAACATTTCAGCTCAAGAAGAAAGGGGCTTTCATGAACTACAGGATCTTGCAGCTGCTTCCCTTTCATCAAGCACCTCTTCCTCATCCAAAATAGAATAAAAATGTGTGTCATATCGGTCAAGTCATGTCATTTTGCAAAAACAAAGGACTAATTTAACCAGCCATCTTCTTTGTTATGCTTCCATGAAATATGTTCACTATTGCTAACAGCAGCTCCCAATTAGAATTCTTGTCTCTTTAGCATGAAGGAGGATGAGAGGTAACTTGATAGAGGTGTATGAGATGATGGGAGGCATAGATCGAGTGGACAGTCAGAGGGTTTTTTCCCCGGGGAGGGGCAAAGGCTAATATGAGGGGACATCATTTTAATGCAGGGGCTCCCAACCTAGAGTCCATGGACCCCTTGCTTAATGGAATTGGTCCATGGTATAAGAAAGTTTGGGAACCCCTGTTTTAAAATGATTAGAAGAAGGCATAGTGGGCGGGACAGACATGTTTTTCCTCCTCCCCCCACAAACAGTGGTGGGTGGGTGCATGGAACACCCTGCCATGGGAAGTGCTAGAAGCAGATACACGAGGAATATTTAAGAAACTCTTAGTTAGGCACATGAATGACAGAAAAAAGGAGGGCTATATAGGATGGGAGGGTTAAATTGATCTTAGGGTTGGTTAAAAGGTCATCATAACATTGTGGCCAAAGGGCCTGTATTTATGTTGCACTGTTCTATGTTCCTTCATTAAGGACCCCAGTCACCCAGGTCATGCCTAGTTCTCATTGCTACCATCAGGGAGGAGGTACAGAAGCCTGAAGACAGACAGTCAACAATTCAGGAACAGCTTCTTCCCCTCTGCCATCCAATTTCTGAATGGACATTGAACCCATGGACACCATTTTATTTTTTTTTATTTCTATTTTTGCACTACTTATTTAACTATTTTATATATATACACACATACCCACACACACTTAATATAATTCATGTTTTTTCCCTATTATTATGTATTGTGTTGTACTGCTGTCACAAAGATATGCCAGTGATATTAAACCTGATTTTCTTAATTCTTCCACACCTACCCAAAAGCTTACCTTTCCACCATATTCTTTGGTAGGTGCTTACATGCTCTTAGATGAATGATTTCACCACTCACTTGAAATGCACTGGATGATACATTTGAGATAATTTCCATTATTCAAATACACATGTTGCAAGAACAACAAATTCAATAAAAGGACTCAAGAGTGAGACAAACACTTAACCCACAAGTCATAGAAAAATACAGCACAGAAACAGGCCTTTTGGTCCATCTGGTCCATGCTGAACCAATTTAAACTGCACCAAGTCCATAGCCCTCCATTCCCCTGCCATTCACGTACCTATCCAAACTGCTCTTAAATGTTGAAATCGAGCTTGCAGTTACTCACTTGCGCTGGCAGCTCGTTCCACACTCCCACCAAGCTCTGAGTGAAGAAGTTTCCCCTCATGTTCCTCTTAAACATTTCACCTTTCACCCTTAACCTATGACCTCCAGTTGTAGTCCCACCCAACCTCAGGGAAAATAGCCTGCTTGCATTTACCCAATCTACAGCCCTCAATGTTTTGTATCCCTCTATCAAATCTCCCCTCAATCTTCTACAGTATGTTCCAAGGAACAAAGTTCTAAGCTATTTAATCTTTCCTTATAACACATGTCCTCCAGTCCTGGCACATCCTTGTAAATTACATTCCAAAATATCATGGACCACCTGAATAATTCAATCAAACTATGCAAACCAATCTGAAATTTTTCCCTGTTGCCAGTCTCCCTTCAAATTCTTCCACACAGCCACAATAGGGGTAATTTACAAAGGGCATTTAACCTCACAATCTGCATGGCTTCAGGAAGTGGACGGACATTGGAGCACCCAGAGGAATCTTATGCAACGATGGGGAGAGGTACAAAGTCCGCAAACGTGGCACCAGAGGTCAAACTAAAATCCTGCCTGTCTTGGAGGAGAAAAAAACTAAAATACAAGCATAACTCACAAATAACTTCAAAACACAAGAGATTCTACAGATGCTGGAAATTTTGAGCAACGCACACAAAATGCTGGAAGAACTCAGCAAATCAGGCAGCATCTGTGAAGGGGAATAAAGAGTTGATGTTAAGGGTCACGAACCAAATTGTTGGCTGTTTATTGCCCTCCATAGATGTTGATGGTCTTTCTTGGGGACTTTGCAATTGCTTGCTTGGTGGGTGGAGAGAGTTGATGCTTGTTTTTGCTGAAGTAAGTGGGGCAGGGCGAGGGACATTGTTTTGCTGCTGTTTGTGCATGGGAGGGGGAACAGAGGGGCTTTGGGTTCTGAAGTTTTTACTGTCACTCACTCTTTGGGGTACTCTTCTGTTTTTGTGAATGTCTGTGAAGAGCAAGAATTTCAGGTTGCGGATTGTATACTTCCTCCAATAGTATATGGAACTATTTAACTAGAGTTCCTCCAGCATTTTGTGGATGCTTTTCATTAACATTATTATTTACAGATCACACAATCATTGCACACCTTCCTGTTCAATTCCACTAAGCCCTGCTGAAGTCTAGTTAATCTGACACTATACTTTGTGCTCTTAAGCAATGACAATGCTCGACAATCGTGAATTTCAAGGGCTCACTGTTAAATCCTCCATATCAAAAGCTATAAAATACTCTCTGAAAACTTGCAGCTAAAATTATATACTTTATTTCAGTAGCTTTCCTCAAAGTGATTAGTTTGAGTCAAGTAGGAAATCAAAAAACAGAAATAAGCTACTTGTGTTGAAATTGAACAACACTGAACTGATCACTGAACACAACCTACGGACTCACTTTCAAAGATTCGACAACTCATGTTTTCAGTTTTATTGCTTCTTTTTGTATATGCACAATTTGTCATTCTTTGTGTGTAGTTTCCATTGATTCTGTTGTACTTCTTTGTTCTACCGTGAATGCCTGCAAGAATATGAATCTGAGAGTTTTCAGAGCTACAAATTGAATCACCTAGTTAGCATTCAGATTATGTACTTTAACTTTCCCTTCAAGAGTTCTTTGAATGTATGGGACAGGAATTATCTCGGTCTGAAACATCAAGTGTTCATTCCCTCCTTAGATACTGCTTGACCTGCAGAGTCTGTGTCTGTTGGACAGAAATTTGTTCTTGGATGTCTAATCTTGCACTGGAGAAGCATGCAACTGAACATCTTTAGAATTTTATTTTCTTTGCTGGGAGAGAGAATGACCTCTTTATTCCATGAGAGATTTCCATCTACCTGACTGGGAATGAAAATTCACCTGAAGATTTATGTCAGAATTAAACTTTTTAGTTCACCAACACAGGGGTCACCAAACTTTTTTGCACCATGGACCAGTTTAATATTGACAATATTCTTGCAGACCAGCCGACGATGGGGGGTGTGGATGTTAATCACGAGCAGAATATAGGTGATAAGTCAACTATAAGTCACTTGTAAGTGGCTAATACACTCAATCTCATTTCTAAAAAGGTTTACCTAACGAATTTAATATTAAACACACAGTGCATATTTTCCTTGCATGAATATAGTGATAAGTGAGTTATAATTGACTTATCAATATATTCATGTGAGGAAAATATGTGCTGTGTGTTTAATATCCAAACGTTACCTAAAATGTTATGATGCTATTGACTTGTAAGTGAGTTATAATTGACTTACAAGTCAATAACATCATAACATTTTAAGTAACGTTTGGATGTTAAACACACAGCGCATATTTTCCTCGTATGAACATATAAAATCATTGCAACACACCAGTGAGAGGACAAGGTTAGGGCCAGAGGTCCCCGTGCCGGGGCCGCGGCAGTCGCAGTCCGGAGAGAGCGACCGACCGAGTGAGGAGGAGTGTGACAACGCACGTGCCCGCCCTCCTTGTAGGTAGGTAGGAACTATCGGCCGACAAAAGTTTGGCTCGAGGGATGACTTTCAGTAGATCTCAGCGAGTTAGCTGCTCTGCTACTTGCGAAACCCTGAGCCCAAATTAGGTCGTCTGCAAATATTTTAGCACCGGGTTCCCCCACGAACAATCAGTGTGCTAAACAGGTTTAGAGGGTTCCCCACGAACATTCAGTGTGCTAAACAGGTTTACAGGCGGCGCCCATCTGTCCGCACTCCAGGCCAGTAGGAATGGCACTTCTCGCTCGGTTACCCAAGGCCGACCAGTGATCCCTGGCGCAAGGGTATCACTGCGTTTAGGCGACTGATGACCTCGCATGTGGTCAAGTTCAACAGTGGGCGTGACAGAGAATGAGGAAAGGTGCAGCTGACTCATATCGTTTCCTCGCAGCCCAGTAGCGCATGCTTTGCAGCCCAGTGGTTGGGGACCACTGCACTAACACAATATTAGAATCATGTTTACTATCACCTACATATTGCTGTTCCTTTTTGCGACTTGTGGCACATCAGGCAGTATTTTTGCCATTTCCATAGCACTTTGACTGTTTCTGAGGCCCAGTTGCTAGCTCGACACTCAACTCAGCAGAGATGGAAAGTCTGTAAGGAGCCAGCAGGATTTGAACTTGGGAACGTTAACTTCGAAGCCCAATACTGATGCCACTACGCCACTGGCTGCCAAATTATCACTGATATATGTTGTGAAATTTGTGACTATGAGCTACAATAAGAAACATTTTTAAATAAATAGCTCACAAAGGGAGCAGAATTGTGAGATAGTCTTCATGGGTTCATTGTCCATTCAGAAATCTGATGGTAGAAGGGAAGAAGCTTTCCCCAAAACATTCATTCAGTGTGCATCTTCAGACTCCTGTACCTCCTTCCTGCTGGTAGTAATGAGAACACGGCATGTCCTGGATAGTGAGGTCCTTAATGATGGTTGCATCATACTAGATCTTTATTTGATTGCCAGTCCTACCAGTAGTTACACTATAAACCATATTGAATAGAGGGTCACTGTAGATATTTTACATTCATTAAGAACCTCTGTCAAAATCTATTTCAGAAAACTGACTGACCTGTACTTATTTGGATAATTAATTAACAAGTACTCTTGAGTTATTAATATTCTACAATGGAGAAAGTTCATGCAAATTTCCTTTGAAATATTCCCTTCAAAGCCTTTGTAATTTACAATTCTTTTAGACTAAGTGGATATATAGTTTAAATTAAGAAAGGGCTGCTTTGAACAATCCTGATTTGACGCAAATGACACATTTCACTTTTTTGATGTACATGTGAGAAACCTAATCTTAATCTATGTTTTCATCTGCATGTGCAACAATGATTAAAGAAGCAAATATTATATCTAATATCTTCCTGCTACAAACGTCTCTTTCTATGACTACTGCTTTAGAATGTTGATACTCTGGCGAATGATGAATGTGTGTTTTCCTATCACACGTCTATTTTATAAGCAATAGCCTGATTTAGTTTTAAAGACCTGAAACATTAAGATTTACTAACATCTCTCCCTTAGCCAATATTTATCTCTTGCTGAATATTACTGGAGCAAACTGGGCTACCAGTTTATGCACACAATGCCAAAAAGTGCTGTGTTGTTGAACATTAGCATACCTTGGAGTGCAGTGATTTTGTAGATCTTCCTAGGTGGCTTAGCTCTTGTTGGGGAATTCATGTCCTCATTTTTTTTTAAATAAGGACACGATTTTCTAACTCTGCCATGGATGGTCCCAAACCCAGCTGTGAAATCGGAGGGTTGGGCACGGGGCTAGCAGTCCCATACTGTAAAAAGTCCAGAGCTACAGAAATGCCAACAGAAGCACCAAAGAACTCACTCCTGGGAGAGGAAGGATTTCTAAAGATGAGTTACACCTGGGGACAATTTGGATGACTGGCCCTGGACAGAGGGCTCTGATGTGCTACTGTCAGCAGTCTATGCCCCAGTAAGGGTTATGGGTTTAAAACAAAAAGAAACACAATTTCCTCTAAGGATTTCCTTTCTTCCAATGAATAAATCTCCTGGAAAGGTGTTGATAATAATCCAACACTGAAAAGTCATTTATTGGGCCTAAATAACAATTATCTTTTCTCAAGGAAGGAAATTCTACTTCCTACTCTTTCTTGCCCACAGGCTGAAGTGACACAGGCAACTGCCTACAGTGCATGCTTGCCCTACATACAGACACTCTTACAGTACACTCGTGTCCTCACAGAGTCCATCCTGGCAGCCCCCAAGTAGAAATGCTTGGCTGCAACTTGGAGGGTCTCTGCGATCCCTTAGACAGGTCCTTTCCTACTGAGGGTATCTTTCTGTGGAATATCAGAACTCTCTCCAATTCCGTCTCACCTTTGCAACGTTCATCCAGTAGCAACACTGTCCTGTGGCTGGAAGAGTGCTGCTTGTATTGTGGCATGTTCCTTTAAGAGCCGGCAGCTGAGACCCTCTGTGTTTTGTTGCTCATTGTGCTCTATTTGGTTATGTTCTGTGTTGCTCTACAGAGCATTATGGGAATGTTATTCCGGCGCCAGAGTGTGTGGTGACACTTGTGGGCTGCCCCCAGCACACCCCTAAGTTGTGCCAGTTGTTAAATCAAATAACACATTGCACTGTATGTTTCAATGTACATGTGATAACTGAATCTGAATCATGATGAAAAGTGAAAGAACTTCGAAACCATCCTTTGCTGGTGCAGCCTGGTAGCATAAGAATTAGCATAACATTATACACAAATGCAAATGTCACTCCACTCTTTAAGAAAGGAGGAAGGCAGCAGAAAAGAAATTATAGACGAGTTTGCCTGACCTCAGTGGTTGCTATTAGCTTGGTGACACAAGACAAGATAGTACAAAGTCAAAGGCAACAAGAGTGAATCTGCAGATGCTGGAAGTAAATAAAAAACACAAAATGCTGGCAGAACTCAGCAGGCCTGACAGCATCTATGGGAGGAGGTAATAACGATGTTTTGGGCCGAAACGTTGTTATTACCTCCTCCCATAGATGCTGTCTGGCCTGCTGAGTTCTGCCAGCATTTTGTGTTTTTTATAGTACAAAGTCCGCATGGTTTTCTTCAGGGGAAATCCTGCCTGACAAATCTGTTGGAATTCTTTGAGGAAACTACAAGTAGGATAGATAAAGGAGATGTTATGTAATTGGATTTTCAGAAGGCCTTTGACAAGGTGCCACACATGAGGCTGCTTACCAAGCTAAGAGCCCATGGTATGACAGGAAAGTTACTAACATGGTTAGACCATTGGCTGATTGGTAGGAAGCAGTGAGTGGGAATAAAAGGATCCTTTTCTGGTTGGCTGCCAGTGACTAATGGTGTTCCGCAGAGGTCATTGTTGGGACCACTTCTTTTTATGCTGTATATAAATGGTTTAGATGACGGAATAGATGGATTTGTTGCCACGTTTGCAGATGATACGAAGATTGGTGAAGGGGCAGGTAGTGTTGAAGAAACAGGTAGGATGCAGAAGGACTTAGATTAGGAGAACGGGAAAGAAAGTGGCAAATGAAATACAATGTTGGAAAATGCATGGTCATACACTTTGGTAGTAGAAATAAATGTGCAGACTATTTTCTAAACAGGGAAAAAACCCAAAATTCTGGGATGCAAAGGGACTTGGGAGTCCTTGTGCAGAGCACCCTGAAGTTTAACTTGCAGGCCGAGTTGGTGGTGAGGAAGGCAAATGCCACGTTGGCATTAATTTCAAGAGGTCTAGAACACAAGAGCAAGGATGTGATGCTGAGGCTTTATAAGGAACTGGTGAGGACTCAGTTTTAGGCCCCTCATCTTAGAAAAGATGTGCTGGTATTGAAGAGGGCCCAGAGGAGGTTCACAAGGATGATTCCAGGAATGAAAGGGTTATCATACGAGGAACGTCTGATGGCTCTGGGTCTGTACTTGCTGGAATTCAGAAGGATGAGGGGGGATCTCATTGAAACCTTTTGAATGTTGAAAGGCCTAGACAGAGTAGATGTGGAAAGTATGTTTCCCATGGTGGGGGAGTCTAGGACAAGAGGGCACAGCCTTGGGATAGAGGGGCGCCCTTTCATAATAGAGATGTGGAGAAATTTCTTTAGCCAAAGGCCGGGGAATTTTTGGAATTTGTTGCCACATGCAGCTGTGGAAGCCAGGTTGTTGGGTGTATTTAATCCTGAGATTGATAGGTTCTGGATTGGACATGGCATCAAAGGTTTCAGGGAGAAGGCTGGGAAATGGGGTTGAGGAGGAGAAAGAAAAGGATCAGCCATGTGTGAAAAGTGGAGCAGACTTGATGGGCCCGATGGCTTAATTCTGCTCTTATGCTTTCAGGTTTTATAACAGCACCAGTGACCTGGGTTCAATTCCCAGCACTGTCTGTAAGGAGATTGTATGTTCTCCCCATGACAAGGTGGGTATTTCTCTAGGTTCTCCAGTTTCCTCCAACAGACCGAGAATGTACAGGTTAATTGGTCACGTGTAATTGGATGGCATGTGTTTATGGGACCAGAAAGGGCTGTTCCCAGGCTGTATCTCTAATAAGATAAAATTTGCAACACACCACCAAGAGAAAGGTATATTGACAGTATCGAGCACAGAGAAATGCAGTAGCTCCATGAATCTCATGATGGAAGATCTCTACCTTTACACACACATACACACAGATACATTTCTTATTATAACTTCAGTATATTTATGTATTACACTGTACTGCTGCAGCAAAATAACAGATTTTACAACATATGTCAGTGATAATAAACCTGATTCTGATTTTAAAATGTGGCCCTTATAAAATGTGCTTTAATCGTAATGCTCTCCTACAAGTACCATCACAGCATATTCTGTTCACACACAGGAGATAAGCTCTTTACATGTTTTGAACAATTCAGCTTCCAAGCTGTGGTCTCTTTCTCACAGCACTCAGTACCATACTCTGCAAAAGTGCAAATTTGATATCAAAGAGAAAGCATAATGGAACCATTCTTCATGTGGTTTCCAAACAAAAAAAAAGATCAAGCTTCCCCCTTCCTGTGTTTTGACTGTTACCATCTGGATGTGCTTGAGGGATCTGTAGGCTTCTGAATTTGCACAACTATAGTGAGACAGAATTTCTGGGGATTGCATTGTTTTGACTTTTAACTGTTTTAATTCTGCTGAAATGCATCCTCTTAAAAATGGCCAGATTGGAACCTTTAGGGGACTTGTCATCAAAAGCAGCTTAAGCAAAGTTTGCACAGCGCATAAAATCTGTCAACGTTATTGCTCAGACAAAAATTCAAACAGATTTAACCCCTAACTTGTTCAGAAAATTGAAATTACAGACTATAAGAAAATGATTTGTACAATTTGGGATGTCACATAATATTGTGCAAAAATCTAAGATAGATATATATCTACAGTACCTTAGACTTTTGCATAGTACTGTAGTAATTTTATGTATTGCACTGTACTGCTGTCACAAAAAAATCCAAATTTCATGACATATGTGAGTGATGATAAATCTGATTCTGATCTGGGTCTCTATTGTGAACTGAGAGTGGGAAGGGGTCAGGGAGAGGGGAATCACGGTTGGGAAAAGAGGAAGGAAGAGGGAAGGGAGCCAGAAGCACCAGAGATGCAGTCTTTAATGATTAACAAACGAATTGTTTGGAATCAAATAACCTTGCCTGGTGTCTCAGGGCTGGGTGTGTCCGCACTCGTGCCACATACCCCCGCCACCGGTACTCCTCCTCTGCCACCTGCCCCTTGGTGCTCCACCCTCACTACTCCCCACATCCTTTACTCCCACCAGATTTACAAACTCACTCTGTGCTCCACGTTGACAAATACAGTACTGTGCAAAAGTCTGGGCACCTGAGACTTTTGCAGTACTATACACCTTGCACTAAAAGTGAATGAATTGGAGTTCTGATGCAAGATCATTAATATGAAATAAAGACAGAGCACTACATCACAGAAACAGCCCTTCATCCCATCCGGTCCATGCCAAATGTTATTCTTCTAATAAATATCAACTCTCTGACTATCCAGAGCTGCCCCATAACTTTGAGCACTTGGGGGATTCTCTGCTTTACATCTTCCATATTATGAATAACTTCTTCTCAAGCTCCCAGCTGGGTACAGGTGTTGATTATAACCAAAGCTTTGATGACAAACCCTGCCATCTTCTTCAGGGATGATGCCTGGGTTTTTCTTGTCTGGTGGTATTTATACCCCTGTATTCCAATGTCCTCGTTCAATCAGGTTTCTGCTTCCCACCTTGTTGACAATTGAACTCCAGTTCTTACTTTGAGTGAGACCTTTGTCTTTGTTAAAATTCTTTTCCTCTAGTTTTATTTCAATAGCTTCCTTTAACAGGTGTTTCCAAAAGCCACTGGTGCGGCACAGTAGTTTTCCGCTGTCGAAGTCAATCCTACGGCCATTGTGAATGTGACCGCCGATTTCTCTGGATAACCCAAATGGATATACCCCCTGTGCTGCCTGATGTGGGTTTCCACCGCGCTTCCTGTCTGGCCAATATACACAGCTCCGCATTTGCGGGGACTACGGGGTGTAAATACCACTGGACCAGACATCCTCAGGCATCATCCCTAAAGAAGATGAGCAGAGTTTGCCAACAAAATGTCAGTTATACTTGATACTGCACCCAGCTGGAGCCCAAGAAGAGTTTATTCATCATATACTGTACTCTGGGAAAGTACTAGATCCTTTTTCATCTTCCATATGGTTTTTTTGAGTCTGTTTTCACTGCCACAGGAATCCCACAGCCCACTTGGGTGTTACAAGATTGCACAAAGAATGAATAGTTAATCTAGTTTTGATGAACCTGGTGACTTGCATCCAACAGGCAACACAATCTATGCCTTGGTTTAGACTCATGTCAAACTGCTCTAGGCCTTGGTTTAGACTCATGTCAAACTGCTCTAGGACTTGGTTTAGACTCCTGTCAAACTGCTCTAGGCCTTGGTTTAGACTCCTGTCAAACTGCTCTAGGCCTTGGTTTAGACTCCTGTCAAACTGCTCTAGGCCTTGGTTTAGACTCCTGTCAAACTGCTCTAGGCCTTGGTTTAGACTCCTGTCAAACTGCTCTAGGCCTTGGTTTAGACTCATGTCAAACTGCTCTAGGCGGTTTAGACTCCTGTCAAACTGCTCTAGGCCTTGGATTAGACTCATGTTAAACTACCCTAGGCCTTGGTTTAGGCCAGGGGTTCCCAACCTTTTTGTGTCATGGGCCCCCACCATTTACTGAGAGTTCTGTGAATCCCAAATTGGGAACCTCTGGTTTAGACTCATGGCAAACAACTTTATAGCCTTTGGCACACTGGCCTTCATAAATCAGTGCATTGAGCACAGAAGTTTGGATGTTACGTTGAAGTGTACAAAACATTAGTGAGACCAAATTTGGAGTAGTTTGTACAGTCCTGGTCACCTATCTACAAGAAAGGTATCAATAATGTTGATTTTATTGTACTTTATTTTCTTTACCAATACAGGACAGAGTAGGCCCTTCTGGTCATTCAAGCCACGCTGCCCCAGCAACCCTGACCTGATCATAGAACAATTTACAGTGACCAATTACCCTATGGACTGTGGGAAGAAACCCACAGGAAGGACATACAGACTCCTTACAGATAACATCTGAATTGAACTCAAAACTCCAGATGGTCAGAGCTGTAATAGCTTTGTGTTAAGCGTGACACTACTGTGGCAGTGTAGAGAAAATTTACAAGGATGCTGTTGAGATTTGAGGACTCGAGTTATAGAGAAAGGTTGAATAGGTTAGGACTTTATTCCCTTGGCGCGCAGGAGAATGAGGGGAGAAAAGAGATATACAAAATATTGAGGGGTATAGAAAATAGAATATAGGAAACTACAGCACATTACAGGCCCTTCAGCCCACAATGTCGACCATGTAACCTACTCCACAGACTGCCTAGAATTTCCCTAGCGCATAGCCCTCTATTTTTCTAAGCTCCATGTACTTATCTAAAAGTCTCTCAGAAGTCCCTATTGTATTCGCCTCTACCACCGTCGCTGGGAGTGCATTCCACACACCCATCACTCTCTGTGTGAAAATCTTACTTCTGACATCCCCCTTGTACCTACTTCCAAGCACCTTAAAACTACACCCCTTCATGTTAGCCATTTCAACCCTGGGAAAAAGCCCCTGGCTATCCACACGATCAATGCCTCATCTTATACACCTCTATAAGGTCACCCCTCATCCTCTGTCGCTCCAAGGAGAAAAGGCCAAGTTCACTCAACCTATTCTCACAGGGCATGCTCCCAAATCCAGCCAACATCCTTGTAAATCTCCTCTGCACTCTCTCTATAGTATCCACACCCTTCCTGTAGTGAGGTGACCAGAACTGAACACAGTACTCCAAGTGGGGTCTGACCAAGGTCTTAGATAGCAGTAACATTACTTCATGGCTCTTGAACTCAATCCCATGGTTGATGAAGGCCAACACACCATTCACCTTCTTGACAACACTGTCAACTCACTCAGCAGCTTTGAGTGTTCTATGGACATTGACCCCAAGATCTCTGTGAAACTCCACACTGCCAAGAGTTTTACCATTAATATTATATTCTGTCTTCAAATTTGACCTTCCAAATGAACCACTTCACATTTATCTGGGTTGAACTCCATCTGCCACTTCTCAGCCCAATTCTGCATCCTGTCAATGTCCCACTTTAACCTCTGACAACCCTCCAGACTATCCATAATATCCCCAACTTCTGTGTCATCAGCAAACTTACTAACCCACCCTTCCACTTCCTCATCCAAGTCATTTGTAAATAAAAAAATCACAAAGAAGAGGAGTCCCAGAACAGATCCACGAGGAACATCACTGTTCACTGACCTCCATGCCAAATACGAACCATCTACAACCACCTTTTGCATTCTGTGGGCAAGCCAATTCTGGATCGACAAAGCAAGGTCTCCTTGGCTCCCATACCTCCTTACTTTCTGAATGACCCTTGCATGGGGTACCTTATCAAATGCCTTAATGAAGTCCATATACACTTCATCAATGTGTTTTGTTACATCCTCAAAGAATTCAATCAGGATCGTAAGGCACGACCTGCCCTTGACAAAGCTATGCTGATTATCCACAATCAGATTATGTTTCTCCAAATGCTCATAAATCCTGCCTCTCAGGATCTTCTCCAACAACTTGCCCACAACTAAAGACACAGTGGTCTGTAATTTCCTGGGTTATCTCTACTCCCTTTCTTGAACAAGGGAACAACATCTCCAACCCTCCAATCCTCTGGTACTTCTCCTGTCCCCATTGTTAATGCAAAGATCATCGTCAGAGGCACAGCAATCTCCTCCCTCGCTTCCCACAGTAGCCGGGGGTATATCTCATCCAGACCCAGCAACTTATCTAACTTAATAATTTTCAAAATCTCCAGCACATCCTCTTTCTTAATGTTTATATGCTCAAGCATTTCAATCCGCTGTAAGTCATCCCCACAATCATCAAGGTCCTTTTCCCTGTTGAATACCAAAGCAAAGTACAGGAAGTACCTCTGCTGCCTTCCCTGACTCCATACGCACATTTCCACTTTTGCACCTGATTGGTGCTATTCTCACACGGCACATTCACTTGCTCCTCACGTGCTTGTAGAAAACCTTGGGGTTTCCTTTAATCCTGCTCACCAAGGCCTTAGCTCTCCTAATTTCATTCTTAAGCTCCTTCCTGGCACCCTTGTAATTCCCTAGAGCTCTTGCAGTACCTAGTTTCTTGAAACTTTCATAAGCTATTCTTTCCTTCTTAACTAGATTTTCTACATCCTTTGTACACCATGTTTCTTTTACCCTCCCATCCTTTCCCCGCCTCAATGGAACATACCTAGGCAAAGTGGCATACAAAGGTTCCCTGAACATTTGCCACATTTCTGCCGTGCATTTCCCTGAGAAGATCTGCTCCTAATTTATGCTCATATGTTTCTGCCTAATTGCATCATATTTCCCTCTACCCCAATTAAATGTTTTCCCAAATTGTCTGCACCGACCTCTCTCTGCTGCTATGGTGAAGGAGATAGAGTTGTGGTCGCTGCTTCCAAAATGCTCTCCCACCAAGAGATCTGACACCTGACCAGGTTCACAACAACTATTATTATTGTACTGTTCCAGAATTTGCCTCACTGTCTGCTCCTCGATGTCTCTGTTACAATGGGGGGGGGCGGGGGTCTATAAAAACACCCAGTAGAGTTATTACCCCAATCCTGTTTCTGACTTCTACACATATTGACTCAGTAGAGAATCCCTTTCAAACTTCCTCCTGTTCTGCAGCCCTGTTTAGCAATGCCACGTCCCCCACCTCCTTTACCTCCCTCCCTGACCTTTCTGAAACATCTAAAGTCCGGCACACTCAGCAGCCATTCCTGCCCCTGAGACATCCAAGTCCTTGTAATAGCCACAACATTATAGTTCCACACTCTAAGTTCATCCACCTTGTTGCATTAAAATAGACATATCTCAGCCCATCTGGCTGAGCGCATCTTGGCTCTATCACCTGCCTATCCTTCCTCACAAACTCCCTACAAGCTGTCTCTACTTGTGCTCTAACCGTCTCATCCTCTGTCTCTTCACTCCTGTTCCCACCCCCCTCCAAATCTATTTTGAAACCTCCCCAGTAGCATTAGCAAACCTTCCCTCCCAGGATATAGGTTCCCCTCCAGTTCAGGTGCAACCCATCCCACTTGTACCGATCACCCCGTCCCCCAGAAAAGGTTCTAATGATCCAAGAACTTGAAACCCTACCCTCTGCACCATCTCCTCAGCCACTCATTCATCTGCATTATCTTCCTGTTCTGACACTCCCTAGCTCATTGCACCAGGAGTAATCCGGAGATTACCACCTTGGAGGTCCTGCTCTTTAACCTCCTTTATAACTCCCTAAGCTTACTGTGCAGGGCCTCTACCCCTCTCTTGTCTATCTAGACATAAAGGTAAGTGCAAGCAGACTTTTTCCACTGAGGCTGGCTGAAACTGAAACTAGAGGATTAGGTTAAGTGTAGAAGGTGAAATACTTAAGGGGGAACTTCTTCACTCAGAGGGTGGAAGAAGCTGCCAACAGAAATGGTGCATAGTGGTTCTAAGATAAGTTTAGATAGCTAGGTATATAGACGGGAGGGGTTTGCAAGAATATAGTCCAAGTGCAGGTAGATAAGACTAGGCAGAAGATCTGGTCAGCATGAAGTGAAGGCTTTTTTCTGTGCAGTGGTACTCTATGACTCTAATTGGATTGGATGATCTGCCAATGGAACTGGTCTACCGAAGACACCATAGCTACAGCACTGCACCCCGTCCTCACCCACCTGGAGAAGAGGGATGCATACGTTAGAATGCTGTTCCTGGACTTCAGTTCAGCATTCAACACCAAAATTCCCTCCAGATTTGACAGGAAGCTCAGAGACCTCAGCCTGCACCCCACCTTGTGCAGCTGGATCCTACACTTCCTATTAGATTGCCAACAGGTAGTAATGTTGGGCTCCCTCACCTCTGCCCCTAAACACAGGTGCCACCCAGCTTTGTGTCCTGAGTCCCCTTCTCTACTCTCTTTACACCCATGACTGCCACACACAACTCCAATCTGCTGATCAAATTCGCAGATGACACAATCTTATTTCTAGCAGTAATGAGACAGCCTGCAGAGGAGAGGTTGACACCTTGACACAGTGGTGCCAGGATAACAACCTCTCCCTCAATGTCCAAAAAACAAAAGAGCTGATCATTGCTTACAGAAGGAGCAGAGACAGGCTCAGCCTGATCAACATCAATGGGTCTGCAGTTGAGAGGGTGAGTAGTTTCAAGTTCCTCGGTGTACACACCACCAATGATCTCACCTGGACTGTACACACTGACTGTGCGGCAAAAAAAAGCACAACTGCGTCTCTTCCACCTCGGGCGACTGAAGAAGTTCGGCATGGGCCCCAAATCCTCAAGACCTTCTACAGGGGCACCATTGAGAGCATCCTGACTGGCTGTATCAGCACCTGGCACGGGAACCGTACCAACCTTGATCGCTGGGCACTGCTGAGAGTGGTATGGACAGCCCAGCACATCTGTGGATGTGATCTTCCCTCCTTTGAGGACATTTATAGCAGCAAGTGCAGAAAGAAGGCCTGGAAGATCATCGGGGAAACCAGTCGCCCCAACCATAAACTGTTTCAGCTGCTTCTGTCTGGAAAATGGTACTGCAGCATTAAAGCCTGGACCAATAGGCTTCTTTCTACAAGCTATTAAGACTTTTGAATTCACATCCGTCCATTGCAACAGACTCATATTGCAAAGATTTTTACTCCCTCACGTTGTGGGATGGATGTAAGCTTTAAATAAATTCTAAGATTCTATCAGAACATTGAGACACAGTGATTCAATGCTGGTGATTAACCTTAGGAATTGCAATCTTACCTGATAAAATTCCCCAACTTTTCGAACATAGCCGGCCACTTCTGTGTCACTGGGATTAACAAACCAGAAATGTCTGTCTGCCTTTTTGTACTCCTCAGCTTTGGACCAAGGCACTGTGAGCAGGAAACGCTCGGTTAATGGAGCTGCCACAATTATATCAAGCTGGCCGCTGTATATCAACACCTGGTGAAGAGAGGGGGGAAAAAAAAATCAGAAAAGGAAATATAAACAAAGGTCGCCGGACCGTAACTAGATTACATTCTGAAGGAACCGGAAGTTTAGGACAAGCAAGTTCACAAGTTTAAGTGTAACCAGTCTTTGCAGAAGTTACAGAAATATCAAGACTGGGTTTCTAGAATCTCGATGACGATGTTTCACCATGCAAGTTAGTTAGATCAGTTGCTTGCCCACTCCTTCCATACCAAATATTTAAACATTAAGCATTGAAACTCAGCCAATAAATTGGCTGCAATGGGATTTGCTTGTGCTTTAGGAAAAATAATCTGAAAGAAAGAACAATTGCTAAGTGTTCTGGTATGGAGACCCTACAGCTGTTGTGTGAATGTTGCAATGTGGTTCCCTGAATGAAAGACAGAGATTAAAGTACAAAACATACAGAAGACCGGAGAGACTTAATTAGTCTAGACAGAAATCCATGAATTAATCCCTGCATCTGACAATTTTCTATCGAACATCATATTGAAAAAGTTTTGAGATTTTAAATTACATTTACTTCTGTGAAGCTTTTTGCCATGTGGGTCTGAAATAATTTTTATTCCCAATCAAGTACAAGTGAAGACACAGAAGGAACGTCTCAACACAAAAGCTTTAAAATGGCCAAAAACTGCCATTTCCAACAGGAAAGACCTTCATTTTTTGAACATGTGCAATATATTTGCTTGCCTGATTTATATTACCTAAAAGCATTTAGTGTTCAACTGTCTCGGTAAATCCCAGGGGTCCGAGCAGTCAATCTGCATTCTATCCAAAAGTGAAGATTTGACTGCAATAATCATTGTATGTTTAGATTTAGAATGATTTGGCAATCATCAGGAGCAGAATAAGACAAATGTCCGTGAATCTGAACCAGAGATATTTGGACTAAGAAAACAGCTCTAGGGAGTAGTAAGTGGAAAATGAAAAGAAAAGCAAGGTGTTTATTTTTTAAAACAATGTGGAAATGGAGTAATCAAGTTAAGAAAAAGCAGGGTGACAATAGTTACCCTATAAAATAACCCAAAAGGCAAAGCAGAACATTGTAAAGAGATGCTAAATCACAGTGCAACACACACAAAATGCTGGAGTAACTCAGCAGGTTAGTTATAGAACACTATCACACAGTAACAGGCCTTTGGTCCATCTAGCCCATGCCAAATTATTAATCTGCCTAGTCCCATCGATTTGCACTCCATACCCCTCCCATCCATGTACCTACAGTATCCAAATTTCTCTTAAATGTTTAAGTCAAACCCACATTCACCACTTCCACAGTGGCAGCTCATTCCACATTCTCAATGCCCTCTGAGTGAAGACATTCCCCTTAAACATTTCACCTTTCACCATTAAGCCATGACCTCTAGTTGTAGCCTCACCCAACCTCAGTGGAAAAAGCCTGATTACATTTACCCTATCTATACCCCTCATAATTTTGTATACCTCCATCAAATCTCCCCTCATTCTACAATGCTCCTGGGAATAAAATCCTAACCCATTCAACTTTTCCCTAGGCAGCAATTATGGAGGTCAATCAACAATCAATATTTCAGTCCAAGATCTGGGATCGCTGAAATGCTGGGGACACTTCAGCACAGGGGTAATTTTCTAACACTCCAATTTATTACCACTCGTAGCCTCAATCCACACCTCCTACACATTATCAACCACTCATGAATAATCAATAAATCTGCAAATGTTAACTGTTTTCAACAATTCCACAGATCTATTACTCATTTCCCTCTTTTTAATGTTGTGTCTTCAAGATCCTGTTCTCTGGTTCAGGAACAGTAATTTCCCTCCAACCACCAGGCTCTTGAACCAGAGGGGATAACGTTGTGCATTTAATATTTCAGTAACATTTGAGCAACATTGTATATTGTTTAATTAAGCATTCTTTGTTGTTTACATAATTCATTATGGATTATATGTAAAACTATGTGAATGGCAGACATCATTATGCCACCACGTCATACAAGCACATTTCTCCTAAAGTAAAAATGAAGTACACAAGTTATTCCCGGCTATCTCTCCCACCATTGAGCGCATCTACATGAAGCGTTGTTGTAGGAAAGCAGCATCCATCATCAGGGACTCCCTACTCCACCACCCAAACCATGCTCTCTTCTCACTGCTGCCATCAGGAAGAGGATACTGGAGCCTCAGAACCCACACTATCAGGTTCAGGAACAGCTACTATCCCTCAACCATCAGGCTCTTGAATCAGAGGGGATGACTCCACTCAATTTAACTCACCCCAATGCTGAACTGCTCCCACATCCTATGGACACGTTCAGAAACTCTTCATCTCATTATTTGGTATTTATTACTTATTTATTTATTAGTTAGTTTGTTTTTGTGTTTCTTTGTAGTTTCTGTGAAAGCCTGCAAGAATGGGTTGTATGTACTTTGATTACAAATATACTTAGAACTTTGAATAAATGGTACTTGGAATCACTGGAGTAGTCAGCAGTAGAGCTAACACCATTGAAGATGATGATATCTCTGATTGTAATCATCCTCTTTACATCATACCACCTGTAACTCCACCTGATCCTCATACACACTCAAGTAGCTACCAACTTTGTTAGGTAGCTCCTGTACACCTGCTCATTAATACAAATATCTAATTAGTCAATCATGTGACAGTAATTCAATGTATTAAAAAGCATGCAGACATAGTCAAAAGGTCCAGTTGTTGTTCAGACCAAACAACAGAACGGGAAAAATATGTGATCTAACAGACTCCCAGAAAATGCTTGTCTCCTGGGATTTTCATGCACACCAGTCTCCAGAGTTTATGGAGAATGGTGAAAAAAACCAGGAAAACAATCCAGTGAGCAGCAGTTCTGTGGGCAAAAATGCCTTGTTACTGAGAAAGATCAGAAGAGAGTGGCCAGACTGGTTCAAGTTGACAGGAAGGCGACAATAGTTCAAATAACCATGCGTTACAAAAGTGGTGTACAGAAGAGCATCTCTGAATGCACAGCATATTGAAATTTGAAATGGATGGGCTACAGCAGCAGAAGACTACGTCAATAGTGGGTACCTTATGAAGTGGCCACAGTGTGTAATTCCAACTCTGTTCTCTTGTCAGTCTCCCTTTCTCTGTCCTGTGTTTTCTGCCGATGATCACAAATCTTGAAATTCCGCCCCCAGTTCTCCACCTCGTGTCCCATTTCTCCTTTTGAGACTCACCTAAAATCCCACCTAATTGGAAAATCCTTTACATCCATGTCAGAAGTATTCAAAAATCCATTACAATGGTTGGGCAGATTTGACAAAAGTCTCCACCATCTGCCTTGCCTCCTGTTGATGTAAATGAATATGCTCTTTTTGGCTTCAATGGCCATTTTTGTTCGTTACGTCTCTCTGCTGCCCAGTGTAACGTTTAGTCATTCAATGGTAACTGTAACAATCACACAACAAGCACCACAGAAGCGTAACAGTTAGCACAACTTTATTACAGGTTGGGGCATCATAGTTCAGAGTTCAATTCTGGTGCTGTCAGAAGGCATTTATACATTATCCCCTTGACTTTATGGGTTTCCGTTTGGTGCTCCGGTTTCCTTCCACGGTCCAAAGACATACCAGTTTAGTAGGTTATTTGGTCATTATATATTGTCCTGTGATTAAGCTAGTGTTAGGTGGGTTGCTAGATAGCATAGCTCACTAGGCAGGAAGAGTCTGTTCTGCATTGTATCTCTAAATAAAAAATAAAAATATAAAGTATAAAGACAAACTTTTGTTGTTACTTTATATGCCCACATCCCAGTGCAAGCTATCATTTTGTCAGAATTTGAGAACCATTCTCACAGTACTTATCAACCCATAATATTCAGAGGGGACAGTTACAAGAGTGGAGAGATTTCCAAGAGGTAATGAGTGCCCGAGGAAGTGGCTGAAGCAGGCACAATTCCAGCATTTGAGAAGCATTTGCATTGGTACATGGAGGGAAGGGACTTGGAGGGTATTAGGCTGAATGCAGGCAATGGGGATTAGCTGGGAGGAATCCGTGGGCGGCATGGACCAGTTAGGCTGAAGGACCTGCTCCCTCTAAATCTCTATATCAAAATTCATATCTGTGAAATGGATTAGACCACCATGGGTAAAGCCATCATCGCCATTGAGAACACCTACATGAAACACTGTAGCAGGAAAGTAGCATCCATCATCAGAGACCCCCACCACCCAAGGACATGCTCTCTTCTTGCTGCTGTCATCGGTAAGAAGGTACAGGAGATGCAGGACCTACAACAGCAGGTTCAGGAACAGTTATACCCTTCAACCATCAGGCTCTTGAACCAAAGGGAATAACTTCTCTCAACTTCACTTGCCCATCACTAAAATGTTCCAACCACCAATGGACTCACTTTCAAGAACTCTTCATTTCATGTTCTCAATATCTATTGCTTGCTTATTTACTTATCACTATTTCTTTCTTTTTGTATTTTACAGTTTGTTGTCTCCTGCACACTGGTTGAACGCCCAAGTTGGTGCAATCTTTCATCAATTCTGTTATGGTTATTATTCTATAGATTTATTGAGTATGTGCACAAGAAAATGGTAACCTATATGTACTTTGATTTTAAAAAATACTTTAAACTTGAACTTTAACTGAATATTTGTTAAATTATGTCTTATCTACAAAAAAAGATCTTCTTACCCTGTAATTATCCATTAATTCGGTCACCCACGGCTTCACAGATTGCATAATATCTTCCATCAGATGCTGTTCCACCTCTTGACCATCGTGGAAGGTCAGATTTCCCACATGAATGGATTTCCTCACTTCTGGCCGTGACAGGAAAGCGGTAAAGTAATCTTGATCCATTGGCTCCTGTTAGAAATAAATCATGGATCATGGATCAACTTTATTCACGATACACATAAATAAGTATCAGGAATTTGTGGTGTCAGGGCGTGACATGCAACAATAAACAACATTCAACAATTATAAAGAATTATATTAAAAAAATAAAGTCAAATGTTAAAACATAAACATGGAATAAAATGTACATAAATAAATACCAGTATACATTTACATTGTAAACACCATTATAAAAAATGGTTTAGTGTTTACAGTGCAGTGCCAGGGGTAATGGATCAATGGCCAACTTCAAATATCTTGATGAAACAATGACTTTTGAAAATTATTTACAATAAATTGGCCAACAATTGCAGGCCAACTTTTATCGATGTGTGGTGGAGAGCACACTGGCATATGGAATGGAATGACAGTGTGGTACTCTAGCTGCGGCACGTCAAATCACAAAGCACTTAGATGGCTCAGCACATCATTGGGACTCAACTACTGGACCTGGAGACAATCTACAACTCTTGATGCCTACAGTGCACTTGTGGCATCATTACAGACCCATCCCATCCCGGACACTGTCTGTTCAATCTCCTGCCACTTAGTAGGAGATACAAAAACATCTGTTGCAAATCGTAAGAAAATTACCTCAGCGAAGTGTCCCCAGCCATCCTGTTGTCCCACCTCTGAGCTTCTGGCACTGCTCAACCTTCTTCTATCACCCCCACCAATGTCCCAAATCTTCCCAACTCTCTCCGTTTTCGCTGTCTGGCTTCTTCCAGCTTCCTTAGCCTCAATTAGAGGGTTATTAAAACAAAAACTTCACACCATTTTAAAAGTTTCTTTTTCCCAGGCAGATAATCTGATCAACCATTTTAATGAGCCTCCACCCATCTTCATCTATTACCCCTGTCACTGCACTGTAAACACTTTAAACCACATTTTCTAACTGTTAGCAACACACACACACACACACACACACACACAAACTGTTGGAGGAACTCAGCAGGTCAGGCAGCATCCATGGAAATTAACAAAGAGTCGTTGTTTTGGGCCAAGACCCTTCATCAGAACTCAAGAAGGGTCTTGGCCCAAAATGTCAACTCTTTATTCCTCTCCATAGATGCTGCCTGACCTGCTGAGTCTTTCCAGCATTTTGTGTGCATTGCTTTGGATTTCCAGCATCTGCAGAATGTCTTGTGTTTATGATTTTTATAATGCTGTTTACATTGTAAATACATGCTGGTATTTATGCATATTTTATTCCATAGCCCTGCTTTAAACTCAAAGTTTATTGTTTATATAATTCTTATAATTGTTGGAAGTTGTTTTTGTTGCATGTCACGCCAACACACTACAGCAAATATATTTATGGGTTTTTTTTAATTTAATGTGATACAGTGCAGAATAGGCACTTCCACCCTTCCAGCCAGGCTGCCTGGTAACCCCCGATTTAACCCTAGCCTTACCACAGGACAATTTACAACTGGTACACCTTTGGACTGTGGGTGGAAACTGGAGCTCCAGAGGAAACCCATGCCAGTAAAACGTACAAATTCCTTACAGACAGCGGAGGGAATTGAATCCAGCTTCTGATACTGTAAAGCATTGTGCTAATCACTGTGCAACAGTGCCATCCAATTCCTAATGCATGCAAATGGCAAATAAAATTGATCCTCGTCCTTGATGCTGACCCTATCCTCATCTATTTATTCACCAGTCTGCAACTCCACTTGATTTGAGTGTTGCATCTCTTACGAGAGATCGATTAGTAATCACAGAAAGTACACAAGGTAAAAGTATTTTTGACTTTAACAACCGAAGATCATTTTTGCAAAATCTTCCAAACACAATTTCTTGTAATAATACTAAGTGCAATTACTCCACCTGCCAACAGTACTTTGCTTCAGACAGAATGTCATTTATCTGGCCTCAGAATTAGAATTGGAGTTGGTTTATTATTGTCACTGTACCGAGATACAGTGAAAAGCTTGTCTTGCATATTGCTCATACCGATCAAATCATTACACAGTGCAATGAGGTAAAATAATAAAAATGAAGAACAAAGTGTAACAGCCACACAAAGTTCAGAGCAAGTAAACAATACAGTGCAAGATCAGAATGAGGTAGATTCTGAGGTTAAGAGCCTAGCTGACAGTATGGAACCATTCAAGAATCTGATAACACCAAGACAGAACCTGTTCTTCAGCCAGGTGATATGTGCTCTCAAACTTTTGATTTTCACCCTGATGGGAGAGAATGACTAGGGAGGGTGAGATCTTTGATTATGCTGGTTGTTTTACTGAGGCAGCGAGAAGTGAAGCAGAAATCCCTTGTGAACAGCATGTAATTGTTTTAGAATAGATGTACCAATTATTCTCGTGATACCAATGTCACATATTTCTGTCTGGGTAGCCACCAAGTGGATGGCATGAACATTGATTTCTCAAACTTCCACTTATTTCTTCCCCCTCCCCTTTCTCCCTCCCCTCCCATTCTAGCTCCCTTTTCACCTGCCCAGCTCCCTCCTCTGGTGCCCCTCCTCCTTCCCTTTCAACTGTCCTCCTTCTCCAGCCCTGAATGTCTTCCATCTGTCACGTCGCAACTTCCTACTTCATTTCCCCCTGCTCCAACCACTCACCTTCCCCCTCATCTTCGGCCCAACAAGTCCATGTTGCAAACAGCACCCTCCCAGCTAGTCCCAATTTTCTGTGTTTGACCCTCATCCTCCTAAGTCCTGTTCCTCCATATGCTTGTTAAAAGATACTATTGCACCATTTCATCTGGTCATCGTCATTTATGTGCTGTGTCGCTTGATGTGGGCAATAATGGTCTTTCCATTACCACGATTATACTTGGAATATTTTTCTGCAGAAGTAGCTTGCCATTGCTTTCTTCTGGGCAATGTCTTTACATGACAGGTGACACCAGCCATTATCGATATTCTTTAGAGATTGTCTGCCTGGCATCAGCATTGCATTACCATGACGTGATGTGCACCACCTGCTCATATAACCATCCACCATCTGCCCCCATGGCTTCAAGTCACCCTGATCAGGGGGAAGGAGTCTAAGCAGGTGCTACACCTTGCCCAAGGATGACCTGCATGCCAGTGGAAGGAAGAAACACTTTACATCCCCTTTGGTAAGACACTTCTCCACCCTGCCACCCAATTTTTCCTGGTAGCTTGTCCATATTTTTTTTCTCTCTCAGAGTAATAATATTGCAGAAGAATTGTTAAAGTTAACCGTAGCTTGCTCAGTGTAATATGTTGTGTGTATAAACATCCACTCTGATTTCTAAACGTTGTTCCCCAGACCCATCACAGTTTGTGGTCTTCAAGAGATGAAAACTAACTTGTCAACATGAGAAGAAAAAGGAACTGGAAGGAAGAACCTTGAGATATTTCAACAACTATCATCAGCTCAGTCTGTAATGGGTATTAATGTTCTTTAGCAAATGAGATCCAGAGAAACAGGATTCAAAGATATTTTTCCCCTTCTATTTTATAGCCACAGAGGTGGCTATTCATCCACAAGATGAATTTGCCTGCCAACTTTTTCAGCCTGGGAATAATAACAGCATTTAAAAGATATTTGGAAAGGCACATGGATAGGAGGGGGTTAGAGGCAAATGGGATGAGCTTATTGACGGTCAGCACGGATGAGCTGGGCTGAAGGTCCTTCCTCCATCCTATATCACTCTAGAGGAGGGGAGAGTAGAAATGGAGGCAATCCTTTCTTCGCCCCTGGTATATTAACTTCAATCTCACTCAAGAGAATCAGAATCAGGTTTATTATCACCGGCATATGTCGTGACATTTGTTTACTTAGTAACAGCAGTAAAATGCAATACATGATAAATATGAAAACTGAATTACAGTAAATATACGTATTGAATATTTACATTTACTAAGTAGTGCAAAAACAGAAAATATAGTGAAGTAGTGTTCATGGGTTCAGTATCCATTCAGAAATCAGATGGCAGAGTGGAGGAAGCTGTTCGTAAAACACTGAGTGCATGCCATCAGGCTTCTGTACCTCCTTCCTGATGGTAGCAATGAGAAGAGGGCATGTCCTGGGTGTTAGGGGTCCTTAATGATGGACCACCATTGAATGTTACAGATAGAATTAGATACCTGCAAACAATTATTACCATTATCTATTCATGTGAAAGGTAATCAATTTCTGCTTCAAACTCAACAGTTTAGCTAAAAATGTGACCAGAAAATTACAATACTGGCACATTAAAGAGAGATAGATATTTAATTGTGTTAAAATATTAAGAATATATTTTTTAAAGTGATTAGAAGAAGGAATTAAAATCAGGTTGCATTTTTAAAAAATATATCAGTTAACAAGAAGTGATGTTAACACTTGGCTGAAATGGCAGCTGGATGCTTTTATTTGTGAGTGACAGTGTTGAATAGACACTTCCAGCCCTTTGAGCCATGCTACCCAGCAATCCCCCAAGTTAGCCTAATCACAGAACAATTTATAATGATATATTATCCTACCAATCGGTAGGTCTTTGGACTATGGGAGGAAACCAGAGCACCCAGAGGAAACCCATGTGGTCAGGGGGAGAACGTACAAACTCCTTACAGACAACAGCAGGAATTGAACCCAGGTTCCTAACCACTACACTACCAGCTCAAGAAAAATGTTGAAATACAAGTTGGAATTGAAAATGCATCAGAAAAGCTCACATTTGAGTAATTGCTCTAATTCTGTGGCTGTGCATAGATTATAGAATCACAGAATCATTACAAAGCAGGTGATTACAATTCAGCCCATTGAATCCATGCCAGCAGCTTGTAGAGCAAATCCTTCAAATGTCATTCTCCTTGAATTCTCTTAACTCAATACTCCATGACTCAAAGCTGTGGACATGTTTTTAAGATTCCAGTCACTCACCGTACACTGGAGGAAGTTGAAGTAGTTGGAACATCCGGTGACATTCTCAAAAAAGGATGGATATTCAATCAGGTCACCATTCAACATGGCATCAAAAACCTATAGAGAAGAAATAAATGCAGAAAATGTGGAATACGAAGACACAGAGGTTATCACTTTAAAATTATTTTTAATATTGTATGTCTAAAGTAGAACTGAAGAAGATTAAAGGCATGGAGCCTTGAAATCAGGATATTGCCAAAATGCAAAACAGGTAGTCAGGGTTCTCAATCGCTAAGGTTATTCATTGATTTTTCCCAGAAACTCTAACAAAGACGGCTGAAAAAAGCTTCAGGGCACATATAACACGCACAAGACCACGGAGGAACTTAGCAGGTCAGTTAAGGAATAAAGAGTCGACATTTCAGGTCAAGACCCTTCACCATGTTGACTGTTTATTCCTCTCCACAGATGCTGCCTAGCCTGCTGAGTTCCTCCAGCATTTTACGTGTGTTTCTCTGGATTCCAGCATCTACAGAATCTCTTGTGTTCATGCCACACAGGATACCTGAGCACTTTTAAAGTTGTTAAGTAGATTGCACTTCCTTGGGGTCTTGTTCCCCCTGAAGTACACTAGCCCCTGGAATAGCAGCACCACACTTACAGTGAATTGTAGAATCCCAGTATGGCTCTTTAAACAAATTAATTCCTATCAAAATCTGATAAGGTACATGCAGTGGCCACTTTATTAGGTACACCTGCTCATTAATGCAAATATCTAATCAGCCAATCATGTGGCAGCAACTTGATACATGAAAGCATGCAGACATGGTCAAGAAGTTCATTTGTTGTTCAGACCGAAAATCAGGATAGCAAAGAAATGTGATCTAAGTGACTTTGTTCCATGGAATGATTGTTGGTGCCAGACTGCTGAGATTTTGTGCATCTCAGAAACTGCTGATTTCCTGAGATATTTTCACAATACAGTTTCTAGAGTTTAAAGAGAATGGTGCAAAAACATTCAGTGAGCGGCATTTCCGTGGATGAAAATGCCTTGTTAATGGGAGAGGTGATGGAGAATGGTCAGACTGCTTCTAGCGGGAAGGCAACAGCAACTCAAGTAACCACATGTTACAACAGTGGCATGCGGAACAGCGTCTCTAAATGCAAAATGGACCAAACCCTGAAGTTGTTGACTCTGGGGATCTCCCATCCACTGCCACCAACCTCAAAATCCCCTCATCCTGCACCTCCCATTTCCAACTCCTCCCCAAGATTCACAAGCTTGCCCGTCCAGGTAGACCCATTGTTTCCACTTGTTCCTGCACCACCAAACTTATATCTGCATACCTCGACTCAGTTTTGTTCCCCGTAGTTCAATCCCTTCCTACCTACATTCGTGACACTTCACGTGCTCTTGATCTTTTCAATGATTTCAATTTCCCTGGCCCTGATCACCTTACTTGCACTAAGGATGTCCAGTCCCTATACACCTCCATTCCCTCATCAGGAAGTCCTCAAAACTCTCAGTTTCTTTCTGGACACCAGACCCAGCAGGTTCTCCTCCACCACCACTCTCCTCGGTCTGGCAGAACTGGTCCTCACTCTCAATAATTTCTCCTTTGGTCCCTCCCACTTCCTTCAAACAAAAGGTGTAGCCATGGGTACTCGCCTGGATCCCAGCTATGTCTGTCTTTTTGACAGCTATGTGGAAGAACCCATGTTCCAAACCTACACTGGTATCACTCCCCAATTTTTCCAACGTTACATCAATGACTGCATTGACGTGCTTCCTGCATCCATGTGGAGCTCAACAACTTTGCCTCCAACTTCCACCCTGTCCTCAAATTTATCTAGTCCATCTCCCTCCCCCTTCTCAATCTTTCTGTCTCTGGTGACAGCTTATTTGCTGATATCTTTTATAAACCCACTGATTCTCACAGCTACCCACCTCCATTACTTGTACAAATGCCATGCCCTTCCCTCAAATCCTCTGCCTCTCTTGCATTCACTCACAGAATGAGGCTTTTCATTCCAGAACTAAGATGTCCTCCTTCTCCAAAGAAAGGGGCTTCCCTTCCTCCACCATCAACACTACCCTCACTGCATCTCTTCCCTTTCTTACATATCTGGCCTCATCCCATCCTCCCACTGGCCCACCAGGGACAGGGTTCCTCTTGCCCTCACCTACCACCCCACGAGCATCCACATCCAGCACATAATTCTCCGTAACTTCGACCATCTCCAATGGGATCCCACCACCAAACACATCTTTCCCTCCTCCCCACAGGACTTGCAGCTCCCTACACAACTTCCTTGTCCATTCATCCCTCCCCACTGATATCCTTCCTCATATGGTGGGCAACCCAACTGCCCACCATTGAGAACATTTATCATAAGCGCTGCCCGGGCAGGGCGAAAAGCATTATCAAGGATGCATCTCACCCTAACCATGGACTTTTTACTCTCCTCCCATCCGGTAGGTGCTACAGGAGCCTCCGCTCCCGCACCAGCAGGCACAGGAAGAGCTTCTTCCCTGAGGCTGTGACCCTGCTGAACCTCACATCACAGTATTGCACTCATATTGGACTGTCTTCAGTATTTTTATATCTGTGTGTTGTAGCACTTCCTTTTTATTCGCAGTTATTTTGTAAATAACACTATTCTTTGCATTTCCGGTTAGATACTAACTGCATTTCATTGGCTTTGTATTTGTACTCGGCACAATGACAATAAAGTTGAATCTAATCTAATAATCTTGCAAGCAGAACAAGTGCTACACCTGCCCCTAAACCTCCTCCCTCACTACCATTCAGGGCCCCAAACTGTCCTTCCAGATGAGGTGGCACTTCACCTGTGAGTCTGTTGGGGTCATACACTGTATCCCGTGCTCCTGTACATTGGTGAGACCCGACATAGATTGGGAGAGCTCTTCGCCAAGCACATTTGTCCGGTGGACACCCACTTCAATTCCGCTTCCCATTCCCATATGTCAGTCCATGGCCACCTCTACTGCTGCGATGGGGCCACATTCAGGTTGGAGGAGCAACACCTTATATTCCATCTGGATAGCCTTCAACCTGATGGGATGAACATCAATTTCCTCAAACTTCTAGCAGTGCGACCACCTATCCTCTCCATTTCCATTTCCCTCTCTCACCTCATCTCCTTACCTGTCCATCACCTACCTCTGGTGCTCCTCCCCCTTTTCTTTCTTCCATGGCCTTCTGCCCTCCCTCATCAGATCCCCCTTCTCCAGCCCTTTATCTCTTTCACCAATTGACTTCCTAGCAATTTACTTTACCCCTCCCACCTCTTAGTTTCACCTATCACCTACCACCTTGTATTTCTTCCTCCCTTCCCCCATCTTCATAATCTGACCTCATCTTTTTATCTCCAGTCCTGAGGGGTCTTGGCCTGAAACTTCGAATGTTTACTGTTTTTCATAGTTGTTGCCTGGCCTGTTGAGTTCTTCCAGCATTTTGAGTGTGTCGCTTGGATTTCCAGCATCTGCAGATTTTCTCTTGTTTGTGATTGAGCCTGAAGTGGATGGGCTACAGCATCAAAAGACCACAAACATACACTCAGTGGCCACTTTATTAGGTACCATCAAATATTGAAAGACCTTGATAACTATATCAAGAGGGGACTTGGAGAGGCTGTTTCCAACAGTAAGGGGGTCTAGGACCTGAAGTCTCAAAATACAAGGACATCCCTTTACAACAGAGACGAAGAGGAATTTCCTTAGACAGAACGTGATGAATCTGAGGAATTCATTGCTACAGAAGGCTGTGATGGCCAAGTCATCGAGTATGTTTAAAGCAGAGGTTAATAGGTTCTTGATTAGTAAAGGCATTAAAGGTTACGGAGAGAAGGGGAAAAGTGGAGTTGAAAGGGATAATAAATCAGCTATGACGGAATGGCAGAGCAGACTCGATGGGTCAAATGGCCTAATTCTGCTTTGTGTCTTATCGTCTAAATTATTGCAGCTTCAGCATAAACAGTGGAAAGTTTTTTTAAAAATGCATATTTTCTGTGAAAAAAAACTCACACCACTAGTTTACAGCACTATTGTGTTCCTTAAACTTCTCACTTGTTATCCACTCACTGTGTCAAATTTGCAGGAGGACAGAAAGTTGAAGTATAATTCAGGGTTGTTCTTGTTGGTAAACACAGATTACCTTAAATTTAGGGCAAGTTTTGGAGGGGTAGAGAGCTCATTAGAATGTCATGACAATGATTTTTAAACGGATCTAGCCATCAAGCAAAAAACTTCTGACCTCCCATAATGCCTTCCCGACCCCTGTGCAACTCAGATGTTTCCAATTTGAAGGCCGCGACCAAGCCCCTGGTACATACATCAAAGGCTTCCACCCATTTCTTCTTCTGGATGTAACGTGTTGCTATGTCTGCTTGCTGCTGGATGTACCGCTTTTGACTCTCATCAACAATCCCGATCTGATACATGAACTCCGCGTAACCACCTATCATCTGTGTAACAGACACACAACAAAGGAGGGAACTTTGTCACTTCACAAAAACTCAACTTCAGAAAGTACAAGAGTGATATTTCAAAGTCAAAGGCTGCAGTCAGCGTGGTCAGCAAGGTATAATTTAAACCAATTGAGCCGGTACTGGCCGGATGAACATATGGTAAAAATTAGCATCTTAAAGTTATGAGGAAGTTGTCTGAAAACCAACTTCCTTTTATCATGATAAAAACTAAATTGTAATTCAAGTATGCTGCTTAATTTACAACAAAACCACTTACTACTTCAGGATCGCAGAGCCCATCTCCAATGGCTATTCCCTTGAAGTTGATCTTTACGTTGGCAGTTGGGTTGTTAATATGAATATAGTGACCAATTGCAGGCACATACTTCCCAGCGTAGGACTAAAGATGTACACATATTGAAAAATACATGTAAATAACTTTAGAAAAAATTCCCATTACATGCACAATCCTGGAATTTGTTCATTGGTGTTACTAATTCTCTATATATCCTTATAAAATTAATGCAATTTAAAGGAAGTCAAAATGGATTCCATATTTTAAAATCTTTTTTATGATATGGTAGAAAACCAGAAGAAAAAGACAAAGAAAATATTAGCTTTATTTGTCACGCGTCAGTTTTCTGAATGAACATTGAACCCATGAACACCACCTCACTACTTTCTTAAAAAATTTATTTTCTGTTCTTTGCACTACCTACTTTAACTTAACTGTTTAATATACATTCTTGAGTCCCGATGAAGGATCTCAGCCCGAAACATCGACTGTTTACTCTTTTCCATAGATGATACCTGGCCTGCTGAGTTCCTCCAGCATTTTGTGTGTATTACTCATATACATACTTACTGTAATACAGGTTTTTCCTCTATATTTATCATATTGCATTGTACAAATTGGATGACATGCCAGTGATATTAAACCTGATCTGATTCAAGAGGACCACAACCTTGTTGTAGGATTTGGAGGCCTACGTGCCTCAATGATCTGGAGAGCTATGCTGGCTGGAGTCAGGGTTTTATGCTTTGGCTCTTGGTAGAGTCACCCATTCCAAACCGGTCAAAGAGTAGAGGCCAGAATAAGAGTGGTCCACCAGACCACTAGGTTCAGGGGTATCAGCTCAGGGCCAACAACCCTGGTAAATCAAAATTGTTACAGAAATAGCAATGAAGAATCCTTCTGCATCTGAGCGCGGTGGTGTTCCTGAGTCTCCACCCAGGACTCACGTGAATGACAGGAGTGAAAAACGAAAGGAAGGTCCCGACATGACGAAGAAACCCTCGAACACGACCAGAGATGGAGGGCCTTCATCGCTGCACTAAACACCAGCAGCGTAAAAAGCATTGAGAAACTAAGTTGTCACAGGTACATTGAAACATCAAGACATACAGTGAAATCAGTCCTTTATGTCAAAGACCGACATCCAAGGGATATGCTGGGTGCAGCTCTGCAAATGTCGCCATGCTTCCAGTGCCAACGTAGCGTGTCCACAGCTCACCAGCCCTAACTTATATGACTTTGGAATGTGAGAGGAAACTGGAATTCCTGGAGGAAACTGCGTGGTCATGGGGAGGGGGTGGGGGGGGAACGTAGAAACTCCTTACAACAGAAAGATGTGACTATAACAGAAGTAATGTGCACCGTTCTATCAAGCAGCAAAGGATATCAACTTGTAGCTGTCAATTGGTCTGGCAGTGGGCATGGAGAAATCTTTGTGCATATCAGAACGTCAATGTTGTAAAGTCATACAGCAATACAGCCGCTTCAGCCCACAAAGTCCATGCTAACCATCACACTAATCCTATTTTAATTCTGATTTTAATATGCAGTACTGTGCAAAAGTTTTAGTCACATATGTATAGCTAGGGTACTATACTGGGTCCTGCACAGGACTGTACTTGTCAACATGGCACACAGAGTGAGTTTAGTAAATCTGGCTGGAGCAAAAGATGTTGGGAATGGTGAGGGTGAAGAGCTGTGGGAGGTGGCGGGGGAGGAGTGCTGGGGCGGGTAGGAGGGGTGGCATGGGTGCAAACACTCCCAGCACTGAGACATCAGGCAAAATCATTTGATTCCAAACAATTGGTTTATTGATCATAGAAGAATGTCTCTCTGGTCCTACTCCCTCCCCTCTCCCTTCTCCTTTTCCCAACCATGATTTCACTCACCCCTGCCCCCTTCCCACTCTCAGTCCACAACAAAGACCTGTATCAGAGTCAGGCTTATCATCACTCACATATTTCACAGTTCTTTTTTGCAGCAGTAGTACAGTGCAATACATAAAATTCCTACAGTACTGTGCAAAAGTCTTATGCACCCTAACTATAGACAGTACATACAATATATATACATACACACATATATCACTGTCATTTTCCCCATGGTATGGATGACTAAAATTAGAGGATACAGATTTAAAGTGAGAGGGCAAGAATTAAAGGGACAAAAGGACAACCTTTACACAGGATGGTGGATCTACGAGGGGGAAGCTTTTCACATAGAGGTGGCAGGTGTATGGAACCAGCTGCCAGGGGAAGTAGGAAAGATGGGTCCAAGTACCCAGAATCAGGTTTAATGTCACTGGCATCTGTCACAAGATCTGTTGTTTTGCAGCAGCAGTACAGTGCAATACCTTAAATTACAGTAAGAAATGTATACACACATACTGTATATACATACACAAACACATAGGTACATATACACACACACAATTAAATTAAATATATAGTGCAAAAACAATATTGAGGTAGTGTTCATGGGCTGATTGATTGTCTGTTCAGAAATCTGATGGCAGAAGGAAAGAAGCTGTTCCTAACAGGTACAGAGATAGTTAAAGAGTTTTAAAGGAAATACAGGCAAATGGGACGAGCTTGGGTAAACATCTGGGTTGTCATGCACAAGTTGGGCCGAAGGGCCTGTACCATTCTGTATCACTATGGCACCAACTCTACAACTCTAATGTAATACTCAGCGTTACAGAAGCACAGATTGTAAAGATTTCAATAAAATTGATGATTAATGTTAACGAACAAAAATCGACTCACACAGAAAGTCATTTTCTATGCCTTTTGTAATAACGTATCTCACAATGCACTAAATGATGCATTAAAATTACAGACTACTAAGACCACCATTTATGACCATCATAAATCTGCTTCTTGTACCCCATTGTGAAATAAGAGAACCAAAGAGAAAAAAAAATCATTATAACATTTCTAAAATATGTTTGCATGTTCTAAATTATTACTTTTGAATTTCATTTTAAAAGCAATAAATATCACAGACTTTGATTGTAAGAACATAGTCAAAACCAAGCAAATTTTGGGATGCAAAAATATTAGGATTACCCACCTCTCCTGTAGCATAGAAATCATTCTTCTGATATTCACTGAATATCTGAAAAAACTGGATAAGGGCACTGCAAGGAAAGAAAGGCTCCATTTTTATTTAGCTTATAGCTTGACACTGTACATAGCGAATCTTGCCCATAACATTTCATGAGCAAGCACAGACCCTTGATATGGTGGGAGAGCAATGAAATTCTGGTTCATATTCGAGACAGAATAGTTCACCATCAAGGGCATCTTCAAAAGGTGGTGCTTCAAAAAGGCAGTATCCATCATTAAGGACCCCCCACCACCTTGGACATGTTCTCTTCTCAATGCTACCACCAGGAAGGAGGTACAGGAGCCTGAAGACACACACTCAACATTTTAGGAACAGCTTCTTCCCTTCCAAACAGACAATGAATCCATGAACATTACCTCGCTATTTTTGCACTACTTATTTAACTTTTAAAATATATTCTGATCATAATTTATACTGTATTTTATTTATTGCACTGTACAAAACAGCAAATTTCGTAACAAAAGTCAGTGATAATAAACCTGATTCTGATTTGTGAAAATAGTTGCCAGCTAACAGAGGACAGCCATCCAATTTTTTTGTGCATACATAAAAAGTTTGTTTCTAACAATTATTACTAATATAACTTGCTGAAACAAAAACAGAGAACACTGGAAATACCCCGCATGCGGGTCAGGGTGCTTCTGTGGAAAGAGAAACAGGAGTAATATTGAAGGGCAAAACCCCAAATCAGATCTCCTCAACCTTAAATGTTAGCTCTGTTTTTCTTCCGATAGATGCTGCTCAACCTGCTGAGCATTTCCAGCAATTTTTGTTTTACTTTAGATCAGTGGTTTCCCACCCTTTTAATGCCATGGACCAATACCATTAAGCAGGGGTTTATCAACCACTGTGTTGGGAACCTCTTCTTTAGATGTCCAGTATCTGCAGTTTTTCTAAGCTTTCATTAACTTGTTAAAATTCCTACTAATATTTTATTTATTTAGAGATACAGAACAGTAACAGGCCTTTACATAAGAAATAGGAGCAGGAGTCGGCCATCTGGCCCGTCGAGCCTGCTCTGCCGTTCAATAAGATCATGGCTGATCTGGCCATGGACTCATCTCCATCTACCTGCCTTTTCCCCATAACCCTTAATTCCCCTACCATGCAAAAATCTATCCAATCTTGTCTTAAATATATTTACTGAGGCAGCCTCCACTGCTTCATTGGGCAGAGAATTCCACAGATTCACCACTCTCTGGGAAAAGCAGCTCCTCATCTCCATCCTAAATCTACTCCCACGAATCTTGAGGCTATGTCCCCTAGTCTCATCCAGAAGTGGAAACAACTTTCCTGCCTCTATCTTATCTATCCCTTTCATAATTTTATGTTTCTATAAGATCTCCTCTCATTCTTCTGAATTCCATTGAGTACAGTAGTCCAGTCCCAGGTGACTCAATCTCTCCTCATAGTCTAACCTCCCCCGCCCAATCTCTGGAATCAACCTGAACCTCCTCTGCACCGCCTCCAAAACCAGTATACCTTTCTCCAAGTAAGGAGACTAGAACTGCACACAGTACTCCAGATGCGGCCTCACCAGTACCCTGTCCAATTGCAGCATAACCTTCTAGCCCATGCAGCCCAGTTACACCCTTGTGACCAATTAACCTGCTAACCAGCGTCTTTAGAATGTGAGAGGAAACTGGAGCACCTGGAGGAAACAGGGAGATTGTACAAGCTCCTTACAGACTGTGGTGGAACCGAACCTAGGTTGCTGGCACTGTAATAGTTTTATGCTAATCATTATGCCTCTCAGCCACCCCCAGTTGTGTACTTAATCACAAAAGTCACAATATCAGTAGGAACATGCAGAATATGATAATTGTGTCCCTAGCATACAAAAAATATACCTTTTTCACCAATGAAAGCTGTGGAAGTTTTCACTTCAATCCACTTCATTGTAAAGGCTTTGTGTTGTGCTCCAAAAACATGGGTTAAGGTGTATCGGAACAAAACCACCAGAACCAATCTTTTGTTGGGGAGATCCTGTCCCCATTTTAAGAAGGTTTTTATGAATACGTAATTAATATTGGCTCCTTGTGCATATGTAATAAAGGCCTCATTCTGTCAGGCCTCTACGTATATGGATTTCAAACTAGGCTGAAGCAAGGAAATCAGATTTAATATCACTGTTTTGTCATGAGATTTGTTGTTTCATGACAGCAGTACAGTGCAATACAGACAGTAATAACAAAAATATATAAAGTACAATAAGAAACATTTAAAAAAATTAAATAGGCAGTACAAAAAGCAAAAACATTTTACATATATGTTGAAGTAGTGTACATGGATTCATTATCCATTCAGAAATCTGATGGGAGGGGAGGGGAAGCTGCTCCTAAACATTGATGTTTGTCTTCAGGCTCCTGTACCTCTTCAAGAAATCAGCTTCTTGTCCTAAGTATCAACTTCAACTAAGAGAAACGAGTATAGACTTGAAGGATGTGGAAAAAATGTTCAAGAAGGGAAGAAGGCAATTGGTTCACAAGTGAACTTCGATCAAATGAGCTGGACCCGACTGATTTTACAGGTAAACCAACTTCCATCAGACCTGGCATTGCTGAAAGAACAATTGAAAACATACTCAGAGAATAGACTAAATACACCCCGATTCAGTCGACATTTTGGGCCGAGAATATTCACCAAGACTGATGAAGGATCTTAGCTGGAAACGTCAACTATTTATTCCCCTTTATAGATACTGTCGTGACCAGCTGAGTTCCACTGGGATTTTGATTTCCAACATCTGCAGAACCACGTGTTGGCAATATGAAATAATATTCATTTGGTCTTGAGAACATAGCTAAATGCCCCAAATTCTTCCCAAGTGATATCAAATGTCCCTCTCCATAGATGTTGCCTGACCAGCTAAGTTCTTTCAGCATTTTCTATGTGTTACTAACATTTTTAGCATCTGAAGAATCTTGAGTTTATAAACCTTGATATAACTATGAAGAAATTTTGGAGCCAAAATTGATACCTCTCTAGCTGCATTAAGGGAACAGGGGGAAAAATCCTCTTGTTTGAAGAGTAAATACCTAAATCAATAGAAATGGCTAACCTGTACAGGTCCCTTCCAACGTCATCTTCATTCCGTGCATAACCATCTGTCTTGTCAGTAAAGCTGAAACCAGTGCCAACCTAGTTTCCAGGAAAAATGAAACATTATCTCCACATATACAATCACTGGCCACTTTATTACGTATACCTGCTCATTAATGCAAATATCTAATCAGCCAATCATGTGGCAGCAATTCAATGCATAAAAGCATGCAGACATGGTCAAGAGGTTCAGTTGTTGTTCAGACCAAACATCAAAATGCGGAAGAAATGTGATCTAAGTGACTTCGACTGTGGAATGATTGTTGGTGCCAGACAGGGTGGTTTGAGTATCTCAGGAACTGCTGTAAACACAAAGTACACTGCAGATGCTGTGGTCAAATCAAAATGTACAAACAAGCTGGATGAACTCAGCAGGTCAGGCGGCATCCTTTGAAATGAGCAGTCAACATGTTGGGCCGAGACCTTTTGTCAGGACTGAAGGAGGAGGGGGCAGGGGCCCTATAAAGAAGGTGGGAGGAGGGTGGAAGGTGCCAGGTGAAAAACCAATCAGAGGAAAGATCAAGGGGTGGGGGAGGGGATAGGCAGGAGAGGTGAAGAAGGAATGAAAGGGGAAAGCACTGTGGGTAGTAGAAGAAGGCAGAATCATGAGAGAGGTGATAGGCAGCTAGAAGAGGAGGCAGAGTGAAAGTGGGATGGGGAAGGGAGAGGGAGGGAATTACCAGAAATTGGAGAATTCGATGTTCATACCAAGGGGCTGGAGGCTACCCAGATGGTATATGAGGTGTTGCTCCTCCAACCTGAGTTTGGCCTTATCATGGCAGTAGAGGAAGCCATGTGTGGACATATCCGAATGGGAATGCGAAGCAGAATTGAAGTGGGTGGCAACCGGGAGATCCTGTCTGTTGTGGCGGACGGAGCGGAGGTGCTCGACAAAGTGGTCCCCCAATCTGCATTGGGTCTTGCCGATGTAAAGGAGGCCGCACCGGGAGCACCGGATGCAATAGATGACCCCAACAGACTCACAAGTGAAGTGTTGCCTCACCTGGAAGGACTGTTTGGGGCACTGAATGGTGGTAAGAGAGGAGGTGTAGGGACAGGTGTAACACTTACGCTTGCAGGGATAAGTACCAGGTGGGAGATCTGTGAGGAGGGACGTGTGGACCAGGCAGTCGCGGAGGGAACAATCCCTGCGAAAAGCAGAGAGGGGTAGGGAGGGAAAGATGTGCTTAGTGGTGGGGTCCTGTTGAAGGTGGCAGAAGTTGCGGAGGATAATATGCTGGATCCGGAGGCTGGTGGGGTGGTAGGTGAGGACAAGGGGAACACGGTCCCTGTTGTGGTGACAGGAGGATGGGGTGAGGGCCGAAGTGCAGGAAATGGAGGAGATGCGGGTGAGGGCATCTTACACACACACACACACACACACACACACACACACACACACACACACACACACACACACACACACACACACACACACACACACACACACACACACACACACACACACACACACACACACACACACACACACACACACACACACACACAATACATTGCGTGGGATGGTGGTAGAGGCAGATAGAGACTTTTAACAGGCATTTAGATAGCCCCATTAATGTAAGGAAAATGGAAGGATAATGACATTGTGTGGGCAGAAGGGATTAGTTTAGTTGGCCATTTGATTACTAATTTAATTGGTCCTGCAAAACATTGTGGGCCTGTTCCTGTGCTATACTGTTCCATGTTCAAAGGACATTGAAACATTGATCCATTTTGCATCAATGACAACAAGCGTGCACATGTTTCAGGCAGCACCACTGCATGCCCACAATTTACTGTCACTAACCCTACATCTTTCTGGAACATGGGGAGAAACTCAGCAGACCTAGCAGCATCTATAGACAGGAATGAGGGGTTGATGTTTCAGGGAGGGGTGGTGGAAGAAGTGAGGAGATGTGAGAGGATAGGTAGAAGAGGCAAAAGGTCTGAAGAAGAACAAATCTGATAGGAAAGAAGAGTGGACCATGGGAAATAGGGAAGGAGGAAGGACACCAGGAGGAGGTGATGGGCAGGTGAGGAGAAAGGGTAAGAGAGGAGTCAGAATGAGGATCAGAAAAAGAGAAGGAAGCGGGGCACGACTCGTATTAGAAAGAAAAGCTGGTGGAACAATTGGTACTATTCTTTGGTGGCATCTGTATACAGGTGTTTCCCCCCCCCCCCTTTTACAAAGGTAGAGCGTTCCTGTGAAACCTTTCTTAATCCGAAATGGCATAAAGCGAAGGGAAAAATATTCATAAAAGCAAAAATCCTCTTGGTAATGTGAAAGCAGGTTACTAATGTAGGTCTTTTGTAAAAGCGAAGCGGCATAAAGCGAACATTCGTAAAGCGGGGGACACCTGTACTAACCTCAGCATCCTTCTTAAATTATCTGAACATAGAAATCTACACCACATTACAGGCCCTTCGGCCAACAATGTTGTGCCAACCATGTAACCTACTCTAGAAACTGGCCTAGAATTACCTTACCGCATAGCCCTCTATTTATGTAAACTCCACGTACCTATCTAGGAATTTCTTAAATGACTTTATTGCATGCACCTCCACCACTGTCTCTGGCAGTGCATTCCACATACCCACCACTCTGTGTGAAAAACTTACCCCTGATATCCCCTCTGTACCTTCTTCCAAGCACCTTAAAACTATGTCCCCTCGTGTTAGCCATTTTAGCCCTGGGAAAAGGTCTCTGTCTATCCACACAATCAATGCACCTCTATCAGGTCACCTCTCATCCTCTGTCGCTCCAAGGAGAAAAGGCCAAGTTTAATCAACCTATTCTCATAAGGCACGCTCTCCATTCTGGGCCACATCTTTGCAACTCTCCTCTACACTCTCTCTATAGTATCCACATCCTTCCTGTAGTGAGGTGACCAGAAATGAACACAGTACTCCAAGTGGGGTCTGACCAAGCTCTTATGTAGCTGGAACAGCTGCCTTCTTTCTCATTTTGTTTTGGGCACATAAATAGTAGCAAGTCACAACCTAACTAAAAATGACCTCATTTTTGTCTTGGCAAAAAAAAAAGTTTTATACAAAAATAAGAAACAAGTACACAAACAAGCATCAAAATTGGGTCTACATTATGACAGCTTTCTGATATAGTAACCCTCAAGCAACGGAGGAAGATGAAGAAAATGAACCTAAGTCAGAGGAAAACATCTGTAAAACTACTAGGTTACTGCAAATAGATTAAATCAGCACTTAAGTACAACTTCACTTTTGATCCAATTATAGCTAGTCTTCTGATTTACTGTTATATTAACACATTTGAAAGGTTTGTTATTTGGCTTTGACAAGAACAACCACCATTTCAAAATTTAAGTGCTTCAATTAAAAAAAAAGATCCACAGTGTAAGTGTAGATGTTCAATTTGAATTGTGGAGCCCACAGTCCTTGGCAGAAGCATCTTTGTTCAGATATCTTTTTATTTAGTTTATCTGGAGGTAGATAGGTATAAACCTGCTAAATAACATGTTTGGGCAGATGGGGCTAGTCAGCCAAGGTTGACAGCTCATCTAGAAGGAAAGCCTTGATCTCAAGCCTCCGCTGCCTTGCAGCTACACCCACTCATGAGGAAGACTTCGGGAGTACACTCCCAGGAAAAAAAATGCAGAGCTGGAGTCCCTAAGACAGTTCAATGTTGACTAGCAACTCCAGTGACGCTGCTGCTGTCAAACTGTGTAAGTCCCCTGCCGTTCCTTTGGATTCATCAGATGCGTGGAGAGGGGGAGCTTGCTACATGGGTAACAGCTTGCTCTCCATACAGCATTGTACTGTCCTGGCTCGCTTATCTAGATAGTTAGGTCGCAACATCCATGGCTGAACGTGACAAACGGAGGCCTTCGAAATAACATGTTATATAAACCATACACAAAATGTCGGAGGAACTCAGCAGGCCAGGCAGCATCAATAGAGAGGAATAAATAGTCAACATTTCAGATCTAGATCCTTCATCGGGACTGAAAAGAAAGGGGGAAGAAGCCAGAATAAGGTGGTGGGGAGGGGGGAAAAGGGGAAGAAGTACATTCCAGAAGGTGATAGGCAGAGAAGGTGGGTAGATGAGACAGGGGATGAAGTAAGAAGCTGGGATGTGATAGGAGGAAATGGTAAAGGGCTGAAGGATAAAGACTGTGTTAGGAAACGGGAGTGATAGGACCTATCACTTGCCTGCTTGTACTTCTACCCCTCCCCCCCACTTTCTTATTCTGGCTTCTTCCCTCCTTCCTTTCCAATCCCGATGAAGAGTCTCAGCCAGAAATGTTCAATGTTTATTTCTCTCCATAGATGCTGCCTGACCTGCTGAGTTCCTCCAGCATTTTGTGTGTATTACTCTGGATTTCCAGCATCTGCAGAAGTTCTTATGTTTATAACCATAGATGTGATTGATGGTCCCATTTAATATTTTTATTGTTTAATCAGAACCAATGTATGCACAGTAGGTGCCACCTCCACCTACTTTTAGTTGTAATTTGCAACTTTCTCTTTAACTCTAGAGAAAATAATTCTCCATTTCTCTCAGTTATTCTGATCTCCTGCACATTAGTTGATTCAGAAGAAGCCAAAATGGGGCAAAAGAAGCCTATTGAGTCAAAACTGCATTATCTAAAGTTATTAATTATTAGAAACATTTATAATCCTAAAATGTACATCTTGGTAGTGAAAAGGCTAAATTTTAATTCCTGGATCCTTGATTTGCTGGCTTGCATTTGTAATGCCCTGGTTAAGATTTTACTGGTAACGTGCAGGATAGTTAATTTAACGGCTTTCTGTGGGAGCCAGGTGCTCTGCTGCTGCTGTTTGGGTCACTGTTAAAGATAAGGGGTTGTGATGTTCAGCGTAGGAATGTCAAGTCAGCCAATTAGGATGGTGAAATTGGGAGAAGGTTCTAGAGAAAGCTGGGCAGAGATGTTTCGTGGGGCGGGGGGGGGAGTGGTGTTGAGTTCTTTTCGTCATGAGATGGAGAGAGAAGCTCAAGAAAACTGGCTGTAAGATGCGATCCAACTGGAATGCACAATCCGATAGACTCCAAGATTAGTAATTAAACCGGTGACCAGTGTTGGCACTTTGTGTAGAACAGTCACATCCAGCTTTTGGAAGATCTGAGCTCAGCCTTGTGCACGTTTGACTGTTTTAATTATAATGGGCCCTTTTGTTTTTTTTTCCTTTCTTCTTTAATAATGGTTTGGGTAAGTTGACATTCATAAATATACTTTCTTTATAATTGTATGCAGTGTACGATCTGTTATTTATTGCCGATGGCTAATTGCAGGGGAGCTGTGTTTACACATTATTCACACAGATCGGGGTTTGGGTGGTCGAGACATCCTAACTTCCCAGTTTTGGTGGGACCCAGATGTACAGAATTTGGACAGGTGGATTTCACGCCGCTGACTCCAGTGGCTGTTTGCAAGGGGCTAATGAGTCGCTTCTCCAGAGACACCCAGTAAAAAGGGATCTCACACACTTTCCACTCGACAAGGATGAAATCCTTCATCAGTAATTTGCAACACTTCATCTTATTTTAAAGAAGGCTACAATATCTGGTGTCATTTGTGCCTTCATTACATCCATCATTAGGATCCCCCACCACCCAGGTCATGCTCTCTTCTCACTGCTGCCATCAGGAAGGTGGAACAGGAACCTGAAGACTACCAGGTTGAGGAACAGTTATTATCTCTCAACCATCAGGCTCTTGAACCAAAGGGGATAACTTCACTTGCCGCATCACTGAACAGTTCCCACAACCTATGGACTCAATGTCAAGGACTTTTCATCTATGTATTTATTTATTTATTCTTTTTATATTTGCACAGTTTGTAGTCTTTTGCACATTGGTCATTGCCCATCTTGTTGGGTGCGGTCTTGTGTTTTTTTCTGCATTTACTGTGAATGGCCACAAGAAAACAAATCTCAGGGTGGTAGATGGTGACATAAATGTACTTTGATAACAAAATTTACATTGAACTTTGAGCATTTGGACTTTGGAGTGATCTGCAAACTTGGATCTATGCTTCATTCACTAGTGAAACCATAATATTTAATGCCATTTTGTAAATGTCACTGATAAAACCAAATTTATGGTATTTATTCTATCTATTCCAATACAAATACTTTTAAGGAACTAAGTAATGTGAATAGTTTCATCTATGACATTATCAGAGTAGAGGCTAGTATGGTGCTATTATAGCTCATGGCGTCGAAGTTTGGAGTTTAAATCCAATCTGTAATGAGTCTGTACGTCATCCCCTATAGAATGCATGGGTTTTCTCCGGGTGTTCCTGTTTCCTCCCACAGTCCAAAGACATACCAGTCAGGTAGGTTAATTGGTCATTGGAAATTGTCCTGTAATTATGCTAGGGTTAATTCGGTGGGTTTCCTGGGTGGCATGGCTCGAAGGGCCAGAAGGACCTATTCTGCACTGTATCTTAAAAGATAAATAAAGAAAAGTGGATACTGAGTGCCATACTGGAAATTGAAAACAGGATTTCATCATCAATCAAGAAAACTTCCAAAAAAGAGTAAGAACAGGACTTGCTTTTCATCAGAACTTTACTTTTGGGAGCTCTTGATACACTCTCAGAAAACCCCTTCTTGGACATGTATTTCTGAATCCTAATGATTAAGTTTATTTATTGATTGGGATGCAGTGCACAATAGGCCCTTCTGCCCTTCAAGCCATGCAGCCCAGCAACTCCCGATTTAACCCTAGCCTAATATTTGGACTGTGGGAGGAAACCGCAGCACCCAGAGGAAATCCACATGGTCACGGGCATAACATACGAACTCCTTACAGACAGCAGCAGGATTTGAACCCAGGTCGCTGATACTGTGCTACTATGCCACTATGCTACCATGCCACATACAACTTCTGCAAATAAAGACGCATAGCAATTCAAAAACTTACGGGGTTGTCGATGTATAGCATTGAATACTTGGATGTCCACGAGAACCTCCGAGCTTCCACTAGATTTGAACAGAATACACAAATAATAAAATCAACATTTGAATATTCACAGTTTGGTAGTTTTTTGACGAGTAAGGGCATGAAAGGTTATGGGGAGAAGGCAGAAGAGTGGGGTTGGGAGGATGATAAATGATTGAATGTCTGAGCACAGTCGGTGGATCCAATGGCCTAATTCTGCTCCTGTGTTTTTTGGTAAAGGTTACTCTTCCATGTCAACATTTTCTGACTGTCAACAGATTTGCTTGAACTTTAGTCTATATAAAATTTAGGCAAAATTTTTTGAGGGAACCCATTTATACACTGGGTGATGTGTTATTTTGTCTGGAGTCGGGCCTTGACGATATCCGGTCCATGGAAAGGAAGCAGTCAGCACAAAACAATAGTTCACTGAAGCTCAAGAACAGTATTTCTAAGGCAGTGAGAATTACCGTAACTTCAGTGAACTGAGCCATGTATTCAAATGTAAAGCTAATTTTTCCCATACATAATCACAAACATGTCCCAGTCCCTGACACTGTTCTAGAATATAAAGTTCCTATTCAGCAACTTATATTTAGGGAATTGGCTACTATTTATATTATTTTTTTTATTGAGATACAGCACAGAATAGACCCTCCGGCACTTCGAGCTACACTGCTTAACAACCCCCAGTTGTACCCTAGCCTAATCGCAGGACAATTTGCAGTGACCCGTTAACCTACCAACCTGCAGTTCTTTGGACTGAGTGAGGAAACCAGAGCACCTGGAGGAACCCACGTGGTCATGGGGATAATGTACAAAAACTCCTTACAGACACCGGCAAAAATTGAACCCTGTTTCCTGCGATGTAAAGCACTGTACTGACCACAATGCTACTGTGCCAAGTGAATGGTTTTCTGTAGCTTGCAGACTGAAATGTTTATACACAAGGCAATTTTATATAGTTACATAGAAAGTTAATAAATACAGAAGGATTTGCAACTGTACACAGAATGTGAAAACACATGTTCACAGTATTATTTATACTTATATAAATAATATATTATTTGCATGATTTGTCTTTTGCACATTGGTTATTTTTTCAGACTTTGTTATTTACAGTTTTTCATAAATTCTATTGTATTTATTTATATTCATGCCATGCCTGCAAGAAAATGAATCTCAGGGTGGTATTTGGTGACATGTACATATTTTGATAATAATTTTTATTTTAACTTGGATCAGTTCTGGGGGAAAAAAGATCAAGGGACAAACATCAATTTTATTCACCATATGTATTTGGAATTTGCTGTGGTGTGTTGGCATGACATGCAACAACAAAAAAATTCAACAATTCTAAAGAATAAAGAACTATATGAAAATAAGTAGAGGTCAAAGTACGGATATGGAATAATAACAACAAACAAAATCAAACACCTGTTTTTTCAGTTTAGCTGAAATTACTTCACATCAGTAGACATTAAATGAGAATATGTAATGAACATTGATCTGATACACTTCTGAAGTAAAAATATTATAAATTACAGTGTATTTTGGTGGAGGAGGTCTCTAAAGGCAGACATTATGATCTCTCACAGAAAGGAATTATAAATATTTCCTCCCTGAACCACAGTATACCTAAAAATACATAGTATATGTTAGAGTATATTCTGGAGATATGCAATTAGCAAATATTAATTTCAACAGCAACCAGTCTTCATATCTGAAAATGGATTGTAGGTTGAGTTCAAAATCCAGCTCAGAACAATAGAGTTTTTGAAACTACATTTTAGAATAAATTGGAGACCAGGAAACACCAAATTGACTGAGATATCTGTATATGCATTAATGTAATTAACAGTCGATTGACCCAAGACTCCACATAGACATGAATACAACTTGGCGACAATTATAATTAACACTTACTCTGGGTGTGTCGATAGGAAAATCTAGGTATTTGAAAAGTTACAGGCAATTCAAAAGAAGCATTATAGCTATAGAAATTGTCCAGTTACCTTTGATCAGTAACATAAAAATGTGCTGTAATGTTGGGTCTCTCTCTCCCTCTCCCCCCTTCCTCCAAACACTGTCAACTTGTGCGTGTCCCGAATAAAGACTTTTATACTACCAACTTTGTCTCTCTGGTGACTTTGCTCACAGTCATGACAATATGGTAGCTGCCCCTCCTATATATTTGAGCTTAACATTTTTTATTAAAAACAATTTAGAATAACCTGAAGTATCAACCAGTGAGTTTCAGTGGAAGCATTTGTGGGCAAGAGAAAAAATGTTCCAAAGGAAACATTTTAAAACAGCTTAATTATTCTGCACATTCATTCAGCATGTTAACATCATAAGAGCAAAGTTGAACTTACAGGTCTCATTTTTAGTCACAACATAAGGCCCATGTTCAACGAAAAGGCCAAACATTGAGGAACCTCCAGGGCCTCCTTGAAGCCACAGCAACACAGGGGCATGTTCAGGTCTTGTCTGAAAAGTCACACACAAGTAATCATTATAAAAATACAAAATTGATAAATGGCATTGCTCTGGATTCTCCAGTGCATGAGTGTAAACCAGAATGAAATCTGGATCCGATGCAGCATTAAAAACACGCAATGTTGGATTGTCTATATAATTGTTATTTTATTTGTAGTTTAACTTTCTTACGTTTGTTTGTATTTTTATATAACCACCTATATACACATAGTTGATCAGTAAGTTTTTCCAGTTGAAAAACAGAGAAAGTGTTCTACCAGAAAAGTTTTCCCTTTGTCTGCCTCTCTCTTCTTTCTTGTTCTCTCTCACCATGCTTCTTCCTTTCTATTATTTCCGCTTGATAAAATGATCGTAAGTTCTCCCTCTTTGGCATTCACCCCTACTGGGGCCTAGGCCAATGATGGCAGCTTGGCAGAGTCCTCTATCCTGGGCCAGTCCTGCAAACTGTATCCAGGTGTAGACCATCTTCAAAGATCCTCTCTCCTAGGAAGGAGGTCCTTAAAGCTTCTGCTGGAATTTCTATAGCTCGGTGTTTTTACGGGATGGGTTTGCTAGCATAATGTGATTGCAGTGCCAGCACCCCAGGCTCTATTCCGCTGCTGTCTGTACGGCATTCGCGTACTCTTCCCAATACCACACGGGTATTCTGTGTGCTGGAGCCGTGAATCAGTTTCCTATCTGCATTGAATTTGTGTTACATATTTATTATCATGGCAAACATTTTGTCCATGGCAACAGATGAGAGAACCTCGTTTAGCCCAATGGATGGTTTTCTTGTGACAAGCACAAAAACAGACCGGGCACTATGACCCAGGGAGAGAACCCACTCAGTCACATATAGAAAGGGGAGGCGATTATTACACACTCTGGTTATAGTCAGGGAGACCCACAAACGATTAACTGTTTAACCCCAAGCTGAAAATGGAACAATAAGTGAACCTGAACATCCACCATAATCCCACAACAGCATTTTAAAAACAAGAATAATAAATAGTGCTGGCCACTAGGAATGCTGGGGTAGGCCGTCAACCTCCCCCTCCCCCCATGCACTCCAGAGCGCCACGATGTTTATTATGGTAGCTAGCCAGATGGGTGGGGGCATGGTAAAAGCAAAGGGTTTAGCTGCATATTTATGCTTTCTCTTAGTTAATTTAAAGCTGGGGACCATCGGGTATGATATCTTTTGTTGACCACTTAATTACATTTGAAATCTCTACATCACTTAAGTCCACTTAACATCACTAGGTTTAGTTTCATTGCTTTAAGATTGCTAATAAAGGACCAAATACATTTCTTTGATGTTTCGGAACTGTTTATTGGATTGATCGGAAGACACGTCATACTAGGTAACTTCCCATGTGGTCACCAGCAGTGGCTTTGGTTTGATATAGAGTTTCCTCCCATTTTCCGAAAAGACAGGTGGGTTAGGGTTAATAAGATACAGGCATGCTCTGTTGGCACTGGAAACATGGTGCAACTTGTGGGCTGCCCCCAGCACAATCCTCGGACTGTGCAGGTTGTTGCCACAAGTGACATATTTCACTCACAAAATGCTGGTGGAACGCAGCAGGCCAGGCAGCATCTATAGGGAGAAGCACAGTCGACGTTTCGGGCCGAGACCCTTCGTCAGTTCAGTGACTTGAGACCTGACAAAGGGTCTCAGCCCAAAACGTTGACAGTGCTTCTTCCTATAGATGCTGCCTGGCCTGCTGCGTTCCACCAGCATTTTGTGTGTGTTGCTTGAATTTCCAGCATCTGCAGATTTCCTCATGTTTGCTTGACACATTTCACTGTAAGTTTTGATGCACATGTGGCAACTAAAATGAATCTTTTTAGAAGAGCCAAGCCGTTTACAGATTCTACTGTTATGAGTGATGAACAGACCTGATGGAAATGGGGTGCAGAGTTAACCATCCCCCCCCCCCCCAAGAACTATGAACTATTGTTGTTGCTATGCTGCTCATGAGGGAGAGAGAGAGAGGGAGAGAGAGAGAGAGAGAGAGATGAAACACAGGCAAGAACAACTGCTACAGATAAGAGGGGGAGACTGTTGATTTACTGTATTTTGACTCTTCCTGGATTATTTACCTTCCACTACAAGGACTTTACTTTGCTCGTTACCATTCCTCAGGAGACAGCAGGAGTGGCCTGATTTGATGGACACAGTCATTCAGAGTTGATGGATAGCTGAGACCCCGTGAGTGGGGATAAAAGACAGGTCTGGAGAGACACCCTTCAGACACACCAGTGGACACTGACTGAGTGTTGGGAACCCACAGAAAAGTGGGGGCTTCGGAGACCGAACCAGGAGATCGGTCAGTAAAGCTCACAGTGTTACAGCAGGGCCGGTGGGGATTTGTGTGTGTGTCCACTCATGCCAGAGTGACGAGTCCACCACAGAAGAATGGTCTAGCTGAAAACCAGAGGGGTCATAACTGAATGGCCACAACGACACGACGGATTAAGAAAGCCACAAAAGGTTTGCCTGCCGCAGCTGTTGCATCTCGCTCTCTCTCTCTCTCTCTCTCCAACGATTTCAACACATCAACCATAACCACCTCAGCATTTATGAACTGAACTCTATACTTTCCTATGACAATTCATTTACCCCTAGACATCGATAGAGCTTGTTTATTATTGATTATTATTATTCCTACACTTTTAGGTTTATTAATGCTAACTTGTTTTATATGTATATTTGCATTTTTGATACTGTATTGTGTAGTTTACTAATAAACACCTTTAGTTTGGTACCACCAGACCCCAACGGATTCCTCCTTCTCTGCTGGTCAGACACCCAGTTACGGGGTACGTAACACTACCCTCGCATAGCTGCTGTTTGTCCAGCAGCATCGTCTGCACAGTGAGAAGACAGAAAAAAAATGCCAATTTAAGAACTCGTCTGAAAATTGAGAAAGGATAAGGAGAATGGGTAGGAAAGAAAGCAAACAGGACAGTGGGGGTTGAGGTGACAATTGAAACTTGAGCCTGGCGTTCCGGCTCCTGTCATCAGCTGGTCTGGGACTCAATGCCAAAGCCGGCACAGCCTCAGAATAGAGGGACACCAATTTGAGAAGGACTTTCTTTAGCCTAAGGGTGCTGAATCTGTGAAATTCGTTGCCACAGGAAGATGTGGAGGCGAAGTCTCTGGGTACACTTAAGCCAGAGATCGACAGATTCTTGAAAATGGATCCGCCACGATGCAGTGACACAGGAGACTCGGTAGGCAAATGGTGAATTTCTGCTCCTATATCTTACGGTATTATGGTCAAAGATTGGAGCCCAAAGGTCAATCTGGAGACGGGAATTTGGGGTCCAATCGTCAGAGCCTGGAGACTTAAGACTGGAAGTTGGAGGCCTGTCTGTGGGTGTGAGGAGGGAAAGGGGCTTGTTTTGTCGCTGCTTGTGTTCTGCCAAGCACGGTGGGCATGCTATGCCAGTGCCAGAGTGCATGGCAACCCTCGCAGACTGGTGCCAGCACACCTGTGTGTGTTGGTTGTTAATGCAAAAAGACACATTTCACTGCATGCTTTCATGTAACTGTGATAAATAAATCCAAATCGCTCAGTTCTCTGCTTATCCTTCGTGCTTCACCATAAATCACAAACCACCCCCTCGTCCCTTCCTATTATCCACCCCTTCCCCTGCAGCCGAGGAAAAAGAACCAGCAGAGACACAAAGTAAAGATAAATATTGAAGAGATACGGGACTGTGGGACAAAGGATGAAACTGCCTGGCCCTACTCATCCAGAAAATTCATCAGAACAACAGTAAAAGTTGTAGAATCAGATTTAATATCACTGAGATACATCGTGAAATTTGTTGTTCTGCGGCAGCAGTACATTGCAATGCATTAAAAACTATATTACAGTAACAAACGAGAAAAATCTGCAGATGCTGGAAATCCAAGCAACACACACACAAAAGTGCTGGAGGAACTCAGCAGGTCAGGCAGCGTCTATAGGAAAGAGTACAGCTGACATTTCGGACCAAGAGCCTTCAGCAGGACTGGAGAAAAATAGATGAGAAGTAGAGCTAAAAGGTGAGGGGAGGGGGGTGAAGGGGAGGGATGAAACAAGGTGAAATTGGGAGGAGGGGTGAGTAAAGAGTTGGAAAGCTGATGGTGAAAGACACGGAGCTGGAAAGGGGGAAATCTAATAGAAGACAAAAGGCCATGGAAGAAGGAAAAAGGGGGAAGAAGAAGCACCAGAGGGAGGTGATGAGCAGGCATAAGGTGAGAGAGGGAAAAGGGGATGGGGAATGGTGAAGGGGAGGAGAGGGGCATTACTGGAAGTTCAATAAATCAGCGTTAATGCCGTCAGGTTGGAGACTACCCAGATGGAATACAAGGTGTTGTTCCTCCAACCTGAGTGTGGCCACATGGCAACAGTAGGGAAGGCCATGGATGGACATATCGGAATGGGAATGGGTAGTGGAATTAAAATAGGTGGCCACTGAGAGATCCTACTTTTGCTTGGCAAAGCGATCTTCCAATCTACATCGGGTCTCACTGATACACAGGTGGCCACACTGGGAGCACTGGATACAGTACAAGACCCCAACAGACTCACAGGTGAAGTGTCGCCTCACCTGGAAGGACTGAATGGTAGTGAGGGAGGAGGTGTAACACTTGTTCCACTTGCTAGGAGGAGATCAGTGAGGTAGTGTCCATTATCTGCCAGAAATCCGATCAGAGGGGATGCTGTTCCCAAAACATTTGAGTGTGTGTTTTCATCTCCTTTACCTCCTCCTAGTTTTCATTTCCCTTACCTATAAGCTCGTAATCAAGTTATTTCAACCAAGACCAGCTGTCACACAGGTTTCAATCCGGTCGGGTTTAAATTTCCTGTGCGCTAATGCTGGTGTGGTTTCCGTTTCTGCTGATCTTTGCTCTGCCCCGTCAGTACTGCTCAGCTCCACAGCGCCACCTGTCTGAGCTTTTCTGAAGAGCGTGCTTCCCCTCACAATTTCCTTTGTCGTCACTTTTATTGTCATTTCAACCACAACTGCTGACACAGTACACAGTAAAAACGAAACAATGTTCCTCCAGGACCATGGTGCTAAATGAAACAACACAAAACTACACTAGACTGTGTGAAACAACACAAAACTACATTAGACTACATTAAAACAACACACACAAAATGCTGGTGGAACACAGCAGGCCAGGCAGCATCTATAGGGAGAAGCGATGTCAACGTTTCGGGCTGAGACCCTTCGTCAGGACCCTTCATTCCACCAGCATTTTGTGTGTTGTTGTTGTTTGAATTTCTAGCATCTGCAGATTTCCTCGTGTTTGCTCATTAGACTACATTAGATTAGAATTAGACTCATTCGTAAGGCCAGTGATGTTGTGGGGGTGGAACTGGACTCTCTGACGGTGGTGTCTGAAAAGAGGATGCTGTCCAAGTTGGTTGCCATCTTGGACAATGACTCTCATCCACTCCATAACGTACTGGTTAGGCACAGGAGTACATTCAGCCAGAGACTCATTCCACCGAGATGTAACATTGAGCGTCATAGGAAGTCATTCCTGCCTGTGGCCATCAAACTTTACAACTCCTCCCTCGGAGTGTCAGACACCCTGAGCCAATAGGTTGGTCCTGGACTTATTTCCACTGGGCATGATTAACTTACTATTATTTAATTATTTATGGTTTATATTGCTATATTTCTTCACTATTCTTGGTTGGTGCGGCTGTAACGAAACCCAATTTCCCTCGGGATCAATAAATTATGACTGTCTGTCTGGCTACAGACCTACACGGGACTACATAAAGTGCACAAAACAGTGCAAGACAGTACAATAATTAATAAACAAGGCAATAGGCACAGTAAAGGGCAAATTACAATATAATAAATGATGTAAATGTAAACAATGTCCATACAGGGAAGATCTGGCCCTTCCAGCCGCACCACCCCAGCAACCCACCTACTGAACCCTAGACTCATCACAGGACAAAACACAAGTACCAATTAACCTACTTACTGGTAGGTCTTTGGACTGTGGGAGGAAACGTGAGCACCCAGAAGAAACACCACACAGTCACGGGGAGAGCGTACAAATTCCTTACAAACGGCACTGGAATCGGCTCTGAAATCCTGCGCTGTAATGGCGTCATGCCAGTTGCTTTGCTGCTGGGCCATGAGGGACTGAGTAACTGGGAAAGTCTGAACAGGCTAGAGCAGAGGGGCTCCCAACCCGGGATCCAAGGATCCCTCGCTTAATGGCATTGGTGCATGGCACAAAAAGGTTGGGAGCCCCTGTCTGATAGAACAGCAAACGGGGTGGGGGGGGGGGGGGAAGAACATTACACAGGTACACAAAATCATGAGGAGCATGGATAGAGTGAATTCCCTCAATCTTTTTACTCAGAACTTGAGGTTTAAGGTGGGAGGCAAAGATTTAAAAGGAACTTGAGGTACAATGGTGTTTTATACAAAGAGTAGTGTCTATGTGGAATCATCTGTCGAGAAAGTGGTTGGGGCAGCTACAGTAACAACTTTGTTCAACAGGTCCATGGATTAGAGAAGTTTAAAAAGATATGGGCTAGACATTGGCATATAGGGCCAGTTTGGATGTCATCTTGGCCAGCATGGAAGAGTTGGGCCAAATGGCCCATTTCCATGCTATATGACTATGACTCCATTTCTAATTAATATCTCAACATTTATTTATTGAGATACAGCACAGAGCAGGCCCTTCAAGCACGCCACTCAGCATTCCCCCGGATTTAATCCTAGCCTAATCACAGAACAATTCACAATGACCAATTAACCAATAAGACTTCAGTATTATGGCCTTTATATTCTGTGTTTTTGCCAGTTCTTTCTCATTGTTTATCTTGCGCGGGGGTTGGGGATGCTCTTGTTGCTTTTTGTGCTGGGATAGGGGGTTGGGGGGCTGTTGATCGTTTGCTGTTCTTTTTCTGTGTGTGGGGAGGGGGCTTGCCGTTTCTCTTTGTGTCTGACGTGAAGAGATACAGAGCAAGGGCATGAGATTGGGACTGAGGGGAACATTGGATCAGCCATGATGAGATAGCAAAGTAGAATCGGTGCCCCAAATGGCCCAATTCTGCTTCTATATCTCATGGCAGCCAGAGTAGGGAATGGAAGGGAGGGGTGGGGAAGAAATTTCCAGCAGTTAGAGAAATCGCTGTTGATACCGTCAGGTTGCACACTACCCAGATGGTATACAAGGCGTTGCTCCTCTACCCTGAGAGTGACCTCATCATGGTAGTAGAGGCAGCCATAGACGGACAAGTCAGAATGGGAATGGGGAGTAAAATTAAAATGGTCAGCCACTAGGAAGTCCAGCTTGATGCAAATGGAGCAAAGGTGCTCGATCTTATTTTGTACCTTTTCAAATGCCTTATCAAAATTGCATAGTATTGGAATTTACTGCAGCCACTAGTTGATCCTACTGGGCGTATTCACAAACAGCAGACTCGCATTTCATAATACTTTGCTGACTCTGCCAAAGCACATCACAATTTTCTAAGCACCCACTTATTGGATCCTTACTAATAGATTTGGTAATCCTAACAATTAAACACACTAATAAATCTACAAGTTCCTTACTTTCTCTCTTCCTCCTTCATGAAGGGCAGAGATTGTCATTTTGTAATACTTGCCTACTCTGCCAAACCACATCATGATTTTTGGAATGTCCCTTTAGAACAGAGATGACGAGATATTTCTTTAACCATCTGCCCTGCTCTGCTGGGTGAGAAGCTGACAGTGATGCAGGTGGACGCTTCCCTGGTGTCATGGATTATTGATTACCTGACTGGCAGACCACAGTACGTGCGCTTGCAAAACTGTGTGTCAGACAGAGTGGTGAGCAGCACTGGGACTCCACAGGGGACTGTCCTGTCTCCCTTTCTCTTCACCATCTGCACCTTGGACTTCAACTACTGCACGGAGTCTTGCCATCTTCAGAAGTTTTCTGATGACTCTGCCATAGCTGGATGCATCAGCAAGGGAGATTAGGCTGAGTACAGGGCTACAGTGGGAAACTTTGTCACATGGTGTGAGCAGAATCATCTGCAGCTTAATGTGAAAAAGACTAAGGAGCTGGTAGTGGACCTGAGGCGGGCTAAGGCACTGGTGACCCATTTTCATCCAAGGGGTCAGTGTAGACATCGTGGAAGATTACAAATACCTGGGGATATGAATTGACAATAAACTGGACTGGTCAAAGAACACTGAGGCTGTCTGCAAGAAGGGTCAGAGCCATCTCTATTTCCTGAGGAGACTGAGGTTCTTTAACATCTGCCAGATGATGCCGAGGATGTTCTACGAGGCTGTGGTGGCCAGTGCTATCATGTTTGCTGTTGTGTGCTGGGGCAGCAAGCTGAGGGTAGCAGACACCAACAGAATCAACAAACTCATTCGTAAGGCCAGTGATGTTGTGGGGGTGGAACTGGACTCTTTGACGGTGGTGTCTGAAAAGAGGATGCTGTCCAAGTTGCATGCCATCTTGGACAATGTCTCCCATCCACTCCATAATGTACTGGTTAGGCACAGGAGTACATTCAGCCAGAGACTCATTCCACTGAGATGTAACACTGAGCGTCATAGGAAGTCATTCCTGCCTGTGGCCATCAAACTTTACAACTCCTCCCTCGGAGTGTCAGACACCCTGAGCCAATAGGCTGGTCCTGGACTTATTTCCACTGGGCATGATTAACTTATTTTTTATTTAATTATTTATAGTTTTGTATTGCTATATTTCTACACTATTTTTGGTTGGCATGGCTGTAACGAAACCCAATTTCCCTCGGGATCAATAAAGTATGTCTGTCTGTCTGTTAGTGAATCTGTGGAATTCATTGCACAGTTAGCTGTGGAGGCCAAGCCATTGAGCATATTTGAAACAGATCGATAGGCTCTTGATTAGTAAGGGGGCAAAGGTTATGATTAGTGAGGAGGCAGGAGAATGGGGATGAAAGGGATAATAAATCAGCCATGTTGGAATGGAGGAACAGACTCACAGGCTGAATGGCCTAATTTGGCTCCCTTGTCTTATGGAGTTCACTATTTTATGTTTCCTATAGTGGGGGAGTCCAGGACCAGAGGGCACAACCTCAGAATACACGGATGTCCTTTAAGAACAGAAATGAAGAGGAATTTCTTTAATCAGAGGCTGGTGAATCTGTAGAATTTATTGCTACAGATGGCTGTGGAGTCCAAGTCATTGAGTATATTTACAGCAAAGGTTCATAGGTTTGTGATTAATCAGGGGTCAAGGTTATAGAAAACAGGAGAAAGGGGCTGAGAGGGATAATAATCAGCCTTAATGGAATGGCAGAACAAACAAGGTAGGCCAAATGGCCTAATTCTGTTCCCATGTCTCATGGTCTACTTTTACCAGATTCTGAACCGCACAGCCCTTTGAAATCTGTACATCAGAAGTGGCATACTCTGCAGGGGAAGAGCTAAATTTCCACAAAATTCTAGTGGTTTAACCAAACACAAACACCACCCCCACCCCCCGCCAACTGACTTCTGCTCCTTTCTTTTCCAGTCTTGATGAAGGACAGTCCCTTCAGCATTGTGCATTTTCCTCAAGATTTCCAGCATCTGCAGAGTCTCTTGTGTGCGGAGGGAATAATTATCATTCAAAGCTTTGACACAAATCTGGCTCACATCTCTTTTTAAAATAAAATCTTCCTTCAGATGCAAGTGATCTGAAGGCTGTGAACTCTGCATCGACCTGATTGATAAAGTGGAGACACAAGAGATCCTGCAGATGCCAGAAATGTTGGAGGAACAGGCAGCACCAAAAGTGGGAAATAGACAATTGACCTTTCGGGTTGAGACCCATCATGGGCAAAGTCTTGATTTCCCTCAGTCTCCAGCCCTCCCAGCACGTCGCACTCTATCCAACTTATGGATTCTGCAAGGACACTGTAATACCTCTAGAAAGGGCAAAGTCAATATAATAATATTTATATTATGATATACAAGTATAATATATTTGACTCTCCCCTCACTTAGCTTTTAGAATTCTTTCAACTGTTATTAATCAAATTGAAAAACAAAAATCTCCCATCCTTGAGGTCATGGGTTAAGGGTGAAAGGTGAAATGCTTAAGGGGAGCATGAGGGGAAGCATGGAATAGGCCCTTTCTGCCCTTCGAACCGCACTGCCCAGCAATCCGCTGATGTAAACCTATCCTAATCACAGGAATACTTACAATGACCAATTAACCTACCAACCAGTAGGTCTTTGGTATATGGGAGGAAACCAGAGCACTCAGGAAACCCAAGTGGTCATGGGAAAATGTACAAACTGCTTACAGGCAGCAGCAGGAATTGAGCCCAGGTTGCTGGTACTGTAAAGTGTTGTGCTAACCACCATGCTACCATTATCACTCAACCCTACTTTCCTGCCTTCTCCATTATCCTTGATCCTCTTACTGCTCAAGAACCTATCAACCTCTACTCAAGAGGGGAAGGTGAAAACTTTAAGTGGAACACGAGGAGAAACCTTCACTCAGAGGGTGGTGAGAGTGTGGAATGAGCTGTCAGCACAAGTGGTGCAAACGAGCTTGATTTCAACATTTCAGAGAAGTTTGGATAGGTACGTGGATGGTGGGGTGGTTATGGTGGGCTATGGTCTGGGTGCACGTTGATAGGACTAGGCTCTTTGAATGGTTCAGCACAGACTAAATGGGCCAAAAGGCCAGTTTCTGTGATGTATTTTTCTATGACTCACTGCTACACTCTCTGAGGAAGCATTTTGGTTTCACTCACCTGTGCAGGGAAAAACCAGAAGAAAAGGTTGCTGTTACAGGTCTTATTCACCGTCAAATATCCTGAGTAGCTCTTCACAACTGGCCCACCTAGAGGCCCCACCAAACTCAGCTCTCTGGCTGGAGAAACAAGAACACTGTTAATATTTCCACACAAAACAACACTGAACTCTTTGCTGGAAAAAAAATCAATATTTAGTTGAACTTTCCAATGTACACAAAAATAAAATCAAAAAGCCAACACATTCCCCAAGTAAAGCAAGACATCACTGAAAAAATAAGTCCTGTATAAAAACCCAGAGCCAAGATCATTGTTTCAAGGCCACTGAACAGGTTATAAACACGTAGCTAAAATGAGGTTCAGGATTTGAATCATTCTGTATCCTGATTCGAAAAAGCAATGATGCAAGGCAAGATAAACACAATTTATTTTACCTTGCAGCTCAATATGAAACGTGATTAGTGCATTCAAACTCAATGATAAAAAAAAAGGACAACAAATATTCTGGTAAACAGCAACCTGTGTATACAACATCAAGTTCACTAGAAATACACAAATATTTGGACGCAAGTTAAAAGATTAATCTTTCTGCATGGACTGTTTTTTCTTTTTTTTTTAAAAAAAAGTGGGTCAGAGGCACAGATCAGACATGACCGGGCAAACAGCTGCTGGTAAAATATTTTAACTATTAAAATTAAAACAGTTGCCACATGTTACAGCAGATCAATGTTTGTACAATAATTAGACAATTTCACAAACTTGGAAACTTGATTGGTTAATCATTTCATGGCATAAATTTAATATTAATCAATTTAACATGTTAAATAAACGGGCTCTTTTACGGAGCTTTTCTCCCCTCCAGATCTCTAAAATATCATTTCAGAGATTCAACAATCCTCAACAAGAGGGAATACAGTAATTTCTTAAACTCCCTTTATCCAGTGGAAGATTTTCTCAGCATTATTGTCACGTAATACTTGAAATTCTTAAAATGATTGTCAAAATCTTTATAAACCAGACAAATAGCTTTTTGCATTTATCGCCACGACAAACTTACTTGAATCTTTTTAATGTTTTCCTTTCTGTACTGGAAGCTGATCAATGCCATTATTACATCAAGACTATTTCAGAAACTCCTGACGTAACAGCCGTCTTTAAACCACCATCTTCAAAACCCTGCAGCCCATCTAGTAGGTTGCTGCAAGATAGCTTTACACATCAGCCTTTTACTCACTGCCATCTATCAGCTCCCGGTTGAACAAGTTCAATTTTAACTAGTCTTGATTTCAAATGCCTTTCTATGCCCAGTCAGACCTGCCTATGCAATCTCCTCCAGCCTCACAAGCATACCTGGAGATAGGAACTTCACTCTGGGCATCTTGTTGATCCTCGATTTTAAATTACCTCAGTTGCAAAATCCTCCTTCAGCCTCTCTGCTAGTCTACTTCTGTCTTTTTTAAAACTCTCCTGCACCAAAGCCACTTTCCTACTTTGGTAAATCAGCAAACTAGAAAAACTTGAAATGACATTTGGAACTTCACCATCTAAACCTATTAGTCTATAATTTATATTCTAATTCTTTTATAGTTAGTTATTAATTTGGAAAACAAACCAGAAGTGGAGGAGAATGGAACAATTCTAAACATACTCTTTGGAGCTGGAGTTTAAGAAGCTTGCCAATTTATTTAGAGATACAGTGCAGAACAGGATCTTTCAGTCCAATGAATCACACGGCCAAGCCTAACCGCAGGACAATTTACAATAGCCAATTAATCCACTAACCAGTACGTCTTTGGAATATGGGAGGAAATGGTAGCACCTGGGGGAAACCCACACACACACACAGAAAGGACGTACAAACATCAGAGATGGCGTCAGAATTGAACTGTGAACTCTGACGTCCCAAGCTGTAATAGCATTGCACTAACCACTACACTACTGTGGCATTTTGAAATCATATTGACTGTTGATTATTTTGGGTTACAGGGCAATACAGAACAGAAACAGGCCACTTGGCTCCATGCCAAGCGGATATTTCGCTCAGTCCCATAGCCTTCCATTTCTCACCCATTCACGTCTTTATCCAAACTTCTCAATGTTGTCAGCAAACCTACATCCACCACCTGTGCTGGCAGCTCATCTACACTTGCACCACCCTCTGAGTGAAGAAGTTCCTCTTCATGTCCCCCTTAATATCCCCTTTCACCCATGACCTCTAGCTCCAGCCTCAGCCAAACTCAGTGGGAAAAGCTTACTTGCATTTACCCCCATCTACAACTCTCAACTTTGTATACCTCTGTCAAGTCTCCCCTCATCCTCCTACACCCCAGGGAACAAAGTCCTAACCTTTTCAACTTTTCCCTCTAATTCGTGTCCTCAAGGTCCAGCAATATTCTTTTAAGTTTTCTCCGCGCTCTTCCAATCTTATTGATGTTTACTCTCACCTTTTTCAATTTGTCCAGATTCCAGGTATGGAGTGAGGAAAAGCGGATCCCCGGGGTCAATATCTACCACTGGCGGAACAAAAGCTTTGTTGCTTCTGAACGTTGGTCCGAAGAAAGAAAATTTCCCAGAAATGCAGTGCGTCTGGATGGAGAGGAGCACAGAGACCAACAGTTGTGTCTGCCACATCCTGAAGAGAGGACAGAAAAGTCATCTAGTAATCAAGGTAAATTTATTGTCAATGTACATACATGTCACTGTATATAGCCCCAAGTTTCATTTTCTTGCATTCACAAGAAACATAATACAGTCAATGAAAAACTACACACAGACAACAACCAACATACAAAAGAAAATTATGCAAATACAAAAAAGAACAAAATATTAACAAATAAATAAATGTAGTCCTTGAAAGTGAGTCCATAGGTTGTGGAACCGGTTCAGTGTTGAGTTGAGTGAAGTTAACCACGCTGATTCCAGAGCCTGATGGTTGAGGGGTAACAATTGTTCCTGATCCTGGTGGTGTGGGACCCGAGGCTTCTGTACCTCCTTCCCCATGGCAGCAGTGAAAAGAGAGCATGGAACAAAATTGGATCAGAAAAAAGCTCACACTGTGTTGATTACAGTTGTGGAGTTGTAAATCAAACAATTATTTAGCCAGTCTCATTTGACACACCAGTTAATTTTAATAATTGTAAAAGAGCACTTTATAAATTTAACATTAATGCAGATGATGTACATTTATTGTTAATCATGCTCGTTGCATTACTAATGTGTCATGCTTCATTCTCCATCCAGATCAATCCTACTGTTCATCAGTCAACCTCTGGGCTGAGAATTCACCATAGGTACGAACTCTACATCTTCAACGTACATGTTGCAGATCATAATGGAGAGGAACCAATGATGTCATTATTTATTTATCTAGTTATTTATTGAGATACAACACAGAACAGGCCTTTCCAGCCCTTCAACCTGTACCACCAGCAATTTTGTATAGGCACCCGTTAGACTTGTGAGACCATGGATCTGCGCCTGGAGTTTCCACGACGCAGGCCTGGGCAGGGTTGTATGGGAGACCGGCAGTTGCCCAAGATGCAAGCCTTCCCCTCTCCATGCCACCGATGTTGTCCAAGGGAAGGGCACTAGGACCCATGCAGCTTGGCACCGGTGACGTCACAGAGCAATGTGTTGTTAAGTGCCTTGCTCAAGGACACAAACACGCTGCCTCAGCTGAGGCTCGAACCAGTGACCTACAGGTTACTAGATCAATACCTTATCCACCAGCAATTTAATCCTAGCCTAATTACAGGACAATTTACAATGACCAAATCAACCATCCAACCAGTACATCTTTGTACTGAAGGAGGAAACCAGAGCACCCAGAGGAAACATGCGGTCATGGGAAAAACAATCTCCTCACTGACAGTGGTGGGAACCGAGCCCCAGCTGCCTGTACTGTAGACCGTTGTGCTAACCACTGCATTACCGTACTGCCCCACAATAAAGATTTTTCTTCTTTCCTTGCAAATGTAGGAGGCCATTTGGCCCATCAAATAACATCTGCTGTCAGAGGAATCCCATTATTCCTATTCTAGCTTTTCCTCTCACCCACACACCCCACCACCCCAATTTTCCCAACGGCCGCTTGCATGGAGCCAATTAACCTCACGATCAGCGCATCTCAAAGTATGCCGGGGCAAGCTTCCTCCAGATGGCCCCCGACAGCAGCCCGAGTATCTAGTAGAATTAGAATCAGAATCTGGTTTATTATCACTGACAGACATCATGAAATTTATTGCTTTGGGACAGCAGTACAGTGCAAGACAAACATTTTTATAACATACAAAAGAAAATTGCACAAGAGAGGATTAGCAAGGTAGTGTTCGTGGGATCGTGGACCATTCAGAAATCTAGGGGAAGAGGCATTGAATGTTGCTCCTGTATCATCTTCCCAATGGTAGTATGACAAGATATATATTACAAATTTTATTTTAAATATCACTATTAGGACAAGAAATACTGAAGGAAGTACAAAGGAAGTCACTTGACTCATTCTGTATTTAAAACTTCCCTTTTCTCGAAACCACAAACTCAGCAGCAGGCCGAAGTTCTGTTTTTGCAGGTTCGAAACTTCAGGTTATTTGTTTCACTGCCACACAATATTGGCTGTTCTTTGTCTTGTCCACGTCAATTACTTCCAAGCAGGCTTTTCACTACAAATTCCTGTCAATTGGTGATTGAACTAGCATGCTGCCCTCTGCAGGGTGTTTATGACCTGCATGAAGAGGGCAAGTAACAGCAGTTTGACAGAAGCAGCACACAGAAGGTGCTGGAGGAACTCAGCAAGTCAGGTGCATCTATGGCAGGTTGGGGGGGGGGGGGGGGGGGGAGTGACAAACAGTTGGCATTTTATTTAGAGATACAGCTCGAAACAGGCCCTTCCAGCCCAACGAGCTGCGCCGTCCAGCAACTCACCCATTAACCCTTCCCTAATGATAGGACCCAGAGGGGACCCTTCTTGTTTACCCGGTATAACTCAGACTTTAGATACAGCACTGAGTCCTGTCACTGGCAGAGATTCTCTGATGACTTAGCAATAGCTGGGTGTATAAAGGGAGGATGGGAGGATGAATACAGGACCCTGGTGGAGGACTTTGTCAAATGGTGCAAGCTGAATCATCTGCAGATCAACATTAGGAGGACAAAGAAGATGGTGATGGACTTCGGAAGACTAAGCCTGCACTGCTCCCTGTAACCACTAATGGTGAGGAGCTACAAATACCTGGGGGTGCACCTGATGACAGACTTGAGTGGAGCACAAACACAGAGGCTGTGTACAAGGGTCAGAGTCACCTCTGCTTCCCGAGACTGAGGCTTGGAGTGCGCAGGCCTCTCCTTCACACGTTCTACCAATCTGTTGCTGCCAGTACAACCTTCCATGTCGTAGCGTGCTGGGGCAATGGCATCAACACGGGTGATGCCAACAGGCTCAATAAACTGATTAGAAACAATGTTCTGTTACAGGAGTCAAACTGGACACACAGAAGGCTGTGGTAGAACAAAGGGCCCTACAGAAAAACCTGGCAATTGCAGACAATGTTTCTCACTCTCTGCACGCCACCTTGGCTGAACAGAGGAACACTTTCAGTAACAGACTAAGACAACTGTGCTCCTCCAAAGAGGTCAGTCTTACCCTTGGCCATTATGCTCTATAATGAGTCAACCTATAGTCGGGGAAGCGATGGCCTCCTGTTACAGCTGCTTGAGGTGTATCTGTGCACGTGTAATGTCACCGTGATACTAATTTCCTCTGGGATCAATGCAGTATCCACCTATCCATTTGATGTTGCACACACACTTTATTCTGACAGACTTACTCTGCACAAAGCATTTCATTTTTGGAATTAGTTTATTATTGTCACATATACAGCGGGGGAAAAAAACCTTGTTTTGCATACCACCACCGCAGCCGAGCTGTTGGGTGTTTTTACAGCTTGGTGCATTCCGGAGTTTAAAATGCAGTTCCAGCACCATCTGAGAGTAGTTTGTACACTCTCCCTGTGAGTTCGCTCCAGTTCCTTCCCACTGTCCAAAACCATATTGGTTATTAGGTTTACTGATAAATTGCCTTGTCATTAGGTGCTTCAGATCCCTCCAGACTAAGACTAATAGGCACTGGAGAAGTTTTTTCCCTACTGCGGTCACTTTGCTGAACAGTTAACTGCCGGTTAACTGTCAGCTAACTATTACTTGGATTGCACTACCTGTATGTATAATCTATATTTTCATTTATATTTATCATTATTATTGTTATGAGCAGAGAGACAACATCTGCCGGAAGTAAATTCCTTGTATGTGCATAGGTACTTGGCGATTAAAGTCTGATTCTGATTCTGATTAGGATTAGGAGGATGTTAAATAGCTGGGTAGCCAGAAGGGCCTGTTCTGTGTTGTATCTCTGAATACTTAACATCACACTACTACAAGATTACCTACTTACTGTCCATGATGCCACTGGCATTAAGGGCAGCTACAGAGGTCCTCCATCTCTGGCGGTGCTCGGAGCTTCGTTCATCGTCTCCGTAGCTCGGTCTTCACTAGCGTCAGCCATGCAAGCCCCAGATAGAGAGAGACGCAGGAATACCGTCGCATTCCGACACAGAGGGCGCTTCATTGCTGTTTACTCAACAGCTTTGTTTGACCAGACAGGGTTGTTCACCTGGAGCTGAACCCCCGAACCTGGAGGACTGGCGGGCGGGCCACTCTTAGTCTGGCCTCTACCCTTTGACCTGTTTGGCATGGGTGACCCTACCAACAGTCAAAGCATTAAATTTAATTTTTGATAATAATAATCTTTGATAAAGGATTTTGATAATGTTCTGATGAAGGGTCTCGGCCTGAAACGTTATTCCCCTTCAGAGATACTACCTAATTTGCTGAGTTTCTCTGGAATTTTGTGTGGATTTCCAGCGTCAGCGGACTCTCGTCTTTAAATAATAATGTTTGCTTGCTCTGCTTAAATCTTCCTGTTCATTTGGGTTCTTACCCCGGCTTAAAAAGGACACATCTTTTTAATGTACAACAGTTTCACGGTACTTAGTAAAAATGATACACACCACGCAACTAAGACAAAAATTGCAGGGTAAGGCACAGCTCGCCACATATCACATGTCCGGTCACGCGCCACGATCACATGATTAAATCTACATCAATGCCGGCAAATAGAATTATTAAGGCTGATAATGTGTTCAACACATTGTGGGATTATAACTAGCAAGCAAATAAAATGCGCAGCAAAATTATATTAATTCTATTTGCCGATAGTTTCTGAATTATGCTAGTTATAGCGGTACACAGTTGATTAAGTTTCCATCAATCCAGACTAATAGAATTATCAAGGCTGATAATGTGTCCGGCACATTATGGGATTATGACTAGCAAGTAAATAAAATGCACAGCAAAATTATATTAATTCTATTCACTGGTTATAAGCGTGCATAGCTGCTGAAGTATTTGTGGAGTTGAGTTCTCTCTCCCCACCACTGTCCGGGGCCCCCACCTCGGACGGAAAGGCAGGAGCACTCTCAGTCTGACCCGGGACTCAACGAGCGAGAGCAGCATTCCCGTGGCGGGCTGGTATTCAGAGTACCCGCAAAGAGCTGACCCTCAGGGGAGAGGAAACGGAACAAGACCTCTCCGGGCAGCGGTGGGCACGCCGACAGAAATGAGAGGGCAGCGCCTCAGGGTGTAACAAAACCCAACTCGTTGCCCCGCTCAGAGCCGCGGACAGCAGCCCGTATCTGGCCGGGCCCTCCCCCACCGTTCCCTCGGCGCAGCACCGCACTCACCCGCAGCTAAGACTCTTTTTCTCCGGGGCAGTGGTTTGTTCCTGATCCTGGGAGAGAGAGTGGGTATGAACGATGGGAAGTGACAGCGGCGCGTTTAAATAGACCCATCCGCTCCGTACACACCAGCAGGTGTCACCGTGCTCCTAGTTCCCTTCTATTCAAGATTAAAATCGTTTAATTTCACTTCCAGTACACAAGTGTAAAGGAGAACGAAATAATTGTTACTCTGGATCCGAAGCAGCATAAAAAACGCAATAAGATAACGAACACAATAATTAAAAAACAATGAATATAAATACATAAGAGAGCTTCTGATTGTCCATTAGGTGACGCTGGGACAGGAGTCTCTGTATTGAAGGTACCTGATAGGTAATGGTAAGATAGTGGTGGTCGGACGTGTGGTGGGGTGGGTTACTGGGTGGAGATGTTGATCAGCCTTACTGCTTGGGGGAAGTAACAGTTTTTGAGCCTAGTGGGCCTGTTGTGGATCCTCCATGAGCATCCTTCATGATATAAATGATGTTTCTATTGGAAACCAAGTGGATTTCCGGTCCCATGCCCAGATACACCCAGATACTGGGCATCAGCCCAGCACCACAAACCCAGGTGACAATGTCACGTCAATGTAAGCGCCTCTACTTCCTTAGGAGTCTGTAGAGATCTGGCATGTCATCAGAAACCTTGACAAACTTCTATAGATGCATGGTTGAAAGTGTACTGACCGGGTGCACTATGGCCTGGTATGGGAACACCAATTTCTTTGAGTGGAAAATCTTACTAAAGGTAATGGATTCAGCCCGGTACATCACGGGTAAAGCTCCCCATCCATTGAACACATCTATATGAAACACTGCTGTAGGAAAGCAGTGTCCATCATCAAAGATCCCTTCCAGACAGGGCCCGCTCTTTTCTCACGGCTGTCATCAGGTAGAAGATACAGGAGCCTCAGGAACTGCGCCATCAGGTTCAAGAACAGTTACTACCCCTCAACCATCAGGCCCTTGAACAAACGAGGATAACTACACTCATCTATTTTTGGTGTTCCCACATCCAATGATCTCCCTCTAAGGACCCTTTATCTTGTTATTCCATGCTCTTGTTACTTATTGCTATGTATTTATATTTTTGCATTTGCACAGTCTGTTGTTCATTAGTCCTGTTTACAGTTACTGTGCTATCGACCTGTTCAGTATGCCCGCAGTCGAAAGAATCTCAGGGTTGTATGTGCTGAGGTGTATGTACTCTGATAATAAATTTTTACTTGGAACTTTGACAATGCCTTTCTGCACTGTTGGCCCACTTTTAGTAATAACATGGACAGACATCAATGACAAACATGCGTTCAGGCTACTGTATATCTATCACAGTGTGGTGTTCAGCAGCAATATCCCCTCAGTACTAATTACCAAGCTTGAAGCGTCTCGATCCAAAACATCGACTCTTTATTCCATAAATGATGCCTGCTCTGCTGAGCTCTTCCACCATTTTGTGTGTCTTGCTCTGTACCTCTCTCTGCAACTGGATTCTCAATGTCCTCGGCCATCTCCCTCCCGGACACAACCCTCCCCACCATCGAGAATGTCTGCAAGAGGCAGTGCCTCAAGAAGGCGGCATCCCTCGTTGAGGACCCGCCCACCATCCAGGACAAGCCTTCTTTTCGTTATTAGCATTGAAAAGGAGGTTCAGGAGCCTGAAGGCCCACACTCAGCAATTCAGGAAATTGAGATAGAGTGCGGAATAGGCCCTTCTGGTTCTTTGAGCCACACTGTCCAGCAAACCCCAGTTTAATCCGAGCCTAATCATGGCTCCGTTTACAATGGCCAATTAACCTACCAATCAGTAGGTCTTTGGAAAGTGGGAGGAAACCGGAGCACTCAAAAGGAAACCCCCGTGGTCACGGGGAGAACATACAAACTCCTTACAGACAGCGGTGGGGAAAACATTCAAACTCCTTACAGACAGCAGTGGGGAAAACATACAAACTCCTTACAGACAGCAGTGGGGAAAACATACAAACTCCTTACAGACAGCGGTGGGGAAAACATTCAAACTCCTTACAGACAGCGGTGGGGAAAACATTCAAACTCCTTACAGACAGCGGTGGGGAAAACATACAAACTCCTTACAGACAGCGGTGGGGAAAACATACAAACTCCTTACGGAAATCTGTCATCAGATTTCTGAGTGCTCCATGAACCTGTGAGCATCACATAATTACTCTTTTTTTCCACTTTTATTTTATAATTTGTAGTAATTTTGTCTTTGCACAATACTGCTGTTACAAACTGTCAAATTTCACATCATAAAAGACAGTGATAATAAACCTGATTTTGATTCACTTAGGAGTCAGTCTATTGCTGTCACATGCGAGGAGATGGAGTGAAAAACTTTGTTTAGCATACCATTCAGACGGATCATTGCAAACGTAAGTACATCTGGGTAGAACAAAAAAAAACAATAACAATGCAAGAGAAAGATTAAAGATTTAAAGGTCAGCTTTACTTATCACCTGTAGATCAAAGCATACAATGTTTTTGTTGCAGTTCTGGGTTACCAGGAGGCTCATGATAAAGTAAGGCAAAGCCAGTAGGGTTTTCTGAAGGAGAAATCTTGCCTGACAAATCTGCTGGAATTCTTTTTGGAAATAACAGGATAGACAAAGGAGAATCAATGATGTTGTTTACTGACCTCCATGCAGAATATGATCCATCTACAACCACTCTTTGCCTTCTGTGGGCAAGCCAGTTCTGGATCCACAAAGCAATGCCCCCTTGGATCCCATGCCTCCTTACTTTCTCAATAAGCTTTGCATGGGGTATCTTATCAAATGCCTTGCTGAAATCCAGATACACTACATCTACTGCTCTTCCTTCATCAATGTGTTTAGACACATCCTCAAAAAATTCAGTCAGGCTCGTAAGGCACGATCTGCCTTTGACAAAGCCATGCTGACTATTCCTAATCATATTATGCCTCTCCAAATGTTCATAAATCCTGCCTCTCAGGATCTTCTCCATCAACTTACCAACCACTGAAGTAGATAGATAGATAGATAGATACTTTATTCATCCCCATGGGGAAATTCAACTTTTTTTCCAATGTCCCATACACTTGTTGTAGCAAAACTAATTACATACAATACTTAACTCAGTAAAAAAAAATATGATATGCATCTAAATCACTATCTCACAAAGCATTAATAATAGCTTTTAAAAAGTTCTTAAGTCCTGGCGGTAGAATTGTAAAGCCTAATGGCATTGGGGAGTATTGACCTCTTCATCCTGTCTGAGGAGCATTGTATCGATAGTAACCTGTCGCTGAAACTGCTTCTCTGTCTCTGGATGGTGCTATGTAGAGGATGTTCAGAGTTATCCATAATTGACCGTAGCCTACTCAGCGCCCTTCGCTCAGCTACCAATGTTAAACTCTCCAGTACTTTGCCCACGACAGAGCCCACCTTCCTTACCAGCTTATTAAGACGTGAGGCGTCCCTCTTCTTAATGCTTCCTCCCCAACACGCCACCACAAAGAAGAGGGCGCTCTCCACAACTGACCTATAGAACATCTTCAGCATCTCACTACAGACATTGAATGACGCCAACCTTCTTAGGAAGTACAGTCGACTCTGTGCCTTCCTGCACAAGGCATCTGTGTTGGCAGTCCAGTCTAGCTTCTCGTCTAACTGTACTCCCAGATACTTGTAGGTCTTAACCTGCTCCACACATTCTCCATTAATGATCACTGGCTCCATATGAGGCCTAGATCTCCTAAAGTCCACCACCATCTCCTTGGTCTTGGTGATATTGAGACGCAGGTAGTTTGAGTTGCACCATATCACAAAGTCCTGTATCAGTTTCCTATACTCCTCCTCCTGTCCATTCCTGACACACCCCACTATGGCCGTGTCATCAGCGAACTTCTGCACATGGCAGGACTCCGAGTTATATTGGAAGTCTGATGTGTACAGGGTGAACAGGACCGGAGAGAGTACGGTTCCCTGCGGCGCTCCTGTGCTGCTGACCACCGTGTCAGACCTACAGTCTCCCAACCGCACATACTGAGGTCTATCTGTCAAGTAGTCCACTATCCAATCCACCATGTGAGAGTCTACTCCCATCTCCGTTAGTTTGTGCCTTAAGATCTTGGGCTGGATGGTGTTAAAGGCACTAGAGAAGTCAAGGAATGTAATCCTCACAGCACAACTGACCCCCTCTAGGTGAGAGAGTGATTTGTGCAGCAAATACGTGATAGCATCCTCCACTCCCACCTTCTCCTTATACGCAAACTGAAGAGGATCCTGGGCGTGCCTGGTTTGTGGCCTCAGATTCTGTATTATCAGCCGCTCCATGGTCTTCATAACGTGCGACGTCAAGGCAACAGGTCTGAAGTCATTCAACTCCTTTGGTTGTGGTTTCTTCGGTACCGGGACAATACAGGATGTTTTCCACTGTCTGGGTACTCTTCTCTGCTCCAGGCTCATGTTGAAGATGCGCTGTAGTGGTTCTCCCAGCTCAGTCGCACAGGCCCTCAGTAATCGTGGGGAAACTCCATCCGGTCCAGCCGCCTTGCTGGTACAGATCTTCCTCAGTTGACCTTCCACCTGTGCAGCCGTAATCCTGGGCGTGGGCAAGGTCTCCTGTGAGTGGCTATTTTCCTGTGAGGGAAGTAAGCCTGGTAAGACTCACTGGCCTATAATTTCCTGGACTATCTCTACTCCCTTTCTTGAATAAGGGAACAACATCTGCAACCCTCCAATCCTCCGGAATCTCTCCTGTCCTCATTGATGATGCAAAGATCATCACCAGAGGCTCAGCAAACTTCTCCCTTGCTTCCCACAGTAGTCTGGGGTATATCCCGTCTGGTCCCTGTGACTTATCCAACTTGATGCTTTCCAAAAGCTCCAACACATCCTCTTCCTTAATATCTACATGCTCAAGCTTTTCAGTCTGCTGCAAGTCATCCCTACAATCACCAGGATCCTTTTCCATAGTGAATACTAGAGCAAAGTATTCATTAAGTACATCTGCTATCTCCTCCGATCCATACACACTTTCCACTGTCACACTTGATAGGTCCTATTCTCTTGCATCTTATCCTCTTGCTCTTCACATGCTTGCAGAATGCCTTGGGGTTTTCCTTAATCCTGTCTGCCAAGGCCTTCTCATGGCCCCTTCTGGCTCAACTAATTTCATTCTTAAGCTCCTTCCTGCCAGCCTTATAATCTTCTAGATCTCTGTCATTACCTAATTTTTTGAACTTTTCATAAGATCTTCTTTTCCTCTTGACTAGATTTACAACAGCCTTTGTACATCACAGTTCCTGTACCCTACCATCCTTTTCCTGTCTCATTGGAATGTATCTTTGCAGAACCCCATGCAAATATCCCCTGAACATTTGCCACATTTATGCAAATATCCCCTGAACATTTGCCACATTTGTTCACACTTTGTTCAAAGTCGTTCACACTTTGGAGAGGATGCAAGGATGTTTGCAAGAATGATATCAGAAAAAAAAGGAAAATTCAATGAATGTGAAAAGGTAGGAAGCTAGGAATATCCTTCTTGCAATAAGGAAGATGAAAAGTCCACCCCACAGTGAGGAGCTATTTGGTCATCAGAAAACAGAGGAATTGGAGGGGAAATTCGATTTTGTTTTCACATGAATGTTTAGTAAGCTCAGGAATTCTCTACCTGAAAACAGATTCCACATACATTTTAAGAAATGATTTAGAAACTGAATTCCTTGATCAGTTAATCTGATTAATCATTTTAGTTAACCCCCTCACCACCCGCTACCTATTATGCCATCACTCCACTGCAAACATTTTAAGACACTTTTTATAATGCCGTTTGCATTGTGAATACCTGCTGATGTTTATGTATCTATACACATTTTATTTCATATTTGTACTTTAACCTTTTATTATGAATGTTTTATTTTTTATTGTTTGCACAATTTGTTCTTTTATCACGCGTTGGATATCTGGTGATCTTTGCTGTGTGGGTTTTTTCTCCCCGTTGATTCTATTGTGGTTCTTTGATTTGTGGCTACCTGCAAGAGGATGAAATTCAAGGTTGTATACAGTATGCGTACTATGCTGTATATAATTTTTTATTCTTTATCATTTTTGAATATTGTTGTTTTTGTTGCATATTGCACGATGACCAGCACACCACAGCAAATTCCTAATACATGTAAACTTATCTGGCAGATAAAGTTGATCTTTGATCCTTTGTAGGGTTAGTGTCAGAGTCATAGAAAAGTGCAGCACAGAAACAAAGCAATTTGCCCCATCTAATCTGCAATGAACCATTTAAACTGCCTACTCCCATTGGCCTGGGTGGGAACCATATTCCTCCATACCCCTACCATCCATGTCCCTATCCAAACTTCTCTTAAACCGTGAAATCGAGCTTGCATGCACCACTTGTGCTGGCAGCTCACTCCACGCTCCCACAAACCTCTGAGTAAAGAATTTTCCCTTCAGATTCCCCTTAAACTTCTCACCTTTCACCCTTAACCCATGATCTCTGGTTGGCGTCTCAACAATCCTCAGTGGAAAAAGCCTGCTTGCATTTGCCCTGTCTTTACCCCTCATAATTTTGTATACCTCTATCAAATCTCTTCTCAATCTTCTGTTCCAAGGAATAAATTCCTAACCTATAGAATCTTTCCTTATAACTCAGGTCCTTCAGACTCCAACAATATCCTTGTAAATTTTCTCTGTACTATTTTGAACTTATTTACATCTTTTCTGTAGTTACGTGACTAAAACTACACACAATACTCCAAATTAGGCTATACCAATGTCTTATACAACTTCAACATAACATCCCATCTCCTGTACTCAACATTTTGATGTATGGACGTCAATGTGCCAAAAGCTTTCTTTATGACCCTCTCTGCCTGTGATGCCAGTTTCAATGAGTTATGGACCTGTATTCCCAGATCCCTTTGCTCTACTGCACTCCTCAGTGCCCTACCGTTCACTGTGTAAGACCTACCCTGATTGGACCTACTGAACTGCAACAGTTCTTATGAAGAAAAACTGGGATATGGGGCTATGCAGGATGGGTCTTTCAGTATCAGAATCAGAGTCAGAATTAATATCACCGGCCTATGCTGTGAAATTTGTTGTCTTTGCAGCAGCAGTACAATACAATGCATAATAATAGACAAAAATGTGAATTACAGTAAGTCAAATAATTACATAGTCAACTAAGTAGTGCAAAAAATTGAAATTCAAAAAGAGTGGGTGGGTTCAATGTGTATTCAGAAATCAGATGGAAGAAGGAAAGAAGCTGTTCCTGAATGTGTGCCTTCAAACTTCTGTACCTCCTTCCTGACGGAAGCAATGATAACAGGGCATGTCCTGGGTGATGGGAGTCCTTAAAGGTGGAAACCACCTTTTTGAGGCATCGGTCCTTGAAAATGTCCTGGATATTGTGGCGGCTGGTTCCCATGATGGAGCTGACTAAGTTTATAACTCTATGCAGCTTACCTAGATCCTGTGCTGTAGCCCCCACTCCAACCCCATATTGGACAGTCAGAATGTTCTCCATCGTACATCTGTAGAAATTTTCAAGTGATTTTGGAAAAATACCAAATCTCCTCAAACTCTAAATGAAATATAGTCGCTGTTATGCCTTCATTGTAGCTACATCGATGTGTTGGGTCCAGGTTAGCGCTTCAGAGATATTGACACCCAGAGCTCCATCTTCCCAGAGGCATAAACAGCTGAATGGCTCCCAGCAGTGTGTGTGATTCTATTAATCTACGGATGGTAATGAATATTGAAAAATGCGAAATTATTTTCCTTCCTTTCTTTTCTTAGTATTTGCTGGCAATGTTATAAAACAGTTTTAATGGTTATCAACAAGTACTTTTGATCTGAGATTTCAAAAGATGAATACATTCCTCACAATTCCACCAGATGGCGCTCTAGCATTTGTGCAAATATTAAAGAGCAGCTTTATTTCAAAGTTCAAAAATTCAAGGTACATTTATTATCAAAGTATATGCACAGCAGGCGTTGCCGCCTTTTTTTTATGCCATGGACCTCCACCATTAACCAAGGGGCCCGTGGACCCCAGTTTGAAGTATCAAGTATCCAACCTTGAGATTCGTCTTTTTACGGGCAGCTACATAAACAAAGAAACACAATAGAATCCATTCAAAGAAAAGCCCCCCCACGAGATCCTCAAGCACCGAATGTGTGAGAGAAAAAGGACAGCTCGTGCAGACAATAAATCAAATTGCGATGAAAAGAAGTGAACGAAAATACAGGGAACTTGAACAGCGGAGTCCACAACTGCGGCTTTGCGCCCCGAAACCCGATGGCTGCGAGGTAACAGCCGCTCCTGAACCCGAAGGGGTGCGGCCGAAGACCCCTGCACCTTCTGCCCGCGGGCAGCGGCCCCGCGTGTACACTTAATCATCAAAAACATACAGTGAAATGTGTCATTTGAGTTCATGACCAGCACAGTCTGAGGACGTGCCGGGGTCAGCCCTGCAAATATCGCCACACTTCCAGTTCCAACATACAGTAGTAGCACGTCCTAACCCCGACCCTTCCGCCTTTGGAATGTGGGGGGGAATCGAAGCACCCGGAGGAAACCCACGTGGTCATGGGGAGATGTACAAACTCCTTACAGACAGCAACAGGTATCAAACCCCAATCTTACTGCTGGTTCAGCAGACCGCTGAGCTACCATGCCAATCCCTTAAATATACTTAACATTCAGAGTCAATATCTTAATTAACTTGAAGATTTCTGTTTGCCACCCTTATCTCCTGTTGTCCTGATCTACGAACAATTTTTTACATTTGTTAATGCCCATCATAACACTTAATATTTCAGTTGTTTAGATGATCTTTACCTGTGGAAAGTAGCTCAAATTGCCTCTTTGAAGTTGACATGAATACTGCTCGCAGTCTCCCACTCATTTTTCATAGCTCTGCAAATCTTTCCTTTTAAGTTTCCATTGAATTTCTTTCTGAGAATTACCTTTGTATTAGTTTCCATCGATACATTCATAGACCTGTCACTAAAGTGACAGCCAGTGGAAACAGTTCATGAGATAGCTCTCTCTACTTCTGAAAACTTCATCTTAATCTTTTAAACTTCCTCCACTAAAAGAGAGAAACTAAATTATTTTGCTTCCTCAAGCAAATGAAGCCCCCATCCAATATATTATTCTGATCTTTCTCTTCTGCGTCCTGTCCAAATCTTGATAAGCTAAAGAGCTTTGCCCAAAATGTTATATAATACCCCAATATTTATTCATTTAGTGATACAGCATGGCGTAGACCCTACCGACCCTTCGAGCCACCCGCCAAACCCGATTTAACCCTAATCTAATCACATGGTAATCTACAATTAACCCACTCGATATGGCTCCCACAGTCCAGTGGGAGGAAACTGGAGCAGCTGGGGGAAACGTGCATTCCACGGGAAGGATCTAGAGAGACTCCTTACACACAGCGTTGGAATTGAACTCTGAACTCTGGAACGCTCCGAGCTAACTGCTGTGTTACCATGGCGCACAATTGTCTAACCAATAACCTATAACCATTTACCTTAACATTGCGGCATTTAAACATTCAATGTCACTTTAACAGCTATCTATCAAAACCCGGAGAGTTATTCCAACTCAGTCTGTTCATTTCGTCCCTTGTCCCATCCCAAATGTTCCTCCATCGATCCTTTCCCCCACAACACACACTCAAGATGCTGGAGGAACTCAGCAGGTCAGGCAACATCAGTGGAGGGGCAAAAACAGTTGACATTTTGGGCTGAGAACCTTCATCGGGACAGGAAAGGAAGGGAATAAGAAGGTGGGGGGGGGGGCAGTTTAAGTTGGCAGGTGATGGGTGAGACCGGGTGAGAGGGTAGGTGGGTGGGTGGGTGAGGGGGATAAAGTAAGAAGCTGGGAGGTGATAGGTGGAAGATGTAAAGAGCTGAAGAAGGAGGAAGCCAATAGGAGAAGAGAGTGGACCAAGGCAGAAAGGAAAGTAGGAGGGGCTACCAGGGGGAGGTGATGGGCAGGTGAGAAGAAGAGAAGGGACAACAGGGGAGCCAGAATAGGGTATGGAAAAAGAGGGAAGAGGGAGGGCGGAGAAATGACCAGAAGTTAGAGGGATCAATGTTCATGTCAGATTGGAGACCATCCACATGGAAAATGAGTTGTTGGTCCTCCAACTTAAGAGTGGACCCTCCTCTTCACAATTTTCTATCCCCAAACCTAAGTTTGGGACATTGGAAAAAATGTTGAATTTCCCCATGGGGATGAATAAAGTATCTATCTATCTATCTATCTATCTATCTATCTATCTATCTATCTATCTATCTATCTATCTATCTATCTATCTATCTATCTATCTATTCCTGACCTCCACTGTTCTCCTCAGCTCCCAATCTTTTCCCAGCTTCCCAATTCCAGAACTTATCCAGTTTGAGATATTAGAGGCAGGCTTACCATATGGTTTGTGGAGAGCCTATGGTTGTCTGGTATTCTGGGACTAGGCATTCATCATGTGGGAAATATAAACTGTTCCCCACTGAACTCTGCTTTTTACTTCTTAGCTGATATCACATCAATGCTGTCACTGACCCATTTAATTCCATCAGCCTTGCAATTGGAAACCTTCCTATAACGTTTCTTTAACAAATGCCTCTTTGAAAATCCACGTACTTTAAAGAAGTATCAATAACACTGCCTTCATCTGCTCTCCCTGTTGTGTCATCAAAGAAGCATTGTTGATGTTCCCTACCACCCACCCCACAATCTCAAAGACCCACTGTTGTCCGATAGGAGGTGCAGGAGAATCAGGACGAGAACTGTCAGACTGGGTAACAGCTTCTTCCCTCAGGCTGTGAGACTAATGAATACCCTGCCACCACCGAGGCCTCATTACCAGGACAGCGAGCTGTTTACAGTTTAACTGGTTACCTGTGCTGTGCTCTTCACATGCATTTTTAAATTTTATTTTATTAACTCATTTGTGGTAATATTCTGTTTTATGCACTGTGTGTGGTCAATGTATTGTGAGTACACCGTGATCTGGAGGAACATCGTATGTACTGTATGTGCAGTGTTACGAACCCCGTAACTGAGTATCTTACCAGCAAAGATAGGAATATCTGTTGAAGTCTGATGACACTATTTTTAACAGTATTTATTAGTAAAAATACACAAAAATAATATCAATGCAAATATACAGATAATATACGACATCAATACTAAACCTAAAAGTGTGGGTATAATAATAATCAATAAGAAATAAACTCTATCATTGTCTAGGGGATAATGAATTGTCCGATGGAAATATAAAGTTCAGTTCAGTTCATGCAGGCTGCGGTAGTTGCTGATCACTGTGTTGCAATTGTTGGAGAGAGAGAGAGAGAGAGAGTAACTTGCCGACTTTCCTTTTACGATCTTGATCCGTCGATGCGTTGTTTTTGTGGCCATTCACGTATGACCCCTCTGTCTTTTAGCTAGACCGTTCCGTGGAGGACTCATCACCCAGGCAAGGGTGGACACACACACAAGCCCCCACCGGTCTCGTAGGGTCTCTCCTGGTGTGTCTGAGGGGTGTTCCCCAGACCCTACTTTTATCCCCACTCACGGGGTCTCAGGTGTCAATCAGGTTGGGATGATGCAATCCCTCAACCAGACCACTCTGGTTGCCCCCTGAGGGGTTTCAATGAATAGAACAGTACTCAATACACAATTCCTTCTTCAAGAGACAATAGCAGTAATCTCTCTCTTTGTCAATAGGAGACATTCCAACCTTTGTGTATCCCTGCGTTGCCTCTCTCTCATTACTGACATGAGCTGTTTATCTCTCTCATTTCCTGGGTATCAGACCCGAAATAATAGCGATTTTGCGATTCTCAAAAAGGGGGGGGTGGCAACTTTGAACCCTTCTGCCCATCAGAGTTGCTCCTCATTCGTAACAGCAGTCAGATGGCAATAAACTTGAACTTGAACTGAATTACCTTTATCAAATAGGATTTAGTTTCAACAGCCTGGTTCTCTTTTATTAACCAAGCTTTCTCAGGGATACTGGAAGCTAAAACTTGTTGAAAGGGCGGGCACCCAGAGTCTCGGAGTCTCTGTTGTCAGAGGAAGAACATCCGGTTTCCATCAGGATACGGGAAGAGTACCACAGCAATGAATGATGCCATGAACATTGATTTCTCTAACGTCTGCTGTTCCATCTCAGTACCCTTCAGCCTGATGGCACAAGCACTGATTTTTCCAATTTCCAATAATTACTCCTTGTTGTGCGTTGAATATTTCGGTAATGTTTGAGTAATCTTGGAAATATGTTGTTGATTGTGCAGTCATGCTTGTTTAAATAATTCATTGTGGCTATATGCATAAATACGTGAATTGCATACGTCACCACGTTCCCACGTGGTATGTGCGCACCTCGTTTAAAGTAAACAAAGTTAGACTCACGTTTTGGCCTCCTGTATCTTTCCTTCAATTAGTTTAATGCTTTGAAGTTACAAAACATAACCCACTCCCCAAGGGTCTCGGCCCGAAACGTCGACAGTGCTTCTCCCTATAGATGCTGCCTGGCCTGCTGTGTTCCACCAGCATTTTGTGAGTGTTGTTTCCCTCCCACTTACTCTCTTTTTCCATTCCCCATTTTGGTTCCTCCCCCCACCCTTCTCCTCACCTGCCCATTGCCTCCCTCTTGTTCCTCCTTCCCTATTTCCCCAGTCCATGTGATTTATTAACCCTGTCACTGTACTGTGGACACTTCAAGCCACTTTTGACAATGCTGTTTACATTGTAAATAAATGCAGTATTTATGTATTCATGCATATTTTATTCCATATCTGTACTTTAACCTCTACCTTTATTAGATTTTTTATTTATATATTATTCTTTTTAACACAATTCTTTATCCTTTATAACTGATGAACGTTGTTTTTTGTTGCATGTTGCTCCCCAATCAACAGACCACAGCAAATTCTTAATGTATATAGTGAATAAAGTTGATCCTTAATCCGTGGTAAATTAATCTAAATTTAAATCCAAATATTTGGGTCATTTGTGGATGTTGCCTGCACAGCCTGTACTGATCCTGTAGCATCGTCCTTGTGGCAGTTGTCAATGTGAGAGTTAGTGGCAGGGCTCTGTGGCAGTCTTTGTGATAAGCTGTGTATTATGGTGTGTTACTCTGTACAGCCGTTATATCTCCCTCAGCCCCTAGCTTCGCCGGTCTGGCCTAGTAGGGGAAAAGATTTTCTTCTGGAAATGTGGATCAAAACTGACAACAGGATTCCAGCTGTGGTCCAGCCAGTGTCTTATGAAGAATTTCTCAAAGAAAATCTCGTACGATAACAAGCACTACCATAGTAACCACAGTTGGTCAGTACAAACAAGGAATTGATTGTGGACTTCAGGAAGAGGAGGTCTTATTTGTAACTTATATCCGGACATGACTCGCACTACCTTACTTTCCCTTTTCTATTCTCTAATTATGATTTATAACTTAAATTTTTATTATATTTACTTTGATTTTTACTTCAGGGAGCGCGAAGCACAGAATCAAATATCGCTGTGATGATTGTACACTCTAGTATCAATTGTTTAGTGACAATAAAAGTAAAAGTAAAGTATTTGTTTTATGTATTGCACTGTCCTGCTGCCAAAAAAAACAACAAATTTCATGACCTACTATAATACACCTGATTCTGATTTTCATATGGCCAGTTGACATAGTGTAGTTTTATTCCTGGGGATGTAGGAGAATGTGAACTGACATTGTAGTGTGCTGTGAGGATTACATTCCTTGACTTCTCTAGTGCCTTTAACACCATCCAGCCCAAGATCTTAAGGCACAAACTAACGGAGATGGGAGTAGACTCTCACATGGTGGATTGGATAGTGGACTACTTGACAGATAGACCTCAGTATGTGCGGTTGGGAGACTGTAGGTCTGACACGGTGGTCAGCAGCACAGGGGCGCCGCAGGGAACCGTACTCTCTCCGGTCCTGTTCACCCTGTACACATCAGACTTCCAATATAACTCGGAGTCCTGCCATGTGCAGAAGTTCGCTGATGACACGGCCATAGTGGGGTGTGTCAGGAATGGACAGGAGGAGGAGTATAGGAAACTGATACAGGACTTTGTGATATGGTGCAACTCAAACTACCTGCGTCTCAATATCACCAAGACCAAGGAGATGGTGGTGGACTTTAGGAGATCTAGGCCTCATATGGAGCCAGTGATCATTAATGGAGAATGTGTGGAGCAGGTTAAGACCTACAAGTATCTGGGAGTACAGTTAGACGAGAAGCTAGACTGGACTGCCAACACAGATGCCTTGTGCAGGAAGGCACAGAGTCGACTGTACTTCCTAAGAAGGTTGGCGTCATTCAATGTCTGTAGTGAGATGCTGAAGATGTTCTATAGGTCAGTTGTGGAGAGCGCCCTCTTCTTTGTGGTGGCGTGTTGGGGAGGAAGCATTAAGAAGAGGGACGCCTCACGTCTTAATAAGCTGGTAAGGAAGGTGGGCTCTGTCGTGGGCAAAGTACTGGAGGGTTTAACATCGGTAGCTGAGCGAAGGGCGCTGAGTAGGCTACGGTCAATTATGGATAACTCTGAACATCCTCTACATAGCACCATCCAGAGACAGAGAAGCAGTTTCAGCGACAGGTTACTATCGATGCAATGCTCCTCAGACAGGATGAAGAGGTCAATACTCCCCAATGCCATTAGGCTTTACAATTCTACCGCCAGGACTTAAGAACTTTTTAAAAGCTATTATTAATGCTTTTTGAGATAGTGATTTAGATGCATATCATATTTTTTTTTACTGAGTTAAGTATTGTATGTAATTAGTTTTGCTACAACAAGTGTATGGGACATTGGAAAAAAAGTTGAATTTCCCCATGGGGATGAATAAAGTATCTATCTATCTATCTATCTATCTATCTTAAAATGATGAGAGGCAGAGATAATGTGGATGAAAAATGGTTACCTGTGGAATAGATTCACAGAGATAAGGTTCTGTACTCGATGAAGCAGTGGAGGCTACATCAGTAAATATATATATAAGACAAGGTTGGATAGATTTTTGCATGGTAGGGGAATTAAGGGCTATGGGGGAAAGGCAGGTGGGTGGAGATGAGTCCATGGCCAGATCAGCCATGATCTTATTGAATGGCAGAGCAGGCTCGACGGGCCAGATGGCCGACTCCTGCTCCTCTTATGAAGACTGTCTTTTCCACAGGGTAGGGGAGTCCCAAATTAGAGGGCACAGGTTTAGGGTGAGAGGGGAAAGATTTAAAAGGGAAGTGAAGAGTTGGTCACTTTTCACGCAGGGGATGGTCAGTACAGTATATGGAACACAGAGAACGGTCAGTACAGTGTATAGAACGCAGAGGACGGTCAGTACAGTATATGGAATGCAGAGGATGGTCAGTACAGTGTATAGAACGCAGAGGATGGTCAGTACAGTATATGGAATGCAGAGGATGATCAGTACAGTATATGGAACACAGAGGACGGTCAGTACAGAATATGGAACGCAGAGGATGGTCAGTACAGTATATGGAACACAGAGGACGGTCAGTACAGTATATGGAATGCAGAGGATGGTCAGTACAGTGTATAGAACGCAGAGGACGGTCAGTACAGTATATGGAATGCAGAGGATGGTCAGTACAGTGTATAGAACGCAGAGGATGGTCAGTACAGTATATGGAATGCAGAGGATGGTCAGTACAGTATATGGAACACAGAGGACGGTCAGTACAGTGTATAGAACGCAGAGGACGGTCAGTACAGTGTATAGAACGCAGAGGACAGTCAGTACAGTATATGAAACGCAGAGGACAGTCAGTACAGTGTATAGAACGCAGAGGATGGTCAGTACAGTATATGGAACGCAGAGGATGGTTAGTACAGTATATGAAATGCAGAGGACGGTCAGTACAGTGTATAGAACGCAGAGGATGGTCAGTACAGTATATGGAACGCAGAGGATGGTCAGTACAGTATATAGAACGCAGAGGATGGTCAGTACAGTATATGGAACACAGAGGATGGTCAGTACAGTATATGAAACGCAGAGGACGGTCAGTACAGTGTATAGAACGCAGAGGATGGTCAGTACAGTATATGGAACGCAGAGGATGGTCAGTACAGTATATAGAACGCAGAGGATGGTCAGTACAGTATATGGAACACAGAGGATGGTCAGTACAGTATATGAAACGCAGAGGACAGTCAGTACAGTATATGAAACGCAGAGGACGGTCAGTACAGTGTATAGAACGCAGAGGACGGTCAGTACAGTATATGGAACGCAGAGGATGGTCAGTACAGTATATGGAACACAGAGGATGGACAGTACAGTATATAGAACGCAGAGGATGGGCAGTACAGTATATGGAACGCAGAGGATGGACAGTACAGTGTATAGAATGCAGAGGATGGGCAGTACAGTATATAGAATGCAGAGGATGGTCAGTACAGTATATAGAACGCAGAGGATGGTCAGTACAGTATATGGAACGCAGAGGATGGGCAGTACAGTATATAGAACACAGAGGATGGACAGTACAGTATATAGAACGCAGAGGATGGTCAGTACAGTGTATAGAACGCAGAGGACGGTCAGTACAGTATATGGAACGCAGAGGATGGTCAGTACAGTATATGGAACACAGAGGATGGACAGTACAGTATATAGAACGCAGAGGATGGGCAGTACAGTATATGGAACGCAGAGGATGGACAGTACAGTGTATAGAATGCAGAGGATGGGCAGTACAGTATATAGAATGCAGAGGATGGTCAGTACAGTATATAGAACACAGAGGATGGTCAGTACAGTATATGGAACGCAGAGGATGGGCAGTACAGTATATAGAACACAGAGGATGGACAGTACAGTATATAGAACGCAGAGGATGGTCAGTACAGTATATAGAACGCAGAGGATGGGCAGTACAGTATATGGAACGCAGAGGATGGACAGTACAGTATATAGAACGCAGAGGATGGTCAGTACAGTATATGGAATGCAGAGGATGGGCAGTACAGTATATAGAATGCAGAGGATGGTCAGTACAGTATATGGAATGCAGAGGATGGTCAGTACAGTATATAGAACACAGAGGATGGACAGTACAGTATATAGAACGCAGAGGATGGGCAGTACAGTATATGGAACGCAGAGGATGGACAGTACAGTATATAGAATGCAGAGGATGGTCAGTACAGTATATGGAATGCAGAGGATGGGGAGTACAGTATATAGAACACAGAGGATGGACAGTACAGTATATAGAACACAGAGGATGGACAGTACAGTATATAGAACACAGATGATGGACAGTACAGTATATGGAATGAGCTGCCGGAGGAAATGGTTGAGGCAAGTTCTACAGTGTCTTTTAAGGAAAATTTGAGTAGGTGCTTGGAGGGATGAGGGCTAAACCCAAAGTTCCAAGTAAATTTTACAGTATCTTTTCTACATTATCTTTTACATACTTTGATAATAAATTTACTTGGAACTTTGAGTTCCAATTAAATTTATTATCAAAGTACATACCTGTCAGCACATACATCCCTGCGATTCACTTTCTTTGCAGGCATACTCAGTGGAATAGATAAATATAAGAAATATGATATTCAATGAAAAATTACTCACCAAAAAATAAAGACTGACAGACAACCAAGCTGCAAATTGGGCAAATAATAAAAGTTAAAAAACAGGTAAATAAGCAATACGGAGAGCATGGGTTGCGAGACGAGCTGAGTGGGCTCCGTGATCACTATGAACTCGTTGGGCGGAGGGCCTGTATCTGTGCTGTATTGCTACATGACCTATGACCCACATGAGCCAGAGGTGTGCTCTTCTAGACTTTGCAGATCATGGACCTCGTCGGCCACGGCCAAGTCATTGGATATATTTGAGGCAGACGCTGATAGATTCCTGATTACTCAGGGTGTGAAAGGATACAGGGAGAAGGCAGGAGATTGGAGCTGAGAGGGAAAATGGATCAGCCATGATGAAATGGCGGATTAGACTCGATGGGTCAACTGGCCTAATTCTGTTCCCGTATCTTACGGTCTTATGTCCTCCTGTCTGGGGACGCTGCTCACCGTTGCCCGGCCTGCTTCGCTCCCAACCAACCACTGCGAAGCAAACGCCAGGCCCACTAAGACATTTCAGAAATTTGCCACTGGCCCATGGATCAAAACCATTAGCTAACTTGGCAAATTAACATCAAAAGCAATTACTGTCAGTCCTTCTGAAGAAAACACAAAAAACTTCTCAAACTGACAGTCCACATAAAGCAACCAATGATTTGCCTGACAGTAGGTAGTGATTCTTTCAATGCTCTCTCCGAGCTCGTCACGCCCATGATCTCTGTGATCGACACAGAAAGGGGGACTAGCAAGACCACAGCTATTGAAAAGGCCATTTGTGTCATAAAAGGAACGTGGGACATTACTGAACCTGCTTTGAAAAGTGCCAGCCATTTGTTAATTGGGCATTCTGCTCAACATTCAGGCAAATTCCGCATGCTGAACAGGTTTAGTACATTACCATTCAGCTTTCACTGTTTTAGCTGTGATACCTTTATGATAGATTTTAAAGATCAGCTTTATTTGTCAGGTGTATACAGTGAAATGCCACGTTTGTGTCAAATCATATCAGCGAACAACGTGCTGTGCAGCGCGCACATGTTGCCACGCTTCCAGCACGCCCGCAGCTCACCCACCCTAACCCGTACGTCTTTGGAAGGTGGGAGGAAACTGGAGCACCCAGAGGAAACCCAGGCGGTCAGGGGAAAAATTATAAACTCCTTACGGAGAAGGAGAATCGAACCCCGATTGCTGGCGATGCGAGACATTGTGCTGACCTCTACACTACCATGCTGCCTTTTGTTTGGAGAGAAGGCAGGAATCTCCAAGTTCAAACCATTCTTTGTCCCTCAGGATTTTCTGCTGACATTTTATGAAGTTTCATTCTCAAGTTGTTTCACTGATGCAGTATCTCTGTATTCTCGCTCCCCAACCATCGAGGACATCTTCAAAAGGGGATGCCTCAGGAAGGCAACTTCCATCATTAAGGACAAGCCCTCTGCTCATTATGCTATTAGAGAGGAGGTACAGAAGCCTGAATACACATACTCAGTGTTTCAGGAACAACTTCTTCCTCTCCAGCATCAGATTTCTGAATGGGCAGAGAACATATAAACGTTACCTCACTATTTTGCACCAGTTATTTAATTCTGTTAACATATTTCGTATTGTAATTTACAATATCTTTCATGTATTGCACTATACTGCTGCTGCAAAACTGCAAATTTCACAATATACACATGGGCCATGAAATTAGATATTACTGCACACCTGTTCATCAATGCAAAATCACTAAATAATATTATTTAAACTATTATTTAATAATAAACAAATAATCAGCCAATCATGTGGCAGCAACTCAATGCAAAAAAAGCATGCAGACATGGTCAACAGGTTCAATTGTGATTCAGACTAAACATCAGAATGGGGGAGAAATGTGATCTAAGTGACTTTGACCGTGGAATGGTTGTTGGTGCCAGATGGGGTGGTTTGAGTATCTCAGACACTGCCGATCTCCTGGGATTTTCATGCACAACAGCCTCTAGACTTTACAGAGAATTGTGCAAAAAAAACCCCAAAAAAATCCAGTGAGCAGCAGTTCTGTGGGTGAAAACACCTTGTTATGAGAGAGGTCAGAGGAGAATGGCCAGACTGATTTAAGGCGACAGGAAGGCAAAAGTAGCTAATATAGCCATGTGTTACATCAGTAGGGTGCAGAAGAGTATCTCTGAATACACAACATATCGAACCTTGAAGTGGATTGGCTACAGCAGCAGAAGATCATGAATACTCAGTGGCCATTTTATTCGGGTTAGGAAGTACACCTAATTCTTTCATTTTATGTGAATAATCACCTTAACACTGTCAATAATTAACCTACTGGAATATACAGTATATAATTATTGCATCAGGTCATTAATAAACATGACAAAACATTTCATTATTATTATTGCTGGTTTGAAAAATGCTTTAAAATGTAGGGGAGTATTTGTGTAAAGTGGGATTCGTAACCCAGGATGTCCCAGTACTGTTCCATATTTTACAAACCCAATCACATGTACTGTCAGAAACAAGTTCAAAGTACATTTATTATCAATGTATGTAAACTTTATACAACCTTGCGATTCAACTCCTTGTGGGCAACTGTGAAACAAAGGAAACACTAAACACAGAAGACGACCATCGAACACCCAGTGTGCAGAGAGAGAGAAACAAACAAATCGTGCAAACGATAAAGTGAGCAGACAGCACTCAGAACTGAAGTTCGCAACGCCAGGCATCGCTGCAGCCAGTTCAGAAAGCCGAGGATGTGATTGCTCCTGGCCATTTGGAATCATCTCCCTTGAAATTATTTCGCCGTTTTACAGCTGGTCTACATTTACAGAAGAGCAAGTTCTCATTAGTAACAAGATGGATAATCTGAGGGATTTTCCCTCCCTGAGCAATGGTTGGTTGAACCTCATCAGAATGTTTCACTTGTTGTCTCAGACTTCATTGATTAAAAATGGGCACTGGACCTTATACCCAAGAAGGCTTGTGATATACTATGCAAACACGAGGAAATCTGCAGATGCTGGAGATTCAAACAACAACACACACAAAATGCTGGTGGGACACAGCAGGCCAGGCAGCATCTATAGGGAGAAGTGCTAAGTCCTGACGAAGGGTCTCAGCCCGAAACGTCGACAGTGCTTCTCCGTATAGATGCTGCCTGGCCTGCTGTGTTCCACCAGCATTTTGTGTGCGTTGTGATATACTATACTTAGCACACCCATAGCACATGGTTACTGGGTAGCTGGACAACGTTTGGGTGCAAATTGTCCTATAATATTCACACGACTTTGAAAAGAGAGAGAGAGAGAGAGAGAGAGAGAGAGAGAGAGAGAGAGAGAGAGAGAGAGAGAGAGAGTGTGTGTGTGTGTGTGTGTGTGTGTGTGTGTGTGTGTGTGTGTGTGTGTGTGTGTGTGTGTGTGTTTATTTAAGACTAGTTAACTTTTAAAGATTAAAGATCTTCAAAGATTAACTTCATTTGTCACATATACATTGAAACATACAATGAGATGTGTTGTTTGTGCCAGGTCAAATCAGCGAGGATGTGCTGAGCAGCCTGCAAATGTCGCCACACCTCCTACGATTATTTGTCACAAACGTTAATCAGCACAGGCAAATTTTAATGCCCCTCAGTGTTTCAAAAGATGCATAAAAATATAACTCCAATAAATATACATTTACACATAATTATTAGATTATACATCTATGTACAGCTCACGTGTAATATGATAAATACATTGCTTTAGAAGTATATATTTTAATGAACTCATTCTGTAAATGTTTTTTCGTGATTCACAGTACAGTAGATATGAAACTCTGCTGCCTCTTGAACTTTGATGTGCAGTATTTCTGAAATTAAGTTTTTGCAATAATTCCAAATCGGCCTCCTACAAGTTGACCTGTTAACACAACAGCAGTTATCTAGGACAATGTAAGGCTAAACATTTCCAAAAGGTAAACGGTATTAAAGCATATATCTGAAGCAGAAGGTCGTAAGTTAACGCTTCAGTTTGGTTATAAGTGTATGATCTATTATGACCCATCATTGCAGTATTAAAAGGTTATTATTCACGGTCAGCAAACATTATGCTTTTTCCTGTTCAACACATTCTGTGACTAGATCAGTATCAGTATTTTACAAGCAGCAGGGAGCTATTGAGGTATCCTGGCTGGTTCTCTCAACAAAGGGATGTGCGGAAGTTAGAAGTGATGCACCATCAATAACTCTCCGAGACGTGAGGCAGATATCGGCTTTTATTGGCTGGAAGAAAGAACAAGCAGCAATTGACCACCATACTACATCCTGGAGACTGAGGCCAGGGCTCAGGCTCCAATCGCCTTTATACTGGGGTCCGTGGGCAGAGCCACGGTCTGTGGGAGGAGCCACATGAGCAGTCAGCGGGGGGGGGCATGTCCAGACAGGTATATGTAGTTCACCACAAGAAGTTAGACTGGGGTTTAGGGACAGGGATATGGAGGAGTATGTCAGATCAAAGGTCAGGCCTCCACTCAGTGCTCTGCGTTCAAAGGCCAGCAATGTGCACATGGGGCGAAGGACATCCAAAATCTAGGCCTCTGCTCTGTGCTTGAAGGCCAGCAACTCAGCAGGTGATGAAGGACATCCGTGAAGGACAGTCTCAGTTCAATGGGTCAGAGCATTGGATGTCCATGCAAGCCACAGGCATGACAAGGCATGAGGGACAGTGTGTCAGTGAGCCCCGAGTTCAGGGTCTCGTCCTCAGCTCGTCCAGGGGTCGGTACTAAAGGTCAAAGCCCAAAGGTTGATCAGAGGTCTGAAATTCAAAGGCTGATGGCTGAAGCCTTGAGACCGGAGAGTGGGGACGAGGGGCAAGTGGGTAGGTGGGAGGGACGGAGGAAAGGGGCTTGGTGTGTTCTGTGTTGTTCTGCTGATCGTGGTGGGGATGTGTGGCAACTCCTGTGGGCTGCCCCCAGCACAGGTTGTGTTGGCCTTTATTTTATTTTATTTGGACTTACAGCATGGAACGGGCCCTTCTGGTTCTTTGAGCCTCGCTGCCAGCAACCCCTGATTTAACCCTAGCCTAATCACAGGACAATTTACAATGACCAATTAACCCTCTAAATGGTATATCTTGGGACTGTGTGAGGAAACCGGAGAACCTGGAGAGAACCCACACATTCCACAGCAAGAACATACATACTTCTTGTAGACGGTGCTGGAATGGTGTAGATCCAAGATGGCGGCGCGACACAGCTTGCGGCGGCAAGTCCGGAGCTGATTATCTGTTGTTTGTGAAGCGGGGTGCCGTGCGCAATCATAATCGGTTGAAAAACGGACGTGGGAGCACGGAGGAACATCTGGAAATCTCCAGGAAGACCTTCTTCGTTGCTGCTGCTGCTGCTGTGAGGTCCGGGTCTCTGCTGGGAAGAACAGGCCCCTGGTCCTCGGGGTTGAGTTGCCGATGGCCGTTGGCGGGGGCGTCTTAATATGCTCGGCAGAGGACGGTGCTCGGAGAAGCTGTGCCGGAGGGGATGGTCGGAGGTTTGACGGACTCGGAATCCGCAGCGGTCAGGTCGCTTTCACTGTGTGCTGCGTCTGCGAGGCTGAGTCGGTCGTGGAAGTCCATAGCGGGGGTATTCTCTTTTGCCGCCAGCATGGGATGACGAGTCTCTCGGGACCCTGAGGACTTGTGAAAACTGTGTGATGGTTTCTTTTGAACTTATAGTCTTTTAACATCTTTAGACTATTTTTACTGTGCCCATGGTCTGTTTTTTTTTATCAATTATGCTATTGTTTGCACTGTTGTAACTATATGTTGTAACTATGTGGTTTTGTGCAGGTCTTGTAGCTTTAGTTTTTGGTCTTGTTTTGTCTGGTGGATTTGGAGATCCTTTCCAGGACATGCGCTAAGACGGTAGCGCAATATTAATACGCAGCAGCCTCTCCGGACTCTGGATTGGGGATTGCCAAACATTATGTGGATTTTCTGGTGTAGTCTGTTTTGTCATATGCTCTTGTGATATCATTCTGGAAGAACGTTGTCTCATTTTTTAACTGCATTGCATTTGTGATTTCTAAATGACAGTAAACTGAATCTGAATCTGAATTGAACTCCAAACTTTGATGCTCTGAGTCACAATGGTATCACGTTATCCACTATGCTACTGTAGTGCCCAAACAGTTAACACAAACAACGCATTACGCAGTATATTTTGATGTATATGTGATTAAAAAATTGAAAAAAATGGAAAATGATAAATCATGCACCAATATCAATGAGATGCTCATGAATCTTATTCTCATTATAGGCTATCAGAATATGAATGTGATTGTTTCACTGATTAATTAACTGTAAAGTATCTGGGGATCTTTCTGCACGCAATCACTCAAAGAATTACATATTTCCATTTATATTCTCCTTCCATGTTACTCCAGTGCAACTAATCCTCATGTTATATGGATGATAGATGTTAACTGTATTTGATTATTGCATTTATGAATTACATAATTCTGGATGATATAACCTCATGTGATGTTCCACTTATAATGAGGCCAATCAATCTACTACATATAAAGATTAAAGATTAGCTTTATCTGTCACATGTGCATCGTAACATCAAAACATCTAGTGAAATGTTTCATTTGCATCAACAACCCACACAGTTACCTGGACCAGATGGAATACACCCCAGAAAGAGGTGGCCAAAGAGATTGTTCAGGCATCAGTAATGATCTTTCAAGAATCACCGGATTCTGGCATGGTTCCAGAGGACTGGAAAGTTGCAAATGTCACTCCATTCTTCAAGAAAGGAGGGAGGCAGAAGAAAGGGAAATTATAGGCTAGTTAGCCTGACATCAGTGGTTGGGAGGACATTGGAGTCAATTGTTAAGGATATGGTTTCAGGGTACTAGCAGGCTCATGGCAAAATAGGCCAAAATCAGCATGGTCTCCTCAAGGGAAGGAAAGTCTTGCCTGACAAATCTGTTGGAATTCTTTGAGGAAATAGCAAGCAGAATAGACAGAGGAGAATTGGTGGACACTGGGCACTTGGATTTTCAGAAGACCTTTGATAAGGTGTCGCACAGGACGCTGCATAACAAGATACCAGTCTATGTTGCTGCAGCAAAGGTTCTAGCATGGATAGAGCATTGGCTGATTAGCACGAGGCAAAGAGAGAGAATAATAAAGGGAGACTTTTCTGATTGGCTGCCAGTGACTAGTGCCGTTCTGCAGGGGTCGGTGTTGGGACCACTTCTTTTTACATTGTATGTCAATGATTTGGATGACAGATCTGTGGTGAAGTTTGCAGGTGATACGAAGATAGGTGGAGGAGTAGGAAGTGTTGAGGAAGCAGGAGGCTGCAGAATGATGTGGACAAATTAAGAACAAGCAACGAAGTGGCAAAAGGAATACAGCATTGGAAAATGTATCGTACTGCACTTTGGTAGAAGGAATAAAATCACAAACTATCTTCTAAGTGGGGAGAAAATCCAAAAAACAGAGGTGTAAAGGAAATTGGGAGTGCTTGTGCAGGATTCCCTAAAGGTAAATTTGGAAGTTGAGTCAGTGGTAAGGGAGGCAAATGTAATGTTAGCATTTATTTCAAGAGGACTTGGATATAAAAGCAAGGATGTAATGTTGAGACTTTATAAAGCACTGGTGAGGCCTCACTTGGGGTACTGGGAGCAGTTTTGGATCTCTTAATTAAGAAAGGACGTGCTGACAATTGAGAGGTTTCAAAGGAGGCCCATGAAAGACTTATCATATGAGGAATTGATGGCCTGTACTTGTTGGAGTTCAGAAGAATGGGGGGGGGGGGGGAATCTCATTGAAACCTATTGAATGCTGAAAGGCCGAGATAGAGTAGATGTGAAGAGGATATTACTTATGGTGGGAGAGTCCAGGACCAGAGGACACAGCCTCAGAATAGAGGAACATCCCTTTAGAACAGAGATGAGGAGGAATTTCTTTAGCCAGAGGGTGAGGAGGAATTTCTTTAGCCAGAGGGTGGGAATTTTTGGAATTTGTTGCTACAGGTGTCTGTGGAGGCCAGGTCACTGGGTGTATTTAAGGCAGTGGTTGCTATGTTCTTGATTAGTCAGGCCATGGAAAGATTATGGGGAGAAGGCAAGAGATTGGGTATGAAGGGGAAATTGCTCAGCCATGATGAAATGGTGGAGCAGACTCAATGGACCAAATGGCCTAATTCTGCTCCTATGTCTTATGATCAGTACGAGTACGTGTAGTGGGCATCCCACACTGTTGCCATGCTTCCAGCAACAACATAGCGTGCCCAAGACTAATACAGCAGCTTCCACCCAGGTTTAATTCAGCTACTGTCTGTACGGAGTTTGTACATTCTCCCCATGACCATGTGGGTTTCCTCCAGGTGCTCCTGTTTTTAAGGTACATTTAATGTCAGAGAAATGAATACAATACACATCCTGAAATGCTTTTTCTTTGTAACCATCCACGAAGACAGAGGAGTGCCCCAAGGAATGAATGACAGTTAAATGTTAGAACCCCAAAGACCCCCCCCCGACTCCCCTCCTTCCTGTGCGTAAGTGGCAATAAACAACAATACCCCCCCCTTCTCCCACCGGCAAAAGAAAGCAGCAGCACCTGCCACTGAGCACTCAAGCATCAGCAAAGACACAGACTTGCAGTTACCCCAAAGATTTCGCGTTTCACCCTGTATTCGACATACTGCAGCTCTCTCTCTCCCTTTTAAGGGAGAAAGAGGTGCTTCCGTTTTCACAGCGAGCGGGGAGGCATGACAAACAACTCGCTGGTTTATGATGTTAAAAGTCCATTACATCGTTTTTTTCAAGCTCTGTGCCCAAAGATCTGCCCGGCAACCCAGCGGTGTCCAGAGCCCCGAGATCCTAGGCTTCCAACGCCAAGCCAGACTCTTAGGCCGAGCCCTTGGCATGCCGAACAACAGCCAGTCATGAAGCCCCAAGAGCAGGTCCCATTCCCGCAAAGAACAATAGTCAGCATGGAACTCCAGGTCAGGGTCTTCAAAAGAACCCTGAAAGGGAAAAACAAGGATATTTAAAATGGAAATAGAGCTGTTTCCTCTCACATTCCAAAGACATACAGGTTAGTAGGGTCATTGCTCACATGGGAAAATTTGGGTGCCACGGGCTTGATGGTTTTACCATGCTCAGCTTCTTAAAATAAATTGTATCCTCAGGTTTATTTCAGGAGGCTTTGGTTAGAAGGATAAGGAGGTCTGATTTTAGTTGTAAAGAGTCTTGGTAAAATTGTCATGGGGTACCATATATTCCAGTGTCTCCCAACCTTTTTTAGCCCAATGCTCCCCTAAAGCACTTCCATACTTGCCATTGCCCCTTAGGCACAATATATAGTACTTTCTGCACCCCCCCCCACCCATAGTGTAAAAATATGTCTACTGTATGCTAACATGAGAAAAATGATTCTGCTTTAAATTTTTATTTGTCTTTACACCTAGATTACACATTCCGTCTACACTGTACAGCAGCTTAAGTATCAATGGGATTCTTGAGCTTGACAGTATTTAGCAAGAGTTGAAATATCTGGTTCAAGTTGTGACTGCAAAAGCCTTAAATACCCATGTGTAACAATGTCCAAGCAGTTTCTGTTTTTTTGTGGCTGTGCGGTTCACTGCACTGAAGCCTTTTTCAGCAAGGCAGGAGGATGGAAACGCAATGGAGAGCAGCTGGACTCTTTGCTACAGACCAGGAAACTTTGTATGACAATGTAGTCACCTATCACAAAAACTGACATCTTTGAAAAGCATTTTTTTGCTTCTTCATCATTCTGAATTTCGATAATTTCTTATAAGCTCTCTTCCTGGTCCTCCAACTTGCACAGAAATAGGTTAATTACCCAGTCCAGAATTTCCAGATTACTCAAATCATTGAATTGATTCTGAAGATCCTTCTTCAATGACTGCAGGTGTAAGCGGTACTCTTTCACTGTCTGTGAAAGAGAGTGTCATATTTTCCATGCAAGGAAACTGTGAGAACTTTATTCTCCCAATGTCTTGCTTATATATTTCCAATAAAAGTGGACACTGAATTTTTTGCCTGGATTAAATTGAAATCCTCACCCTGCAGTTTCATGTTTAGAATGTTCATTTTGTCATACAGTTCGGCTAGGTACAGAGCCACATAGAAGCTCAATCTTGTTCCCCAAGCTCTTTTCGACTTTGAGCAAAAGTACAACCAGTGTCAAAAAGATCAAAGAAACATTTCAAGCAGCAGCCTTTTGACAGCCAATGCACTTCAGTGTGAAGAAGCAAGCATTCAAACTCTTCATCGTTATTTTGGCATAACTGGTGAAATGTCCTGCTATTTAATGGATGAGCTTTGATTTTGTTGATGGCAGATATTACAAGAGTCATGCTTGAAAACAGTCACTGGCTAGGGTTTTTGGCTGCAAGATGTTGATGATGAATTGCATAATGGATTGCAAACAGACTTTGAATACCTTTCTTCCATAAATGCCACTAAACCAGCATGGAAACTTGTCATATATGGCACTCCATCTGTTGCACAAGAAATCATGTTTCTAATTCAAATATTTTTATCCTCAATATATATTTCAAGCTCATTGTAGGCTGATTCTCCATTGATATTCGTTTTTAAACTTTTTACAAAAGGGAATCTCTTCATAAACTTTTTCATTTTTGCTAAACTGTGCATATGCCATTAGAATGCCTTGTTGTCTGGCACAGTTGATTCATCCAGTTGCATCACAAATTGTGCTTTTTGTAGCTCCATGCATATTGATACTCAATATCTTCACTCATTTCATCAATAGGATGAGCTATAGAGATAGTACTTAGAGGAATTGATTTTAAAATACTGGTATCTATTTTAACAACAGTGAGCACTTCTGATACAGTAGGCATTATTAATCTTTCACCGATTTGTATGAGATTTTCCACACTTTGCTATCATTTTGGAAATGTTGGGCACCCTAGCTGCTAATTTATGCATCCCCGATAATGTCTGTTTAGTTGGCGAGGTCGGATGAGTTTCAGGCGCGTTGTGACGAGGAGTGCTCACCGCCTGAAGAGCCATGGCTCTTCCTGTGTCTCAGTGCCTCCTCATGCTTTTTTTTGGAATGGCCTGCTCTACTAACGGTTGGTTAGGTTTTGTGCCTCAAATTAGGGTGGCGCTTACCCCCCCCCCACCCACCCAAGAATCTTGAATGCCCCTCGACAACTGCTATTTCGCCTAACATAAGACACATAACCGCCCCCGTTGGGAATTACTGATATACACCTTTGATCTCCTTACCCAGGGTTCTTCTACGACTGGGCAGGGAGGGTCCAGCTTGGGCGAGAAAGCCCCTCAGTTGCTGTAGTAATGTACCACTACAGGGGGACACAGTGCTATAGGTTTGTTTAAAAATGTAATTGAATACTACTTAACACATTGCCTCTGAATGTAAAAGTGAAACGGCATTGCACTGTTTATTCCTGTAAATCATTTTTTATTATGAATAAAGTTTACTTTGGTTAAAAAGTGCCATTAGCACCTGTATGTTAGTGCGATGCTGTCAAAGCTTCTGGCTATTGTTTAACAGCAATTGTTAATTCAGACGACTGCGAAACGACATCAGCATTTTGTTTTGACTGCGTTACAGCAGATCTGTATAATGGAAAGTCACTTTCATAAAATCCTGTACATATTCTTCAATTAGCTAATTGTTTTGACAGAGCTGACATGAAAATGCATTTGAACATGCACTCAAACAGCTCCTTTACTACCCCTCCATGTGTGCCTGGGAGTTCTCATTTTGAATACTGTGTGGCAGATTCTTGAATGTGATACATTTTGTCTACTTATTCGACTAAACTCCTCCCTCAAAAAAAAATCAACTCTGAACTTGTTATATCCAAAGAATGTTATTCATTAATTGAACAAATGAATATGGAAATTTGTCTGTGGAGATGCTGAAATAATAGGTTTTTTTGGCTGACTTTTACTTGCCTTTATTCTGTGGCCAGAATATTAATAATTACCTTAATCACCATAGCAACATAATGATAGACTTACTATATTGACTTAAGGTGCTCGTCCTGCAAGTTTTCTGAAACCACTTCCCGCCCGCTTCTCCAGCTGGGAATGTCAAGCGAATACTTCACCATTATAAAATCATGTTTCTTTGTGACTTGAATTCCTTAAAAACGTCATTAGCCTGAAGCATTAAAATACATTCTGTCAGCAACTACAAGTCTTTAAGTATCAGTTTTGAGCCAACGTGTAACAGCTTGTCATTCATTAAAAAAAACACAATGGGGTACCGAATTTATGGTGGCCACTGGAGTTTGCTTGAGAGAGAGAGAGAGGTGAAGAGTCCTTTGTAAGATCCAAATCCAAAAGATAAAAGTGTACTAAGGAAGATTATGTATCCTTTTGCAGAATCCTTAATGGAGAAAGAGTCATTAGCTTAACAAATTAAACCACAGAAAGAAAGATTATGAAGGTTTAACTTAGTCACACACACACTGCACAGCTTTAACGGAACTAATGCTGTTTTAAACCACACAGAAAGGCGTGTGTCTTCTTGTGCCACTCGTCTGCTGCAACTCTTGGGCGAGGTCATGTCAGCAAGGATCAAGTTCAGTCTCCATCAGGACATGGGTGAGGCCATCCATTGGTGGGGGTTGATCATTGATGCTGCGTCCCAGATGTTTATGTGATATGCGAGCCAGGGCAGTACGATATGGAGAGCAAGCTGTTGTCCTTGCAGTAGGCTCCCACTGTCCAATGCAGCTTGGCACCAGCGGCATTGCAGGAGTTGCCAGTCAGCATTGAACTCAACATAGGACTGCCTTGGGGATTCCAGCTCTGGGTTTTTCCTCAGGGCTTGCTGTTGAAGCCTTCCCCGTGACTGGGTACAGCCGCAAGGCAGCAGAAGTTCGAGATCAGAGTTTTTCTTCCCCTAGATGAGCTGCCAACCATGACTGGTGAACCCCATCTGTCCAAAGTGACTGGTTTTAAGGTGCCAGTAACCCACCTTTGCCCTTTCTCCTGTCCGTAGAAAAGTTCCTGCTAGGCTTCGTAGTCAAGCCACACGTGAAGGCCAGGAGTTGGACTTGGTTGTCAGAGGCTAATTGAGACGCACAACATTGGGAGCGCTTAATAAGTAATGGGAGCTTATCCCCACTACCATCTCCTGCTATCACACCTTTAAGGAACCATGACTATCTTCTATAAAAGATCAATAGGGCAGAATTACTATACAAGTGGCTATTATGATGGGAGACGACCTTCAGGTGATTGGTGGAAAGTATAGGGGGGGCATTCCAGAGGTAAGGCTTTTACACAGAGTGGTGAGTGAATGGAATGTGTGCCAGTGTGGTGGGAGAGGCAGCTACATTAGGGGCATTTGAGAAACTCTTAGATAGGCACAAGGATGATAGAAAAAAATGGAGAGCTATGTAGGAGGGAAAGATAGATTGATCTTACAGTAGGTTAAAAGACTGGCACAACATCGTGGGCTGAAAGACCAGTACTGAGCTGTGATGTTCCATGTTCCTGTATTTGGATATATCTGAGCAGCTTTCAGTAAATCTGGCTATCAGCTATGTCATAGAGTGTATATGAACACCAATGAACTGGCCATTTAGAAACTGGTAACCCCTTTTATTAAGTAGGTTGGGGAGCTACAGTACTTGAATAAATTTTCAGTCCTGCATTTTCCCATAGCCATGGGGAGCAGTGGAAAATGAAGCCTATGGGCTTACCATGAGTTCCCAATCATATTGACTCTTATCCCTTGCTGCAAAACATAGTATTACATAAACTGAGAACTTCCACTCCATCCGCCTCAAAAGGTCACCACTCATTTCAATTCGACTTCCCATTGCGACATACCAGTCCATGGCTTTCTCTACTGTCATGATGAGGCCACTCTCAGGTTGGAGGAGTAACGTCTCATATTCCGTCTGGATGGTCTCCAACCTGATGGCATGAACTTTGATTCCTCTAACGTCATCTCCCCCATCTATCTTCTCTTTTTCTATTCCCTCCTAACCCTTCTCTTCGCCTCACCTGCCCATCATTTCTCTCCTCTTGCTTTCTCCCATGGTCCATCCTCTTCCTATTAGTCTCCTCCTTCTTTAGCTCTTTACTTTTCCCCCTTTCATCTCCAAGCTTCTTACTTCATCTGTCCCTGCCCCACCCACCCACCTTCCCCCTCACCTGATCTCACCTATCACCCACTAGTTTGTGCTTCTTCCTCTCGCTCCACCTTATTCTGGGTTCTTCCCTTTTCCTTTCCAGTCCCAATGAAGGGTCTCAGCCCAAAACATCAACTGCTAATTCCCCTCCATAGATGCTCTCTGACCTGTTGAGTTCCTCCAACATTTTCTTTATATAGCATTCCAAAACCCTCTTTGCATTAGTGGCATTGCTTTTAAAATAATGCCCTCAGAATTCTTTGGGGGGAAAAAAATTCTTTGGCCCTTAACATGCATGCAGTGGCCACTTTATTAGGTAACAACTGGTCGTAATGCAAATATTTAGTCAGCCAATCACGTGGCAACAACTCAATGCATAAAAACATGCAGACGTGGTCAAGAGGTTCAGTTGCCGTTCAGACCAAACGTCAAATTGGGGAAGAAATGTGATCTAAGTGACTCTGACCGTGAAATGATTGATGATGATAGGAGAGATGGTTTGAGCACATCAGAAGCCACTGAACTAGCTGATTCATGCACAAGTCACCAGAGAATGGTGCGAAAATCAATTTAAAAACTTCCAATGAGAGGCAGCTCAGCAGTTCTGTAGGAAAAATTGTTTTATTAATGAGAAAGGTCAGAGAAGAATGACCAGACTGGATCGAACTGTAATGGGATCCCAGGAAGGTTTCTAGCGTGGACAAAGCAGTGGCTGAGTGGCAGAAGGTAAAGGAGGCCTTTCTGGTTGGCTGCCGATGACTAGTGGTGTTAGGACTGATACGTTTATGCTATATGTCAGTAATTTGGATGATGGAATTGGAGGCTTTGTTGCAAAGTTTGCAGACAGTATGAAAATAGGTGGAGGGGCAGTAGTCTTGAGGAAGAAAAGTGCCTACAGAAGGACTTGGGCCAATTAGGAGAATAGGCAAAGAAATGGCAGATAGAATAGTGTGGGGAAGTGTATTGTGTTGCACTTTGGTAGAAGAAATGAAATAGTTGACTTTTCTAAATGGAGAGAAAATACAAAAACTGAGGTGCAAAGTGACTTGGGAAACCTCCTGCAGGATTCCCTAAGGGTTAATTTGGAGGTTGAGTCTGTGGTGAGGAAGGCAACTGCAATGTTGGCATTCATTGCAAGAGGACTAGAATACAAAAGCAAGGATGTGATGTTGACACTGGTGAGGTCTCACTTGGAATATTGTGGGCAGGTTTGAGCCCCTTATCTGAGAAGAATGTGCTGAAACTGGAGAGGGTTCAAAGGAGGTTCACAAAAATGATTCCAGGATTGAATGGCTTGTCATATGAAGAGTGTCTGATGGCTCTGGGCCTGTATTCACTCTAATTCAGAAGAATGAAGGGTGATCTCATTGAAACCTATCGAATGATGAAAGGCCCTGACAGAGTGGATGTGGAAAGGATGTTTCCAATGGTGGAAGAGTAAGACCAGAAGACACAGCCTCAGAATAGAGGAGCATCCTTTTATATTTAAAGCAGAGGTTGATAAATCCTTGATTGGTCTGGGTATGAAGGGATACAGGGAGAAGGCAAGACATTGGAGCTGAGAGGAAAATCGGATCAGCCATGATGAAATGGTGGAGCAGACTGGATAGGCCAAATGGCCCATATCTTATGGTCTTATTCAAACCCCTTTTCATTGAGTGTCTCTGGAATGCAGCTATTTAACCCCTCGCTAACAGCCACTGGACTCCGGGGCAAGAAACCCACCTTTCTCAGGCTCCGTACATCGCGGGTGTATATGACTTTGGTCCTGCCAAATCCGTGACATTGAGATGCCGTGCTCACCCGAAGCCCAGTTTGTGTGAACGCTGTGTGATTTACTGCCCCTGGCAATCTTCCGTCGGCAAGAAATAACAGCTCGTACAATTATAAAGTAGTAAACTTAAATATGTTAACTTAAGCAAACAAATATTAAAGGAAAGAAAGAAAAAACAAAAATGGCCCATTATTCTTAAACATTCAAATGTGCACTTAAGTTGGATCTAATCTTGAACTTGTTTGTGACTCGTGCACTGGCCCCTCCATCTGCATGAAAGCACAATCGGCCTTCTGAATGTCACTTGAAATCCACCTCGAACAGATGGGTCTCCCATGGGTGTATTGGTCTTTCCTCCCTGAAGCCATTCATCTGCACAAAGCACCTTGTGCAACAGGAATGGCATCCTCAGCCATCTGTCCCCGTTTTCTCCCAGCTCCCACCAAAAGAGACTTCAATCCACACCAGTGTCCCTCAGAAAACCTCTCCACCCAGCGTCCTCCAGAACCTTTTCCCAATTGCACCATCCTGATCGGCTGACACCACATTCCTAAGTTGAACAACAGAGCCTCTTACCTCAGCTCAAACCCAAACAGGCTGAAAGCAGAGCAGACTGTTCTCACAGAACTGCTAAAATGAAATACCTACAGCATAGCAGTAAAATATCTTAACCAGGCCACGATATTATATTGACCTTCTACCAACATCAGTCACCAAGTGAAATCAGTGAAAATGGGTTTTTTTTTAAATCTGTGTTCAAATTAACTATGTCTTCCTACTTTTGAGGTATTGATTTTATCTAGGAAATATTTCATGGCTGTGAAAGACATCCAACAAACTGAGGTCAGCAGATGTTTTCTTTTTTAAAAACTTTTCAGAGACAGCAGCAGGAGACCACTCTATGTATATCTGCTGAGTGTACGTGCAGGGTTGTCTGTGCCAATGGAAGAATGAAATACACAAGAGATATATTTTGACTCTTCTCACACACTAATGGACCATCTGATAAAATCAGATATTGCCATTATGGAAAATAGCCTTTCAGTCCTTCAGGCATGAGGCCACACTGATCTGATGCTGTTCAAACATTCGCTGGATGCAATAAAAGCATACTAATCTAAAAAAAAAAGTTTCACTCTGATTCTTGGCTCATTTTGCCTTCTAGATCTTACAGGGAAATACTTTGTACCCTGGCCATGAAGGACATTAATGTAATCAAAAAGTATACTTAAGGCAATATTATGAACTCTTTATCTTTTCTCCATGACCTGAATACTGCTGAAATATATGGATAATCCACTTGTAAAAATTAAAATAAGCTTAAGATTCATGCTTAGTTGTGTTTATGAGAATATTATGAAAGTCTGCATATTTGTTTTTTTTAAAAACTGGAATGGCACAGTAAATGTGCAGGTTAGCACGTTTTGCTGTACCAGTGACCCGGGTTCAACTCCTGTGGCTGCCTGTAAGGAGCTTGTGCATTCTTCCCATGACTGCATGGGTTTCCTCCAGGTGCTCTGGTTTCCTCCCACAGGCCAAAGCTGTACTAGTTGGTAGGTTTATTGGCCATTGTAAATTGTCCCTTGATTAGGCTAGGATTAGATCTAGAGATTGCTGGACATTATGGCTTGAAAGGCCAGAAGGGCCCATTCCACACTGTCTCAATAAACAATAAGATTAGCTTTATTTGCACATCAAAACATTGAGTGAAACGTGTCATTGTCACATCAAATCAGTGAAGTTTGTGCTAAGAGGCAGCCTGCAAGAGTTGCCATGCTTCCAGTGCCAATGTAGCATTCCCGCAACTCACAAACCCTAACCCGTATGTCCTAGTAACGTGGGAGGAAACTGGAGCACCCAGAGGAAATCCACACTGATACGGGGAGTAGGTGCAAACTCCTTACAGACAGTGGCAAGAATTGAATCCAGTTTGTTGGCGCTGAAATAGCGGTATGCTTACTGCCAGGCTATCGTGATTTTATTCTCGACCAAAGAATCCATTTTTATCTGATATGCAACAAACTGCAAAACGGCAAATACAGAATATTGATAACTTTATCATTATCAAATAAAACTATATAACCTGCAATTGATGCCACATCAAATACACACCGAGCATTGCTGGTATATTTCACTGTCAAGAAAAGTCATTTCAATGATAAATTAAAGCTGTAAGGTGATTTTCTACAAGAGGGTCTGACTGGATAATCATTGGAAAAGTCATGAATGACTAATGTTCCACATCACCAGCAGAAATAAACTCATACTTCACCACTGGACTTGGCGCTGTGTGTTTATGATATTTGTCTGGGTTTACAAAATATAGAGCTTGCAAGTCGTCTCTCATGTGAAGAAGAAAGGAATCAAAATCAGGTTTATTATCACTGACACTTACGGTGAGATTTCAAACAAGAGACTCTGCAGATGTGGGAAAATCAGAGCAACAGACACAGGATTCTGGAGGAGTTCAGCAGATCAAGCTGTGTCTATAGAGAGCAATGCGAACAAAGTTCCGGGGCAAGATTCTCCATCAGGACAATTTCATGCTCAAGATGAAGTGTCTCAGCCCAAAACATCAACTCTCCGCAGAGCCTGACCTGCTAAGTTCCTGCAGTGTTTTGTCTTTGTTAGTGTGGTATGGTGAAATGTGTTGTATTGCTGCAGCTATGCAGTACATGACAAAAACTATTATAAGTTACAAAAGAAATGAACGGTGCAAAAGAAACATAGCAAGGTAGTGTTCAGTTCCATGGACCATTCTGAAATCTGATGGGAGAGGGAAAGAAACTGTTGAAGTGTACAAAATCCACAGCAACAAATCACCACCCGGGGAGTGGGCATCTGCGAACCGGGAAGCTGAGGTGACAATTACATGGGTCGTGGGTATGGCACCACCTACAAGTTTGCTGGCAACACACACACAATGCAAATATTTGCCAGTGGGTTAAGAACTCCCCAGCCACCAGCACTTTAGGAGTATCTTCGCCAGCTCGTCACGGGGGTTGATCTCTACCAACACCTTAATAGTAATTACGGGTGATCACTGAACCCTAATCTCCCACAACTCCCGCCTCAGTTTCTCCCTTTAGCAGAGCATTGCAAAACCCATTTCTTCAGCCAGCACTTCAAGATGTCCCTAGAGACACATTCTAGGCTGCAGGAGTACGAGCTGAGAGACGCACTGAATCCGGGTGCAGCCATTGCAAGGCTCAATGGGGAAGGACCACAGTATAGAGCATTGGAATATACACTGGAATTTAGAAGGATGAGAGGGAAGGGATTGGACACACTGGAGGCAGGAAGCATGTTCCCGCTGATGGGTGAGTCCAGAACTAGAGACCACAGTTTAAGAATAAGGGGTAGGCCATTTAGAACAGAGATGCGGAAAAACTTTTTCACCCAGAGAGTGGTGGATATGTGGAATGCTCTGCCCCAGAAGGCAGTGGAGGCCAAGTCTCTGGATGCATTCAAGAGAGAGTTAGATAGAGCTCTTATAGATAGCGGGGTCAAGGGATATTGGGAGAGGGCAGGAACGGGGTACTGATTGTGTATGATCAGCCATGATCACAGTGAATGGCGGTGCTGGCTAGAAGGGCCAAATGGCCTACTCCTGCCTCTATTGTCTATTGTATAGGGTTCTTCCGCTGGTGCGGAGGGAGGGGCCGGGGAGAGTGAGGAAGCACCTCTGTTACTGTAGTTGTGTATTACTTCACGGGAGCCACATGAGTAGTAACAGTCCTATTGAAAGGCCCAGATAGAATGAACATGGAGAGGATGTTTCCTGTACTGGGAGAGTCTAGGATCAGAGGGCACAGCATCAGAATACAAGAATGTCCCTCCAGAACAGCGATAAGGAGGAATTTCTTTAGACAGAGAGTGGTGAATCTATGGAATTCATTGTCACAGACAGCTGTGGAGGCCAGGGAATGGAGAATAGTATTTATTTATTGAGATTCAGTTTCCAAGGTTGTCAAGCGGAAGAGTGGTAGTGGGGACAAGCTCCCAATACCTAAAAGTGCTCCTCATGGCATGAGCCTCAAATAGCCTCTGACAACCAAGTCCAACTCCTGGCCTTCTTGTGTGGCTTAGCCTCTAAGCCTGGCAGAACTGTTCCTACTGACAGGAGAAGGGGCGAAGGCGGGTCCTGGTGCCTTAAAACCAGTGATTTGGGTAGATGGAGCTCGTCAGCCTGGGAAGGCAGTCCATCTAAGAGATGGAAAACTCTGATTTCAAACCTCCACTGCCTTGCGGCCATACCCACTCATGGGAAAGGCTTCGGGAGTAAACCCTGAGGACAAATCCGGAGCTGGAGTCCCTAAGGCAGTCCGACGTTGCCTTCAACCTTGTTCTGGCAACTCCTGCGACGACACCGGTACCAAGCTGTATCGGCCCTTGCCCTTCCCTTGGGCAACATCAGTGGCATGGAGAGGGGAGACTTGCTGCATGGACAACTGCCAGTCTTCCATACAACCTTGCCCAGGCCTGCGCCCTGGAGAGGACACTAAGCAAGACTTTCCAGGCACAGATCCATGGTCTCGCGAGACTAACGGATGCCTCATATCGAGATGCAGTGCAGAATAGGCCCTTTTGGCCCTTCAAGGCCTGCGGGCCAGTAATCAATTTAATCCTAGCTTAATCATGGGACAATTTCCAATGACTGATTAACCTACCAACTGGTACATCTTTGGACTGCGGGTGAAAAGCAGAGCTCCTGGGGGAATCCCACGTGCACGCAAGGAGAACATACAGACTCTTAGCAGCCAGCAGTGTGAATTGAACCTGTATTACTGGTAAAGCAAAGCATTGTGCTAACCATTACAATACCGTGGTGTGGGGGTTGATAGGTTCTTGATTAGTAAGCATGTCCAATCTTACAGTGAGAAGGCAGGAGGATGGAGTTGAGAGGGATAATAAATAAAATTGATGGAATGACAGAGCAAACTTGATGGGCCAACAGTCCTAACTCTGCACTTATGTCTTATGGTTTTAAGACATATAATAAAACACTACTTAATGCAGTAATCATGAATAGAAGATTGAAAAAGAATTGCAGTTTATTCTTGTAAATATTTTTGTTCATTAGGACTAAAGTTTACTTAGATTTAAAAAGAATTTCATAATTAATTGGCCCAGGCAGTTAATCATTCTAAACCATTGTTATCAAAGCTAGACCCCAACCATGCAAGTGCTGGCTAATCACCCACATGTCAAGTGCCTGACAGTTGCTTCGCTGTTGTGTCTCTCAGCCAACCAGTTCTCCTTGGTAGATAGAGGGAGTGGAAGAATAGAGTATTGTTGAAATGGAGAGCTAATAATACACAACGCAGATGTACGTTATCATGTTTTGCAGAGCCCTTAGGCCTTGATAAAGGGAAAGGAAGCAATGAATAACGACATGACACTGCTCACAATGAACAACATTTCCCTGCGTGTCCACCATTACAGGTGTTGAAAATTTTTACCAATCTTTTTATTAGTTAATTAAAAATGTACATATATATAAAAACAAGAGGAGAATTGTCTCAAAAATCTATATCAATAACAATTCAAATAGAAGGAAAAATACAAATTAACACAATCATACATTGAATTAATCTAATAGTATATAATAAAAAAGAGATAATTGATTCTCCTCTTATACATAACAAGAAAAAAAAGATAAAGAAATTTTTATATAATTGAAATGTACATCGAAAATAAACCCCAAATCACAAAAAAAGAAGAAAAAAAACTAGGCAGCTCATCTTGAGAGTAAAAGCAGAAAAAAAAGGAAAAACTTTCTGATCAAATCCAAAACTGCAAAAAGGTAACTGGAAGGGCCACAAGTCAGAGCCTATGAAAATAATGAATAAAGAGTCGCCAAGTCTCCTCAAATTTTAAGGATGTATCCAATGTCCAACTTCTTATTTTCTCTAAACTTGGTGTTGAAAATTTACTTTAGACTTTAAACAGAAGATGTTCTGTAGATGCTGGGAATCTGGAGCAACACACACAAAATGCCAGAGGAACTCAGCAATCAGGCAGCATCTATGGAGAGAAATAAGGTTTCAGGCTTAAAACTTTCATCAGGATTGGAGAGAAATGGAGCTGAAGCCACAGCGAGAGGATGGATGAAGGAGTACAAGCTGGCAGATGATAGGCCAGAATGGGCAATGGGAGATGAGGAAGCTGGAAGGTGATTGGTGGAAGAGGTGAAGGGGTGAAGAAGGAATTTAATAGGAGAGGGCAGTGGAAGATGGAGGAGGGGAACCAGAGGGAGGAGATGGGGAGGTGAAGTGAAAGGGATGGGTGAGGGGGTAAACAGAATGGGGAATGGAGAAGGAGGACGGTAGGGAAGAAATTACCAGAAGTTTGGAAAATCGATGTTCATGCCATCAGGTTACCCAGACAGAATGTGAGGTGTTACTCCTTCAACCTGAATTTGGCCTCATCAAGGCAGTTGGAGGCCATAATCCAACATGTCGGAATGGAAGTGAGAATGGGAAGTCAAAATGAAGTGGGGGGGATAATGGGATATCCTGCCTTTTGCAATGGACAGAACAAAGATGCATGACAAAGTGATCCCCCAATTTGCGTTAGGTCTCACCAATTTAAAGGAGACTTCAACTCTTCAGAAGAATGTAGATTCATTAGTTATTTCTGGACAAGTGTTTCAGGTTTTTCAATGTTGGATGAACATTTTCCCATCAATCTTGTTTATTAACTCCACTCCAATGCTTGTTTGATGTCAAAGTTGAAGTGAAAAATATTGAAAACAATCTTTGTGCAACAGTGACATGGCTCAACAATAGTCTTCACTGAGATTGGCAGAGGAAAAGATTCATGAACGATCTCAAAACATCCTTGAAAAAAATATTAAGAATTACTTGCCATTTACTGATTTGTTAAAGACAAGTAATGTTTAAACAATTGGATGAAAATTTTTGAAGAGATATTAATCAATAGATTTGATTGTGGTATTGCAGTCAATGTAATGTGTGCAGACTTTCAGAAGGCTTTTGATAAGGTGCCACATACCAGACTTAATGAATTCACAAGATGTAAAAGGACACTGATAGCATGGCATACTGTTCACTAAGTAGTAGTTGTAGTAATGGCAGTAGTAAAAGAGGTCACTTGAGTGAAGAATGATGTTCTCCTTCAGGGTTGTTTATTGGTGAGTCTTAATCTGGAATGTTAGGGCGGATTTCCTTACTGGAGAATGCATGTGCGTGACTTTGTTTAACATGGGGAGGCTGATGCACAGGCAACCACATGGTCCTTGACAGATCAGGGTCAGAGTCCAGTGGAATGGAGTGCAGAGTGACTGAGGACCCTTCACTGCTGTTGTGATGTGTCACCATCTTCCGCTCCTCCACCGATGAGTTCTTGATTGGAACGGTCTTTGCCTGGAACCTCCCCCTTAATCTTTCTGCCACAGGTGACACTACAGGAGCCAAATGTCAGGTGGCTAAACTCTAGCTAGTATCACTCTCAGGATCTCAATAACTCACAAGTCTTTCTACCACAACAGGGTGATGATCCTCAGAGAAGTGGCTAGGTAACCAGGAACAGAGGGCCATGGTGAATAGTTGCTTCTCACAAAGGAGGAAGGCATTTTTCCAAGGTTGGAGGCAATTGACCTGTATTAATGACATGGACTTGGGGGGAGGAAAGGGACGATTTCTGAATTTGCACCAAGTTGTGACCTGCAAAGAGCTTCGTACAAAACTGTAAGCAGGCTAGAAGAATGGGCAGGCATACTGCAGTTGAAATTTAATGGAAAGACATATAAAGGGATGCCTTTTTGTTGGGTAAAATAAGGAGACATAATGTAGAATAACAGGCATTATTCTAAAAAGCAGGTGCCTGAGCAGAGGGATTTGGGGTTCTTCGAGTAAAATATCATTAAAATTGGCAGGGCAGTTTGAGAAAGCAGTTAATAAGGCATTTTGGTTTTATCATTTGAGGTATAGAATATAAGAGCAGGGAAGTTCAGCAGAACCTTTATAAAACACCAATCCCCCTTACACGGAAGATTTACCCAAAATATTAGGCATTAGAGATGATTCAGAAGAAAATTAATGCCAATAGAGGCTAGAACTGTTTCCATTAGAGGAGGGAATGCTGAGAGTAGATCAGATAGAAATAAATACATTAATGAAAATTCTGGATTGAATGGTGAGTAGGAGGCTTTTCCCTTTGTTGGAATGGTCAAACACAAGTAGTTATAGGATGGCTAAAATTGACTTTTGTCTGAAACTAGTTTTTAACCGATCAATTGGTTGGAAACCAGAAAGCCTGCATCCAGGTTTGGTGGAGACAGGTTCCATTGTGGCCTTCAAAAGGGAGTAGGAGAAATGCATAATGAAGAAACATTCACAAGGGTAGAGGCAAGTGGGTGGAACCAGTAAGTTGCTCTGTAGAGAGGGCAAGCACGGGCAGGATGGGTGGAACCATTTCTGATCCCCATAACAGCTCAAAGTGGTGAAGAAGAACTTGGTATGTTATTTGGAGCATCATATCCACACATCAGGAACACGTAGAGGCTTTGTATAAATTGTGGGAGGATTGCATCACCTCACAAATTACCTACTCTCTCCTGGCAGGAAGGGTCAGTGTTTCCTCCATTGACCTTATCACTCACCTCAGAACCAAAGTGGAGGTAAGTCATTCTCAATCCCAACAGACTATCTAGGAAAAACAGATTTATCACTTACCTCAGAACCTGAAATAGCAGTAATTCATTCTCCATACCGACAGGCTGTCTAGGAAGAGTGACTTCACAGCAGTCAAGAAACAGAAGTAAAGTCAAATAGGAAAATATGAAATAAGACCTATAAAGGACATAAAAAGCTCTTAGACGTCTCTGCAAGCCCAGCTCAAATCACTTACAATCACAGTTACTACCAGTGTGATGGACACAGGGCTGGGGTGCAGAGTCTGATCACTGCTACAACATGTTAACGTAGAAGTAGAACACTATAGTTTAGTGCAGACCAGGCCCTTTGGCCCACACTGTTGTACCAACCTTTTACCCTACTCTAAAATCAATCTAACCCTTAGATTGGGTTAGGTTGATCTAATTGGATTAGATCAATTACATTTAACCCAATTTAATTTATATCAAATTGGATTTAATTAGATTTAATTAAATCCATTTAAAATCTAGAGTTAGATCCTATATAAGCATCCATTTTTCAATCATGTATGTGCCTATCTAAAAGCCTCTTAAATCTCCCTAATGTAATAGGGACCTAAATGTTCCTAATAGGCACCACAGTAGTGTAGCAGTTAGCATGATGCTGTTACATTTTGGGGCACTGCAGTTCAATACTGATGTCATCTGTAAGGAGTCTGTATGTCCTCCCTGTGCAAGGCATGGTTTTTCTCTGAATGCTCTGCTTTCCTCCCACAGTCCAAAGATATACTGGTTAGTAGGTTAATTTTGTCATTATAAATTGTCCTGTGATTAGGTCAGGGTTAAAACAGGAGGTTGCTGTGTGGCATGACTTGAAAGGCTGGAGGATCTTTTCCGCACCGTATCTCAATAAACAATAAGTAAATATCTACTTTCACCACCAGTGAAAACCTACACATTCCATGGGGAGGACATACAAAGTCCCCTTACAGAATGGTGCTAGAATTGAACTCTGGAATACCTTGAGCTGTAATGGCGTCACGCTAACCACTCCACTACCATGGTGCTTTGAAGATCCTTACATAGACACATGAATGAAAGAAAAAGGGTATGTGGATTTTAAGGCATAGATTGATCTTAGAGTAAGTAGGTTAAAATGTTGGCAGAACATCATAGGCAGAAGGACCTGTACTGTGCTGTAATGTACTGTTCTGTGTTCTTAAATTGCAGATTTGCTGAACAATTCCATTCTATCAGCCCTCACAGCAGAGGACAGAGATATAGCCATCACTGACAAAAGGCTGAAGGGAAAGAAATCTGATAGGAGATGAATGCGGACCATGGACATCATTCCCCCTCTTCCCCGTGGGCGTCGTTCCCCCTCTTTCCTTCCCTCACTTGCCTATCATTGCCTCCCCCTCTCCTGGATCCACCTATCACCTGCCAGCTCTTGCTCCATCCTTCTTCCCCGCCTCTTTGTACTGACAATCTCCCCTCTTGACAATCATGATGAAGGGTTCTAATTCAAAATGCTGACTGTCATTTTCCTGCCATGGATGCTGGCTGTCTTGCCGAGTTCCACCAGCATTTTGTGTGTGAGTGTTGCTCCAGATTTCCATCATCTGCAAAATCACTCGCTTCTCCGTGATAATGTACACGGTGATAAGGGCATCTGTTTTGGCCCTGAACTGAGATGACTTAAATGAATGATCATTTCCCATTGATGTGGTACACAGTTGGCTGAAATCATCCTGAGAGTTTTAACAAATATTTGAAATATTTTCTGTGTACTTCATTCTCTTCAGCAGAGTCAAGTTCAAATTATCCACATTGGTTCATAAATCAGTTCATCTCACACAGGGCCAGCTCATTAAACTGGTCATGACCTCAGGTCGAAAATGTGAGATTCCACTGATTGCACTTGTTTGGGAATGATGGGATAGGTGGGGTGGAACTGAGCTATACTCATTTTTAAGGCATGTAGCCACTCACACACGTCTTTACATTTATTTATTGTCATAGCAAACCAACAGATGCCTATAAGTGAATTTTTTGAACTAAAAATACATTGAAACCTTTAAAATTATTTCAAATCCGGTTAGTCACTAATGGGAGATGCAAAACTTATTATTGTTTTGAGATTTTGTTGACAAAGGCATTCTTAGCTTTGTTAATGGATGTCTCTAGGACAGCTTTACCAGAGCAAGGGCTCCCAACCTGGGGACCACAGACCCCTTGCTTAATGGTATTGGTCCATGGCATTAAAAAAGGTTGGGAACCCTACACTAGAGCCTGCTACTGCTAGGGGTGGCATGGTAGTGTAGCGGAGAGTATCACACTTTACAGTGCAGGCAATCAGAGGACCGGGCTTCAGTTTCCACCACTACTGTCTGTACATCCTGATGTCTGCGTGTCCACGAGTCCACTAGAGGCTGGAGTCCTGGAAGTGGGCTGTCCTGGGGTTGGAGGACCGTGGATGGGTGGAAAGGAGCTTGTTTTTCTGGTGTTGTTGTTCTGTTGTTGCATTGTGGGCATGTTATGCTGGCGCCACAATATGTGGTGACGTTTGCAGGCTGCCCCCAGCTCATCCTTGTGTTGTGTTGGTTGTTAATGCCAACGGCGCATTTCACTGTATGTTTTGATATCATCGTCATCATTATGTGCCATGCTGTATGACGCAAGCGATCATGGCATATGACTATGATTGATCTCAGCAAGTTCTACAGTAGTGATTTGCCACTGCCTTCTTCTGGGTGCTGAATCTTTACAAGACGGGTGACCCCAGCCACTATCAATACTCTTCAGAGACGGTCTGCCTGGCGTCCGTGGTAACATAAACAGGACTTGTGATATGAGTCAGCTTCTCATATGACCATGCTGCTCCCGTGGCTTCACATGACCTTGACTGGGGGGGTGGGGGTGGAAGCAGGTGCTACACCTTGCTCAAGGGTGATCTGCAGGCTTATGGGGTGCCTTCTGACTCACTTGGTAGAGACCTATCTCCACCAGGCCACCCGATGTTTTGAAGCATGTGATAAATAAGTGAATCTAAATCTGAATCTATTGAAATTCATTTTGATATCAATTGGAGTATCGCAATACCTGTCAGAACTTTGTTACGTAGCCTTTTCAGTAGACAATCGTTTCATGCTGAAATTTTACTCGATGGCTGTAGCACCGCGGTTAGCATGACGCTATTACAGCTTGGGGCGTCGGAGTTCAGAGTTCAATTCCGGCGTCCTCTGTAAGGAGCCTCTGTATGTGCCCCCTCCACCCCAAACCCCCGTGCAATGCGCGGGTCTTCCCGGGCTGCTCCAGTTTCCTCCCTCAATCCAAAGACGTACGGGGTAGTATCATTGTAAATTGTCCCATGATTAGGTTAGGGTTAAATCAGGGTTGTCGGGGGGTTGCTGGGGTGGTACAGCTCGAAGGACCGGGAGGGCCTACTCCACGCTGTATTGCTAAATAACTAACGAGCACTGATTGTCTAAAGCAAGGTCTTGGCCCTAAACATTGACTGTTTATTCATTTCCATTGATGCTGCCTTACCTGCTGAGTTTCTCCAGCATTTTGTGTATGTTGCTTTGGATTACCAGCATCTGCAGATTTCCTCATGTTATTGATTGTCTGATATATCTTTGACCATAAGAATCATGTTTTTAGGTGGGTTTAATGTGACTGCAACCAGTTTCTGAGAAATGAAATTGTCTCCATATTGACTGGAATTGCACAATCGTCACAGAGCACATTTTAAAATTTAAAATGTTAGATAGATGTAATTTTAAGAAAATTTGATTGTTTCAAGGCTGATTCAATCTATCAGACTTTATTGATGAACACAGAACATTTACCTGAGTACAACGAACGAAGTGTTAAACATGAGAAATGTTTAAAACCTCACCTAAATGATGTTCTCATGGTTTTGGTAACAGATGCATTAAAATCATATTAAATCGTTCTACTATCGCCAGAATGAAATCCCACAACAAAGAAGTATTTTTGAATCTGTACAGCCAACTTGCAACAATGATATTGTGCGCCTTCAGCTGAAGATCGGAGATCATTTGTATGCCGCAGCAGTACTAATAGTGGCTGCTGAAGCAAGTCATGTGGCTGTCACCGCTTGATGCTTACATGAAATAGTGGATACAGTCTATACAACAATCTATTACCGCTGCCGTTCTCTAGTGTGCTTTGAATTGAGTTCTTATGCCATGACAGTTTTTTTGTCAGTTTGAGATGTTTTGTATATTGTTGCTTAAGAAACCTAATTCTGCATCTGACCTAGTCTCAAATAGCAACTAAGGTCAGAAATCTTCTGGTATCAAACAAATGCGGTGTGATTTGTATATTCTGAGATGTGACTGCAACCAGTCTCCGAGAATATGAAATTGTCTCCATATTGACTGGAATTGTACTATTATCAAAGAACACATTTTTTAAATTTAATATGTTAGATAAGATGTAATTTTAAAGGAAATTTGTCAAAAATTCAAGGCTGAGTCAATTTAACAGACTATCTTGATGGACAGAGATATGAAATGTTCACTGAGATGCCGGAATGGCATTTATATGCAATATGAGACTTCTAAACACCCTGCTCCACCCAGTACACATTATTTATGACAGTGCCAGTAGCATTGTACTGTTGTATCTTTAACTATATGTCGTTTATGCACTTTACATCAACTTTTACACCTACGGAATATTTTCTATCAGTTAATATTACTGTGCTAATATTATTTTATGTGTTGTATGTGATATACACTCAGTGCCCACTTTATTAATTATTTCCTGTACCTAACAAAGTGGCCACTGAGTGTTTGTTTGTGGTATTCTGCTGCTTTGACTTGATTGGCTGAGTAGATATTTGCATTAATGACCACATCAGGTTCCCATCCTACACCTAATAATGCGGCCTCTGAGTGTACATCATGAAATTTGTGGATTTGCAGCAGCAGTACAGTGTAATACATAAAGTACACTGTAAGTTATAATAAGAAATATGTAAATATATATAAGTAGTGCAAAATTTGAGCAAAAATAGTGAGGTGGTGTTCATGGGTTCATTGTCCATTCAGAAATCTGATGGTGAAGGGAGAAGGAGCTGTTCCTAAAACATTGAGCGCTTGTCTTGAGGCTCCTGTACATCCTGCCTAATGGTAGTAATGAGAAGAAGGTATGTCATTATTGATGGTTGCTGCCTTTTTGAGGCATTGCCTTTTGAAGACGTCCATGGTGGTGGAGAGGCTAGTGCCATGATTGAATTAGTTGAGTTTACAAGCCTCTGCTGATTGTTCCATTCATGAGCAGTGACCACTCTATAGCAGGTAGTGATGCCATCAGGTAGACTGTTGTCCACAGTACATCTGTAGAAATTTGCCAGAGTCCTTGGTGACGTACCAAGTCTCCTCAAGCTCTTATTTTCTTTTTGAAACATTGTTTTCCAACTGACACTAAAGTCCATGAAAACACACAACAAAAGCTCTAGAGGTAGCTCAATTAACCTACCAACCCCAATCACTTTTAAGATGAGGTAGGAAACCAGAGCACCTGGAGGGAACCTAAATACTCATTGGTCAGACCACACTTGGAGTATTGTGAGCATTTTTGGACCCCTTATCTATGAAAGGATGTGTCGGCATTGGAGAGAATCCGGAGGATGTTTAAGAGAATGATTCTGGTAATGAAAAGGTTAACCACAATGACTGTTTGATGGCTCTCGGCCTGTACTCACTGGAGTTTAGAAGAATGGTGAGGGCGTCTCATTGAAACCTATCGAATACTGACAGAGCCAGATAGAGTGGATGTGGAGAGGATGTTCCCAGTTGTGTGGGAGTCTAGGATCAAAGGACACAGCCTCAACACTGAAGAACTTCGCTTTTAAACAGAGATGAGGAACTTCTTCAGCCAGATGGTGGTGAATCTGTGGAATTCATTGCCTCAGTTGGCTGTGGAGGCCAAGTCATTGGGTATATTGAAAGTAGAGGTTGGTAGCTTCTTGATTAGTAAGAGTGTGAAAGGTTATGGGAAGAAGTCAGGAGAATGGGTTTGAAATGGATAATAAATCAACCATGATCAAATGGCGGATCAGACTTAATCTGAATGGCCTAATTCTGTTCTCATTACCTAAAAAATTCAGCACAATATCCTGGGCTGAAGAGCCTATACTCCACTAATAGCTGTGGAACTAAGTCATTAGATATACTTAAAGTGGAGATTGATAGATTCTTGATTAGTCAAAGGTTACAGGGAGAAGGAAGGAGAATGAGGTTGAGAGAGATGATAAGTCAACCATGATAGAATGGCAGAGCAGACTTGATGGGCCAAATAATCTAATTTCTGCTCCTATGTCTGATGGTCTTAAGGATGCAGACAAACTCCATGCTGACAGGAGTTCACAACTGAGCCGTGGCCACTGGAACTATAAAGCAGCAGCTCCATTAGTTATTGTGTCGTACTGGAAAAAAAGCAAATACTGTGAAGATTCAGCAGGACAGGCAGCAGCTGTGGAGGGAACAACAGAATAACAGAACTGCATGTCAGAATCAAGTGTGTTATCACTGACTTATGACATGAAATAGTTTTTTTGTGGCATCAGTACAGTGCAAAAACATAAGATATTACTATAAGTTACAATAAGTAGATAAAGAGTGCAAAAGTGGTAGTGGTAGTGTTCATGGCTTCATGGACAATTTAGAAATCTGACAGCGGAGGGGAAGAAGCTGTTCCTGAAACATTGAGTGTGTATCTTCAGCCTCCTGTACTTCCTCCCTGATGGTGGTATGGTCCTTCGTCGCATATGCCACCATCTTTAGGCATCATCTATTGAAGATGTCCTCACTGGTGTGGAGGGTTGTGCCCATGGTGGAGCTGGCTGAGCAACAGACAATCTGCTGGAGGAACTCGGTGTGTACAGGTACGCTAGTACAAGGAAACGGTCAATGTTTGAGGTTGAAACCCTGAGTCCCTGCAGTAGATTTTGTGCCACTCCAGATTCCAGCCTCTGCAGACCCTTGAGTCAATACACTTTAAGTTGCAGAGACAAAACTGATGGAAAGTACAACAGAATGTCTGTGATTGTGTAGAAAGCAATAGAAACTGAATCATAAATATGATCTGCAAACAGTATTCACTATTGTCAGTTATTTGTACAGAAGAATTCTGTAGATTCTATTGCTTACCATGAGGAAAAGTAATTTCCTTCGTTGAATATAATTTTTCTTAACAATTGACCTCAAAAGACCACATCAGGAGCTCAAATCTCTCATATTCTGAAGCCTTACAATTCAGAGGTAAACTGAAAAAGCCTCAAATATATCACCAGTGTAAGTGGGAATGATTTATCTTGCACAGAATTGTTAATCCTTGAATATTTCAGATGATTTTTACCATGCAAAATATTCAGCAATAATTTTTGCTTAGATTTGTAACAATGTTTTTTAAACAAAGAATTAAAAGCATAATAATCCATGTTTGAACGATGTATGATTGCTTAACATGGTCCTTGTATAAACAGAAATCCAAACACTTTTATATTTAATGTAATCTCTTGTACATTATTATTATTATTGTATTTTTAACAGTCTTTTGGAAATTCTACAAATAAACACAATCCACTTCTGTGCCAAGCAGTAGAATTTCCTCAAAAAAACCTATCGTTATTTAGCTAAAAGCAAAAGTATAATTCTCTGGTAGCATATTTCTGTAAATTAGTCATGGTTCACCTTTCCTTATGACATCCATATGCATTGATGTTGCAGAGTATGCAAATTATCATGTCAAATGGTGTATAATGCTCATTTTAACATTCCTCATGCAGGATTATATCGCAGGTCTTAAGGCCTGCTTTGGCATTACTCAGAAGGAGCCAAACTTTACTTGACAACTTCTGGAGAATCGTCAAGGTAGCTTCTTTTTGAATGATCAATTCCAGTCGATCACTTCCATCCACCATCACATCTGTGAATGTCCTAAAATTCACCGGCCTATTCCCTAAACCAGCAACACAAAACCCTCTTTATCTCCCATTCTTTTTTATGGAGCTCTGCAGTTAGAATGTAGAACAGTACAGCAGTGCTGTACAGGCTCTTCAGCCCAAAATATTGTGCCAACCTTCTAGCCTACTTTAAGATCTATCTAACTCTTCCCTCCTACATACCCCTCCATTTTTCTACCATCCATGTGCATGTCTAAGAGTCTCTCTCTCTCTCATTCTCTCTCTCTTTCTCATTTTCTCTCTCTGCCTCTGTCTTATATAGATGTTTTAGGGTGCCTAAGACTTTTGCACAGTACTGTACCTATGACAACCCCCACTATACTTTCCTCCAATCACCTTAAAATTATGCCCCCTTGTAATATTCATTTCCACCCTGGGAAAAAGTCTCTGGCTATCTACTCGATCTATGCTTCTTATCTTTGTGTACACTTCAATCAAGTCACCTCTCATTCTCCATCACTCAAAAGAGAAAAGCTTTAGCTCGCTCAGCCGATCACCATAAGACATGCTCTCTAGTCCAAGCATCATCCTGGTAAGTCTTCTCTGCACCCTCTCTAAAGCTTCCACGTTTTTCCTATAGTGAGCTGACCAGAACTGAACACAGTATTCCAAGTGTGGTCCAACCAGGGTTTCATAGAGCTGCAACATTAACCTTAAGACTCGAACTAAAAAAAAATTCAAAAGCACTGAAGAACCAACTCCCATAAGAGAAGTCCTTAGTGGCAGTTGTAAATAGTCATTCAGTGCACCAGATGAAGCTTTGCAGACTTGTACCATGACTTGCTTACTGCTCTCTACTCAAGGAGACTACCCCTCACCTTCAGCAGAGAGCCTTCCTCATCTGCCACTAATGGCAGACATGAAGGCAGTAGGTATCTGGTGTGGTCCTTGTTGTCTTCTCCTATGGTTCAGGATTGAACCAGAGGAGAAGACAAAGAGGACCAATGTTGGTGGTCCAGGTTGGCTTTATGGCAGGAAATGTGCTTGCAGCAACAGGAAATCTCAGCAAACATCCCTGAAGAATCTTCAATTCTGGATATTTAACACTGTGACGGGTACATACAAACTCTCAGATTCAGGTTAACTTTACTTTATTTATCTTGTGTACATCAAAACTTACAGTGAAATGCATCATTTGTGTTAACAACAGACGTGACTTAGTTGAATCTCCTAGTTAGGCATCTTTCATTGATTCTGTTATGTTTATTATTCTATAGATTTATTGATTATGCCCACAAGAAAATGAATCTCAGGGTTATATATGTTGATATATATGTACTTTGGTAATAACATTTACTTTGAACTTTGAACCTAATGATGTGCCTACAGGTGTCACCACAGATTCCGGTGCTAATGTGGAATGTCCTCCATGTCCAGCAGAACAACACAGAACACAGCAAGCAACAAAACAACAGCCGTAAACCAAGCCCAATCCTCCCTCCCACTCACACACACACAAAGTCATCTGACCCCAGTCACGTCTCGGCTCACTGGAACCTCTTAGGTGATGGAACAACCCAGGAAAAGACTCTGCCCCTACATTTGTCCCTCTGCCAATGTGGCTTTTGTTGTCAGTCCTCCTCCTTTTCCAGGTTATGCTGGTGGCTCAGTGGAATAGAACTAGGGCTCCTACTTCTTAGGCAAAAAGGATCCCTTCACTCTTCCACAAGGTTTCATTCGTTCGTTATGTGCCATGTCGTATGATGTGGGTGATCATGGACTTTCCATGACCATCACAAGGAAATCTGCAGATGCTGGAAATTCAAGCAACACACACAAAATACTGGAGCAACTCAGCAGGTCAGGCAGCATCCATGTAAATGAATAAACAGTTGACATTTTCAGTTGAGACCTTTCTTCAAGATGCTTTCTTTTCGGCAGTGTCTTTACAAGACAGGTGACCCCAGCCAATATCAATAAACTTGAAGGATTGTTTGCTTGGTGTCCACTATATTAACTTCCTTAAAAACTTTAACTCAACACAGTTCTAACACACTGTGACCATATGTGTTATCGTAACTATATGTGCTGTATGCCAAGTGTTAAACTATGTACAGAATATTTTTTATCTATTAATATTATTTATTGTGCTTTATATGATATATGGATTGTGTTTTGCACATTGGCCTGGAGGAAACCTGTTTTGTTTAGTGGTGTACATATGTATGGTTGAATGATAATTGAACTTGAACTTGATTTCCTAATCTCCTGGTTAGTATTTACAAACATCTTGACAATTAAAGGTCCCTTTAAATAGCACAGAAGAGTAGAATTGGAATTCCCCCCTTTCCTGTTAAATTTCTCTGCTTGGTTCACAGGTTGTGACTACTGTACCGTGTGGATGGAGAATATTCTGACAGGGATAGAGTTAAATAAGTCTTATGTGAGGTCAGTGGTACCGGACATCTATTCTGCATCTTTGCTATATGAGCATGCATTGCACTTTGGATCACATTATTCAATTTGTAAATTCACATTAGTAGTGCTGAAATGTCCACGTGTTACTCAGAAGCAAAACTGAATAACAGTTTTGACACTCAGAATAACAAATAACAATAACAATATGACACTCAGAACTGAGGAGCAAATTCCAATTTTGTACCCAAATTTCCTATGCAATTACTTTATCAGGTAGACCTGTAGACCTACCCGTTAATGCAAATGTCTAATCAGCCAATTATGTGGCAGCAATTCAATGCATAAAAGCACACAGACATGGTCAAGAGGTTCAGTTGTTCAGACCAGACATCAGAATTGGGAAGAAATATGATCTAAATAACTTTGACTGTGGAATGATTGTTGGTGCCAGATGGGGTGGTTTGAGTGTCTCAGAAACTGCTGATCTCCTGGGAAATTCACACACACCAGATTCTAAAGTTTATAGAGAATGGCACAAAAAATAAAAATAAAATCATTTATTGAGCGGCAGTTCTGTGTGCAAAAATGCCCTGTTAATGAGAGAGGTTAGAGGCAAATGGCCAGACTGGCTCCAGCTGACAAGAAGTTGACAGTAACTCAAATAACCATGCATTACAACAGTGGTGTGCAGAAGAGCATCTCTGAATGCACAATACATCGAAACATGCAGTGAATGGACTACAGCAGCAGAAGACAAAGATCATACACTTAGTGGCCACTTATCAGGCACAGGGGATAACTAATAAAGTTGCCACTGAGTGTATATTGCTGAATATTGCAAAGAACAATTCAGAAAGCACACAAAACTAAAAGCTACTTATGTTGGTGTGTGGCCAAGTGGTTAAGGCTTTGGGCTAGCGATCTGAAGGTTGTTAGTTCAAGCTTCAACCGAGTGTGTGTCCTTGAGCAAGGCACTTAACCACACACTGCTCCTGCACGTTTATAGCCCAGTGGCAGCAGTTGGTGCAGTACGGACAAGACAAGACTTAAGTCATTTCTGTATCCAATCAATGGATTTGATTTGGGTGCACAATGAGTTCCCGTGTGCAATACATTAAGTGAGTCATATTTGATACTAAATGGATGTTGTTTAGAATATGGGGGTCAAGCTCCAGGTGGGAAGGTTATATTGTGGCAGAGCCATGTCTTAGCTCAGATCTATAACTCTCCCTGACAGAGGTGAAGGGGTTCTTTCGCTTTTTCCTTGACATTTAAGGGTGAAACATAACTTTAAATATTTCATAGTTCCTGTAGGAATTACATGTGGAATGATATATCTTTGATGTTCCTGTGTAACCATCTTAGTTTGGATTAATATTCAATTATTTCAATTTTGCTGTGTTCTCTGTTGTCTTGCCAAGCATTGTGGGCATGCTATGTTAGCGCCAGAACATGTAGAAACATGTGTGGATTTCCCCCAGCACATCCTTAGGTTGTGTTGGCTGTTAACTCAAGTGATAAATTTCAGTGCAATACACACAAAATGCTGGAGGAACTCAGCAGGTCAGGCAACATCTCTGAGAGGAATAAAGTTGACATTTTGGGCCGAGACCCTTCTTCAGGACTGGAAAGGGAGGGGGAGGAAGCCAGAATAAGATGGTGGAGAGTGGGGAAGGAGTACAAGGTGGAGGGTGATAGGTGAGGGTTAAGGTAGGTGGGTGGGAGAGGGGGGATGAAGTGAGAAGCTGGGAGTGAGAGACGGAAAAGGTGAAGGGCTGAGGAAGGAATCTGATGGGAGGGGAGCGAAAGGGAAGAGGAGGGGCCCCAGAGTCAGGTGAGGAGAAGAGAAGGGATGAGAGAGGAGCCAGAATCAGGAATGGAAAAAGAGAGGAGCGGGAGAGGGGAGAAATTACTGCAAGTTAGAGAAATCGACGTTCAAGGGGAAAAATGCAGAATAAGAAGGCGGGGTAGGAAAAGGAGTACAAGCTGCCAGATATCAACCATGATTGAATGTGGAGCAGACTCAATGGACTGGAATCCTGGTTCTATTTCTTCTGGACTAATCGCAGTGCAAGTGCAGGTGAAGCCACAATGCTGACTCCTGTACATTACCATGGTCAATTTATGCATCGATTATCTTGCAGCTTCCTGTTCAATCCCAGTGTGGAATTGTCTGCTTTGCTAAATTCAGACAAGCAGGAGAGTTGCTGGTGCTGAGATGGATAAAACTTTAGAATGTGATGCACCATCAATAACTCTCTGAGACGTGAGGTGAGATATCGGCTTTTATTGACTGGAAGAAAGAACAAGCAGCAATTGACCACCATGCTACATCCTGGAGACTGAGAGGCAGGGCTCAGGCCCCAATCGCCTTTATACCGGGGTCTGTGGGGGAGCCACGGTCAGTGGGAGGAGCCGCAGGAGCAGTCAGCGGGGAGGGGGTGGGGGGGAGTCCAGACAGGTATATGTAGTTCACCACAGAATGCAAAGAAGATAAGCAAGACACTTATTGTAGGGAAGGAACCCTCCTTCTCAAAGAGGACAGAAGGTTTTCAAGGTTACTGTACCAATGACAAGTTGAAGGCCATGATAAACATGCAACAGCTTGTGTGCTGTCCTCCTGACACAATCATTACCTCAGCATTAGTTGCGCTGTTCATTGTGAATCATCAGCACTTTTGCTCACAGCTGGAAGCCTAGCTGAAGACTGCAGAGTCAGGAGTGGTAGGCAATACCCAAAGAAACTGAAATGTAAAGAAATGACTCAGAGTCGGGTTCATTATCTCTGATGTCTGTGGTGTGATTTCTTCTTTTATGGCAGCAGTACAGTGCAATCATTCATTCATTATGTGCAATATCATAAGACGTAGGCGATCATGACCAGGATTGTTCTCGACAAATCTTCCACCAAAGTGGTTTGCCATTGCCTTCTTCTGGGCAGTGTCTTCACAAGATGGGCGACCCCAGCCATTACCAATACTCACCAGAGATCGTCTGCCTGGCGTCAGTGGTCACATAACCAGGACTTGTGATATGCACCAGCTGCTCAGACCTGCTCCCGTATCTTCACCTGACCCTGATCGGGCTGGGGGTTGGGGGCTAAGCGGGTGATACACCTTGCCCAAGGGTGATCTGCACGCTAACGGAGAGTAGGAACTATCTATTTTTTTGTAATTTATACTTTTATGTGTTTGCACCATACAACTGCCATTAAGCAGCAAATCCGTGTCGTTCTATCGAACATTGTGGGAATGCTATGTCGGCGCCAGAAAGTGTGGCTGGCCAAGCAACACAAGCAGCACATTTCATTGTGTGTTTGACGTACATGTGATAAGTAAATCTGAATCTGAAACTTCTCATCGCGTGTCAGTGACTGATAAACCTGATTCTGGGAAACGTGGATTAAGTTTAAAGTGAATCTTTTGTGGGAATATTTAAGGATGTTTGGCTAAACTCTAAGAACATGTCTGCACACATTTTGAGCCCTTGATACTTCCAATCTTCTCTTAAGTTTTGTGAGTGTATGCTGAATACACAGTGTACGTTCCATATCAAACAGATCTCTTACATGGCATGCGGCCAACTTTATCCTGCCAGAATCAAAAGTGGATCCTATATAATACTTGCATATTATATATACTCGATTTATATTTCATATTTGCGTGGCAGATCATATTAGTCATTGGCACAAGCGCAATACCATTAAAAGAAGCAGGCACGGAGTATTGAAGAAATCACTTCGCAGGGATTTACTGCAGCCACAACGAATCAAAGTGGAACTAGAGGCTCCCAATCAGCGGCGGGTCGGGGGCTGGGGTTGGCGGTGGATCACGGGAGCTGTAGTCCACAGCTCTCCCTGCCCTACCTGGAGTGGACGCGCCGGCCGAGCGAGGGGACCACAGATCCCAGAAGGCGCTGAGTCGGCAGTGGAGGCGGTGGGTAGAATGTCCAGTCGGCTTGCAGCCTCCGGTCGGGCGCTCTTCGAGTTGGCTTTCTGCACACATGGTACCGGCCACAATACCCCCTAGACTGTTCGGGAAATGGCGCAGGCAATAATTTGTAACACTCGCGTTATATAAAACAAAACACTCCTGTGTTATCAGAGCCTCGTGGACTGCAGTGTTTGCGGCTCCTGGTTTTCTTTCTATCCTGTCATTTTTTTTATTGGCTGGAGATCCTGTGGACTGTTGGGGATCGTGGAGCACAGTTTGAGTGAGCGTCTCAAGCAGCGAGGCAGCCCCCGACTCGGGAACTGTGGCGCTCGTCACTTTGTTACAGGGGTAATCGAGTTGGAAACATTGTACCGCAGCTTGTTGTGTGGGTGCCGGATGGCAGAGGCTGTCCACTCGCGCACACGCTCTGCCCCGGGAGGGGGAGTTTGACGGAGGGCAACGCACCGACTTGACAGTTCAGGAAGTGGTTTGAAATGGGCTATACACGGAAAAGGTTGCCGGCGTGTCAGCATTAAAATCCGCAACAGATCGGCGGCAGATCCGTCCAGAATGGCATCAAGTAACTCCAGTTTATCTGGCTCATCAGTCTCGTCAGGTAAGGGCAAAACGACAAATGCAGCGAGTCCCTAGAGCTAACTGTGTGCTTATATGTGTTGTTGGTGGCGCTAGGTGAGTGTTGCCTGACGATTTATTGTTTAAGCACCTAATCCATGGTAACACGGTGTTTACTGAACCGTGTTTTCTTTATATAAAATAAAATCAGCTGCTATGGTGAAATGTACATTGGTTCTTTAAGACGAATGCTTAATAACATTAGCTTTACACAAGTCACTGAAAGTCTCCCCAGTCTCCAAAATAAAACGCCAGTCCTTTTCAAGCGGTAGTTGCGACCAGTAATCGCTTCATTTGCTGTGCAGAGAGATGAGTTTTGGCCGTCATTCGGTTCCAGAGCAGACAGCAGCTGTATAATTCTTCATTACATTTCTCTCGAGCTATAATTATACATGCGAATTACTAAATGAGTAGCCTTTTTTAATTTTGTAAACATTTAACGGCGTATCATTATTTCTAATAATATTAGACATTTTCTTTTTAAAGAGAAAATGCTCTGACGAGGCATAAATTAACCATGATCTGTTAATTGAATAAACAACAACTAATGAAGCTGTTTTATAAGAACACTGCGATTGATACTGTATGGTAAATTAATAGTTTTTCACCAAGATTCAAATTGATGCTTTTGACGATGTGTTTTCTCTTCAATAAATGTTGGGGAAATGGGGATAAGGAAGAATACATTTCTTTTTGAAATTTAGCCATAATTGGGTCAGAACAATCAATTAAAATGTTACTGCAATATTGGGACATTATGGCAGGTCGATTCTTTTGCGATCTTTCGGAATATTACAAACTCCCAGGGCTTAATGTGCAAGAATAGCTGAAGTAGAGAGTAGTTAAGATGATTTTTAATTAAAGTGACAAAATTTGACCTAAGTGAATTATCCTGCTGTTTGCTTTCCTGGGGACTTGTATGGGAAGATAATGATGATTAATGGATAAAGCGGGTTCATTTAATATTGTCACTTTTAATTTCTTTAAAAAATCTGCAGAATGGTTCCATTTTATTTAAAAGTAATTTCAGTAATTATTGTATCTGATAAAATGAATCAAGAATATTCCTGATTAGGGAATAAGTTAACATCAATAATATATTATTAGAATTGCAATGACTTAAAATGCTCTATAGGTGAAATATACTCAGTTATACTCCAGCGCCTTGTGCAGTATCTTTTGATATTCCCATCACTGCATGGTAAACACTTTAGAGCACTTTTTATAACACTGGTTCTATTGTAAATACATGCTGGTATTTATTTATGCATATTTTATTCCATGTCCATACTTTAACCTCAAATTTTGTTTTATATAATTCTTTATTCTTTATAAGTGTAGATTTTTCTTGCATGTCACACCTTAACCAACACACCACACCAAACTCCTAATACCTTGCAAATTAAACTGATCACTGATGTAGGTCGCTTCTATATTTTGTAACAGTGACCAGCTCTAAAAATTACATTTGTATTCTTTTAGAGAGCAAAATGATACTTGTTGATACCACGCAATTCTGTAAAATGTGCAGTTTGTTGATTTGCAGACTAGGAAAAACATTGTGAAATTTTTGATCCTTTCCAAATCAAGTTCCAGATGCTTTAATCTTAGCTGTTCTGTGACCCTTTGTGGTCTGTTTAGGTAGTTTTTTATGTACTGCATCGTCTGAAGTAGATCATGATTGTTCTTGGCAAATTTTTCTACAGAAGTGGTTTGCCATTGTCTTCTTCTGGGCAGTGTCTTTACAAGACGGGTGACCCCAGTCATTATCAATGTTCTTCAGAGATTGTCTGCCTGGCGTCAGTGGTCACATAACCAGGGCTTGTGATCTGCAACAGCTGCTCATACTGCCATCCACCACCTGCTCCCTTGGTTTCGTATGACCCTGATCTGTTTGGGCGGGTAGTAAGCAGGTGCTTCACTTGTCCAAGGGTGTCCAACAGGCTAGTGGAGCACCTTACACCTCTTGTGGTAGAGGTGTATCTCCCTCTGGCACTCAAATCTGATTTTTTTTAAAAATAGCTTGGTACCTTACCATGATAACCTAGCCAATACTGGTAGTTGGATATATTAGTGTCACACCAGCAGGTTCTGGAACAGTTATTAACCCTCAACCATCAGGTTCTTGAACTAGAGGTAATTTGACTCAACTTGTCCACTTGCAGAAGTGTTCACACAACCTCTGGACTCTCTTTCAAGAACTCTTCATCTCAAGTTCCTGATATTTATTGCTTGCTTGCTTATTTATTTATTTATTTATTTATTTATTGGTATTGTTCTGTTTTTTTTTTCTTTTTGCACCATTTATTGTCTTTTGCACGTTGGTTATTTTTCCTTCTTGTGTGCAGTTTTTATTGATTCTATTGTGTTTCTTTGTATTTGCAAAGAATTCCCACAAGAAAATGAACTTCAGGGTTCTATAATGAATTTACTTTGAACTTTACAAGTGACATTTGGGAATCCATTTTTTAAAAAAGTAAACATAAGTATTATGGATTTGTATTTATGTTGACTGAAGTGATCTGGATGTATTCATGCATGTTTCCACTCTATTTGGCAGACTGTATGTTTTTAGTAAACTTCCACAATGTCTGCAGAACACCTTTATGTTTTAAAACAAAAATATTGTTGTTAACCTTTGGAATAAAATTAATTTCTGTATGCACAATCTAGGTCTTAAAATGAATGAATAAACAGATTGCAAAACTTCGCGGGGCTGACATCACAGTGAGTCAGCTGGGAGTGTATTCTGGCAGATTGAGAGAAACTGTGCTCATTTAAATGGTTGGAAGCTTTAGTGTTAGTTCATGAAGATGACAGTAGTTTAAAATGGGTTCTGTGAGAATGCTCTTTAATAAACTCTGTTCAAGTGACTGCAGTGCTGTGTTCATCATCAGAGTGATGGTGTGAAACTTCCATCCATCTACCTCAACTGGAGATAAGGTGAAACAGGAATGGAGAATGGTGAAAAGTGTGGGGCAGTTACCAGAAGTTTGAGAAATTAATGTTCGTGCCATTAGATTGGAGGCTACCCAGACAGAATATAAGGTGTCCTTCCTCCAATTTGAAAGTGGCCTCATCACAGCAGTGGAGGATACCATGGACTGGCACATTGGAATGGGAAGTGGAATTGGAATGTGTGGCCACTGGGAAATCCGCTTTTTGTGGCAGATGGAACGAAGCTGCTTGACGAAGCAGTCTCCCTAAGTATGTCGGGTCTCACTGATATATAGGAGGCCACACCGGGAGCACTGGTTACAGTAGATGACTGCAAAAGACTTACAGGTGAAGTGAGTGTCACCTCACCTGGAAGGACTGTAGTGGCCCTAAATGGTAGTGAGGGAGGAGGTGTAGGGGCAGGTATGGCACTTGTTCCGCTTGCAAGGATAAGTACCCTGAAGGAAATCAGTGGGGAGGGACAAGTGGACAAGGGAGTTGCATAGGGAGTGATCCCTGCAGAATGTGGGGGGAGGGAAGAATGTGTTTGGTGAACAGCTAATTCTTTCTGCTGGAAATCTGTGGGGGGGGAGGGGAGACTGTAAATGTTGGAACTAGCAGGTGAGGCAACCTTTCATGGTCCGAGATAACATCGTATACAATTAGGAAATCTCACCAACACTGCTACTTTCTGAAGAGAGCTGGTCTATGCACATCTATACTCGCGTCCTCCTACAAATGCACGGTGCAGAATATCCTAACTCGTGCCACTGCATAGCACAGAAACTGCACTAAGTGGAAAGGAAGACTCTACCACAGGTAGTCAAAACTGCCCCGTGCATTACTTGCAACAGCCTACCCACCACCAAGGACAGAAATACAGAAAAGTGTTGAAAAAGGGCCAGTAATATCATGAAGGATCCCATCCACCCTGCTCATGGGCTCTTTATCCACTCCCATCAGGAAGGATGCTGCGAAGTATTCACACCAGGACCAGCTGACTCAAGGACAGTAACTTTCCCCAATCAGTAAAGCTGATCAGCATTGTAATATATGGATCTATTTCTTTTAGAGCAATGATCCCATTAGCCCTATATATTGATCTGTCATCTGTGCATGCTCATTGTTCTCTCCCTCTCTCTCTTCCACTGCAATGTGAATATACCAGTTAAAGCCACGTGTGTGCTTTCATTTATTTGATATGCAGTTGTGCAGACACAACAAACACCTCCACATCCCACCCACCACAACTTTATCATTTCTAGTCAGAGTCAGCTTATGTACAGACACTCCTGTGCCCAGTGTCAATTTTTGGACATGCAACCAATTTATCTTAAACATAACATAATACATCTTATGTACTTGTATTTAGTGTGGGGTTTTTTTTGTGCTGCATTGAATCCAGAGTAAGAATTATTTTGTTCTCCTTTGCACTTGTGTACTTGAAATGACATTTAACAATCTTGACAATTAGGCAGCACCTGTAGTGAGAGAAACAATTAAACTTTCAAGGTAGTAATAATGAGGGTTGGAGAGCATTTTCTGTTCACCATGCTCATTTAGTATGAGTATCTCAGTTTTGCATCTTGCGATGCACTTTAATGTCCGCTCTGGCTATAACTTCTCAATCCCAAAATTTAAAGATCACCATATCTCTGCTGTCCTTGTTATCTGTGACAGCTTGTTTACAATGAATATCTTTTATAATCTTCCTTATAGGCTTTTCTCACATTGAATTGTTGTACAATCGTAAGATAAAAGAACAGAATTAGGCCATTTTGACCATTTACCGTAGTCTACTCTGTTATTTCATCTTTTCATCTCCCCATAACCCTTCATGCCCAGACTAATCAAGAACCTATCAACCTCTGCCTTAAACATTGCCAATGACTTGTCCTCCACAGCTGCCTATAGCAACAAATTCCACAGATTCACCACCCTGTAGCTAAAGAAATTCCTCCTCATCTCCATTCTAAATGGACATCTCTCTATTCTGAGGCTGTGTCCTCTGGTATTAGACTCCCCCCACACAGGAAACATCCTCTCTACATCCACTCTGTCGAGGCCTTTCATCAGTTTATAGGTTTCAATGAGATCCCCCTCTCACTCTTCTGAATTCCAGCAAGTGCAGGCTCAGAACCATCAATTTGTCTTCGTATGGTAACCCTTTCCTTCACATTCTTGTGAATCTCCTCTGGACCCTCTCCGATGTTAACACGTCCTTTCTGAGATAAGGGGCCCAAAACTGCTCACAATGCTTCAATTGAGGCCTCATCAGCCTCCGCATCACATCTTTAATTATCACATAGGATCTGTACAGCAGCTAAAAAGAGGCATTTTGTGGTAATGTTAGCTCGCTCCATATTTGAGCATGGTGCATGCATTCAAACTGCTCTGCAAGAACTTAAATAGAAACAGGACTAAGCCTTCTGGGCTCTTGTGTCTGCGTCACCATTCAGTAAGTTCATGGATGAACGTTTATTTCAGTGTCATGTTCCTGCAATTGCGCCATAACTCTTGATTAACATCAAAAAAATCTATTGATCTGCAACTCTACTTAGTGGCTTAAATGCTCTTGCAATAAAAGCCAACCTCATATGTTTTCCTAAATGTTCTCCTTATTAGTTATGTTAACGACCAGTGTCAAGTTCAGTGGTTAGTTTGGTTGTGTTCTGGTTCAGAAGCAGTGGTTGTTTTTAATAAAAACTAGATAATGAATAGATAAGCTTTGTCAATCTTGTGGGTTTTTTGTTACAAAGTACATCATGATCCTTTCTTGTTCTGTGATCTTTCAAAGTCTAGAGAGATGATGGAGGAGTCTTTGGTAGACTGTTAGAATCTGAAACTGCACGTTACATTGGGAAGCCAGTAGCTAATGCCATAAGCCATAGGAGCAAAAGAGGCCATTCAGCTCATTAAGTCTGCACTACCATTTGATCATAGGTGATTTATTATCCCACTCAATCCCATTTTTCTGCCTTCTCCGAGTAACCTTTGATGCCCTGACTAGTTAAGAACCTGTCAACCCTCTTATAGTGGCTACTGGCCACTATAACAGTCTGTAGCAATGAATTCCACAGACTTGTCACTCTCTGGCTAAAGAAATCTCTCATGTCTGTTCTAAAGGGATGTCCTTCTACTCTTAGACTGTGTCCTATGGTCCTGGACCCTTCCACTAATGAAAACATCCTCTCCATGTCCACTGTATCTGGTCATTTCAATATCCAGTATGTTTCAATGAGATCCCCCACCTCACCCATTCTTCTAAATTCCATTGAGTACTGACTCAGACCCATCAGTCAGAAGCCGTCGATCCCAGGGATCATGGGTTTCTGCCTCTGGTGGACTGTGTCCCCTCCAGGGCACAAGCCTGGGCGGGAAGATTTGAAGAACCGGCTGTTGCCCATGCAGCAGGTTCCCCCTCTCCACGTCACTGATGTAGTCCAAGGGAAGGGCAAGCACCGATACAGCTTGGCACCAGTGTCGTCGCAGAGGTTGCCAGAGTGAGGTTGTAAACAACATCAAACTGCCTTAGGGACCCCAGTTCGGGATTTCTTCCTCGGGGTTTACTCCCAAAGCCTTTCCCATGGGTGGGTACAGCTGCAAGGCAGCGGAGGTTTAAAATCAGAGTTTTCCTTCTCCTAGGTGGGCTGCTGTCCAAGGCCCACCTGCCCAAAGTAACTGGCTTTGAGGCACCAGTGGTCCACCTTTCTTGTCAGTAGAAACAGATCAGCCGGGCCTAGTAACTAAGCTGCTCATGAAGGCTAACAGTTGAACTTGGTTGTCAGAGACTGTTAGAGTCGCATGCCATTTGGAACGCATTATAGGTAGTGGGAGCTTATCCCCACTACCACTCCGGCTATGACAGCCTTAGGAAACTCATCAAGCATTCCATATATGTTAACCCTTTCATTCATGGGGTCACTCTGCTATTCAGTAAAAGACTTGCAATGCCATAGGTTGGCCCTGAACTCATCCAAAATTAGTACCGTACTTAATTTTCATTCTTAAAACCAAACTTCAGTGTTATTAAATGAAGATATTAATGTATGAAATAAACTGAAGGGGTTTGGCATAATGCCTGCTCCAACACAATAAAATGAGAAAAGACCCATGTTGACTGGCTAGCAGTTCTTAAATTTCAGCATTCATTAATGACTTCTGCTGCCGGGTTTCCAGGTGCTTTCTGGACTGGATTCCCCAGACCTGGTGCAGGATCTGAAAGAACTTTGATTTGAAAAGGTGATGCCTCAAGACGTGGCATTCATTATGAAGGACCTTCACCACCCAGAGCATGCCCTCTTCTCATTACTAACATCGGGGAGGGGGGGTATAGTATAGAAACCCAAAGACACACACTCACTGTTTTAGGAACAGCTTCTTCCCCTCTGCCATCAGATTTCTGAACGGTCCATGAACACTCCCTCACTATTTGCTCTCTTTATGCAGTCTTTATTTCCATTTTTAAAATATTTCTTATTGTAACTTGCAGTGATTTTTATGTATTGCACTGTGCTGCTGCCGAACAACAATTTCACAACATGTGTCAGTGATAATGATTCTGATTCTTACTGGGGGGGGGGGGGGAGGGTTATAGGGCTGGAAACTCAGCCACAGCTGGCAAAGGTTATCCATGGAGGAAGGACTTCGCAGTCTGTCAAAAGATTCCTAGGGTTTTGTGTGTGGGGTTTGTCCTGGCCAGCCCATTTTACCTTTTTATACTTGTTAAGATGAGGCAAAGGTATTTCCTGCCTCCAAATACTCTCCTGTCCTCGGAACTTTCCTACTTGTCTCTTGAGGCATTTGAGCCAGCGATTGAGTTCAAGATTGCAAGGAAGTGTCGCTGCTCTATAAAACCTTGGTAAGACCACACTTGCAATATTGTGCTCAGTTCTGGTCACCTCATTATAGGAAGGATGTGGAAGCTTTAGAACGTGCAGAGGAGATTTACAGGGATGCTGCCTGGATTGGAGAGCATTCTTTGTAGGGATAGGTTAAGCAGGTTAGGGCTTTTCTCACTGGAGTGTGGGAGAAGGGGAGGTACAGGTTTGCAAGATGACAAGACTGGATAGCCAGGGACTTTTTTCCTATGGTAGAAATGGCTAATGAAAGGGGACAGAATTTTAAGGTGATTGGAGGAAAGCACAGTGGGGGTCTGGGTGGCCTCAGAGGAATACTTTACACAGAGTGGTGGGTGTGTGCAACAGGCTACCACGAGCGCTGGTAGTAGCAGGAATATCAGGAACATTTAAGAGACAAGCTCATGGATGAAAGAAAACTGGAGGGCTATATGAGAGGGAAGGGATGGGTTGATCTCAGACTAGGTTAAATGTTGGCACAACATCAAAGGCCAAAGGGCCTGTGCACTGCTGTTATGTTCGACGCATGCTTTGGGATAAAAGGTGAATTCCAATAATCGGACACCAGCAAGGAAACGCAGGCGACTAATGGCTGCATTGAGGCCCAACTTAAAATGAGGAGGATAAAATTCAAATGGTTATGAATACGTTTAATGAAAAGGCTTGTGTGACGACAGAACAAAAACATGCTGGGTAACAATATACAAGATAATGTAACTGGCTTTGCTTATGCAGATGATCTGCCCTCTCATTTACACTGCTGTAATCAAGTGCAATTATAAACTTGCTGTGTAACTGAGCCCAGGTGAAGAACTGAAGAACAGAGGCAAGTAGGAAAGTGGTGCCCTGGGTTCAGATAGGAATATGAAATGTGATATGTAATTTGTATTAGCATATTTAATGATTTCAGAAGTAATTAATACTTGTTTGAAATTGTACAAATTATTATTTACACAGCATGTGTTCAGTGTGGTTGGAAATATAAGCAAAGACTGGGACTACTTTGGGAGAAAAATAAACTTGAGTAATTGCTTTCCCTCTGGGGATCAGTCTTCAGTGAGTTGTGATTATGTTTTAGTCAGTATAAATAGTGATGCCTCATTTTCTTTTGGTTCAGGCAGGTTTGATATGGCACTGTACAGATTCATTAAGTACAGGATTGTTAATTATGGTGGTTAATCAGCTAATCAGCACAACAAAAATGGAATATTTTATATAATGTGTGAGAAACCTCAGCAGATCAGACAGCTTCAACAGAAAAGAATAAAGAGGCGACACTTTGAGATGAGACCCTATTGTCTTGACACAGAAAATAAGTTACACTTAAATATCTTATATCAATCACTTTTAAGCTCATTAGATGGTTACTTTCCATAGATAACCTATTTAGGTGGAGTATTTCGATGTGGCAGCTGGTTTGTTGTGATGTCAAATCAGTTTTATCCAAACATTGACTTTTGAAGGTAAGAAAGTTATGTTTCTCGGCTTCCCCAGGGAGCCACAATTTCATCATTTATTTTATGCCATTCTCACGCCTGGATTTCATAATACTGAAGTTACTTTTTAAGACGGAGAATGAAGTCCTAATTTTGGATGTGTCAAGGCCAACCTGTGGCACTGCAAACTTTTTCTTGAATAGCAGAATGATCCTGGGAATGAACGGGTTAATATACGAGGAGCACTTGGTGGCTCTGGTCATGTTCTCACTGGAGTTTAGAAGAATAAGTTCAAATAAATTTATTATCCAAGTGCATGTACAACCCTGAGATGTATTTTCTTGCAGGCATACACAGTAATTACAAGAAACTCAATAGGATCAATAAAAGATTGCACTCAACGGATGTACAAATGTACAAAAGATCACAAACTGTGCAAATACAAAATAAATAATATTAAATAAATAAGCAATAAATATCGAACATTCTGAATGACCTACTCCTGCACCTATTTTCTATGTTTCTATGTAACATGAGATGAAGAGTCCTTGAAAGTGAGTATATAGATGTGAGAACAATTCAGTGATGGGGTGAGTGATATTGAGTGAAGTATTCCCCCTCTGGTTCAAGAGCCTAATCGTTGAGGGGTAATAACTGTTCCTGAACCTGGTAGTGTGGGTCCTGAGGCACCTGTACCACCTTCCTCATAGCAGCAGCAAGAGGAGGGCGTAGCCTGGTTTATGGTGATCCTTGACGATGGATGCTGCTTTCCTGCAACAGTGTTCTGTGTTGATATGTTCAATGGTGGGGAGGAATTTACCCATGATGGACTGGGCCGTATCCATTACTTTTTGTAGGGTTATCTGTTGAAAGGCATTGGTGTTTCCATACCAGGCCATGATGCAACCGGTCAATAAAAGTCTCTACCTCACACCTACAAGTTTGTCAAAGTTTTAGATGTCTTTGCAAATTTCTGAGAAAGTAGATGTGCTGCCTTGCTTTCTTTCTAATGGCAATTGTGTGCTGGGACCAGGTCCTCTGAAATGATAAGATTGAGGAATTTAAACTTGCTGACCCTCTCCACCTCTGATTTGCCCCGATGAGGACTGGCTCATGGACCTCCACTTTCCTCCTCAGTGAAATCAATAATCAGCTCCTTAGTCTCACCGACATTGAGTGAGATGTTGTTGCTATGGCACCACTCGGCCAGATTTTCAATCTCTCTCCAAAATACTGATTCGTCACCACCTTTGATTTGGCTAATGACTGTGGTGCTGTCAGCAATCTTAAATATGGCATTGGAGCTGTACTTGGCTTACAGTCATAAGTATAAAGTGAGTAGAGCAGGGGGCTAAGCACACAGCCTTGTGATGCGCCTGGTGCTGATAGAGATGTGCAGAAGATGTTGCCAATCCGAACTGACTGGTGTCTACAAGTGAGGATATCTAGGACCAATTGCACAAAGAGGTATTGACGCCAAGTTCTTGAAGCCTATTGATTAGTTTTGAGGGGATGATAGTATTGAATGCTGAGCTGAAGTCAATAAAGAACATCCTGATGTTCTTCCAGAGTTGAGTGAAGAGGCAATGAAATGAGGGGGGATTATCATTGAAACCTACTGAATATTGGAAGATCTAGGTAAAGTGGACATGGAGAGGACGTTTACATTTGTGGGAGATTCTAGGACCAGAGCGCCCAGCCTCATAATAGAAGGGCATTACTTTAGAATAGAGGTGAGGAGGAATTAGGCAAAGGTGGTGAATCTGTGGAATTCATTGCCACAGATGGTTGTGGAGACCAAGTCATTGGATTTTTGATTAGCTATGGTGTCAATGGTTACAGGGAGAAGACAGGAGAATGAGGTTGAGCAGGGAAAATAAATCACCTAGGATTCAGTGATGGAGCTCACTTGATGGGCCAAATGGTCTAATTCCACTCCTTTGTTTTATGGTCTTTTATTGTATTTTGCAGCATACTACAAGTAATTGCAGAAGTTATTTGGATTGTGCACCCCAAATTCTTTTTTCTTGCATAGAGGAGCAGAAATCCAGAATTCCCTTCCTCAGACTTCCAGGAGAGTTCAATATGGTTTCTGTCAGACATTAATTTTGCAGACTTTAGGTTTGAGCAATGACTCACCACGCTGTGTTCCAAAAGATAATGGATTCTATCACTTTGGCAGAGTTGATATTTTCAGTCAGAGGGTGGGATTGTGCCCCTTGGAAATGCTTCAGCTTAATGCTGCCTGGATTAGAGAGCATGGCTTAGGATAGGTTGAGTGAATTGGGGTATTTGTTTTTGGGGTGAAGGAGGATGTGAGGTGACTTGATAGAGGTGTACATGGTGCTAAGAGGCATAAATTAAGTGGACAGCTGAGACTTATTTTTTCTCAAGACAGAAAAGGGAGCATGGATTTAAGGTGATTGAAGGAAAGTAAAGGGGATTGTCAGAGTTAAGTCTTTACACAGAGAGAGATGTGTGCAAGGAGCTCCCTGCCAGGGATGGTGCTCAAGGAAGATACATTAGGGACATTTAAGAGACCCTCAGATAAGCACATGGATCATAGAAAAATGGAGGGCGATGTCAGAGGGAAGGGTTAGTTTGATCTTGAGTAGGTTAAAAGGCCGGCACAACATTGTGGGTGGGCATAGCCTTCCAAATACTCCATATTGGTTATAAGTAACTGTTTAATGTATCTGTATAATTCTTTCACAAAAGTGTAGCTCAAGGCTTAAAGTTTGATGTAGTTGATGCTGGCATGGATCCATGCTTCATCATTTGCAAAGTGATTCATGGCTGCGGCATTAGTAATGACTTAATCACAGGATGACCATCCAAAACTTGTGTCGCTGTGTTACGAACAAGACATGAGGTTGCTGAACAATCACGTTTAATTGTACAGTATTCATTGCAATGATTTCTAATTGTAAGGATATTTATTTCTAAAAATTAAAGATTTGCTTTATTTCTGGCGTGTACATTTTGCATTAAATAAGCAAGGGTTGTGCTGGGGACAGCCCGCAAATGTCACCATGCTCTGGTGCCAACACAGTATGCCCACAACTTACAAACCTTAACCCATACATCTTTGGAATGTGGGAGGAAATGTGCGCGGTCACTGGGAGAACATCCAAACTCGTTTTAGACAGCAGTGGAAAGCAACACTGCTTGGTGATCTCTGTAGAGTTCTGTAGAGTGATACCATTATGCCACTGTGCTGCCCACCCATCTTGTACTTCAGTCCAACATTTCAGATGGAATAATAACTTGCAATCTTTTAAATTGGAAGAGAAGAAAACAGTTTAACCTGTACAAGAGCGTTGTATATAACTTGTGCTGTGTTTTAGAAGTGTCACTAGAGTATTTTACCTTGTACTATCAACTTTGTTTTCAATACTTGTCCACATGTCGTGACTCAGAGACTCAAAGACAGAGGGTCTCAGAGACAAATCTCAGCCAGGCACACTCCTCCCCGCCGTCAAGGACATCTTCAAAAGGTGCTGTCAGGAAGGTGGCATCATCATTAAGGACCCTCACCACCCAGGACCTGCCCTCTTCACATTACTATCAGAAAGGAGGTGCAGGACCCTGAAGAACCACACATTTTATGAACAGCTTTCCCCCCTCGGCCATTAGACCTCTGAATCGTCCATGAACACTAACTCAGTTTTTTCTTTTGCTCTGTCTGTCTCCATCATTAACGTGTAGCAACTTATTTTATGTTTTGCGCTGTACTGCTGCCACAAACCAACATATTTCCTGACATTAAATCTGATTCTGATCGACTCCAATTCCTTGCTCTAATCAAGAGACCCGTTATGCCTGCTGGTGTGGGTCCTCCATCTCTGTCTGTCCTTGATCATCATGTCTCGCTCTTGGTGGTGTTCAGGGCATCCCTTATCATACCAGCAGATTCCTCCTCGTGGTTTTCACTACTGTCAGCCTTGTAAGTCCTGGACAGAGATTCAGGAATACTGACACACTCGCCTGAAGAAGGATTCTTCATTGCTGGGTTATTAACCCTGAGCTGAACCCCCGAAGCTGGAAGATCAGTCTGGCCCCTACCTTTTGATCTGTTTGGTATTGGTGACTCTATCGAGCCTTGACTCCAGCCAGCATAGCTTGTGGTTAAGCTCAATGTCACCAAAACACCTGAGTTCGGTTAGGTGCCTGGGGTTGGGTGGCAAGAAATTAAGGTAGGGGCCAAAGGTCCTGAAAGGGCAAAGAGCTTGGGAGTGGCAAGTCAGGCAATCCAGTGCTGTTGAGGTCTGATAGTATAGTATCAGCAATACGGTATCCGGGTCTATTCACTGTATTCCTGTACCATTTTGCGATGTTGACATGACCATAAGAAAGCAACTTTTCCAGTCTCAAGTCTGTATTCACAAAATCTCTAATGATCTAGTTTGTACATCCTCTAAAGTACTGCTGAGGTCAAAAGTCGTCCAGTCATATTATGAAGGATCCTGCCCCACCACCACTGACTTCACATCACCTGGCATTACTGTATGTACATACAATCAGTCTGTGTTTAACATTTATTTGTTCTTCTTAGGCCCATCACGGTTCTGGGAAGTAGGCCGCCGAGACCAACTCCTCATTCCCGTTCTGGGCCAGTCTTTCAAGTTGTCCCTGGTGTAGCCCATCTTTGAAGATCCTCCCTTTAGTTCAGGGTTTTTAAGAACATAAGATGTAGGAGCAGAATGAGGCCACTCAACCCCATACACTTGCCTCCTCGCCATATCCTTTGAAGTCCTGACTGTTCAGGAAATGATCAACTTCTGCCTTAAGTATATCCATGCACTTGGCCTCCGTCATAGTCTGTGGCAGAGCATTCCACAGATTTACTACTCTCCGACTAAAAGTATTACTTTTTATCTCTGTTCTAAAAGGTCGCCTGTCAATTTTGAGGCTGTGCCCTCTAGTTCTGGATCCCACACCACAGGAAACATCATCTCCACATCCACCCTATCTAGTCCTGCAGCGTTTGGTAGCTTTCAGTGAGATCCCCCCGGCATTCTTCTAAATTCCAGAGAGTACAGGCCCAAAGCTGCCAAACGCTCCCCATTTTTTAACCCCTTCATTCCTGGAATCATCCTCGTGAACCTCCTCTGGACCCTCTCCAATGACGACAACATCCTTTCTGAGATAATGGGGCCCAAAACTGTCAGCAATACTCTAAGTGCAGCCTGACTAGTGTCTTATAAAGCCTCAGCATTATCTCCTTGCTTTTATATTCTATTCCCCTTGAAAGAAACGCCAGCATTGCATTTGCCTTCTTTACCACAGATTCTGTAAATTAACCTACTGTGAGTCTTGCACAAGAACTCCAAGGCCCCTCTGATGTTGGAACCTTCTCCCCATTTAGAAAATAGTCCATACTATTGTTTCTTTTAGCAAAATGCATGATCATACACTTCCCAACACCGTATTCTGTCTGTCTAAGTCTTGATGCAATTGCATTGCTTCCTCAGCACTATGTACCCCTCTACCTATCTTTGTATCATCCGCAATCTTTGCCACCAAGTCATTAATTCCATGATCTAAATCATTGACAAACAAGGTAAAAAGTAGCGGGGTCCCAATACTGGCCCCTGAGGGACTCCACTAGTCACTGACAGCCAACCAACCAGAAAAGGCCCCCTTTACTCCCTGTTGCTGCCTCCTGCCTGTCAGCCATTTCTCTATCCATGCCAGTATCTTTCCTGTATTGCCATAGGATTTTATCTTGTCAAGCAGCCTTGTGTGTGGCACCTTATCAAATGCCTTCTGAAAGTCCAAGTAATTGACATCAACTGCCTCTCCTTTATCCACCCTGCTTGTTATTTCATCAAAGAACTCTTGCCTGATTTGTCAGGCAAGATTTCCCTTGACAGAAACCATGCTGACTTTGACATTTTATTATTCTCCAAGTACCCTGAAACCTCATCATTAATAATAGACACCAATGCCTTCCCAACCACTGAGGCCAGGCTAACGGGTCTTTAATTTCCTTTCTTTTGCCTTCCTCCCTCCTTAAAGAGTGGAGAGACATTTGCAATCTTCCAGTCCTCTGGGACCATGCCAGAGTCAAGTGATTCTCAGAAGAACAAGACTAATGCATCCGTTATCTCTTTAGCAACCTCTCTCAGGACTCTGGGATGTAGTCCATATGGCCCATCTTAAGATCTTTGAATTTGCCTAGTACTTTTTCCTTTGTAATGGCAGTGGCACTCACTCCTGCTCCCTGAAACTCATGGACCTCTGATACACTACCGGTGAAGCCAGATGCAAAGTACCCATTAAGTTCCTCTGCCATTTCTTTGTCCCCCATTACTGCCTCACCAGCATCATTTTCCAGCGGTCCAGTATCAACTCTCACCTCTCTTTTACTCTTCATATAACTGAAAAAGCTTTTGGTATTCTGCTTTATATTATTGGCTAGTTTGCCCATATATTTAATCTATTCCCTTAAAGCTTTTTTAGTTGCATTTTGTTGGATTTTAAAAGCTTCCCAATCATCCAACTTCCCACTCACTTTTGCTATCTTACATTCCCTTTCCTTGGCTTATGGGATAGGATTGCTAGCTCCATGCCCAACCCTCCTCCTCCTTTCGCAGCTGGGCTTGGGACTCACCATGGCAGCGTTAACTGTTACTTGAGCATTGCATTTTATAAGATTGTTTTTATACTTATTATGTTTCTTTTTGCTTTTTATTCTGTTCTTTATGCTTTTTTCTCTTAAAGTACCGCATCAGATCCTGAGTGCAAACATTTTGTTCTCCTTTACAGTCGTGCTCTGAACAATAACAATAAACAGTCTTGAATCTTGAATTCCTAAAGCCGAATAAACAAATTGTGCTCATTCTATACTGACATCCTCAAAATAACCCTTTGTACCCAGGTTCGAGCTGCAGTGTGGGACTGATGCAGCCCGACTCTGTCACCAATGAGTGTACAGTGGCTTCACACTTGATAAATATGGACCTGAGCCATAATTTGTTTGAGACTGTTGCACCTTGAGTTCTTCTCAATAATCTTTGGAGAAGGTTCTAATGTCAAGATATTCCTAAATGGGCACATTGATTTTCTGATTTATTGTGCAAGGGAAATATTACAAAAATAGTTATAGTCTTTCTGGGGATGACAATGTGCTGGATTAACCATCTACGGAGAGGAATAAAAAGTCAATGTTATAGGCTGAGACCTTTTATTAGGACTGGAAAGGAAGAGGGGAGAAGCCCAAGTCCCTCTTTTTTTTAAATTATTCCATTCCTTATGAAGGGTCTTGACCCGAAATGTTGACTCTTTATTCCTCTGCATAGACGCTGCCTGACCTGTTGAGTTCCTTCAGCATTTTGTTTGTATTACTTTGCGTTTCCAGCATCTGCAGAAACTGTTGTGTTTATGATATTGTACACTTATCTGTGGCAGTTCTGCAGTGAGCTAAAGTGCAGTACTACTGTGATTGTGGGGAAAGATGGCAATGAGAGGATTAAAAATGAAATAATTCACATGTTAATTATGTCTTCATAAACCATTGTTATATTTTGAGTAATCTCCCTTATCTGTCTAGTGCTCATGTGAGGGATTTAAAAATTTGCACAACTGTCTACAAGGAATTTCTATGTTCTCCCTGTAACCATGTGGGTTTCCTCTGGATGTTCCCGTTTTCTCCCACGTTCCAAATGCAAACAAGTTAGGAGGTTACCGTAGATTCTGGACTACAGAGCGCACCTGATTAAAAGCCGCTGGCCCTAATTTTAGAAAGAAAATCAATTTTTTACTTGTACAGGCCGCACCGGATTTTCGGCCGCAGGTGTCCCACGTTGTAATATGAGATATTTACACAGAAAGATATTACACATGAGGATTTTTTAACTTTTAATTAAATCCATATGGTAACATAAACAAATACATATTGCAAATGCTTTTTTTCGAACCGTGCCTGTAACGCGGCTACTTTTAAATATACGTTGCGTATACTTTTTTACTGAACAACATTCCAATATCTCCTAACGACTGGTAAAAAATATATATACTGCAGCCTACCAGGAAAAGTTATTGATCGCCTTTAACTTAAAAGCAGCGTTTTGGCTCCGCCGCTCGCCCCCCCGCCTTCCCGTTTATCGCAAACCGGCATTTTCCCACAAGACGCGGCGAAACCGGGTGTGACGTCATAGCATCCCGCGATGTAGTACAGAAAACAAATATAGTTAAAACACTTCTAACTTTAACTAGAAAATGAATTACTAAGCGAAAATATTATAAACTAAATAACTGCCATAAAGGCAGCACAATGCTTTTCTTCGAGTGTTTTCCATGTTGATGAGGGTGAGTACAAATGATTGATTTACAATAATTTAATTGTGAAAGTGCACTTGATTTATCGTACAATTTCATTGGACCTCTGTGAACTACTCATCAATTTTATTGGTCTACTGTTACGAGGCAAAATGTTTTTGGCGGCATGAAAAAAAAATCATGCATTAGCCGCACCGTATTAAAGGCCGCAGAGTTCAAAGCTGTTCAAAATGTGGGGGAAAAGTAGCGGCTTATAATCCGACATCTACGGTAATTGGTCACTTGGTGGAATTGGGCAGCACAGGCTCATCAGGCTGAAAGGGCCTGTAACCATGCTGCATCTCTCTCTAAGTAAAATCAGTTGCACGTGTAATGATTTCTTTAGTGCGCAAGATGAAATCTTGGATCATATAGATGACTGTTCTTGTGTACGCTGTTTCCTTAGGAACAGCACTGGCATTGCCATTGAAACTTGTTAAATATTCCTATTCAAATGAACATATTTTATTTGCTGTTTGCTGCTGGATGCTTTGCTTCCATTGTGTGTGTGTGTGTGTGTGTGTGTGTGTGTGTGTAACTTAAATCCAGTAATTATATTTTGCTTCTTTTAATAGAACTTGTAATAGCATTTCGGTGTTTGTTTATAGTTTTTTCACAAATTCTATTGTATTACTATATTTTCAATTGTATTGGACTAGAAAAACAGAAATCATAGAACACTTCAGTGCAGTACCGGCCCATTCAATCTAACCCTTTCCTCTCACATAGCCCTGCGTTTTCCTATCATCCATGTTGCTAACCGAGATTTTCTTAGGTGTTCCAAACGTATCTACCATCACACATCAAGAAAGAAGAGCCCCAGCTGGCTAAAGCTATCATTAGGCAATAATTGTAAGAAAATGCGATCAGCAGCTTATAGTATCAGATCCAATCAAGAAGTTGTGCTCCACTTCCACACTACAAGGTAATGTTTTCATTTAATCCAAAGCTAAGTGAAAATGTGTTTCTCAGGGACCAAGGTGCAAAACACTGTGTGTGTTATGTGTGTGGTGTGCAGTGTGAGTCCCATAAAATATAGGAACAGAATCAGGCCATTTGGCCCATTGACCCATTGACCCATTGACCCAGCTCCCCCATTTCATCATGGCTGATCCAATTTTCCCCTCAGCCCCAATTTCTTGTCGTCTCCCCATATCCCTTCGTGCCTTGACCAATCTAGAAACTGTTAATCTCTGCCTTAAATATATATATATATGTAAAGCCTTGGCTTCCACAGATGCCCGTGGCAAAGAATTCCAAAGATTCACCACCACTGTCTGGCTAAAGAAATTCCTCCTCATCTCCATTCTAAAAGGACACTCTGCTATTCTGAGGCTGCGTCCTCTAGTCTTGGATTCTCCCACCATAGGAAACATCCTGTCACATCCACTCTAACAAGGCATTTCACCTAATGACTCCACAGTCTCTTCAGCCACTTCCTTCAGAACTTTGGGGGGGTACACCATCTGGTCCAGGTGACTTTATCTACCTTCAGACCTTTCAGTTTCCCAAGAACCTTCTCTCTAGTAATGGTAACCACACACTTCATACCCCTGACACTTGGAACTTCCACCAAGACTGCTGTTGTCTTCCACCGTGAAGACCAATGCAAAATACTTAAGTTCATCCAGCATTTTGTTGTCCCCCATTACTACCTCTCCAACATTGTTTTCCAGCGGTCCAACATCCACCCTCGTCTCTCTTTTACACTTCATGTATTTGAAGAAACTTTAGAGGATTGAGAAGCCTTTAAAAACCCAACAAAAGGCAGCTGAAAAAGTCATTTAAGGTAAGATGGAATAGGAAAGTAAGCCAGCTAATAATATTAGAATTTAGAATTGGGAGAAAGGGAAGGACGAAGGAGGAGATGGGCAGGTGAGGAGAACAAGTGATGAGAGGGGAACCAAAATGGAAAAAGAGAAAAGGAGAGAGGAAGGAATAAATTACCAGCTGTTAGAGAAATGTACGTTCATGCCATCAGGTTGGAGGCAACCCAGACAGAATATGAGGTGCTGTTCCTCCAACCTGAGAGTGGCCTCATTGTGGCAGTAGAGTAGGCCATGCGTCAACGTGTTGAATGGGGATGGGGAGTGGAATTAAAATGGTTGGCCACTGGGATCTCCTGTCTATCGCAGATGGAGTGAAGACTTGGAAACTCTTGTGACTTTAACTCGTGTATTTATTTGCAACAATCACTTATGTTTATGAAATTGCTTTAGATAGTCTCAGTTTTCATACTAATAGTTTATTCCATTTGCCTTTGATTCCTTGTTGCAGGTACTGGTAAGCAAATCTAATCAAACATACATGTAATTTGTATTGTTTTACATTGGCACACAAACCAATTTCTTACAAGTAATAGATACAAAATAGATTTCAATTACAATGTGAAGCAACAGTTCATGTGAAACAACGTTTGAATTAATGAGGCGAGGAGGATTGGTAACAGGAGTAAAGGACTCCAGTGATGGGGAGTTTGGACAGCTTACACAATTGATATTAAGAAGTTTGTGAAGGATAATCAAAGTAAATTTATCATCAAAGTGCATTAATATACTGTATACTACATTAAGATTTGTTTCTAAGCAGGGATTTGCAGAAAAATAAAGAAATAAAATAAAATTTAAGAAAAATATACAAAAGCAAAGACTGATAAACAACCAACGTGCAAAAGAAGACAAGTTGTGCAAATAAACAAAAATACAGAGATTATGAGATGTAAAATCCTTGGAAGTGAGTCTGTAGGTCATTGAATCAGTTCAGAGATGTGGTGAGTGAAGTTATCCATGTTGGTTTAGGAGCCTGATGGATGTCTGGTAACATAATTTGTGGAAAGTACATAATTCATGGCCACTGACATTGATTTGGAGATGCGCTTTAAGAGGCTGGTCTGATGTGATGATGTAATTACGTAAAGGATGGTTACCGCGCTTTGTGTTCAGTGTTTGGATTACAATAAATGAGTTACTACAGTTTTGCTTAAACATAAACGCCCATGCCATTTTATTTATGAAAACCTACAGGGTAATTGTTCCAGAGCCTGGTGGTTTGGGACCCAACTGTGCAATTTTTTTTCGCTCAGTGACAACAACATGTGCGCACTGGTAATTTCTTCAATTAAAAACAGTATAAATAAGCCAGTTCTAAAATCTGCAGACAGATCTTCACAAACTCCATGTTGTCAACTCCATCTGCATCACAAACTGGAAAAGGAAATGTGATAGTGTATGATTGTGAAATATATTTAACATGCCAATGAGATAGAAGGTGACAACCTTTTGTACACAGTTTAGATTCCTATGAGCGCTAGTAACAAAAGGTGTGTGCGTGTACAGGGATATTGGACCCAAGGCTTCTGTACCTCCTGCCCGATGGTGGTAGTGAGATGAGAGCTTGCCTTGGATAGTGGGGGCCCTTGAAGATGAATACTGCTTTCTTGTGGCACTGTTCCTTGTAGATGCCCTCAATAGTGGGGAGGGCTTTACCTCTCTGATGGACTGGGCTGTATCCACACTAAAAGACTGAAGATGAAAGTTGGTGGCTGAAAGAATTTTGAAGAGGAAGGAGGGGTGATGAGCTGTATTCTGAAGTGTCACAAGTGCTGAATGTGTGCTAAAGGTATGAACAAAAGTACTTCCAATTAATTGGAGCCAAACGATGGATTGATACTTTAAAAAAAAGAACAACCATAAAATTGATGCTCAGAGGGAAAGGACATTTGTGGAGCTCAGCAAGGTTAATGAGTCAATAACATGCAGGAATTTGCAAGAAGTATTTGGCTCCCTGATCACACAGAAAATGTATTATGTCCCATGTAGTTCATTTGGCACATTTTCAAGAGCTGGTAAAATTCTGAATCATTCCAGCTTAATTAGATGCAAATGTAATCTACGATAATTGTCCACATTTTCCATAACAGTCTTTGGGTGATGTGATGTAGTAATTTGTTTTAGCTTAGCCTTTGGTTAAGGGAAATTGCCTGGTTCAGAGAGATTTTATTTCTTCAGTTTGTTTATTTCTCAAAGATTAGGATGCTTTTGACCCAACTTGATTGGTCTAGTAGAAAGCTTACATTAAACAAAGCACATCTACAGTGTGGTATTGTTAATGTTGTTATTGTAGGATCCCTGCCAGTCAATGTGCTGTGAATTAAGTAAATATTCATTTGGAAAGAGTTGCACTGCAAAATTAAGTAATGTTACTGTGCCGATGGATGAAAGGTCTATTGTGTAAAAACTGAGGTGATTGAGGAATAGTAGAGAAGAAGTGTCTAATTGGCTGGGCAAAGAGACATTTCAATTTAGCCTGTTATTCTTGAATTACACCATAAGAGAAAGGTGCAGAATTGGGCCATTTGGCCTCTCAAATTTGCTCTGCTGCTCATTCATGGCTGATTTATTTTCCCTCTCAATTTTCCTGCCTTCTCCACATAACCCTTTGCCACCCTGACTAATCAAGAGCCTATCAACCTCCACTTTAAACATATCCAAAGACTTGGCCTCCACAGCAGTCTATGGCAATAAATTCCACAGATTCACTACCCTCTAGGGGAAGATATTCCTCATCATCTTTGTTCTAACCGGCAATCTTCTATTCTGAGGTTCCTCTAGTCTAAAACTCTCCCACTATTGGAAACATCCTCTCCACATTGACTCTATTTAGGCCTTTGAATATTCAATTGGTTTCTCTGAGATTTTCCCCATAATCAGCTATATTTTACATACACATTGATTTTATTATAAGTTGTCCATTAGCATGTATACTGTCTGCTCCATTTTATACCACCTGAACATGGTGTCGTGTTTATAAATACACGAAACTTCATATAATGCCAGTGTCAGAGTATAGCTGGTGGTTCTGAGGTTAGCAGGAAGCCACAGCAGATAATAGGTCAGAGCAGTAGCCAGACAGCTCATCAGAGAAGGGTTAGAGAAGCATTGAAGTGCTCGGGAAAGCACATTACACTCTGTTGAGATGTGCTGTCTACATTTCCCATATCAGAGCACATCATTCAAACACGGAAGGGTGTTTTGAGACTTTCAGAGTAAATTGGGGTATCCTCCAGTTAGATCTGAAAGCGGGTTTCTTTATCTCTGTTTTCTAACTTGTACTGGTACTTGCAACTCCTGTGGGTGTCACTTAGCAATCAACAGAGGAAAAAACTAATTAAGAGTTTACCCCAGTCAAATTTGAAAAATAAACTACTTCTGGTTCTCTGAGTGCATTTATATGGAGCGCTGCCACAGAGTGCAGAATAAAGTGCTACATTTGCACCGGAATTACAGTGCAGGCAGACAGTAAGGCACAAGGCAGATTGTGAGGTCAAGAGATCTTATCATTCGAGGGGTGCTGTTTAATAATAAAACAGTGAGATGGAAGCTGTCCTTCAACTTGTGGTCCATACTTACAAGCTTTTGTGTCTTCTGCTGGGTGGGGGTTTTTCTTTGGTTATGTTGGGTTCTTTCACCGAGGAAGCGAAGTATAGGCAGAGTCCACGGAGAGGAGGCTGATTTCTGTATCTGTTGAGCTCTGATCACAACTTGCTGCAGTTTCTGGCCGTCTCTGGCAGAACAGTTGCTATCCTATTACCTTGTGAGCAGTCACAGTAAATGCAAAGAACCACAATTGAATCAGTGAAGGACTGCACATAGCAACATGGACAAATAAGCAATGTGCAAAGGACAATAAATGGTGCAAATACGAAAGAGGGAAAAAATAAATAAGCAATACACATCGAGAGCATGAAATGTAGATTCCTCAAAAGTGAGTCCGTAGGTTGTAAGGAACAGTTCATTGTTGGCTTTAGTGAAGTTATCCCCTTATGTTCAAGAATCTTATAGTTGAGGGGAAATAACTCTTCCTGAACCTGGTAGTGTGGGTTCTGAGACTCCTGTGCCATTGCCTAGTGAGAAGAGGGCATAGCCTGGATATGGCCTGTCTCCCTCCATCGAGGGCAATTTCAAAAGGTTGTGTCTCAAGAAGGCAGCATCCACCACCCAGGACAGGCCTTTTTCTCATTACTACCATCTATGAGGAGCTACAGGAACCTGACGATGCACGTTCAATGTTTTATGAACAGTCTCCTCCCTTCCGCCATCTGATTTCTGAACAGTCCATGAAAAAATAAATTTATTATCAAACTGCATATGTCACCATTTCCAACTTGGGATTCATTTTCTTACATTACCCTACTATTTTGCTCTCTTTTTGCACTATTGGTTTCTTAATATGGTCTTATTGTAATTTATAATAACTTTTCCGTATTTTCCATATTGCACGGTACTGCTGCCACAAAACTACATAACTTGCAAAATATGCCAGTGATAATATACCTGATTTGGAATCTTTTTTGATGCTGTCTGACTCTGTTAGCCAACCAAGGCATCTATTCAAGATTTAATAATGTTTAATTTCATTTCCGGTACATAAGTGCAAAGGAGAACAAAATAATTGTTACTCTGGATCTGATGCAGCTGAAAAAAACACGATAAGATAAGGAACACAATAATAATAAAAGCAGAATTACATAAGATAGCTTATATACAATGATTGACCGTAAAGTGATGGAGTGTCTGTACATAAGGTGCTGACTTCTATTTTAAATAGTAACCTGGGTAAAAGTAGGGCAGTGGTGCAGTTATAAAATTTGATTCATTGCAGTTTGTGCGACCACGTTCAATTTTGATATCAAATGCTGTTGCTGTGTTTTTGGTATGGTTATAAACTACTAGCACCAGCATTTTATTTCTCATTCATACTTTTTGATCCTTTTTGATCTCACAATCGTGTTTATTTCTGATTCCAACCTTAGCACATCCTTGTGCCCTCTCTTAATATGATAGCTAACTCTTTCAGTTCCATTTTATCAATCCCTTTAAAATTGCCATTTAAAACATTAAGCTTTGAGCATTAAGTTAAGCTTTTTTTTGTAACTTAAGCTCAGGAAAAAATGATACGTACTTTCAGATTTTTTTTTTGCATCTTCTGCCGAATTTTAAACAGGAGAGGAGAGAATAACTGGGAAGGATGAAGGTCTTTGATTATGCTGGCTGTTTTACTGATGAAGTGAGAAGCATAGATAGGGACCATAGAAGGGAGGCTGGTTCCTGGGATGTGCTAAGCCCTGTCCATGACCCTTGGATCCCGTGATGTGCTGAGTTGTGGTCTCGAAGTTCTTCAATTTCCTGAGCTCACATGCAGGAGCTCATAAAATGTTACACTTTTGAGAAGTGTAAGATTGGGTATGATGTGATTGACCCTTACAGGGATGGTTTGTGCAATCAAACAGGTTAATAAGGGCCAAGTATGACATTCAAAAGATGCCAGCGTACATTTATGCTCTCTTTTCTGTTGTCAAAAATCCCTATACTTCAGCATTTATTTATTTGTTGAGATGCAGTGCAATATAGGCACATCCTGCGCTTAAAGAAGAGCTCCCCAGAAATCCCCAAGTCTTTAAATGGGCACATGAAATGCCACGGCATGGCAAAGTGGAAAATGTGACTCGAGCAGAGTGGTACCACGAAGGGCAAGAAACTTTGGGACAGCCATTATATGTATCTTTTTGTGCCAATAAGGACAGGATCTACAGGAGCCTTGGGCCCCACTCCACCAGGTTCAGGAACAGTTGTTACCCTTCAACCATCAGGCTGTTGAACCAGCGTGGATAACATCACTCACCTCAACACTGAATTGATTCCACAATCTATGGACTTGCTTTCAAGAACTCTAGAAATTCATGTTCTGGGTATCATTTATTTATTTATTTATTTATTGTCAATCTATTTATTTATTTAGTTTGTCTTTCGCACATTGGCTGTTTGTCAGTCTTTGTGTGTAGTTTCTCATTTTCTTAGTTCCACTGTAAATGCCTGCAGGAAAATGAATCTCAGGGTTGTACATAGTAGTACATGACATATACATACTTCGATAATAAATTTACTTTGATTTTTCCAGCACTGTAAGCGACATGCCAAAATAAACATTTGCATTATTAAGAGAAGCAGTAAAACACTTTTCATTTAAAATTGCCATAAAAATGTGTTGCAGCGGTTTCAGCAAGTTGTATTTGTGTATTTAAACTGCCTCTATCCTTAGGGAACTGACAATTGCTCTATCATGCATATCTCACTAGATAAGCGGTCACATATGGCAATGCTTGACATATTAAATCAAAGTCTTTTTTTCTCTCCCAGAAGAATGCAGCAACCATTGATTCCCGGAGGGGATAGAAATAATAAAGCTTGTTCTGCTTGGGTTCTCTGCTTTATAACGGTACACATTCTTTCCTGTATCTGTTCTGTTCTAAATCACCAAAATTGTGGTGGGTTTGGTTATTCTACAGAAAGCATTATTTCAGTGTCAAAATGCATTACATTCTGACATGGGCCAACTGTACTGAACGAATATTCTGTTTGTGTGCCATAGGTACTTGAGGAATTGGAATAGGTTTATTGTTGTCACATGTACTGAGATGCACTGAAAAGCTTGCCTTGCAAACTGTTTATACAGATCAAATCATTACTCAGTGCATTCAAATAGCACAATGCAAAAAGAAGTGCGACAACAACTACAGGGAGTGCAGTGCAGCCAGATAGTAAGGTGCAAGATCGTAAGGAGATAGATTGGACTCTTGACCTCACATCTTCTTGTCCTCGAACCATTCAATAGTCTTATGACGCAGGGTAGAATGTGTCTTTGACCCTGGTGGTACATACTTTCAGGAATTTGTATCTTTTGCCCAGTGGTTGAGGGGAGAAGAGAGAATGGTCAGGGTTATGAGGCCTTGGTTTTTGCTAGTTGCTTTACTGAGGCAGTGAGAAATAAAGACATGGAGGCTAGTTTCTGTGATGTGCTGAGTTGTATCCACAACACTGCAGTTATGTGCAGAGCAATTGCTGTACCAAGCTGTTATGCATCCAGGCAGAATGGTTTCTATGGTGCATTGATTAAAAATTAAGAATCAATGAGGACTTGGAGAATCTTTTTAGCCTCCTGAGGAAGTAAAGGTATTGGTGAGCTTTCTTGGTTTTATGCAGTCACGGGCAGAGTAGTTACCATAGCACGCCATGATGGATAGGGTGTTTATTAATGTCGAGGGTGTAGAATTCAGCTTGCTTGGGCAGATGTCAAATTTGGTTTCAGTATGTTGATTAATGCACATGGGGTGCACTATTCACCAACCCTATGTGTGATAGATACCTTTGCTTGCCAGAAGAACGCATGATAGGCTGATCCTGCCAAGTTTTATCTCAGAGATGAAGCTAATGCCATGTGTTCAACATTCTGGGAGGATTCGGCATTTAGCAGAGGGACGACTACTCTGACTCCCCCTTACCCCACCATCCTCTCAACCTTCTGCTGTTTTCAGCTGCAGGAAGCAGTGTGGCAGATGGAAGGAATATTCCTGTTCTTTGAGCTTTCTGTTCCTGACCATGGGCGATGTGGCTACCATTCCTCTCAGACGACAGCATGTTCGGGGAAAAATAAGCCAAGGCAACTACAAGATTATCTGTCAGAACAGAGTGTTATTGGAAGAGGGGGAGAAGGCCGCATCCAGCAAGAATCTACAGGCACAACTCTCTGCATCCGTTTCCTTTTGGGATGGAATTTATAAAAGGCCTCTTGAACCAGAGGAGACAACTGCACTCAACTTTACACACCCCAAGACTGAACTGTGCCCGTAACCTATGAACTCACTTTCAAGGACTCTTCATCTCATGGTCTTGTGATATTTATAGTCTATTTATTCATTATGATTTTGTTCATTTTTTTCATTTTGTATTTGCATATGCAAATTACTTTGATAATTTACTTCAAACTTCAGGGATAGCGTTGACCATCGCTTGGCCTAGTCAAGTTGGCCCACTGGTGCACCACAGAGATGTGTTTAGCCCACTGCTCTACTCTCTCTATACCCATGATTGTGTGGCTAGGCATAGCTCAAATGCCATCTATAAATTTGCTGATTCAACCATTGTTGCCAGAATCTCAGATTGTAATAAGAGGGTGTACAGGAGTGAGATATACCAGCTAGTTGAGTAATGTTGTAGCAACAACTTGCATTCAACATTAGTAAGACCAAAGAGCTGATTGTCACCTTCAGAAAGGGTAAGACGAGGGAACATGAAGCAATCCTCATAGAAGGATCAGAAGTGGAGAGAGTGAGCAATTTCATGTTCCTGGGTGTCGATATCTCTGAGGGCCTAACTTGTTTGCAACATATGGATGCAGATATAAAGAAGGCAAGAGAGCAGCTATATTTCATTAGGGGTTTGAGGAGTTTTGGTTTGTCACATAAAACACTCAAACTTCTACAGAAGTGCCATGGCGAGAGCATTCTGACTGACTGCACTACCGTCTGGTATGGGGACGGGTGGTGTAGTGGCATCAGCACCGGACTTTGAGATGAATGGTCCCGAGTTCGAATCCAGCCAGCTCCTTGGTGCTGGGTTGAGCATCGAGCTAGCAACTTGGCCTCATTTAAAAAGCAATCTTCAGCTTTAAGATTAAAGATTGTTTATTGTCATTCTTCAGTATACGTATGTAGAGGAGAACAAAATGATCGTTAGTCGGGATATAATGCAGCACAAAAAATCCAATACACTCAGAGAGCACATTTAAAGAGTGTGAGTGTGTGTATTGTAATCCTATAAATGCAATATGCCGGTCAATGTAATATTCAAGCTGATTGTATGTACACAGAGTGATACTTGGTGATGGGTATGTGGTGGTGGGGTGGGTGGGTTAACGAGTGGAGGTGTTAATCAGCCTGATCACTTGAGGGAAGGTTTTGAATCTAGTAGTCCTGTCATGGATGCTGCGTTGTCTCTTCCCTGATGGGAGTGAGACGCACAGTCCGTGAGCAGAGTGAGCTCGGCCTGCATGTGGATTAATAGAGGTTGTTGGTGGGTGAATAACAGAGGTGATGCATTGAGTGGTGTTTGACGCTAGCAGTTGTGTTGGTGAGATTTGCAGATGTGTTTGTTGACTATGACTACAACGTTTGAGCTCATAGCAAATTTTGTGACTCCGAATCGGGTTTAATATCACTGGCATATGTTGTTTTGTGGCAGCAGTGTATGTATACACATACACATGCAGTGGGAAAGAATCTATTCCTAAAACATTGGGTGTGAGTCTTTGAGGTCCTGTTGATGGTAGCAATATGAGGGCATGTCCTGGGTGATGGTCCTTACTGATAGATGTCACCTTTTTGAGGTATCGCCTTTTCAAGATGTCCTTGAGGCTGGGGAGGCTTGTGCCCATGATGGAGCTGGCTAAGTTTACAACTTTCCAATGCTGTGAGGTAACTGTCAGGGAAGCTATCTACAGTGTTCACTGCATGAAACACTGTAGGTAGCTTCTCACATAGTTATTTTTGTCATATCTGCAGTATCATACAGATAGAGACATCCCTCCCCTTCTCCACTTTGTCAAGTTTTGCACTGCCTAACTGAAAATAAATCTCGGTTTCCATCTTTATCCAGATCACACCACAAGACGCGGGACCAGGATGAGGCCATTTAACCCAATGAGTCTGCTTCACCATTCCATCGAGGCTGATTTTTACCGTCCATTTCAACCCCATTCTCCTGCCTTCTCTTTGTAAGCTTTGATGCCCTTATTAAACAAGAACCTATCAACCTATGCTTTAAATATACCCAAGTGACTTGGCCTTTATAGCTGTCTTGGCAATGATTTCCACAGATTCACCACCCTCTGGCTAAAGAAATTCCATCTTATCTCTATTCTAAAGCGATGTCCTTGTATTCCGAGGTTGTGCCCTCAAGTCCTATTCTTCCCCACTATAGGAAACATCCTCGCCACATCCACTTTGTCTAGGCCTTTCAATATTTGATACATTTCAATGAGATTCCTCCCCCCCCCACCATTCTTCTGAACTGCCGCGAGTAGGTGCCTAGAGCCATCATATTTTAACCCTTTCATATCTGGGACCATTCTTGTGGACCTCCTCAGGATCCTCTTCAATGCCAGCACATCCTTTCTTCGTCCATTCTCCTGCCTTCTCCCCGTAAACTTTTGATGGCCTTGTTAATTAATAACCTATCAACCCGTGCATTAAGTGTACCCAATGACTTGATTTCTACAGCCGTTTGTGGCAATGGAATCCACTGTTTCACTAAACCTCTGGCTGAAGAAATTCCTCCTTGTTTCTGTTGTAATGGGACATTGTTCTATTCTGAGACTGAGAGGGGTAATAATAAATCTGTCATGTTTGAATGACATTCAGCCCATCAACTCTGCACTGGTCTAATTCTGCTCCTCTGTCTTATAGTCTCACATGGGTGCCAGAACAGCTCTCAGTGCTCCGTGCAGTCTGTCCAACGTCTTATAAAGCCTCAACATTGCATCTGATTCGGCTGTCTGTTTAAGCTGTGCCTTCTGGATTCATCCCAGCTTCCAGCAACGGGTGACCCCCCACTTTCAGAATTGCAGGCTGGTCAAAAGAATAGCGCAGACGGCCTTCAGATGGAGTCTAGTCACTTAGTAAATTGCTTTAATGCATCAGTACGCGGCCCAGTGAGCACAAGGGTTACCGATAACTGGTTGTTGTGGGGATGCAGGCAGCATGAATTTCATGAGGGACCTACAGGCATTTGCTAATCATGCTTTACATTCCCTTCATGTTTTCCAGCAATGCCTCATTTAGATCCATCAGCTTCTCCCTACATATTTTGCCATTTATGTGCAGTACAAACCATTGTTTCTAAGATGGATCATTTTAATCACCATAGAGACTGAATATACAATGGACTTTATGTAACTTTTTCTCAGCAGTAATATTTAGAAAGAAATGACTACACAATGCATTTGCTGTTGCTCTTGAGGACCAAGAACTTCAGCATGTCATTTCTGTTAGCATTATTAGTAACTGCTTTAACGTAATCTGTCAATGGAAGGCTGAGGATTTTTACATTTGTTGAGCAGTCTGCACCTTAGTGAGCTAAAACTGAATGCTGTTAAAATAATAGTTTTCCCCCTTTGAGCTGATTTAATGTTAACAATTAAATCTTCCCCATTCATTTTCTCTGCCTAGTGAGATTACCTTTTGTTTAGCAGACTCTTGCATATCATCTTTTATGGCTGTGACACATTTAATTGCATTATCAGAACCTTTGTCAGTATTGCCCCATGTTGCTATTGATTTTATGACTTAAACTACAGAAGCTGTTTGATATTGTGCTTTGCACAGATATCAATAAGCAGGCTGTTTTACATGGAACAGTACAGTGCAGTACAATGACCCATGATGTTGTGCTGGCCTTTTGTACTCACTGAAATTTAGAAGAACGCGGGGGTGTGGTCTTATTGAAACCTACCGGATGTTGAAAGGGCTAGATAAGTGGATGCGGAGAGGATGTTTCCAGTGTTGGAGGTATCCAGAACTAGAGGGCACAGCCTCAAAATTGAGGAGGGACCTTTTAGAACAGAGGTAAGGAGGAGCAATGAACCTGTGGAATGCTCTGCCACAGGCTGCAGTGGAGGTGAAGTCCGTGGGTATATTTAAGGTGGAAGTTGATAGTTTCCTGATCAGTCAGGGCATCAAAGGATATGGCAAGAAGGCAGGCGTTATGAGGTTGAGTGGGATCCAGGATCAGCCATAATTGAATGATGGAGCAGACTCGATGGGCTGAATGGCTTAATTCTGCTCCTATGCCTTGTGGTCTTTAACCCACTCCAAGATCAATCTAACCATTCCTCCCACCTCGCCTCTATTTTTCTTTCATGCATGTGCCTATCTAAGAGTTTCTTAAATGTCTGTATTATATCTACCTCCACCACCACTACTAGTGTCCAAACGGGAAATTATTGCATTGTACTGCACTGTAATATTCCATGCAGCTATTACCCAGTGTTATAAAAAAAATCTTGCCTCTAACATCCCTCCAAACTTTCCTCCAATCATCTTACAATTTGTGCTGTCTCCCATTAACCATTTTTGCCCTGGGGAGAGTGGGGGAGTCTATGCTGTCCACTTGACCTTGTATGTCTTTAAGACACCTCTCATCCTCCTTTGCTCTAAAGAGAAAATCCCTAGCCTGCTGAACCTTTCCTCAAGGGAAGCAGTCACCACATGAACCTGCTCTCCTGGTTTGATGGTGAGTGTAGAAATCTTCAAAATGCAGTGCCCTTTTTAAACAATAGGACTCTCCAAAAGTATGGTACATTTCTTTTACTTTCCCAGTTTTATGTTCAGAAATAAGCCAGTGTGGGTCACAAATTTCATGGATTTATTTGGTGAGTGTAATTGGACTTCAAGAAGTCTCCTTGCAACTGATTTCAAATTATCCTAGGAAATCACATTGTAAGCACAGCCAAGAGAAAATCTGCAGATGCTGGAAACCAAAGTAATACACACAGAATGTTGGAGGAACTCAGCAGGTCAGGCAGCATCTATAGAAAAAGGTAGACAGTTGATGTTTTGGGCTGAGACATACTCTTTTACATGGACGCTGCCTGGCCCATTATAAGCACAATGCTGGTTACAGGTTTCATTTAGAAAAAAGGGAAAAATTGCAAAAAGATTAAATAACTGATTAGTTTATTTTTAAGAATGTCTACTTTTTAAAACTAAAATAGCATTTTTGAATTCATGTGCTGTATATCTGGAGGCTTAAAAGAAAGATTTCCAATGATGGCTGTGTAATCTTAAATAGATATTCTTGATATCACATGAAGTACAAGGGAGTGTTTTTCATTTGTGGTTTCCTGTATGAATGACTGTTATTGTGGATAGTTCATAAACTTCTGCAGTGTAATCTGGAGGGCCTGTAATTTGTTTTCTGATAATAGTCACTTGATGTGTCTTTTTAAATGGGATGTTGTAAATTAACTCTTTAATCCGTTATAGGAGAAACTCTATCAAATGTGAGTGTAATTAAAGAGTTAATGAATAGCTTCAGTAGGTCTGAGCTTTGAAAACTGCAGCTGCTTCAATAAAAATATCAAAATGCTGGCAAGCAACAATTACAATGAGGGAAAAACCACGGCTTTTTTCATTCTCAAAAAAAGAAGCTGCGTTTTTTCCCCTAAGGAAATAAATATTACAGCTTCTTAAGCTTCTATGAACTTAGTTCTGATGTAGTCACATTGATTCATCTGATACTTTCTCTATTGATTTGAACCAGTAACTATTCCAGAAAGCAAAGACACTGATATTTTTCCCTTTGTTGTACAATTTATTTAAGAGCAGCTTGTATTATTAATGTCCAATTAATTGTTCAATTTCACCTCTTAGTCTGGTTCTTTAGCGAGATTGACAGCAGAGGAGCTGTGTAAACTTGGGTTATTACATGAACCAGGCCCTCGTACCGCAGTTTTACCTGTTACAGCAACCCAGGGAAAGAGGTGCCGCTAGCGGTGTGAGAGGAAACAGAAGCATGGCAAATGTGTTGGAATCCATGCCAGGTTAAAGGGTAACATCTGCAGTCTGGCTCTTCTGTCAATACTTTCTCCAATGCTCGCTCCTCAGAAACAAGCTACATTTCCTTTATCTGCAACTGACTCAGTGTGAGATGAGGAACTGCTCTGTGCTTATCCTTACAGAAACCTGGCTTCAGGACAGCATCAGTCTTCAGTCCATGGCACTCAGGGACTTGTACTAATATTATTTTGTGTCTGCAATGTGCTTTATCGTAATTACAGTTGCAAGAAAAAGTTTGTGAACCCTTTTCAATTAACCTGGTTTTCTGCATTAATTACTCATAAAATGTGGTCTGATTTTCATCCAAGTTACAATAATAGACGAACACAATCTGCCCAAACTGATAACACTCAAACAGTTGTACTACTTCTCATCATTACTGAGTACACCATTTAAACAATCGCAGTCTAAGTTCAAAAAAAAGTATGTGTTCCTCTGGGTAATACCTTCTGCAAAAGCTATTTGGAGACAGGTGTTCCAGTCGATGAATGCTGAAGGAGGTGAAAGAGAACTGAAGGATAACAGCAGAAGACCTACAGAAATCTCTAGAACTTGCTGAAGTCTCTGTTCATGTGTCCACTACCAGAAGAACACTGAACAATAATGGTGTTCAAGGAAGGACACCATGGAGGAAGCCACTGCTCTCCCAAAAAAAAAATCACTGCACGTCTCAAGTTTGCAAAAGACTATCTGGATGTTCCACAACATTTCTGGGACAGTGTTCTGTGGATAGGTGAGACAAAAGTTGAACTTTTGGGAGAAATACACACCACTATGTCTGGAGGAAAAAGGGAACTGTACACCAACACCGAAACCTCATCCCAACTGTGAAGCTTGGTAGAAGGAGCATCACGGTTTGGGGCTGCTTTGCTGCCTCAGGGCCTGGGCAGCTTGCACTCTTGAGGAAACGATAAACTCAAAATTGTATCAAGGCACTTTGCAGGAGAATGTCAGGGTAGCAGTCTGTCACCTGAAGCTTAATAGAATTTGGATAATGCAACAAAACAATGATCCAAAACACAAGTAAATTAACAACTGAATCGTTTAAAAAGAAGAAAATTCATGTTTATGAAAGGCCAAGTCAGTGTCCAGATCTTAATCCAATTGAGATGTTGTGTCATGACCTGATGAGGGTTGGTCATGCAAGGTATCCCAGAAATAGTGATGAACTGAAACCGTTTTGTATGGAGAAATGGTCTAAAATTTCTTCTCACCATTTTGCAAGTCTGATCACCAGCTATAGGAAATGTTTGACGGAGGTTATTGCTACTAAAGGAAATTCTGCCATTTATTAAATACATGGGTTCTCTTTTTCCAGCCTGAACTGTGAATGGTTAAACAATGTGTTCAATAAAGACATGAAAAGTACATTTGTTTGTGTGTTATTAGCTTAGGTAGTTTGTGTTTGTCTATTATTGTGACTTAGATGAAGATCAGACTACATTTTATGAGTAATTAATGCAGAAAAATAGGTAATTGCAAAGGGTTCACAAGCTTTTTCTTGTAATTACATAAATGCTGTGTTGTAACTATAGTAGTGCGATCACTTGAATTGAGTACGACATTCTCTGAAGAGTTCGTCTATCAGTGGTCCTCGGGTGGGTGTAACTGATTCGGAATATTGTAACCATATGTGCTGTATCATAAATACATAATCCTGCTTTGCACCTTGGCCCTATGTCGTGGATCCATACTGTTATCCGCGGGAACCGAGGACACCAGGTTGTGAACTCCTGCCCAAGCAAAGCAATGTTTTTAACTGAACACGTGTATGATTGAATGACAATAAACTTGAAAGTTGGTACTGTAAAACAGTCTGATAGAGAATTCTACCCAACTTTCTTTTATTCTAACCGCAATGATTTTCCCAAGGCATGTTGGGTTTTGTGTAAAAAGGTTTACTGTAAGCTGCCTTTATACTTCTGGCATTGATCTTGATGAAAATATGGAGACGTTAGTGATTCTCAAATTTCGAAGCAGTCCTTTTGAAGATGGAATGAGTTTCCTCCTGCTTTTTAAAAAAATTGCAACTTCTTTGTGCGTATTGTAAAGCAAATGCATTTAATGTCATTTCTATTTGCATCACAGCATTCACACCACTGAAAATATGTGTTTGCTTTCCTTTAACACTGTAATTACGTAGTAGTTAAAACTAAAACCAGTAGTTGATGTATGACCAAAACAATTTAGCCTGGAGGTCTGCTTTGTATATAAATATGCTTTATAACTAACCCTAGGCAAACAAATGATTGCTCTGCTCTGATTGCTGTTGACTCATCCTTCATAAATATTTGTTACTTTGATGCCATAGAGCAGATTAATACCGAATTTAGGAAATGGGAGATTGGCTACAGGCAATCAAAAAAGACCAGTGTTACATTTATACTGTTAAGAGTCCCTAGGTTTGTAAATCAGAGGGACTGGAGTTCAGGGTGTCAGTGGCAAGCCCAGAGTTCGAGGCCTGGTGTGTGGAATGCTGTCAGTGTCGAGACTGGAGTTCGAGGCCCGGTTTGAGACGTAGTATTCGGTGACTGGTGGGTCCTGGGGTCCAGGTTAGACTTGGAAGTCTTGAGTCAGCAAACCTCTTGAGTCTGCTTTGGAAGTTGAAGCCCAATATTTGTGAGCTGGAGTCCAAAGAGACAGCTTCTCCTGGGGTTAGAGTACTGTATGTATGAGTGGGAGGGAGGGAGGAATGAGAGATAGTTGCATTCTGTTGTTGTGTTTTGAGTTGTTGTGCTGAGCGTTGTGGGCATTCTGTACTGGCGCTGGAATGCGTGACAACACATGGGCTGCACTCAGCACACCCACGGGTGCATTTGGTTGTTAATACAAACAACGCATTTCACTGCGCACGTGATAAATAAGCTTGAATGTTGACGTTGCCAGTGGTATGCTAGTTACAGCACTACTGCAATATAAATGAGGAGACATGCTGCTTGTAGAAGAGTTGATTTGTAAATAGATTATTTTCTCTTTGGCTCTACTCACAAGACTCTGTCAATCCAACCATGTGACTGTTCCTTCTGCAAACAGAACGAGTGTGTCAATAGAATATTGGAACATAGCATTGTGAAGGTTGTTGGCAGTCTTACTCTTGAAATGTACTGTGTGGTTTATCGTTCAAAAACGATGCTTCAAGAACAGGATTGTCGACTAATGTTTTATGGTAAAAATATTTTAAAATGAATTTTTAAATGCATGCTTTTTATTATTTTATTTGGAACTTGTTTTCTCTTTTTGCTCTTCTAATTTTGCTATAATTATTATATCAATTGCGGCAATACTCAGAACCATCAAGATGAGGGCCAGCAGCACTTATGGTGTGTGTTGCATCATCTGGTACAGAATACACTTCCAGGAATTGACACTTTGCACTGAAGTATATTGTACCTGGAAGAGTTGATATAATATGAATGGATGCTGGTTCCTCTGCTGGGTTAAGAAACAAATTTCTGGAGGAACTCAGGGTCAAGAAGAAACCATGGCAGCAAAGAGTCAGTTGACATCTTGGGCTTTGGCTTTTCATTCAGCACGGAAGTATCTGGACAATGAGGATGCATACGTCAGGATGCTCTTCATTGGCAACAGCTCAGCATTCAACGCTATCATCCCCTCGAGACTAATCACTAAGCTCCAAGATCTTATCCTCAAAACCCCCCTGTGCAACTAGATCCTTGATTTTTCTCACCTGCAGACTCCAGTCAATTCGGATTGACAGCATCTCCACCACGATCACCACCATAGGTGCACTATGAGACTGTGTACTTAGCTCCCTGCTCGACTTGCTTTATACTTGTGACTGTGAGCCTAAGTACATCTCCAATGCCATACTTAAGTTTGCAGAGAGTACCACTGTTTTTGGTTGAATCAAAGATGGTGCACATTGTGATGTTTTTTGTTCGTTTGTTTGTTTGCAGTTCTTCATTCATTCTATTGCATTTCTCGGCTTCTCTATGAATGCCTGTAAGAAAATGAATCTCATGGTAGATATGGTGACATGTACATACTTAGATAGTTTAGTTTGAATTTTCAACTTTAGGTTGAATCCTTCCCATAGTCCTGACTTTGGGTCTTGATCCAAAACATTGACTAACCCTTAGCTTGCACGAATGCTGCTTGAGCTGTTGAGTTCCCCTGACAGCTTGCTCCTTTTTTGCCTCAGACTGTAGCATCTACAGTCTTCTGCATCTCTTAGGGAGCAGCGTTTTCCTTCTGAATTTTGTTCCATGTTGTCTGTTACTGAATTGTTTGTTTTAAAACCGACAGAAGTTCACCTGGCTGTTATAACATTTACTTCAGTGTACTGTATGCTGGAGTTATATTTGGCATCTACACTCAGTGGCTACTTAATTGGGCACCTCCTGGACTTAATGAAGTGGCCACGGAGTGTATGTTCACGGACTTCTGCCTCTGGAGCCCAGGCACATCAAGCTTCAATGTGATGTGCATTCGGAGATTTTATTTATTTGTTGAGATACAACATGGATTAAACCCTTCCGGCCCTTTGAGCCATGAGCCCAGCAATTCCCAATTTAACCCTAGGCTAATCAAGGGAAAACTTACAAAGGCCAATTAACCAGCAATTCAGTACGTCTTTGGACTGGGAGGAAACTGGAACACTTGCAGGAAACCCACACTATCATGGAGAACATATGAACTCCGTAGAGGCAGTGGTGGGAATGACACTCGGTTTGCTGCTACTATAATGTGTTGTGCTAACCATTACACTCCTGCACCACCCACAAATCTTCTGCACACCACTGTTGTAACACGTGGTTATTGGGTTTACTATCGCCTTCATGTCTGCGATTCTTCTCTGATCTCACTCATTGCGTTTTCACCCACAGAACTGAAGCTCACTTGTTTTCTGTTGTTCACACCATTCTCTGTAAACTCTAGAGAATGTTGTGTATGAAAATCCCAGGAGATCAGAAGCTTTTGAGATATTCTTAAGCACCCTGTATGGCACCGACAACCATTCCACTCTCAAAGTCATTTAGATCAAGTTGCTTCCCCATTCTGAGAAACTGATCCTCTTGACCATGTCTGCATGCTTCTATGCATTGAGTTGCTGCCACGTGGTTGGTTGATTAGATATTTGCATTATTGAGCAGGTATACAAGCATACCTAATAAAGTGGCCATATGGTTTTTTTTTGTTAAATGAATGTTACATGGATGAACGGCAGATACAGTTATGTCTCGTATAATGTACTTCTGTTGTAACCCACAGTATGAATTGCAATTGCTGGCAGCTGCTTGAGAAATTATTTGAACCTGAGTTCTGGGGTATGTTTAATTGTTGGTGCTTCATTTTGAAACAGGGAATAACACTTTGTCTCTTAATAGTGAAAGATTAAGGAAGGAAACTTGCCTTGTAAGAAGCGAACATATATAGGTACAGTTTTATTCAGATGCATACTGAAACAGATGCCCTGCTCAGTAACATCCATTTGTGCGAAGAAAGATGGCAGTGTGTAATTTAGTGAAGTATCACCGTCACATGAATCACTTCCAATTATTTCAAAACTGATGAATTTGGTGCTCAAGAGAAGCAGATTTCCTATTTGAAATGTACTGTGGCATCAAATGAATTGTGAAGTGTGCAGCAGGTTATAATACCAGAATAATCCTGCTGTCAAGGCTGAAATATTTTTAAGTGAAAATGGCGCTGATGCTAGAAGGGGGGGGAAATATTATTTTCATTTATCATTAGAGACACAGCATGGTGAGAGACCCTTCCGGCCCTATGCGCCCATGCCACCCAATTTACACCTATGTGACCAATTACGAATGTGCCTAAGACTTTTGCAAAATACTGTGTTTGTCAACATGGAGCGGAAATCTGACTGGAGCAAAGGATGGTGGGAATGGTGAAGGGGAAGTGCCGCGGGCGGGGTGTGGGACAGGTGACAGTGCTAGGAGTGGGGGGAGGATGGCATTGGTGCAGACACACCCAGCCCTGAGACACCAGGCAAACTAATTCGATTGAAAACAATTAGTTTATTGATCATTGCAGAATGTCCCTCCAGTGCTTCCTGTTCCCTCTTCTCTCCCTTCCTCTTTTTCCCAGCCATGATTCCTCTCTCCCTACCCCCTTCCCACTTTCAGTCCTTAGTAGAGGCCCATTTCAGAATCAGGTTTATCATCAATCACATACGCCATGAAATTAGTTTTTTTTGGCAGCATTACAGTGCAGTACATAAAATTGCACTGTATATATAAAACTGTATATATGTGCAATGTACCCATCAGTCTTGGTACATTATTCTTCTGAACACATGACCCATGTTTGGACTGTTTTTCTTCATAGAGCAGTTGAAGTAATTTGTTTGTTTTCCCTTCAGTGAAAATCCCTTTTATGTCTTCGTTATTGTTCCTAATTTGTCATTCCCTTGTGTTATCCATTGAAATAATTTTATTCCAGATATTTTTGTTAATATGATTTTACTTTGCCATGAGGATTTGAACATCTTTGTATCTTTGTTTTGGGATGGCCACTACCAAAAGTTATAGCTTGAATGTATGTTATGAATCCCAAAGCCTCTTCAGGATTCAATATGGCTGATGGTCGAAGCCCAAGGCCAGGGCCAGTGGACTACAGGCCTGGAAATGGCCTGTCCTGGGGTTAGAGGCATGTGTGTGGGAAGGGGCCTTGCTTTGTTGTTGTTTCTGCTTGTGTTGTTCTGCTAAACATGGTGGGCATGTTATGTTGGTGCTGCAATGCGTGGCACCATTTGTGGGCTGCCTCCCTCAGAACATCCTTGGATATGTTGGTTGTTAATGTGAATGATACATTTCACTATGTATTTGGACAATCAGTCTGAATCTTGTCAAATAGCTGTTCAAATGAGTTCTTCTTTTAAAACATACATGTGCTTAAATACTCCTGACAATAGTATTTTAATTTTCCACAACCATTCCCTGGCAGTAGTCAGTATTTCATATGCTGGCCTGTAAACGTTGCTGATCAATTTTTTGGGCAGCTGGAATCACTTAACACCAGTTATAGTGGAAAAGTTTTTCAAATTCCAAATTTGAAGTGTTTATGGCTGAATTTAATACAAAAGTGAATCAGTTGTCATCAATGGATGCAGTTGACTTTGTTCTGAAGAAGGGAAGAGAAAAATAACAAATATTTCATGCCACAAACACCTTTTTCTTGTTTCTTAATATTCGTTTTTGTTATCAGAATCAGGTTTATTATCACGGACAGATGTTGTGAAAGTTGTTGATTTGCAGCAGCAGTACAATGTAATATATAAAATTACCTGTAAATTACAAGCTGAAATTTTGTTCCTAAATTTAATTGTGTGTGTGTGTGTGTGTGTATACACACAAACAAAGTGAGTTTGTGTTTTTGTGTTCATGATCCATTCAGTGATCTGATGACGGAGGGGGAGAAGCTGTTCCTAAAACATTGAGTGTGTGTCTTCGCCTTGATGGTAGCAATGAGAAAGGGACATGTCCTTTAAGTGGTGGTCCTTAATGATCGATGCTGCCTTTTGAGGATAAATCTTGACTCTTAAAGATAAGAGTCATCTAAACACCTCAACATGGTCCTTGTAGTAATTGCTTGCCAACTGAACAATAGTTTAATGTAATAAATCTCAAAATGTCAAGCACTTGCAAGGTAAATCCTGTTTTGGAGAGGAGGGCTGATGGGGATTAAGCAAGGCATCTTGATGCAGATAAATGGACAAAATGGCATAAGCTGTCACAACTCTGGATGGACGTGCCAAAGTACCTGTGATTGAATTGGGAATTGTTCAAGACCCTTCATTATGACTGGAAAGGGAGGGGACAGAAGCCGGAATAAGAGGTTGGTTGGGGGTGGGGGGGAGATGGAGTGCAAAGTGGCAGGTGATGGGTGAGACCAGGTGAGGGGGGAAGGTGGGTGAGGGAGTGGGGATGAAGTGAGAAGCTGAGAGGTGAAGGGTGGAAAAGGTAAAGGGCGAAGAAGAAGGAATCTGATAGGATAGGAGAGTGGACCATGGGAGAAAAGGAAGGAGAAGGGGCATCAGAGGGAGGTGATGGGCAGCTGAGGAGAAGAGAAGGGGTAAGAGGGGTGCCGGGGTAGGGAATGGAAAAACCACATCTTAAGTCTATATGCAATACCAGTACATTCTACAACTAACAATAAGTGCTTTCTAAGCATTCTTCTACTGTTTAAGTCCTTCAGTGCAAACTCAATAATGATGCTGCTTATATGGAGGAGGGCTAGGCTGAGATGCTGGGAGGCACAGAGTTGATGTTACAATCAGATTAGTGAAAACTAGGCTTGAAGGAATGTGTGACATGCCTCTGCTCCAGATTTATAATAGTCATTGCAGATTGTGGCATGATATTTATTAGTTATATTAACTACAATGTGCTTTTGGCAACACAAACAAGAGAACTCATTAAGTTATAGAGTCGTAGAGCCCTATAGCACAGAAACATGCCCTTCACCCCATCTAGTCTATGCTGAGCCAAGTCCCATTGGCCCACACCTGGACCATAGCCTTCATACCCCTCCCATCCTTGGAATTATCCTAACTTTTCTTAAATGTTGCAGTTGAACCTGCATCCACCACTTCCATTGGCAGTTTGTTTCACACTCACACCAGCCATTACGTTGTTAAAAAAATTTGGATGGAGATGAATAACAGAGGGCAGTAGATAAAGGCAGCACTGAACCCCTTACAGCAAACTCTCCGAGAGCCAAGTTCACACGAGTGGAACAGCTTTCAGTGATGTTGGCTGGGAAATAAATATTGATTAGAACTCTGTAGCTTTCCTTTCAAGTGATGCAATTACATCTACTTGACAAAAGCATCTGGGGATTTTGGTTTTAAAATCTCATACAAAAATGGTAACGGCTATGATGTATTGCTTCCTTGGCATCATAACTGATTTTAAGGCGAGATTTTTGTAAACTTCAAACACAAAATAAAAATACCATTGATTAAGCCACTCTTGCGACAGAATCGAACCAATGAAATTAATTTTAAGAAAAGGATTAAATCAATGCCATATAAAGTATAATCAGAAATTATTAATTTAAGCATTAAATTTATATATGTAGTTCTTTTGAATGGGATTTTCACTGTGAAGAGACTGTTTCAGTAACAGTTAATCATAAACACAAGAGATTCTGCTGATGCTGGAAATCCAGAGCAACACACACAAAATACTGGAGGAACTCAGCAGGTCAGGCAGTGCCTATGTGCCTGATGTTGGGTCTCTGGTCAAAACATTGACTGTTTATTTTTCCTATAGATGCTGCCTATAGCACTGCACAGTAGTGTAGTGGTGAGCACAATGCTTTATAGTACCAGTGATTTGGGTTCAATTCCCGCCGCTGTCTGTAAGGAGTTTGTGTGTTCTCCCTGTGATTGCGTGGGTTTCCTCCGGGTGCTGTAGTTTCCTCCCACAGTCCAGAGACGTGCTGGTTAGTAGGTTGATGGGTCATTGTAATGTGTCCAGCGATTAGGCTAGGGTTAAATTGGGGGATTGCTGGGCAGAGTGGCTGAAGGGCTTACCCCCTACTGTATCTCAATAAATAGTACATTTTGTGTGTGTTATTCAGCAACAGTAAGGTGGCGGAAAAGTAAGTTCAATATCAAAGTATGACTATGTCACCATATATTAGCTTGAGAATAATTTTCTTATAGGGAAAAAAACAATAGAATTTATGAAAAACAGCGTATTTTGTAATACTCTGCATAATTAATTCTGAACCATGCACAAGGATGTGAACAATACCCTCCATGAATAAAGCCAACCAAATTTAAACTAATTACTTCAATGTAACTGAAATCACAGGATAATCGAACACAGTAGGAGGCCACTGGTCTGTTGGGCCTTTTGCCAAGTCACTTAAAGAGCATTCCAGTCAGGCCCTTTTCAGTGCTCTTTCCTGAAAGTGCTGCCAGTTTTTCTTTATTCGTTCCCTGTTTTCAGGACCCTTTTGCAACAGTGTATTCCAGATTGTACTGGGTTTTTCTCCCCAATCCAGGCTTTGAATTATTCTAAATATTCGTCTTGTGATTTTACCAACCATTCTTGAACTGCAAACCCTTTTAGTATGTAAGACCTATGAACAGAATTAGGCCGTTCAGCCCACTGAGTCTGCTCTGCCATTTTATCATGACTTTTTTCCCCTCACAACCCTATTCTTCTGCTGTCACCCCATAGCATTTGAAGCCCTGACTGTTCAAAAACCTACAATTTAAATGTACTCAATGACTCGACCTCCAGAGCAGTCTGTTAGCAATGAATTCTACAGATTCACCGCCCTCTGGCTAAAGAAATAATTCCTCATCTCTGTTCTAAAGGGACGACTTTGTATTTTGAGGCTTTGCACTCGAGTGTTAGACTTTCCCATTATTAAAACCACCTCTCCATCTCCACTCTGCCTGGACCCTTCAATATTTGATAGGTTCCAATGAGGATCCCCTTCATTTTTCTAAACTTCAGCAAGTACAGGCTCAGGATATCAATCCTCCTGATCTTTAATCCTTTCAATCTTGGCATCATTCACAAAACCTCCTCTGGACCCTTTGAAGTTCCCTTGAACTTTTCCCTTTAGAGAAAAAGTCCCTGAATGAAGCTAAAGACATTGTCTATGCCTTTTGGAGCCTAAGTGAAGAGTACTCTGGAGCTTGGCCACAGTACTCAAGATGGGCTTAAAAAACATCCTTGCTTTATACTTTCTTGCTTTGATATTCTGATGACGTGAACATTGATTCTCCTTCTGGTTTAAAAATAGTCCCTTCCCCTTCTCTCGTCTATTCCCCACCAGCTTTTTACCACTTCTCTCCAGCCTATCACCTCCCCCTGGTGCGCCTCCTCCTTCACCTTCTCCCATGGTCCCTCTCCTCTCATCAAATTCCTTCTTCTCCAGCCCTTTAACTACCCCCCCCCCGCCCCCACCAACCTGGCTTCACCTTTCACCTTCTAGCTTGTACTCCTTTCCCTTCCCCATCTTATTCTGGCATCTTCCACCTACCTTTCCAGTCCTGAAGAAAGGTCTCAGCCCAAAATGTTGACTGTTTATTCTTTTCTGTAGTTGCTGCATGATCTGCTGAGTTCCTCCACGGTTTTGAGCTTGTTGCTTTGATGTATATCAATCTAATCTATCGCTTAACACTGTTTTCTCCCCAGTGTTGTTGTATTTTGTTAAGCTGGTGTGAAAGATAAGAATTATTTTTGTATGTCACATTGAAATATCGAAACATAACTGTGAACAGTGTCATTTGCATCACCAACCAACACAGTCTGAGGATTAGATGGGGGCAGCCTGCAAGTGTTGGCATGTTTCCAACGCCAGCATAGCACGCCCACAACTTACTAACCCTAAGCCGTACATCTTTTGGGATGTGGGAGGATTTCCACACTGTCATGGGGAGTGTCTCTTGCATTTCTAATGCAGCTTCCAAGCCAGGTGTGCTCAGGGTGATATTGTTTCTCATTTATTTCCCCTCCTCATGTATTATTGGAGAACTTGGAGTAAGTTTTCCTCATTGTGTCCATAGAACCATAGAACACTACAGCACAGTACAGGCCCTTCAGCCCTCCATGTTGTGTCGACCCATATAATCCTTAAAAAAAGAAGTACTAAACCCACACTACCCCATAACCCTCTATTTTTCTTTCATCCATGTGCCTGTCCAAGAGGCTCTTAAATACCCCTAATGTTTTAGCCTCCACCACCATCCCTGGCAAGTCATTCCAGGTACTCACAACCCTCTGTGTGTTTAAAAATTATTTTTTTAAAAAATCCAAAAAAAACACTTACCCCTGATGTCTCCCCTAAACTTCCCTCCCATAATTTTGTAGATATGCCCTCTGTTGTTTGCTATTGGTGCCCTGGGAAACAGGTACTGACTATCCACCCTATCTATGCCTCTCATAATCTTGTAGACCTCTATCAAGTCCCCTCTCATTCTTCTACGTCCCAAAGAGAAAAGTCCCAGCTCTGCTAACCTTGCTTCATATGACTTGTTCTCCAAACCAGGCAACATCCTGGTAAATCTCCTCTGCACCCTCTCCATAGCTTCCACATCTTTCCTATAATGAGGTGACCAGAATTGAACACAATCCTCTAAGTGTGGTCTCACCAGAGATTTGTAGAGTTGCAACATGACCTCTCCACTCTTGAACTCATTCCCCCTGTTAATGAAGCCTAGCATCCCATAGGCCTTCTTAACTACCCTATTAACCTGCGCAGCGACCTTGAGGGATGTATGGATTTGAACCCCAAGGTTCCTTTGTTCATCCACACTCTTAAGTAACTGACCATTAATCCTGTACTCAGTCTTCTGGTTTGTCCTTCCAAAATGCACAACCTCACATTTATCCGGATTGAACTCCGTCTGCCATTTTTCTGCCCAACTCTGCAGCCTGTCTATATCCCCTTGTAACCTTCGACAACCTGCAGCTCCATCCACATCTCCTCCAATCTCCGTGTCATCCGCAAACTTACTCACCCATCCTTCTGCTTCTACAACCAGGTCATTTATAAAAATCACAAATAGCAGGGGTCCCAGGACAGATCCCTGCGGCACTCCACTAGTCACCGACCTCCAGGCAGAACAGTTTCCTTCCACAACTACCCTCTGCTTTCTTCCTTTAAGCCAACTTTTTATCCAAACAGCCAAGGTTCCACTTATCCCATGCCTCATGACTTTCTGGATGAGTCTCTCGTGAGGGACCTTGTCAAATACTTTGCTAATGTCTAAAGACTACTGTGGGCTTTCTCCTCCCAGCACTCATCTAGTTGGCAGTACCCCCCAGCAAAGTGACTTCATCTCATGGGACCATCCACACTCATCCTGAGGTGTATTGACTGTGTTTTACAAAACACCAATATCAAACACTTCCTCCTGTTACCCTGTACCCCCAAACTCTTTGCTCATCCTATTCCCATGATCTTGGACATTAATTCTGTAAATCCTGATCTACATTTCACCACCTCTTTCACAGCAGCCAGTACTTGTCTTCCTTCCTCCTTCCAAATGTGTGGGCATTGATGGTCACCATCTCTCTACCAACCATGAATTAAAACTGGTGTTATGGAGGGATGTGGTGTTCGAGGAGGAGAATGAGTATCTAGCAGTAAGCATGCTTTTGGTGCTTAAAAAAAAAGCTGGTGGTTGTTCAATAGCACGTAAAATGTATCATCTAGGAAAAACACTCCATTTTAAAACAAGGATATTGTAGGCCCTTGTGTTCTCTCCACTTCTGGCACATTCAAAACCAGAAGCATCTCCCTGCTTACACACCTTTTTATATTTTTCATTTAGTTAATGATGTCTTTCCTCATTCTATTTAACAGAAAGATAATTTCATGCTTCCATGAATCATTTCACACTTGGAAGTCTGAAACATGTTAAATGGCATCAAAATTGTCAGTGATGAATGGTATTCATCCCAGAATGCCGATGAAGACTGGGGGGAAAAAAAAAATTTCTAATGTGCTATTAATTACAATGAATAACTTAACTGAACACTGCTGGTGTTTGCTGATCGATGGGAAGCTGTCCAGGTACTTGTCATATTCATTATATAATCAGGGAAATTTTAGTTAAATGTTAGTATCATAAGTATGCTTGATGAGTGTCGTATAATAACCTGTTAAATAACATTTTAATAATCATGCCTCACTTAGGCTAACTCTCAGACTTCCAAGTTTCATCACAAGTAGACTTTGGGGAAAAATGACTCAAGAAATTGGAATGGGCAATTGACATTGTCTCAGTTCCCAGTTAAACTCAAAATGGCATGACAGACAGATAGACATACTTTGTTGATCCCGCTGGAAATTGTGTTTCGTTACAGTCGCACCAAGAATAGTGTAGAAATATAGCAATATAAAACCATAAATAATTAAATAATAATAAGTAAATTATGCCAAGTGGAAATAGGTCCAGGACCAGCCTATTGGTTCAGGGTGTCTGACACTGCGAGGGAGGAGTTGTAAAGTTTGATGGCCACAGGCAGGAATGACTTCCTATGACACTCAGTGTTGCATCTCGGTGGAATGAGTCTCTGGCTGAATGTACTCCTGTGCCTAACCAGTACATTATGGAGTGGATAGGAGACATTGTCCAAGATGGCATGCAACTTGGACAGCATCCTCTTTTCAGACACCACCGTCAGAGAGTCCAGTTCCACCCCCGCAACATCACTGGCCTTAGAATGAGTTTGTTGATTCTGTTGGTGTCTGCTACCCTCAGCCTGCTGCCCCAGCACACACCACAGACTTGTAGAACATCCTCAGCATCGTCCGACAGATGTTAAAGGACCTCAGTCTCCTCAGGAAGTAGAGACGGCTCGGACCCTTCTTGTAGACAGCCTCATTGTTCTTTGACCAGTCCAGTTTATTGTCAATTCGTAACTTCGTTATGAACACTCAGGCACAGACAAACTCTTCCCCCCCCCCCCCCCACCACCACCAGTTATCTCAGCGGTCTCTGGGGGTGGTGTGGGGGTGCCAGAGACAGATGAGGTGACTGAAGGGTGTGAAACATACCCTGCAACTAAAGCTGTATTGTCTTTGCTAGCTTCAACGTATCATTCATTGGCTGCCCATTTAAAGTTTCGATTGACTTTAACATCTCTTTTGTGAATGGCTATTGACTTTGCGAGTAAGGAATAAAAATATATACAATTTCCAATAATCAATATCTGTAACTGGTAAGATAATTCTGTGTAAATAATGGCAGTTTTCTGTTCAGGCTTCAGAACAGAGGCTCATGCTGTTCTCCCTGTGCACAAGTACAATAAGAATGCTTGAGTTGCAAGATTGTGTGTATTCTGGGCCCAGTTATTTTAGTTAATTTGTTATTGACAATGACTGTTACTTCAATATGGGCAATAGCTGACATTGATGGACTAATGTCTGCTGAAAATAGAGTGATTGATTTCAAAATGCCAGCTTTTTACACAAACAAGCCTATAATTGCCTGCATTCATCTTCGCATCTTTGAATAAGGGAATTTATTTTTGCAGTTCTTCAACGTTTCAAAACCGTTCTAGAAACTAATGCTTTTGTGAAGTTTGGAACCTATTTATCTACCTTGGTTCACAAGGATGATTCTGGGAATGAAGGGCGTTTGGCAGCTTTGGGCCTGTACGCATTGGAATTTAGAAGGCGGGAGGAATCTCATTGAAACCTTCTGAATGTTGGAAGGACTCGGCAGGGTGGATGTGGAGAAGATGTTTCCTATGGTAAGGATATTCAGAGCTAGAGAGCACAGCCTCAAAATTGAGGGGTACTTTATAGAACAGAGGTAAGGAGGATTTTTTTAAATATATAGCCAGAGAGTACTGAATCTGTGGAATGCTCTGCACCACTCTATGGTGGAGGCCAAGTCAGTGGGTATATTTAAGGCAGAAGTTGATCCTTTCCTGATCGGTCAGGGCACCAAAGGATATGGCGAGAAGGCAGGTGTGTGGGGTTGAGTGGGATCCAGGATCAGCCATGATGGAATGGTGGAGCAGACTCGATGGGCTGAATGGCCTAATTTCACTCCTGTGCCTTATCTTGTGGTCTTATCCATTATGTATGTTGCCCTCGCGCCCTAAGATCCTTGAAGAAACCATGTCCATGGACTTTATTAGACTTTTGCTCCTTAGCATTGTCAATGATCCCTCCCATCCATCCAACAGTCTCTTTGACCCCCTACAATCAGGTAGGTGGTACCATAGCATTAAGACGAGAATTGTTAGGATGGAAAGCAGCTTTCTCCCCCAGGCTGTAAGGCTACTGAACTCCTTGCTGTCACCTAGGTCTCGTATGAAGCGCCGGTAGTGTTCTACTGTTTACTTTTTTAACTTGTGTCATAAATGCATCTTGTTATTTGGTCATGTGTTTGAGCTTGTATTACTTTGTGTTCTGTGTGAGTTATATGTACTGTGTTGTGCATCTTGGTCTAGAGGAATGTTGTTTCATTTGGTAGTATATATGTGTACGGTTGAATGACAATAACATGAACTTGAATTCAGCTTGCTGAATACTAATTATCTAATAGTGTCAGCATTTAATTCATCCCATGTCACTTTTAGTATCAATGGGAGGATTGTAGTTTTAGCCATGGAACCAAATGCCAAATATCTGTTCAATTCCTTTATCACTTCTTTGTTCTTCATAGCTGCTTACCTATCTCATTCCATGAGAAGCCTTTCTTTGATGTCCCCCCTCTTTATTTTTAGAAAAATACTTGGTTTTAGTTTTTGCTTTTCAATAGTTTTCCTATGAAGATTACAGATCATCAGATTTGCAAGGCAGACTACTGAAAAACAAAAACTTTAATCTTCACAAATAGTTAATTTAGCAATTTGTTTACACCTTTTGCTAGATTCTTAATATATCCCGATCTTCTATCTTTCTCTGTCTTGGTTTCCTGCTTAATAACAGCAGGATGAAGACATAGGAGCCTCAAGATCCACGCCATCAGTTATTGCCTCTCAACCATCAGGCTCTTGAACCAGAGGGGATAACTTCAGTCAACTTCACTTGCCCCATCACTGAACTGTTCCTACGACCTATGGGCTCACTTCCAAGGACTCTTCATCTTATTTTCTCTATTTATTGCTCATTTATTTATTGTATTAATATTTTTCTCTTGTAATTGTACAGTTTGTTGTCTTTTGCATACTGGTTGTTTGCCCATCATGAGTGTGGTGTTTCACTGATTCTGTTGTTTCTTTGTAAGTTACTGTGAATGCCCACAGGAAAATGAATGTCAAGGTTGTATGTGGTGACATATACAGTATGTACTTTGATAATAAATTTACCTTGAACTTTAATGCTCTCCTGAACTTAGTCAGCTGCCCTTTCCACCCTCCTTACCCTTCAGAATCTTTCCTCGTATTGGGATGTGTTTTCACTGCGGCTCGTGAATCACTTTACCTGTTTTGCTACTGCCTGCCTGTTGCTCACTTGCTAATCTAATTGCCAACACTGTCCTCACTACTTTGTAATTTCCCCTTATTGAAATCTAACACCACTCTTTCTCAAACTCAGCCTCAAGTTGAACACTAAATCAATATTGAAGTACATGTATTTCATGAGATTCATTTTCTTGCGGGCATACTCAATAAATAACCATAATTGAATCAATGAAAGACTGCACCAAATTAGGCGTTCAACCAGTGTGCAAAAGACTCAAACTGCAAATACAGAAAGAAAGAAAAAATAATAATAATAATAAATAAATAAGCAATAAATATCAAGAACATGAGATGAAGGGTCCTTGAAAGTTCATAGCAATACTGTGATACTGTGCTTACCACTATTATTTTTCCAAGATCACTTATTAAACCTGTGCTGTGCCTATTATCAGATTCCAAATGGTATGTTCCCTGGTTAGCTTTATCATGATCAGAGATTAAGGGAGCTAGGGCTTTACTCTTTGGAGAGAAGGAGGATGAGAGGAGACATGATAGAGGTGTACAAGATATTAAGAGGAATAGACAGAGTGGACAGCCAGCGCCTCTTCCCCAGGGCACCACTGCTCAGTACAAGAGGACATGGCTTTAAGGTAAGGGGAGGGAAGTTTAAGGGGGATATTAGAGGATGGTTTTTCACTCAGAGAGTGGTTGGTGCGTGGAATGCACTGCCTGAGTCAGTGGTGGAGGCAGATACACTAGTGAAGTTTAAGGGACTACTAGACAGGTATATGGAGGAATTTAAGGTGGGAGGTTATATGGGAGGCAGGGTTTGAGGGTTGGTACAACATTGTGGGCCGAAGGGCCTGTAATGTGCTGTACTATTCTATGTTCTATGTGTTACTCCTGGAAACTTTCCTAGATTTTACAGGGAAGTAAGTCTCAGCCAGACTGGATGGAAGGAGAGCAGTTCATACCTTACAACCATCAGATCTACTTTGCATGACCACAACTCACTAGCCATAACCTGTAACCTTTGGAATGAGAAGGGAGACCAGAGCAGCTGGAAAAAGCAACACACACTCACACTCACACTCACAATGCTGGAGGAACTCAGCAGGTGAGGCAGCATCTATGGAAAAGAGCCATCAGTTGATGTTTCGGGCCAAGACCTTCACCAGGCCTGGCCTGCTGAATTCCTCCAGCATCTTGTGTGCGTTGCTTGGATTTCAAGCATTTTCTCTTGTGTGTGCACCTGGAAGAAACCCATGTTTTCAGTAGTATTTTTTTAATTGCAAAGTTCACTGCCTTTTGCACGTCGGTGGTTTGCCAGCCTCTGTTTACGTAAGCTTTTTGTGGATTCTATTGTATTTTAAAAATTTTCTTTAAATACCTGCAAGAAAATGCATCTCAAGATAGTATGTGGTAGCATGTACATACTTCTAAAAATATTACATCTAAAAACTGGGAAGGTATTGCACTCAGTAAATAGACCTAGAGAAAATCTATTGAAGAGGGAGCTGTGCTACATGAGAATGATATCAGCTGTGCTGCAGAGAAAAAGCAGCAACTACAAATGGAGAGACTGAACAATCAAAAGACCTGATCACTAACCACAGCCACCTTCCATCTTAGCCACCGCTGCACCAGAATATGTGGATCCAGATCGGCCTCTGGACCCACCAATGGACAACACCTTAGGAGAGCGTCATACTCAACTCGAGTGATCCCTCTACTGCAACTTTGATAATATATTTTACTTTGAGTAGGTATAATGTACTTAGATTTTCAAAAGCTGTCCAGTAAGATGCTACAGAAGGCTGTTCTGCAAAGTGGAAGTTCGTAGAATTTGGATGACACCTTAGTTTGGACAGAAGATTGGCTAACTAGCAGCAAGCAGGGAGTAAGGGAATCATTTAGGCGCCATAGTGGCGTAGTAGTTAAAGTGACGCTTTTACAACTTGGGGCGTCAGAGTTCGGAGTTCAATTCCAGCGTCCTCTGTCGGAGCCTATACGTTCTCCCCGTGTAATACATGGGTTTTCCCTGGTGCTCCAGTTTTTTCCTGCAATCCAAAGATGTATCAGTTAGTAGGTTATGCGATCATTGTAAATTGTCCCGTGGTAAGGATAGGGTTAAATTAGGGTTGCTGACTGGCTGAGATGCTGGAAGGGCCAATTGCACACTGTAACCCTAAATCAAGTCAAGTCAAGTCTCTTTTTATTGTCATTTCGACCATAACTGCTGGTACAGTACACAGAAAAAATGAGACAACGTTTTACAGGACCATGGTGCTACATGAAACAGTACAAAAACTACACTGAACTACGTAAAATCAACACAGGTAAAAACTACACTAGACTACAGACCTACCCAGGACTGTATAAAGTGCACAAAACAGTGCAGGCATTAGAATAAATAATAAGCAAGACAATAGGCAACAAATATACTGTCAGATTGGTCACCTGTAAGTAGGGATCATGGCTTGGACGTATATTTTAATGCTTTACAGGAGGGAAATGCCTACTGTGGCCAGGTTTGTGGGTGATACAAAAGTAGGAGGGAAAGCAAGTATTGAGGTAAAGAATGTATACAGAGATATTGGTCATTCAAGTGAGTGGATAAACAAATGGGGGGGGGGGGTGGAATGCGATCCCTCAGAGTTGCAACACAAGTTGATAGTTGAAGGCGTATGGTGTGTTGGTAATTGGGAGACTGAGTCCAAGAGCTGCAAAGTATTGTTTGTTTATTTAGTTACACCGTGCAGATGAGCTACGTTGCCCAGCAACCCACCTGTTTAATTTACAATGACCAATTAACCTACTAACTGATACGCCTTTGGACTGTGGGAGGAAACCTATATGGTCAGCAAGGAAAACATAGAAACTCCTTACAGACAGTGGCAGAATTGAACTCTGGAACACCCCAATCTGTGGGATTGTGTTTAGTTCTGGTTTCCTCATTATAGGAAGGATGAGGCAGCTTTAGAGAGAGTGTAGAGCAGATTTACCAGAATGCTGCCTGGACTTAAGAGCATATGTAATGATGATAGATTGAGTGAGCTCGAGCTCTTTGGAGTGAAGGAAGATGAAAAGTGACTTGATAGAGGATTACAAGACGATAAGAGGCATAGATCGAGTGGCCAACCAGGAACATTTTCCCTGGGTGCAAATAGCTAATAAGAGAGGACATAATTTTAAGGTAATTGTAGGAAAGTATAAGGGGGATGTCAGAGGCAAGTTTTTTTACACAGAAATTCAAAGACATTGTTGTTTCCCTACCAGGCTGTGCTGCAGGCCGTAAATATACTCTCCACCACACGTCTCTAGAAGTTTGTTAAAGTTGCAGATATCATGCTGAATCTTTGCAAACTTCTAAGGAAGTAGAGGTACTACAATGCTTTCTTCATAATTGCATTTACTGCTGGTCCCAGGACAGGTCCTCTGAAAGGATAACACAGGAACTTAAAGTTGCTAACCCTCTCCGCCTCTGATCCTTCAATGAGGACTGTCTCGTGGACCCCTGGTTTCCACGGATGTCAATATATGTGGCATAATTAGTTAGTTTACAGTTGACACTAGAGTTGGTGGTGCAGTGGAGAGTGAAGAAGGCTCTTTATGGTTACACCAGGACCTAGATCAACTGAGAAAATGGACGAAGGAATGAACAATGGAATTTAACTTGGATGAGTCTGAAGTTAAACCCGCACAGATGTGCACATTGAAATCTGAGTGGTTTACGCACAATATAGCAGGTATGTGGAATGAACTGCCAGAGGAAGTGGTGGGAAGCGAACATGATCACAATGTTGAAAAGCCATCTGGGCAGACCTGTGGTTAGGGCAGGTTTAGAGGCATTTGGGCCACGTGAGCCTGTTTTTCATGCTGCAAGAATCAATGATTCCACTTTACTGCTTGTTCCCCATTTACCTTGAATCCCTTTTAAACAACAGAATTCCAAAGGCTTGCAACTCCCTGACAGAGAATTTTTATTTTCATTATGATATATGTCTGTTTATAAGAATAAACCATGCAATATCTTTTCATTCTTGCATTCATAGACTGTGTTTTGAGTGGTATTCTGTTGCATTTATTAAAACCAATAGCACTGTTACCACTCATATGGCCCCTGGGGTGGTACACTATTACAAAAATGTAGGAGCTTCCTCACCAATCCGGACCCTCCCTGTCCAGTTGCAGATGAAACCCTACACTGATCGGACACTGCATCAAAAGTTGCGGGGAGAAAGCCGGGGAGTAGGGTTGAGGAACAGAAAAAAGGATTAGCCATGATTGAATACCATGCATCCCTCAACACGTACACTTGCATCTTGGAATGTGCCAGTTGGCAGCATTCCTCTATGGACATTTCAATGACCATCTCCTTTTAAGGATGATCCAATCAGTACCTGTGAAGAAATTGAAAGTGCTTTTCAGATTCTTGAGCATCTAAACCCACTTAATAGCTAATGTATTACATTCCAAAGGCGGGTTACTTTTGTTTACATAACAGTGAGATGTCAGAATAACCACAGGATAAACAGTTAATTTGATCCAGGGGCATTTGTTGAGACATGAACTTAACTCTGAGCGATCTCCCAGCAGTTCTGAAGGAAATGTTGCAGATTCTGTTACATCCTCTTGTTTAAGAGCTACCGTAGATTCCGGACTACAGAGCGCACCTGATTAAAAGCCGCTGGCTCTAATTTTAGAAATAAAATCAATTTTGTACTTGTACAGGCCGCACCGGATTTTAGGCCGCATCGGATTTTCGGCCGCAGGTGTCCCACGTTGTAATATGAGATATTTACACAGAAAGATATTACACGTGAGGATTTTTTAACTTTTAATTAAATCCATATGGTAACATAAACAAATACATATTGCAAATGCTTTTTTTCGAACCGTGCCTGTAACGCGGCTACTTTTAAATATACGTTGCGTATACTTTTTTACTGAACAACATTCCAATATCTCCTAACGACTGGTAAAAAATATATATACTGCAGCCTACCAGGAAAAGTTATTGATCGCCTTTAACTTAAAAGCAGCGTTTTCGCTCCGCCGCTCGCCCCCTGCCTTCCCGTTTATCGCATACCGGCATTTTCCCACAAGACGCGGCGAAACCGGGTGTGACGTCATAGCATCCCGCGATGTAGTACAGAAAACAAATATAGTTAAAACACTTCTAACTTTAACTAGAAAATGAATTACTAAGCGAAAATATTATAAACTAAATAACTGCCATAAAGGCAGCACAATGCTTTTCTTCGAGTGTTTTCCATGTTGATGAGGGTGAGTACAAATGACTGATTTACAATAATTTAATTGTGAAAGTGCGCTTGATTTATCGTACAATTTCATTGGACCTCTGTGAACTACTCATCAATTTTATTGGTCTACTGTTACGAGGCAAAATGTTTTTGGCGGCATGAAAAAAAAATCATGCATTAGCCGCACCGTAGTAAAGGCCGCAGTGTTCAAAGCTGTTCAACGCATGGGAAAAAAGTAGCGGCTTATAATCCGACATCTACGGTAATCTGAAAGACAAGAGCTCTGACAATGTAGCACTCTGTAGTGAACCATGGTGTTTACGTAGGTGCTTTGCAGAGTGGTTTAAATCCACAACATGGTTCTCAGTGTTATCGTATTTGCTTACTTTCATACTTGCTTGACATCGTCACTGCACTTTTGTTGTTTGTCAGTCCTTGTCGTTTTTTATGGATTCTATTCTATTTCTTTGTTTTCCTGTGAATATCTGTGAGAAAATGAATATCAAGTTAGTATATGATTTACTGTATATGTACTTCGATAATAAATTTATTTTGAACATCCTTTACTCAAAAAAATGTAATTAATGACTAGCACATCACTTTACAGCGCCTGCGATCACTGATTGGGGTTCAGTCTCTGCTACTTTCTGTAAAGAATTTGTACGTTTTCCCCGTGATTGTGTGGGTTTACTCTGGGTATTTGGTTCACTTTCCACTTTCCAAAGATGTACGGTTAAGGTTAGTGGGTTAGCAAGTTGTGGGTATGTTATGATGGCAGCAAAAGTGTGGCGATTCGTGCAGGGTGCTCACTGATTTGATTGGACACAAATGATGTATTTCACTGTATGTTTCAATGGACATGTGACAAATAGAGCTATTCTTTAATCTTTCTCTTTTAACCTAACATGTAAAAGATGTGTGTCTGCAGTACAGGCTAACTTGTGTTTTAAGATTACTTACTCGCTCAGAAGATCATATAAGTTTCTGTGTCAACATCTGAGGGGAAAAAAATGACCCTCAAATTAAAAGGAAAACATTTACCGTGTCTAAATTTGGAATAGCTTGAATTGTACTTTCTTGCTGTGAGAAGTGAATATAAGACTGGAAACTTTGAAGAAAGCTGTAATTAATACACAAAAAGCTCCTTCCAACAATACATCGTCAAAAATAAAACAGAAGTTGACCTTGTCAAGGAGTGCAGAGTTGCTTGTTAACCCGCTGAGCAGAGCGTAGCAACTGTATTTGACCACAAAGGCTGACATTAAAGGTCATGTGAATGGACAAGTGTTTGCAAGTGGGAAAGAGTCAGAAAATATTATACTGCTGTGTCTGCCCTACCTTAGAGAAAAACGTAGTACACAAGTTCATGCTTTTAGAATATATGAAGATCCATATTTAATATTAAAAGGTTTTAAAAATAAGTTAATTGTAAATGAGAATGGCCATTTTGCTCAGAAAGAATCCCTCTGCTCTTTTGTCACCTTGTTTGTAATATCCAATCTTTAAGTGTTTTTTTAGCCTTCACAGTTCAGTCAGTAATTGTACTTGCAGTTCTGTTTGTCATGTATGTACGTTATGCATTTCTCTTTGAGAAGTGTCCTTGTTAACAACTACTTGAGGCCTTGTCTGATCCTTCGCTTCACAGCTAAGTAAATATGACGGTTAACTTTAACGGTGTGTTGCAGTTAGCAAACTTTTGTGTTCTAAGAGCCTAGGCTGTGAGAAAAGGGAGGGTACATTGAAGAGCCATTTCATTAATTTAAAATTATCCCTGCTTCATATTGAAAGTACTAACAAACAGAAGCCACATTAATAACATGAATATTAGATTATTTCAGTGGGCTATATTAGAAAACTTTGTGATGGGGTGGAGATAAGACTCTACCAAAAGAGATGTAAGGCAGTCCTTTCCTGCACAAGCCAGGTGGTGGATGGTCATATGAGCAGCTGGTGCATATCACAGATCCTGGTTGTGTGACCACTGATGCCAAGCAGACCATCGCTGTAGAGTATTGATAACTGCTGGGGTCACCCATCTTGTAAATACACTGCCAGAAGAAGGCAATGATGAATGACTTCTGCAGAAAAATTTGCCAATAGCAATCATGGTCAAGGCTTTGAAAATTAACTGTTTTCTGAAATTTTCCTGAACTATAGCTGAAAGTTGTTTTTTTAAAAATCTATTCTGTGGGTCTGCCTGGTAACGTGTACTTTGTTATAAATATCTTTTGACTTTGAGAACATTCATTAATGGTGGTAATGGTAGGAAGTTTAATATTTGGCAGCATGCTGTATACAAAGAGCATATTAAATTAAAATTTAATTGTTAGCGTCTTCATCTTATCATTTAGCTTTATTCTTGTACTCGTCTCTCATGCTGGGGAAAACTCAATGGGCCGAATGGCCTAATTCTGCTCTTATAGTCTTTATATCGATTGCTTTTAGAAATGATGCAAATGTACCTTCAAAAGCTTCGAAAAGCCAACTCTATTTTATGAGCTTTTTTTGGATTTCAGGAAGAAGAATGTATTGAGCCAGCTCACAGCTTTCATGGCTCAAGATGTGACGCAGGCACACAGAGTTCCAAGTCAACTAATTATCAAAGTACATTAATGTGATCACATACTGCTCTGAGATTGATTTTCTTGCAGGCATTCACAGTAGATACAAAGAAACACAATAGAATCAGTGGGAAAACTCCACGCACAGACTGGCAAGCAACCAAAAGAAGACAACCTGTGCAAGTACAAAAAGGCACAAATAATAATTTAATAAGTAAATAAATAATACTGAGAACATGAGTTGTAGAGTCCTTGAAAGTGAATCTATAGGTTGTGTTTAATAATCAGTTCAGTGATGGAGATGCCCACACTGGTTCAGGAACCTGACGGTTGAAGAGTAAAACTGTTTTCTGAAATTTTCCTGAACGATAACTGAAAGATGTTTTTTTTAAAATCTATTCTGTGGGTCTGCCTGTTTGTGATTTGAACTTGTGTGATGTAGGGAAGTGACTTGCGAATAATAGTATTTCAGTTGAATAACTAGGCCATACCAGCAGTAATCCTAAAGCAAATAAAGGCAGCTTTGTGCTGATTGAATTGTTGAATCTTGTAGCACAGAAGGGGACCAGTTGATCTATTGTCCGTGTCATCTCTTTAAAAGAGCTATTCAGTTGTACTCCCCCAGTCTTCATAATCTGCAAATAGCCAGTTCCCTTTTTAAAATTGCAATTGAATCTTCATCTTTTTCCCCTTCAGACAACATATTCCTTATTATTGCTTAAGATAAATCATTTTCCCATTTCCTTGCACTAAATTTACCTCTGGCTGTTGAACCATCATTAAAATTATGCAGCTTCTTTATTTACTGAAGACAATTAACTAATTTCTCTGTAACTATGTTTGATTAATGAGAGCAAGCTCAGTTTGTGCTGCCGTTTCAGAATCAGGTTTAATACCACTACACATGTCATGAAATTTGTTGCTTTGCAGCAGCAGTACAGTGCAATGCACAAAAAGCTATAAATTACGTACAATAAGATGTGTGTGTGTGTATGCATGTGTGTATATATAATATAGGTTAAATTAAATTGGCGGTGCAAAAGGGAGTTTTAAAAAATACTGAGGTTATGCTCATGGTTTCACGGACATTTCAGAAATTTGATGGCAGAGAGGAAGAAGCTTTTCCAAAATCATTGTGTGTGTTCGTGTCCGTGTCCTCAAGCTCCTGTCTTCACAGCCTAATTTCAGTTTTCTCTTTTCTTGGTGGGGGGTGGGGGAGGTGACTAAAATCTCTCTGTGTAAATTGGAGATTTTCAAATGTTCTGATAATTACTGTAGTAATTTTTTCCTGCGACTTCCATTTTGGTTTAGCAATGATTGACGCAGATGTACCTAATAAAGTGGCCACTGAGTGTATAACTGAAAGTGTACAGAGTTGGCCGTTAGCCTTTACCTATTACTAATTTGATAGCGACTTAAACAGTGAGAAGGTGTATTGAAAGACTGAGGTGAGTGTTTTGTATGTATTTGGGATAGAAAAAAGAGCCTAGTTATTTTTTGTTAAATTGCTAATGTGTAGTCAACCTCCCCAAAGCCTGATCATTTCATTGGCTACCTGCGCTCCCCACCATTGAGCACCGTTTACCGGGAGCGCTACCACAAGAAAGCAACAGCCATCATCACCTTCTCAATTCTACCATCGGGAAGGAGGTACAGAAGCTTCAGGTCCCACACCACCAGGTTCAGGAACAGTGGTTACCCTTTAACCATCAGGGTCCTGAACCAGAGTGGATAACTTCACTCACCTCAACACTGAACTATCACAGTGAATGGCGGTGCTGGCTAGAAGGGCCGAATGGCCTACTCCTGCACCTACTGTCTATTGTCTATTGAACTGACTCCACAACCTGAAGACTTACTGTTAAAGACTCTACAACACATGTTCTCAGTATTATTTTATTTACTTTATTTGCATAATTCATCTTCTTTTGCACATTGTTTGATTGTCAGTCTTTGTTTGTGTATAGTTTTTCATACGTTCTATTGTATTTATTTTCCTGTAAGTGCCTGCAGGAAAATGAATCTCAAGGTAGTATATTTTCTTGATGGTATTTACAGGAAAATAAAGAAATACATAGATTTGATAATATATTTACTTTGAATTTAACTTTGCCTACTTAAGCACAATTTATGAATGCGGGAACTGACCAGATTCACATCACAGTCATATCAATCAATATGACCACAGCCTATTTGTTGAGTAATCACTCTTTTGTTCTGGCTTGTCTGTCTCTTTGCCCTCTGGGGAATTAACAGTATGTTAGCATTGTTAACTACAACAGTCAGCAGTTATGTCCAAGTTCATCTGGGGGTAAATGTTGTACATTGACCTTGATGGCACAATTTTTTTTAAAAAAGTATTTTTTCTTGGATTTGTCACGTTGAGATCTTCTGTTTCCAAGATGAAGCCTGAGTTTGTCATTTGAAGCTTGCATTAGGGTACTCAATTGTCTTTACTTATTGATACAATGAAAAGTGTAGGCACTAGATGAATGCGTAGCTGGCGGAATTTGAGAAGTCCAAATATATTGAGAAAAGGAAAATCCTGAAGAATGGTCTCGGCCTGAAACGTTGACTATTTATTAATTTCCTTGGATGTTACCTGACCTGTTGAGATCCTGCAGCATTGTATGTTTGTTGCTTAGAATAGGCAAGGTTTTTTTTTAGAAAAGAACCTTTTTAAAACTGGTTGAGTGGTTTTGCAACAACAGTCTTGCACTCAGTGTCATCAAGACCAAGGATTTGATTGTGAATTTCAGGAGTACACCAGTCCTCACTCAGGGGTCAGCCTTGGAAAAAGCAAGTAGCTGGAAGATCCTGGGTGTCAACATTTCAGTGATCTATTCTGGGCCCAAGAGGTGGCATCCATCATTAAAGACTCTCACCATCTATAACATGCCCTCTTCTCATTACTACCTTCAGGGAAGAAATACAGGAGCCTAAATGTTTTAGGAACAGCTTCTTCTACTCTGCCATCAGATTTCTGAATGGTCCATGAACGCTACCTCTCTGTTCCTTTTTTGCAATATTTATTGTAACTTATAATTTCTTGCACCGTACTGCTGCCACAAAACGACAAATATAATGATACACTATATGCCAGTGAAAATAAATCTGATTCTGAAAAACCATAAGTTTAAAAATAATTAGCAATGTGCAATAATGCCATTGTGTTTTGAACTTCAGAGCAATGATTCAGAAACTCATTGTTCTGTCTTGGGTGGTTTTATCCCAAAGGAGAGTTTTGTATCTGAGAATAATTACATCTCATGCACTGTGTGAGTGTGTGCAGCAAGGCTAAGGGGTTGAATGAGAAAACTTGCAGTTTTACTCAGGATAATGGATATACTATCACACGATTTGCTTTTACCCTTCATTAGGCTGAAGACAAGGGTCCTCTATAATTTTCAGTATCCTCAGCTTCCCTTAATGCTTCAGTACTGTTTAATCAGCTGACTTAGAGAAATAATTTTTGTGAAGCAATTTTGTACACATGAAATGGCAGTAGAATGGAATAAAATTTTCTTCAGGGAGAGGATATGAACCCCTTTCAATAATCACTTAAATATATTGAAAATGTACCTTGCTTCACTTGATAACTTGTATTTTATTTGTAACTTTGATTTGCAAAGTTTGAGATTGAAATTTTCTCTGACCAGTTTTTTTTTCGTACAAGCATTTCTTAAGTATTAAGCATTTAATTCATATTTTCTTACAATATGGAAGTAGAGCACTTCAGCTGGTTGGATCTTCGTCGGCTCACAGGGTAAATTTATTTCCCCCACTAATTTTCTTTATAACTTGTACTCTCTACATTACCATTAACTTCTTCGAGAGCTACCACCCAACTGCAATTCAGGGCAATTTGCAAGGAATAATTAATCTGCCAACCCAATTAATTTTATGCTAAATGTGCTGCGATCATTCAGGGAATTACTACCAGCTTTGGTTACATTTCACCTAGTGACAAAGCTGGATTTAATAGATCCGGCTCCATGAAGAGCACTAGCCTCCTCAGCATTGAGGACATTGTTAAAGGCGGCATCCATCATTAAGGACACATATTGCCCAGGATATGCCTTCTTCTTATTACTGCCATCAGGTAGGAGGTACAGAGATGAGGACAACAAAGAGCTGGTCATGGGAGGCAGACAGATTGCTTTGAGTCAGTGGACTGGTCTGTGATCAAGGACTCGTGAGAGGATATGAATTATGCACCATGATTGTCACAGACTTTATGGTAACCACTTACCAGGACTCTCAATCTCATGTTCTCTATTTATTGCTTTATTTATTTATTTTTTAAATTCTTGTATTTGCACAGTTTATTGTCTTTTGCATCCTGGCTGCTTGTCCATCCAGTTGGGTGCAGTCTTTCATTGATTCTCTAATGATTCCTGGAGTTTTTGAGCATGCCCACAAGAAAATGAGTCTCAGGGTGTACGTGGTGATGTATATGTATTTTGATAATAAATTTACTTTGAACTTGTTTTTCAGGAACCTGAAGACACTCAATATTTGAGGAACAACTTCTTGTGCTCTGTGGTCAGATTTCTGAACGTAGAATGAACAAACCCATGAACACTATTTTGCTATTTCTTTGGCTCTTTTTGCACTAATATATATGCATATTTCTTATTGCAACTTAATTTTTATTATGGATTACACTGTACTGCTGTCAAAAAACACCACATTTCATGACACATGAGTGCTATTAAACCTGATTCAGAGTCTGATAGATGTCCAAATTGCCACTCTTTCAATAGTTGGAGGTAAAATTCTGCTGGAAAATGGGCTGTTATATCACAAATAAGTTCTTCTGCATCAGCACTCTAGGGGATTAGGCAGAACAGTTGCAAAAACAGTGGAGACTCTGGCATGGAAATAGTGACTTCACTTTGCTGAGTCACAGGCCTCAATCCAGCCCAAGTTCAATAGTAATTAGTTTTTATTGGGTACATTTTTAATCAGTCATTCACTCATGTATAAAACTTCTTGTAATTGTTTATGTCTGTTCTGCACTGCTGCTGCAAAGCAAATTTCACTTCGTGTCAGTGATAATAAATCTGAGTATGATAGAGTGCAATGTAAAGACATAAAAATGTGTAAATTACATAAATACATAGAGCAATACTTTGCCATAACAGGCAGTGTTTTGGGCCATGCAGAAATCTGATGACAGAGCAGAAGAAGCTGCTCCTAAATCATTGAGAATGTGTCTTCAAGCTCCTGTGTCTCCTCCCAGACAGTAGTAATGAGAAGAGGGCATGTCCTGGATGGTGAGGTTCCTTAATAAAGCATGCTGCCTTCTTGAGGCATCACCTTTTGAAGATGCCGTTGATGGTGGGGAGGGTTGTGCCTGTGATGGAGCTGGCTAAGTCTGTAACCTTCTACATCCTCTTGTGATCCTGCGTACTGGAGGCTCTGTGATGCAACCAGTCAGAATTCTCTCCACCATACATCTATAGAAATATATCAGAGCCTTTGGAGAATCTCCTCCATCTCCAATATTTCATACTGTGAAGAAATTCCAAGCATCTCAGTATTACCATTCCCTCTGATGTCCATATTCTGCATGTTACATAAGCAGAAAAACAAAATAACAACAGCACAAGCGACTCTGCAGATGTTGGAAATCCGGAGCAACACACACAAAATGCCGGAGGAACTCGGCAGGCCAGGCAGCATCTGTGGAAATGAATAAACTGTCAACATATTAGGTCGAAACCCTTCCTCAGGATAGGAAAGAAAGGTGGAAAATGCCTGAATAATCAGGTGGGGTAGGGAGGAGGGGAAGACAGATAGGAAGGAAGTGATGGATGAAGCCAGGTGGGTAGGAAGGAATCTGATAGGAGAGGAGAGTGGACCATAGGAGAAAGGGAAGGAGGTAGGGACCCACGAGGGAGGTGATAGATTCTAACCATGATTCGTTCTTGGCAATTTTTTTCTGCAGAAATGTTTTGCCATTGCCTTCTTCTGGACAGTATCTTTACAAGCCGGGTGACCCCTGTCATTATCAATCCTCTTCCATGATTGTTTGCCTGGCGTCAGTGGTTGCATGACCTGAACTTGTGATCTGCACCAGCTGCTTGTACGGCCATCCACCAGCTCCCATGGCTTCATGTAACCCTGACTGGGGTGTAGGATGGGCTAAGCAGGTGCTACACCTGTCCCAAGGGTGACCTGCAGTCTGGCAGAGGGAAGGAGCACCCTGCCATCCTACAGTCCTCTATGTTGGTTAACATAGGATTTTATGACTTCTGAGACCAAATCATTCCAGACAGCTTTGATTCCACCTGTAGAAACCTAACAAAAATGCTTGAAATATTTCTTTTTAGTACAGTCCAACTTTTTGCATTACTGTCTATCATTGAGGAAACAATTCATATGACTAAATAAGTAGAAAATATAATGCCTATAAAAGTATTCACCCCACCCCCCCAGAAGTTTTCACATTTCATTGTTTTACAACTTTGAATCACAGTGGATTTAATTTGGCTTTTTTTTGACACTGATCAAATGAAAAAGACGCTTTCATGTCTAAGTGAAAACAGATCTCTACAAGGTGATCTAAATTAATTGAAAATATAAAATGTAAAATAATTGATTGCACAAGTATTCATCCTCCTTTAATATGACACACCAGATCATCATTGGTGCAGCCAATTAGTTTTAGAAGTCACAGAATTGGGTAAGTGGAGATCACCGTGTGCAGTCAAGGTTGTAGTAAAAATACACTTTTATCTGGAAGGTCCAACTACTGGTGAGTCAGTATCCTGGCAAAAACTACACTACGAAGACAAAAGAACAGTCCAAGCTACTCCACGAAAAGGTTATTGAAAAGCACGAGCCAGGAGATGGATACAAAAGAATTTCCAAGTCACTGAATATCCCTTCAAGTACAGTTAAGTCAATCATCAAGAAATGGAAAGAATATGGCATAGCTGTAAATCTGCCTAGAACAAGCCGTCCTCAAAAACTGATTGACTGTGCAAGAAGGGGACTCATGAGGTAGGCCTCCAAGAGATTATGACAACTCTAGAGGAATTACCAGCTTCAATGGCTGAGATGGGAAAGACTGCTTACAACAACTGTGGCCAGTGTGTTTCACTAGTTGCAGCTTTGTGGGAGAATGGCAAAGAGAAAGCCACTGTTGGGGGGAGAAAATTTTGCATGAAATCTTGGCTAGAGTTTGCCAGAAGGCATGTGGGAGATTGAAGTCAGCTGAAAGAAGGTTCTATGATGTGATGAAACCAAAATTGAGCTTTTTGGCCGTCAGACTAAACGCTATGTTTGGCCTAAGCTGAACACTGAACATCATCAGAAAGACACCATCCGTACGGTGGAGCATGGTGGTGGCTGCATCATGCTGTGGGGATGCTTCACTACAGCAGACCCTGGAAGGCTTGTGAAGGTAGCAGGTAAAATGAATGCAGGAAAATACAGCAAAATCCTGATGCAGTTTGCAAGAGAGCTGTGAATTGGGAGAAGATTTGTTTTCCAGCAAGTCAATGATCCCAAGCATAAAGCCAAAGTTGCAGAGGAATGACTTAAAAACAACAAAGTTAATGTCTTGGAGTGGCCAAGTCAGAGTTGAGACCTCAATCCAACAGAGAATTTGTGGCTGGGCTTGAGAAGTGCTGTTCAGTCACAATCCCCACGCAATCTGACAGAGGTTGATCAGTTTTGTAAAGAGGAATGGGGAAAAATTGCGGTGTCCAGATGTGCAAAGCTGATAGAGACCAATCCACATGGACTCAAGGCTGTCATTGCCTTCAAAGGCAAATCTACTATATACTGACATGAAGGGGGTGAGTAATTATGCAATCAATTATTTTGTGTTTTATATTTGTAATTAACTTAGATCACTTAGTAGAGATCTGTCTTCACTTTGACTCAAGAGTCTTTTCCTGTTGATCAGTGTCAAAAAAAGCCAAACTAAATCAACTGTGATTCAATGTTGTAAAACAATAAAATATGAAAACTTCCAAGGGAAGTGAATACTTTTTGTAGGTGCTCTACATGAATTTGCTTAGAGTTTTGTAATCCCAAGGAGTTATACAGCAGAATGCTATTACCATGCCAAATTTTTTATCATACTTGTTGAAATGCAAAAAAAACATATTCAAAGGAATTATAACAATTTGTCATAGCAAGTTTATTTAATAGAAAGTAACTTCTTATAAACATCATTAGCATTGTAAATACATTTGCAAGAGTGTAGAACTTTCCTATTGTATAGTTTCTCTTAATAATGATCTCTGTACCACAAATATCCTTTCAATGGAAAACTTAAATGTACTAAAGAGGTGTGCTCTTCCATAGCCTGCAATTTGCAAATCTACTGAAACGCAACTCAAAACAATCTTTTAAACGATCCTGTTTCTTGTTGCAACCCATTCTGATCAAAGCCATTATTGCTGAGTACAGGAACACCAATAAAACAAATGCAGTTGCTATTTTTCCTGTCTGGCCCCATCTCAGCTCTCTTCCTTTTTATGCCCATCTCCATCTTTTATCGCCCCTGAAGATGTTGATCTTCTGTTTTTGAGTGTTTGATTCTGTGGAAGTATGTCACTCACTAGTTTGGTGAATGCATTTAATCAAAGTCAAAATGTTAAAATTAATTTATTGGCCAAGTACGGTATATATCACCATGTACTACTTGAGATTGGTTTTCTTGCAGGTGTTTAGAGGAAAATAAAAAACATACAATAGAATTTAAAAAATTATATATAAACAAAGACTGACAAACAACCAATGCACAAAAGACAAACTGTTGCAAATAAAAACATTTAAAAAATGAGACGTTGAGTTGTAGAGTCTTTGAAAGTGAATCCATAGATTCTGAAATCAGTTCAGAGTTGAAGTGAGTGAAGTTATCCATGCCGGTTTGAGAGCCTGATGGTTATAGTGTAATAACTGTTCCTGAACCTAGTGATGAGCCTCCTGAGCAATGATAATCGTGGGATGACAGCATGTCCTTGATGGTGGGGTCCTTAATGACAGATGCTTCCTTCTTGTAATAATGCTCCTTGTAGATATACTCAATGGTGTGGAGTGTTAGTGATTTTTTTTTGGGTTTAGATCATTTTCATTTAGCAAATGGCTTTGGCTACCAGCCTTCTGTTCCTTGAAAATGTATTGTGGATTTAATTTGGAACAATGCATTCCTAAAAGCTGTGAATTCCAGTACACAGACGATGCCGGTGTCTGTGGGATGGATGCAAATCAGAAGGTGTGAAATTTGCATGTAGTTTTAAAGAAAGCATTGTTTGTACTTTGTAATATGGAATTGTCCTTTATGTTTAGCACATAAATATCAAGAAAATGTATTGTGGATTCAATTTGGAACAATGGATTCCTAAAAACTGTGGATCCCAGTCCAGACGATGCTGGCGTCTGTGGGATGGATACGAATCAGAAGGTGTGAAGTTTGTATGTACCTGTCAAAAGAAAGCTTTGTTTATACTTCGTAAATATGGAATTATCCTTCGTGTTTAGCAGATAGATATTGAGCCCCACTTTGGGCCAGCAGACCTTTCCACCAAAAACGTCTCCATATGATGCCTTCTGTACATTGTTTTGTCAAATAAAGAAGCTGCTTTGTACCTACCAGTAATTTTCTCCAGTGATTTCATTCATGCTATATATAACATGGAGGGTATTTGCCTGTGACAGACTGAGCCATGGCCAGCACCATGTTTCACCACTGATCATAAAATGATATTCATGCTGTGGCTTTATATTATAGATTTGCAGCATATAAAAGAGAAAGATGAAAGTGAAGAGAAGTGAGAAGCACAAGTCACGTATCTATGAAACAACATTTTAGGATTTACGAAATGGAATGACAATGCATTTGAAGGATGCTAGCAGTCTTGCATGGTTGCTGAGACCAATTCCTCCATCTGGAGGTGCTTTATTGGGAACATTAGTAAAGCAGAAAGTTTTCCTTCTTGTCATGTAGGAAAATTACTTCTTATTCAGTAATTAACTCAGCTGTAATCCTTGTTGAAATAGTGTAGATTATTGTTGAAATGTCTTCTGCAGTGGTGAAACTGCAATTGCCAGAAAATCTATCTCAAAGGCTATGGTTTTCTTAAAATAAAACAATCATTTGGAATTTATTTTTATTCACTTCACTGAAGCCAAAAGTAAAATGTACAGTCAGTGGCAACTCTATTAGGTACACCGGATCATTAATGCAAATATCTAATCAGACAATCATATGGCAGCAACTCAATGCATAAAAGCATGCAGACATGGTTGTTGTTTGGAACAAATAACAGAATGGAGAAGAAATGTGAGATAAGTGACTTTGACTGTGGAATGATTGTTAGTGCCAAACAGGGTGGTTTGAGTATCTAAGAAACTACTGCTATCCTGGGATTTTCATGCACAATAGTCCCTAGAGCAGGGGTTCCCAACCCGGGGTCCATAGATTGGTCGGTTAATGGTAAGGGTCCATGGCATGAAAAATGTTGGGAAACTCTGCTTTCGAGTTTATAGAGAATAGTGCAGAAAATATAGCAGTTCTGTGGGTGAAAATGCCTCATTAATGAGTGATGTCAAAGAAGAATGGCCAGACTGTTTTAAGCTGACAGGAAGGTGACAGGAACTCAAATAAATATGCATTATAACAGTGGTGCAATATATGCAGGTATACCTTATAAAACGGCCACTGAGTGTATATTGGTCCAAATCCTGGCCAGATGTGTTCTGTGGATAACTTTGCAAATGATTTGCTATGCATGATTTAATATTATACTCATATTACTTTAATATGACATCCATTGTTATTCAGATCACATAATTTAAAGTAGTCTTTTAAAGGTAATTTGTCACAGAAGATATATTAAGTAAATCCATTTTGGTTCCAACAACATCTAGAACCAAACAAGACTTAGCATGAACTTTTTTTTCGGAATGGTAGTATTGATTGCTGCCAGGGTTAATTTCATGGTACAACAGTTCATCTATCTCCATATTTGCTGAAGTAATATTTTTGTTGACAAGCGTTTTTCAATCTGATTCTCAATGTTTTGCTGTATTAATGTTAGAATGTAATTCAGATGCTTCCAAATCACTTTTTTATGGAATATTTTAAGAATGAATTTGGAGGTAACACATTGTTGTGTTTGATTGCAGATTGAAATCTAGTTAAATAGATTAAATTGTGTGTGGTTGATGGAGTGATGGGCCTTGTGGATTTTTCATATTTTGTGGTCTCTTGTATTCAATTTGTAGATTCTTAGCCACTCAGCATGGTCTAATAGAGGATACAACAATGATAATATTAATAATAGAAGACAGAGTTTTTCATCGATTCTTTTGTATTTATTTTTTCTGCCTGCAAGGAAATGAATCTCAGTAGTATCTGATGACATATACGTACTTTGATAATAAATCTACTTTGAACTTTTATAAATTACAGCAGGTTAGATGTTTGGAGAATGTCAACTGTATTAAAACCGATTTTCTGTTTTTTTTAACATCAGTGAGATCGAAGGAATAAACTGCATTATGTGACAGCTCCAGCGTGATAATGTAATTCCAACTGTGTAATGGTGTGTGCCTCAAATAGCCTCTGACAACCAATTCCAGCTCCTGGCCTTCACCTGTGCCTCAGCTACTAAGCCCAACAGAATGGTTTCTACTGACAGGACAAGGGGCAAAGATGGGTTACTGGCACCTTAAAACCAGTTGTTTTGAGCAAATGGTTCTTGAAGGCCCGTGGTTGATAGCTCAGCTAGGAGAAAAAAAGCTCAAATCTCAACACTCTGCCGACTTGTGTCTATACCCACTCATGGGAAAGCTTTGAGAGTAAACCCTGAGGGAAGATCCAGAGGCGGAGCCCTTAAGGTTGAGTTCAACACTGAGCGACAACTCCTGTAATGCTGCTGGTGCCAAACTGTCTCTGTCTTTGCTGTTCCTTTGGCTTCATCAGCTGGGTGGAGAGGGAGCCTGCTGCTTGTTTTCCATTCATACTGCCTTGGCTTGCATATCGTGTGGACAGTTGGGATGCAATATCCATGATCAATCCCGACGAATGGATGGTCTTAACTGTGTCATTATTACCTTCCAGAAGTTGAAAGTTTCTTTTGCAACTTTGAAACTCTTTTCATTAGCATCCTGATTACATTAAAGTTTACTGCTGCAAGTGGATCCCTTGTATTTTTATGCTGTTCTAACACAAATGCATGCACAGTGTTAGATAGCAGCCAATGTACTATGAGGCAAACACTTGCAAGAGTATTTTTCTTTCAGTTGTGTCTTAGATTGGACGCAGAAGTTTTTTTAAAAATGTGTTCTTTTTGAACTCTGAATTGGATACTGTTTTTGACTTGATTTTTCTTAGTATATTAGAGTCAGAGTCATAGAAAAGCATAGCACATAAACAGGCCCTTTGGCCCATCTAGTTCTTGCCAAACCATTTAAACTGCCTGCTCTCACTGACCAGCACTGGGAACTTAGCCCTCCATACCTCTACCATCCATGTACTTATCCAAACTTCTCTTAAACGTTGAAATTAAGCTCGCATGCACCATTTGTGCCGGTAATTGATGTTCCTTTTTAAAATGTTCCTATTTTCTTCTCCAGAACACTTAGATATATACTGCCCTAACCTTTTACAACTACCTTTCTCATTGTTCAGTAGAAAGTCGATTCAGGCAAAGTCACTGTAGGATGTGGGTTCCCAGCCTTTTATATGCCATGGAGCCTTACCATTAACAGAGGGTCCACGGATCCCAGATTGGGAACCCCTGCCGTAGGGGATCTTACACTCTCAGATTCAGATTTATTCATCACCTGTGTATTGATACATATAGTAAAATGTGTTGGTTGTGTTAGCAATCAACACAGCCAAGGATGCACCAGCAAATGTTTCCACACTCTCTGGTGCCAACATAGCATGCCCACTATGTTCAGCAGAGCAACAAAGAGCACAACATGGCCGTTTCCCCCCCCCCCCCACCCCCCACCATTATTAGCTTATAACTGATCAGTCTGGGGAAATAAAAATAAATCTTATTTCAGCAGGTTCCCGTAACCTCCTGAGCATAGAACAGGAAATTTAGCAGAGGAGGTGAATTACCTTGGAATTTGAATTCTGCATGCATTAGCTGCATAATGCATTATAAGCAAATTGAAGATAATCTGCAAATGTCAGTGAGATGACACTTTGATTTATTTAAAATCCATTTGTTCTGTATGAAACAACATAATTAATGAAAATTAAGATGCATGACATATTGCATTGTGCCTGACAGAAATGCGTCAAGTAGATCTGTAAAGTCAACAGTGAATTGAGCTATTATGTCTGCACTTATCTGAATCACTTGTCCTTTTCTAAGAATTGACGTGTTAATGATCTTGGAGGGCTCAAAACTATGTTGCAGAAATTGTGATGTCTCCCCATTTATGAAACGTTTTTTACTCTGAACCCACCTCCCATCTCCTTGACTAGCTAATGTAGAAATCCCTTCTCGAAGACATATCCATTAAGAAAGGATGGGAATAGATAGGAAAAGTCAAAATACAACTGTTTTTGGAGATGAAGTGGGGTGGAGGTACTTGGTGAAATATGCATCATTGGTCATCGTCTGCAAGATCAATGTATAAGTACAAACACAAGTGATTCTGCAGGTGCTAGAAATCCAGAGCAACACACAAAATGGGGAGGAACTCAGCAGGTCAGGCAGCATCTACGGAAATGAATAAACAGTTTGGGCCGAGACCTTTCATCAAGACTGAATAGAAAGGAGACAGAAGCCCGACTGAGAAGGTGAGAGGAGGTGAAAGGAGTACAAGCTGGCAGGTGATAGGTGAGACCAGGTGAGGGGAAAATTGGTGGTTGGGGGAAAGGAGATGATGTAAGAATATGAGAGGTGATAGGTGGAAAAAGATAAAGATTAGCTTTATTTGTCACATGTACATTCCAACATACAATAGAATAGAATAGAACTTTGTTGTCATTGCTCAAGCCAACAAGACTGTGGTGCAGAACAGATATTTACAATGCATGCGGTCCAGCTTGATTTCAAAAATATCCTACAGTATGTATACATGCAACGAGTGACTTCGACAGTCCATAACACTCGTATGCCAGAGTATAGCATTATTCAGCTGCATCACTGCCCTCGGGAAGAAGCTGTTTTTCAGTTTTTTTTGTCTTGGCTGAGATGTTTCTGTATCTCCTACCAGATGGCAGGAGATTGAACAGACATTTCAATGGATGGGATGGGATCTGTCTTTAATGATTTTACTAGCGCGCCGTAGGCATTGAGGGTTGTAGATTGATGTGTCATTTTGCATCATCAACCAGCAGAGTCTCAATATGTCCTGGGGGGCAGCCCACAAGTGTTGTCATACTTCCAGCACCAACACAGCATGCCCACAATTTATTGATCATAATCTGCATGTCTTCAGAATGTGAGAGGAAACCGGAGCGCCCAGAAAAATTCCACGTGGTCACGGAGAAAATATAAACTCCTCACAGGCGGAGGAGGCTATATTCTCCAAGATGACCACAAACTTGTCATTGGGTTTGGAGGCTTGTGTGCCTCAGTGAGCGATGTGTCAGAGTCTTGTGCTTTAACTCTAGGTAGGGCCATCCATGCCAAACAGGTCAAAGTGTAGAGGCCAGGCTGAGTGGTCAACTGGTCCTCCTGGTTCAGCTCAGGGCTAACAGCCCTCACTGGTAAAAACAAAATTGCTATGGAAACAGCAACGAAGAATCCTTCTACATCTGAGTGTGACGGTGTTCCTCAGTTTCCACCTGGGACTTGCGTGACTGACAGTAGTGAAAACTGAAAGGAAGCTACTGACGTGATGAAGGAAGTCCTGAACACCACCAGAGATGGAGGACCTCCACCGCTGCCCTAAATGCTCTGGTGTAATGGGCAGCGATTACAGGCAGAGGTGGGGATTGAACCATGAGCAGTGATCGCTGGTGCTGTAAAGCGATTGCGCTAACCACTACACTGCAGGGCCACACCTGTGTAAGGGCTGAAGAAGAAGACCTCCCTTCTTCTGGTGGAGACCACAAAGAACTTAGCTAGATGAAATAATTGCAACCTCATTCTCAGGTCTCCTCCCAGCAGCACTTTTGCACCTTAACTTCCTCTGTCACTAACCGTCATAGTTTCTGAAGGTCAAGGTGGCAAAATTAAAACCACAGCAGAACAACCTTTCTAAACTAAATGCATATACAACCCTATATTCAAAGGTCAATTCATTAACCTTTTCATAACCTAGAGCCTGTCCTACTTCAGTATGTCTTTGCCTGCCTTTTTAAAGATTTCAATAATTGTATTCATCATAACATGTTGGAAAACAAGCCAGGATTCTGTTTCTCACTAGATTTGCAAGTATGAAGTGCCTCAGCCTAAAGTACTGCCTGTTTATTCTCCTCCGTGGATGCTGCCTGAGCTGCTGAATTCCTCCAACAGTTTATGTGCTTTGCTCATTTTAAGGCTGCAGTGCTAAAGCAGTCGAGCTTTGTTGTCATAAAATGATTGAAGCATTTGAAATCGATTGACTACTGAAAGGGTCTGGAGTGGATGGTACTGTGTTTGGCTTTTGAAAATTTCAGAGTATCTCTCAGTTTATTTGGCCGTTTTCCTTCACTGAAGCTCATAAGATATAGGAGTAGAATTAGGCCACTTGGCCCATTGATTCTGCTGCACCATTCTATCAGGGCTGATTTTATTTATTTATTGAGATAGAACATGGAAACGGCCTGCCTCTTCGAGTCACACTGGGCAGTAACATCTGATTTTACCCTGGCCTAATCCCAGGACCAATTAACCCATCAACTGGTATGTCTTTGGACTGTGGGAGGAAACCAGATTGCCTGGAGGAAACCAACGTGATCATGGGGAGAATGTACAAACTCCTTACAGATGGTGCTGAAAATTGAGCCTGTGTCATTGGTACTGTAAAGCGCTATATTGAACTCTACGTTATAGTACCTTCCCATTATCACTCGACCCCATTTTCCTTTTTCTCCCTTTAACCTTTGAACCCCTTACTAATCAAGAACCTATCAACCTCTGCTTTAAACATACTCAATGATCTGGCCTCCACAACCTTCTGTGACACTGAATTCCCCATATTCTCAATCTCCGGCTCAAGAAGTTCCTCCTGATCTTTGTCCTAAAGGGTTGTCGTATCATGAGGCTGTGCCCGCTGATCCTAGACTCCTCCCCCCCCACCCGAGGAAACATCCTCTGCAGTCCACTTTATCTAGGCCCTTCGATAATTACAAATGACATTGCCTGTTTTTTTTGTACTCACCTAATGAATTGCAGATTGCAATGAGCAAGTTTTGTAAAATGTGCATCTAGCCTGAAACGGAGTACAAGTTTGATGCTGATCTCCTGAGACAGGGCCAATGTGACAGGGCCAGGCCCTAGAGCAAGGGACGACCCAATGTTTGGACAATTTAAGTGCAGGGCCAGATGGATTGAAAAGGCAGGGTGTCGGGACTGGAGGCTAGGGTCAGGTTGGTTCTCCTCGTTACTCCACAACACTTACTCTGCTCTCTGTGGCTTTGAGCCTGTGTGTCTGCTCTGGCTGCTCCAGGCTCTGTGTCTGTGAGCTCTGCGACGTCTTGCTGCGCTGTGTGATAGGCTGAGGCTGCGGGCCTGCTCCGGCTGCTCTGGGCTTCGTGTTTATGGATTCACTTTCATTCTGAATGCTGTTGCTTGCTTTTATTGTTGCACGGTTTGTGTGTTTTCTCTCTCTCTCTCTCTCTCTCTCTCTCTCTCTCTCTGTGCATTGGGTGTTTGTTGGTCTTTTTGTTAATGCAATCCTTTGGGTTTCTTGTTTCATGGCTGCTTGTAAAGAGATGAAACTGAAGGATGCATAATATATACAACAACACACACAAAATGCTGGTGGAACACAGCAGGCCAGGCAGCATCTATAGGGAGAAGTGCTGTCGACGTTTCGAGCCGAGACCCTTCATCAGGACTCGGCCCGAAACGTCAACAGTGCTTCTCCCTACAGACGCTGCCTGGCCTGCTGTGTTCCACCAGCATTTTGTGTGTGTTGTTGTTTGAATTTCCAGCATCTGCAGATTTCCTCGTGGATGCGTAATATATACTTTGATAATGAATGTAGGTTGAACTTCGAACACAGCTGGCTGGAGGGTTTACAGTGAATGATGTGAAAAACAAAAAAAAAATCCAGTCCTGTGGGTAAAAGCACCTTGTTAATGAGAGAGGGTGGAGAAGAAACGCGCGGACTGGTTCAAGATGACAGGAGGCGACAATAGTTGCCAAGTTCAAAGTACACTTCATCATGAAAGTATTTATGCAACCTTTAGATCGGTCTCCTTACAGGCAGCCACTAAACAAAGAACTCCAGTAGAACACATAAACAAAAGGAGACCGGCGAGGGAGGGAGAAAAACCAAGGTGCAAACAATAAAAGGAATCAAACAACATTAAACTCACAAATAACCACACATTACAAAAGCGCTCTGTGCAGAAGAACATCTCTGAACACACAAGACGTCAAACCTTGAAGTGGATCAGCTACAGCAGCTGAAGACCACATGCACTCAGCCGCCTCTATTAGGTACAGGAGGTGCATAATAAAGTGGCCACTGTAGATCAGTTCTACTGTTTTTCAGCTCAGTCCTTATTGATGTGTTTAAGCAGTTTGATGGGAAAACTGGCTGAGTCTCTGGCATGTCTGGAATCCTGCCTCCTGTGTCTGTAAAAAGTAATTGTTAACCCTGAACACAAAAGATTCTGTTTATTGGGAAAAGTCCTCCAAAAAATCTTTCTGACTCATATCTCGGTTATGTGCTCTGAGCAAGCAAGTGAACAACTTCTAGCAAAGATTTTAAGATGTTTACACTTACTTTGTGATTTCGTGTCTCAGTTTGTAAGTGTATCACAACTTGTTTAATGCCTTTTTGCTTCAGAGCTGCCAGACCATCCACTTCTATAATTTACCTGCTTGCAATTTCCTACTTGTAATGCACAACACAACACAACCTGGACAACACAAACACCTACAGCAGCACGCAAAAGTTTGGGCACCCCTGGTCAAAATTTCTGTTACAGTGAATAGTTAAGTGAGTAGAAGATGAACTGATCTCCAAAAGGCCTAAAATTAAAGTTGTAACATTATTTTCAACATTTTAAGCAAAATTAGTGTATTATTTTTGTCTTGTACAATTTTAGAGTTGGGGGGGAAAAAGGAAAAGAGGACCATGCAAAAGTTTGGGCACCCCAAGAGACTTGAGCTCTCAGATAACTTTTACCAAGGTCTCAGACCTTAATTAGCTTGTTAGGCGCAAACACGAGGAAATCTGCAGATGCTGGAAATTCAAACAACAACACACACAAAATGCTGGTAGAACACAGCAGGCTAGGCAGCATCTATAGGGAGAAGCGATGTCGACATTTCGGGCCGAGACCCTTCGTCAGGACTAACCAAAAGGAAAGAGATTTGAAAGTAAAGGGGGGAAGGGGGAAATGCGAAATGATAGGAGACCGGAGGGGGTGGGATGAAGCTAAGAGCTGGAAAGTGAATCCAAACTCAGGTTGGAGGAACAACACCTTATATACTGGCTGGGTAGCCTCCAACCTGATGGCATGAACATTGACTTCTCTAACTTCCGTTAATGCCCCTCCTCCCCTTCTTACTCCATCCCTGACATATTTAGTTGTTTGCCTGTTCTCCATCTCCCTCTGGTGCTTTCCCCCCCCCCCCCCTTTCTTTCTCCCGAGGCCTCCCGTCCCATGATCCTTTCCCTTCTCCAGCTCTGTATCACTTTCGCCAATCACCTTTCCAACTCTTAGCTTCATCCCACCCCCTCCGGTCTACTCCTATCATTTCGCATTTCCCCCTCCCCCCTCTACTTTCAAATCTCTTACTATCTTTCCTTTCGGTTTGTCCTGACGAAGTGTCTCGGCCCGAAACGTCGACATCGCTTCTCCCTATAGATGCTGCCTAGCCTGCTATGTTCTACCAGCATTTTGTGTATGTTGTTAGCTTGTTAGGGCTATGGCTTGCTCAAAGTCATCATTAGGAAAGGCCAGGTGGTGCAAATTTCAAAGCTTTATAAATACCCTGACTCCTCAAACCTTGTCCCAACAATCACCAGCCATGGGGTCCTCTAAGCAGCTGCCTAGCACTCTGAAAACTAAAATAAATGATGCCCACAAAACAGGAGAAGGCTATAAGAAGATAGCAAAGCATTTTCAGGTAGCTGTTTCCTCAGTTTGTAATTTAATTAAGAAATGGCAGTTAACAGGAGTGGTGGAGGTCAAGTTGAGGTCTGAAAGGCCAAGAAAACTTTCCAAGAGAACTGCTTGTAGGATTGCCAGAAAGGCAAATCAAAACCCCCGTTTGACTGCAAAAGACCTTCAGGAAGATTTAGCAGACTCTGGAGTGGTGGTGCACTGTTCTACTGTACAGCGACACTTGCACAAATATGACCTTCATTTAAGAGTCATCAGAAGAAGACCTTTCCTGTGTCCTCACCACAAAATTCAGCGTCAGGAGTTTGCAAAGGAACATCTAAACAAGCCTGATGCATTTTGGAAACTAGTCTTGTGGACTGATGAAGTTAAAATAGAACTTTTTGGCTGCAATGAGCAAAGGTATGTTTGGAGAAAAGAGGGTGCAGAATTCATGAAAACTGTTAAGCATGGGGGTGGATCGATCATGCTTTGGGCTTGTGTTGCAGCCAGTGGCACGGGGAACATTTCACTGGTAGAGGGAAGAATGAATTCAATTAAATAGCAGCAAATTCTGGAAGCAAACATCACACCATCTGTAAAAAAGCTGAAGATGAAAAGAGGATGGCTTCTACAAAAGGATAATTATCCTAAACACACCTCAAAATCCACAATGGACTACCTCAAGAGGCGCAAGCTGAAGGTTTTGCCATGATCCACACAGTCCCTCGACCTAAACATCATCGAAAATCTGTGGCTAGACCTCAAAAGAGCTGTATGTGCAAGGCAGCCCAAGAATCTCACAGAACTTAGAAGCCTTTTGCAAGGAAGAATGGGTGAAAATCCCCAGACAAGAATTGAAAGACTCTTAGCTGGCTACAGAAAGAGTTTATAAGCTGTGATACTTGCCAAAGGGGTGTTACTAAGTACTGACCATGCAGGGTGCCCAAACCTTTGCTTCGGGCTCTTTTCCTTTTTTTGTTATTTTGAAACTGTAAAAGATGGAAATAAAAAAAAAGTAATCTTGCTTAAAATATTAAAGAAATGTGTCATCTTTAACTTTACGCCTTTTGGAAATCAGATCATCTTTTACTCGCTTAGCTATTCACAGTAACAGAAATTTTGACAAGGAGTGCCCAAACTTTTGCATGCCACTGTGTGTCAGGATGTTGTTCATCGACTTATAGCTCATTGCTTTGGGTCAGGTATGAGTTGTGTGTGCTTCGTGTCTGTGGTTGATATATATGTATGACGTGAAGGAAAGTGTTAATTGTTTTACTCTCCCACAAAATAATCTTTCCATTTCAACTTGTGGAAAATATTGCTAAGGTGTGTATTTCATGGTAAATGCATGGCAGGTTTTATGATTTGAATGGAAAAGTGCAGAGGCACCCATTGTGAAATTAAGAACCATGTTGTATATCACCTTGTGCAAAAGACTCATCGGGGATATCATGTATAAGTTCACATTCAAATTATTGCCTCTGTTTTTGTGGAAGATAAAAAAGTAGAATCAGGTTTATTATCACTGACATATATCATGAAATTTGTTGTTTCGTGGCAACAGTACAGTTCAATACATTAAAAAATGATAAATTACAATCGCAAATGTATTTTTTAAAACACGAGCAAACACAACTGACACAATTTTAAAAACTGTTCGCTTTAATCATGGTGTAATGTCTAATGGCCATGCGAGTGTGCGCGACTGATACTAGTTAGAAACTGCTTGGTAACAGTCTTCCGTCCCAATTAAGCGACATCATGTCTCAACTAAACAAAGATTTTTTTAGACCTTAAGAATTGTCCCAAATAAGCAAAAATACTGAGGTAGTGTACATGGGTTCATTGTCTTTTTAGAAATCTGATGGCAGTGGAGAAGAAGCTGTTTCTAAAATGTGTGTACCTCCTTTGTGATGATAATAGCAAAAAGAAAAGATGTAGTATGTTCTGGGTGGTGCGAGTCCTTAATGATGTATGCTGCCTGTTTTGAGAAATGTCCTCCATTGTAGGGAGGCTCAGAGCTGGCTGAGCTTTCAACCCTCTGCAGGTTTTTCCAGTCCCTTCCTATGGCCCCCTCCCAAAGCAGACAATGATGCATCTAATTAGAATGCTCTCCTCGGTACATTGAGACTTTTACTAAATCTCCTCAAAATCCTTATGAAATATGTAGCAGCTGTCTCAGATTTGGTGAACTTCTTAAAAAATAATTTTTATTCATTATTTGGACTGCAAGTAATTCGACAAGACGCTCCTGCAAGTATAAATGCATGGTTAAGTCCAGAAAGTTAGTTTCTATTCAACTGTCTCTGTTCCTCCCAAATATTCTGCTGTAACTGTGTCTTACTGAAAACTACATATGGAGATGACTTGATCAAGGTGCAAAAAGATGATGGGAGGTAGAGATAGAGCGGACAGACGGCAGAGACTTTTTCCCAGGGTGGAAATGGCTAATATGAGAGGAGCATAAATTGTAAGGTAAGTGGAGGAAAGTATAGTTGGTGGGGGGGGGTGGGGGGGGTGTAATGTCAGTGTTAGATTTTTTACACAGAATGTGTGGAGCACACTGCCAGGGAGATGGTAGAGGCAGATACATTAGGGCCATTTAAGAGACTCTTAAATAGGCACAAGGATGAAATAAAAGTCAAGGGTAACACAGGAGGGAAGGGTTAGATTGATCTTGGAATAGGATAAAAGCCTGCCGCAAAATTGTGGCCTAAATGCTTGTACAGTACTGCTATGTTCTATATAAAGTATTAATGGCTTAAAATTAGAGTTAATGGTGGGTTTAAGGTTTTTTTTAACAGAACTTGAGAACTGAAACCTTCTTGTGAAAAAGGTGGATGTGTTGTGTTAAGTACTGTTTGTTTCTCACATTTTGAGTAGCTGTGTGGGTGTGGCTGGAAGCCTGATATTATAATACATTTATGATATATTCAGACTAGCAAAAATCATAACAATGTTAAATACCTCCTGTTTCTGAGGTCAATAGCATAGATCACCTGGGGTTGATAAAATGTGGAGCTACACCCAGTGGCCACTTTATTAGGTAAACTGTACACTTTCTTATTAATGCAAATATTTAATCACCCACCCATGTGGCAGCAATTCAGTGCATAAAAGCATGCAGACTTGGTCAAGAAGTTTATTTGTTGTTCAGACCAAATATCAGGATGGGGAAGAAATGTAACCTCGGTGACGTTGACTGAGGAATGATTGTTGGTGCCAGACGGGGTGGTTTGAGTATCTCAGAAATTACTCATCTCCTGGGATTTTCATGCACAACAGCCTCTGGAGCAGGGACTCCCAACCTGTGATCCATGGACTCCTCGGTTAGAGTATATATAGAAAATGGTGTGAAAAAAAACAAACTGCTTCCAGTGATAGATAGATAGATAGATAGATACTTTATTCATCCCCATGGGGAAATTCAACATTTTTTCCAATGTCCCATACACTTGTTGTAGCAAAAACTCCTTACATACAATACTTAACTCAGTAATAATATGATATGCATCTAAATCACTAACTCAAAAAGCATTAATAATAGCTTTAAAAAAAAAAGTGACAGTTCAGTGGGTAACAACGCCTTGTTAAATGATAGAAGTCAGAAGGGAATGGCCAGACTGGTTCAAACTGACGGGAAGGCAACGGTAACTCAAATAACCACTTAGTACAACAGTGGTGTGTAGAAGAGCTTGTTTGAGCACACAACACGTTGAAGCACGAAGTGGACGGGCTACAGCAGCAGAAAACCACACCAGGTTCCACTTCTGTACCAAATGAAGTGACCACCGAGAGTGTACCGTAGACCACAGTAGTAATGGTGTCAGCTCCATTGGTTTAGGATGGACTGAATATGTCCTCTAAGGAAATCAGATTCAGTCTCAGGTTTATTATCACTGACAGACAGAAAAAAATGAAATTTGTTGATTTGTGGCAACAGTACAATGCAGGAGGTACCTAATGAAATGGCCACGGAGTGTAAGAAGAAATATTTGAAATCCAGGCAGATGGACTAACTCGATCATTCTCAGAAGCAGCACAGGCAGTCAGCCAAATGATTGCCTTGTGGACTGTGAAATTCAATTCCGGAAACAGATTACACTCACCAGGAATGAAATGTATTGACTCCACAGCTGAAACTTTGAATTGAAATAAAGGCCATTCTGCAACAAATACTAATGTATGAAATATCAGAGCAAACCAAATTGCTCTAAGTATTTCTGAAGGCTGTGTGCCCGTTAGGCTGAGGACGAAGACCAGCAATCTGCATGATCAATGACTGAGAACATAGCAACCCCCTGCCCTCCCCCAGGTCAGCAAGTCCTGGGGTTGAAGGATCATGTAGGCTGGAGGCAAGAGGGCCGGTGATCCCTCTTCTCATCCCCCCCCCCCCCCCCAGATCATCAAGATGGCAGAGTTCAGAGGTCAAAGTGTAGGGATCCAGCAGGCCTGAAGTTTGAAAACTGAAGAAGCAATAAGCCCAGTGAGTCCACTGGTTGATGGCTGAAGCTGAAACCCCTGGGTCGATGACTCTGAAGGTTTGATTTCTGCGATTCTGGGCCACAAAGTTATGTCTACGTGTGTGAGTGGGTGGGAGGGTAGGAAAGATGCTTGTTCTGTTGTTTGAGTCCTGAAGAAGGGTCTCAGCCCAACTGCTTATTCATTTCCATAGATGCTGCTTGACCTGCTGAGTCCCTCCAGCATTTTGTGTGTGTTGCTTTGGGTTTCCAGCATCTGCAGAATCTCTCGTTTTTGTTTTGCCCTTGTTGTTGTGTTGTTCTGCTGAACATTGTGGGCATACTGTGTTGGTGCCAGAATGCGTGCCAACGCTTACAGGCTTGCCCCCAGCACATCCTTGGGTTGTGTTGGGTATTAACACAAACGATGCATTTTACTGCAAGTTTCAATGTACACGTGATAAATAAACTAATCTGAATCTGATCAGAATCGATTGTTGGAAATTAATTTTCAAATTTACAGATTTTAAAATTATGGAAAATTATACCAGCTGCTAAAACTTTTTTTATTTGCACTCAGCAATGTTTCATTATAAGTCAGTGGTGGTTGTCCAGTATGTCTGGCAATGACAGGAAACCTGTGCAGAAGAGTTTTTAAAGTGGAAAAGCTGTTGCCCTGGGGCAGTTTCTCTCTCTTGACCTCAGAAGTCCAGGTCCAGTAGTATGAACAAACGTTATCGGATTTAACTTGTTGCAAGTAAAAGCACACCTCATCTTCAGTCCTGTGGCTGAGCAGTGTGGGCAGTTAAAAATGCCCATGGTTAAAGCAGGATGCGTTATTGATAGGTCCCTGTGTCTTGCAGCTCTGTAGATGGCCTTCCAGTTGCAAAAAAAATAAAAATTTCAGAGTGTGATTTGGAATTTCTACATTAATGGGGGGGGGGGTCTGAAACATTAACCAGTTATTCCTCTCCATTGATGCTATCTGACCCGCTGACCTCCTCCAGCATTTTATCTGTATTGTCCATTCCTCATTGACCTTGGGCAAATAGTGGTGGCATGACTCTGCCCATCTCTTTCTCGTCTTCCTTATTGTTTAAAAAACGTAACAAAGTTTGATATTACTCTCTGGACAACTTCATAGCCAAAACATTTCAGAACGCAAAGAGGCTTGGAGCTCTTAGCAAACTCACTTTGCCCATTAATCTTTGTATGTCTCAGACTGAAACAAGAATCTTGCACAGAACTTGTAGTCCTGGGAATAAAGTGTAGATAATAGAGGAGAAATACAAATGAAGTCTTCCAATGGCCAAAGTAAGAAGAATGAGAGTTGATCACCTTATCTTAACGAATCCTGTGTGTTGTAATCCCCAGTTCATTTATCAATTCTGCTCCTGTCTTGCACATGGCTGTGCTGCTGCACAGAGTTAATAATGACGCTGCTTTCAGCAGACTGAACAACAGTCGCTTTCTCGGCCGTCTTCTTGACAAGATTGAATTTGGGTCTGTGGAGCCATGAGACTGGAATCTGGAGCTATAATCAAAATGCTGGAGCAGGTCTGCAGCCCAAGCAAATAGGCACAGCGTCTTGCTAATTGCTGTAACACTTGTCTCCATTAGGTTGCACTGGCAGCTATGGCACAGCAAGCATGATGCTGGAGGAACCTGGGATATGTGGATGGAAACGGACAGGCAGGCTTTCAGCTCAAGACCCTTCACCTGGACGTAATGAGGCACAAAAACGTACGGTTTCTGTTTCCCCCCACCCCCACCCCACCCTTGTTTTCTGACCTACTGAGTTCCTCCAGCAGCTTGTTTTTCTCTGAATGCAGACCTGTTCTATCAGTTTGGGGTGTAAGATATTCCACAATCATTCCCATAAAGTACAACGTCACCAAAAATTGCAGTGAGGTGTTTAAGTTATGCTCAGCACAGCACAATGCAGGCGGCTTGGGAGGGATGAAGTAAACAGCTGGGAAGTTGATCGGAGACAGAGACAGAAGGCCATGGAAGAAAGGAAAAAGGGGGAGAGAGCACCTGAGGGAGGTGATGGGCAGGCGAGGAGATGAGGTGAGAGAGGGGGAAAGGGATGGGAAATGGAGAGGGGGGGAGGTGTGTTTGGGGGCATTACCAGAACTTTGAAAAATCAGTGTTCATGCATGAGGTTGGAGGCTACCCAAATGGAATATAAGGTGTTGTTCCTCCAACCTAAGTGTGGCCTCATCACAACAGTGGAAGAGGTCAAGAATGGACATATTGGAATGGGAAGTGAAATTAAAATGGGTGGCCATTGGGAGATCCAGCTTGTTCTGGTGGACAGAGCGTAGATGCTCAGTGAAGTAGTCTCCTAACCTGGCCCTACACTACACTTTCTTCCTCACTACCATCCAGGACCCTGAGCAGTCCTTCCAGGTGAGGCCACATTTCACCTGTGAGTCTGTTGGGGTTATTCACTGTGTTCAGTTCTCTCACCATGGTCTCCTGTACATCGGTGAACTCAGCCTAGATTAGGAGACCACTTTGCCGAGCATCTGCGCTTCCCATTCCCATTCCGATATGTCCATTCACGGCCGCCTCCACCACACTTAGGTCGGAGGAACAACACCTTGTGTTCTGTTTGGGTAGCCTCCAACCTGATGGTATGAACATCAATTTTTTATTTTCAAACTTCCGGTAATGCCCCCACCCCCTTCTCCAAATCCCAACCCCTTTTCCCTCTCTCGCCTCCTCTCCTTGCCCGCCTATCACCTCCCTCTGGAGCTCCTCCTCCCTTTTTCTTTCTTCCATGGCCTTCTGTCTCTTTTATCAATCAACTTCCCAACTCTTTATTTCATCCCTCCTCCTCCTCCTCCTCCTCCTCCTCCTCCTCCAGGTTTTACCTGTCATCTGGTTTTTCTCACTCCCCTCTCCCTACCTTTGAAATCTACTCCTCAGCTTTTTTTTTCCTCTAGTACTGCTGAAGGGTTTCGGCCCGAAACGTCAACTGCATTTTTTTCGATAGACGCTGCCTGGCCTGCTGAGTTCCTCCAGCATTTTGTGTGTGTTGCTTTGTACTGGACATGAGCCTTTCTCTGCCAAACAGTGGTAGCAATCAATCAAAATATTAACAAAATAAGTACAGTGGACAGTAGAAATCACAAGCAGAGTGGAAAATGCCGAAAATATTCACCATTTGTTGGTTGAAACATAGGTAGGTGACTGAAGTGACGATCAAAGCTTTTATTTTCAGTTTGGCTCTGGGCCTCAAATACAAGAATAGCTTTGATAATTACCATGCACAAAACCCTGGCAACACCTTCACAGTATATACTTTGTGTGACATAATAACATGATTAATGCATAGAATTACAGAAGTTTATACATTTGAAAGAGGCAGTTGTGCTCTTGCCAGGTTTGTTTGTAATTAAAAATAGCTTTTGTAATGTTCCTGTTATCCTCAGTGTTCCAAGTTTGTTCATAATCACAGTTACATTAGCAATACAGAAATGCTATTGATGATGCAGTTAGCTAGATCTTGCATTTTGGCCCCCCGGAATTCTGAAATGTATAGTGTATCATTTATTCTTGCCCTAAGTATTTTGGTTGTGCGTGTGCGTGTATGTGTATGTGATGGGTACTAACTTTTGGAGGCATTGCCTTTTGAATATGTCCTCAATGGTGGGCAGACTTGTGCCCATGATAGTGCCCATGATAGAGCAGGCTGAGTTTACAGCCCTCTGTAGATTTTTCCAATCCTCCATAACAGGTGGTGATGCAACCATGGTATGATTGTAGAAATTAGGAATTGTTCGGTTAGCAATTCTGCCTCATACAAGGTTCATCTTTTCTATCATTCTATCCCATCTTCATGTAGGGAACCTTCTCCATTCAGGTTCTCAACATCCACTGCACAAACTGGAAGTCCTTCAGAGTATTTATCTAGTGTACTCTTGGACTTCCAGCACTTCTAACCTTATAAGAACTGAGTTTACTTTCGTTAGTACCCAATTCCCATTCTCATAGTTGCCTTATTTTTTATATTCTCCATGTAATGGCTGCTACAAGTTTTAGAAAACCATAAAATCATCAGACATAGGAACAGAATTAGGCCCTTGGGCTCATTGAGTCTGCCCCATCGTTCCAAGAGGGCTGTTTTATTATCCTTCTTTACCCCATCCTTCTGCCTTCTCCCCATTATCTTTGACACCCTTACTAATCATGAACCTAACAATCTCCATTTTGAATATTCCCAGTGACTTGGCCACCGCAGTCATCTGTAGCAATAAGTTCCACAAATTCAACACCATCAGGCTAAAGAAATTCCGCCTCATCTCTGCTCTAAAAGAATGACCCTTCTAGACATCCTCTCCATATCCATTCTGTCTGAGCCTTTCAATATTCAATAGGGTTTAATGTGATTTCCCCCTCATTCTAAACTCCAAGCACAGGCTATTTATTATCTCAGAGAGAGGGTTTATTTTACTAAAAATCTTGTCTAGGACTTTAGGAAACAGGGAATGGGATAAGACCATAAGACAAAGGAGCAGAATTAAGTCATTTGGTCCATCGAATATGCTCTGCCATTCCGTCAGCTGTTTTATTATAGATTTCAATCCCATCTTCCTGCCTTCTTCTTGTTACCTTTATTGCCTTACTAATCGAGAACATAGCGACCTCTGCTTTGAATATACCCAAGGACGTGGTCTCCAGGGATGTCTATGGCAATATTTCTTTATTAGCTATATTTGAATTATAGTTCTATTTTCTGTGTATTTTGATTTTGGATTTGAATGTTGGAGGGTGACATCAGGCCTCTCCAATCTCCAGTCCTTGGCTTGGGCTTGCCCTCTAACTCCAGGCTCAGCAACTTCAGAGCACCTTTCAATGTCGTGCTGATCCACTGCTGTCCCTAGTCCCTATGCCATACTGGTCCATGCATGTGTACACAACTCCACTGAGACTCCATGCAGGACATCTGTAACAACAGCACTGCATACTGAAGAGGAATATGATTGTATTGAGGAATGACAGCCACAGAGTACTTCAAAGTAAATTTTATCATCAAAGTACATAGTTGCCATCATGTACAGATCTGAGATTCAATCTATAGAATAGTAACCATAATAGAATCAAAGAAAGACTGCCCCAGTTGGGTGTCCAACCAGAGTGCTGAAGACAACAAAGTTAAAATACAAAAAATAAATAATAACAATAAACAGCTAAGCAACAAATATCAAGAACGTGAAATGAAGAGTCTTTGAAAGTGAGTCCATCAGTTGTGAGAACATTTCAATGATGGGGCAAGTGAAGTTCTCCCTTCTGGTTCAGAAGTCTGATGGTTGAGGGGTCATAACTGTTCCTGAACCTGATGTTGTGAGTCCTGAGGCTCTTGCGCCTTCTTTCCAATAGCAGCAGCTAGAAGAGAGCATGACCTGTATGGTAGGCATCCCTGATGATGAATTGAGTCATACATAACAGAAACAGCCTTCTGGCTCAGCATATTCATGCCAACCTTTATCCCCGTCAATGTTATATTAATCATACAACACAATTTGCATTAATATCTACCAAATTGTTCAAATTAAGCATCAAGTATTCAAGTTCTATTTTACACTTCTTGTTTTACAAAACTGCAACATAGAAATTACAGCACAGTACAGGCCTTTTGGCCCATGATGTTGTGCTGACCTTACAACTTTAAGTTCCATCTAACTCTTCCCTCCTACATAGATAGCCCTTCATCCATGGTGAATCAGTATCCTGGCAAAAAAAATATACCATGAAGTCTAAAGAACACTCCAAGCAATTCCACAAAAAGGTTATTGAAAAGCACAAATCAGGAGATGGATACAAGAAAATTTCCAAGTCACTGCATATTTCTTGCAGTACAGTTAAGTCAATCAAAATCAATCATCAAGAAGTGGAAAGAATATGGCACAGCTGTAAATCTGCCTAGAGCAGGCTGTCCTCAAAAACTGAGTGACCGTGCAAGAAGGGGACTAGTGGAGGAGGCTACCAAGAGACCAATGACAACTCTGGAGGAGTTGCAAGCTTCAGTGGCTGAGATGGGGGAGATTGCGCATACAACAACTGTTGCCCGGGTGCTTCACTAGTCGCAGCTTTATGAGAGAGTGGCAAAAAGATAGCCACTGTTGGGGGGCAAGAAACTCGCATGGAATCTCACCTACAGTTTGCCAGGAGGCATGTGGGAGATTTTGAAGTCAGCTAGAAGAAGGTTCTGTGGTCTGATGGAACCAAAATTGAGCTTTTCGACCATCAGACTAAACACTGTTTGACTTGAGGCAAATGCTGCACATAATCAAAAACACCCCATCCCTATTGTGGTTCTGGCTGCATCACGCTGTGGGGATGCTTTTCTGCAGCAGGCCCTGCGAGTCTTGTGAAGGTAGAGGATAAAATAAATGCAGCAAAATACAGGGAGAACTGCAGCTTGGGAGAAGATGTGTTTTCCAGGAAGATAATTACTCCAAGCATAAAGCCAAAGCCACACAACATAAACAACCAAGTTAACGTCCTGGAGTGGCCAAGTCAGAGTTCAGACCTCAATCCAACTGAGAATTTGTAGCTGGATTTGAAAAGGGCTGTTAATTAATGATCCCCATGTAATCAGACAGAGCTTGAGCAGTTTGTAAAGAAGAATGGGGAAAGATTGCAGTGTCCAGATGTGCAAAGCTGATAGAGACCTATCCACACAGACTCAAGGCAATAATTGCTGCCAAAAAATGCATCTTACTAAATGCAGACTTGAAGGGGATGAATCCTTGTGCAATCAATTGTTTTGTGTTTTATATTTGTAATTAATTAAGAAAGTTTGTAGAGATCTGTTTTCACTTTGACCCAAAGAATCGTATTTTTCTGTTGATCGGTATAAAAAAAAAGCCAAATTAAATCCACTGTGATTCAGTGTTGTAAAGCAATAAAACATTAAAACTTATAAGGGGTGTGAATACATTTTATAGACACTGTAAATTTACTTTGAAAAAGTAACGTGGGTGTTGCTGATTTTTTAAAATATATCAGGCAGTAATGGAGAACTTGCTCTTGGTGTCTTCCACCTTTTGGATGGCTTTGATGGCATGTTATTATCTGCAGCTGAACTCAGGACTCTTGTTCTGAGTCTAACCACAGTCTTTTCTGAAGAATGAATAAGATGAGCTGCATAATGTTGCACATTTGGTCAAATGCTGTATGTCTGGTGTCCACTTCCCTTTGGTGTCGGCACTGAAAGTACTCTTTTATTTCCCTCTGTTAACGTCCAGTTTATCATCAGTCAACCACATGCTTGGATGTTGTTGAGTGCCACTGAGTTGTTGTTGACTCATGGTGACCCTGAGGACCAAGGTGTACATATAACTCACACCCAACAAATGAAGTAATATTACCACAAATGTTGGAGGAAGTCAGCAGGTCAGGCAGCATCTATGGAAATGAATAAACAGTTAGGCCGAGACCCTTCTTCAGGACTGAGAAGGAAGGGGGAAGATGCCAGAATAAAAATGTGGGGAGAGGGGAAGGAGGCTAGCTGGAAGGTGATTGGTGAAACCGGGTGTATGGGGAAAGGTAAAGGGCTGCATAGGAAGGAATCAGGAGAGTGGACTAATGGAGAAAAGGAAGGAAGAGGGGACCCGGGTGTGTGGGGGGGGGGGGGGGTGGGTTAGTAATAGGCAGGCAAAATGAGGTAAAAGATCAGAGTGATCAGATTGATTGATTCCTGGGATGGCAGGACTTTCATATGAAGAAAGACTGGATTGACTAGGCTTATACTCACTGGAATTTAGAAGATTGAGGGGGCATCTTATTGAAACGTATAAAATTCTAAAGGGATTGGATAGGCTAGATGCAGGAAGATTGTTTCTGATGTTGGGGAAGTCCAGAACGAGGGGTCACAGTTTAAGGATAAAGGGGAAGCCTTTTAGGACCGAGATGAGGAAAAACTTCTTCACACAGAGAGTGGTGAATCTGTGGAATTCTCTGCCAGAGGAAACAGTTGAGGCTGGTTCATTGGCTATATTTAAGAGGAAGTTAGATATGGCCCTTGTGGCTAAAGGGATCGGGGGTATGGAGAGAAAGCAGGTACAGGGTTCTGAGTTGGATGATCAGCCATGATCATACTGAATGGCAGTGCAGGCTCGAAGGGCCGAGTGGCCTACTCCTGCACCTATTTTCTATGTTTCTATGAGTGGGAAATGGCGGAGGGGGGCAGGAGAGTTTGTTTACTGGAGTAAGAATATAGAACTTTCACATCTATGTAAGTAAAATTAAGTGACATGTCTGTGTACTTGCTGTCATGAAGTATTTGTGCACTCACTTTAAGGATTTAAGATTGGACAGGAATGGTGCTGACTCTGGGCTCTTTAAGCAGATATAGGAAGGCAGTGCTTCACATTAGTTAGCTGGTGCCAATAGATTGCCTGCTGGCTGTTCAAGATGTTTGCAATGTCAGGAGGAGAGCAGTATTTCTCTTCATGTAACTGGGGACGTCGGAAATTATCACAAATCTTTTTGCTGTATTCCATTCTAAATCTTTGCATAAATTTGACTTGATAGACTTGATTGAAAAGAATGTGCTTTTGAATTCTTGTTTATATTGGAAGTGAATCTGAAACAAGACTACAAACTGAAACTCAGTTCAGGTGTATGGGGTCTTCACAAATGCATGGAGATGTAGTGTATGTAAATCTCCAAAGAAGTAATGATTTATTTGCACGACAGACAAGATAAACTGTTTATGTATATACTCAGTGACCTCTTTATTGGGTGCCTCCTGGATCTAATAAATTGACTATTGCATGTATGTTCTTGGTCTTCTGCTGCTATACCCCATCCACTTCAAGGTTCGAAGTGTTGAGAGTTCAGAGATGCTCTTCTGTACACCACTGTTGTAACATGTGGTTATCTGTGCCTGTCACTTTGCTGTCAATTTGAACCAGTCTGGCCATTTTCTTCTGATCTCTCTCCCTAACGGGACATTTTCACCCACAGAACTGTTGCTCACTGGATGTTTTTTTTGGTTTTGCATAATATTTTCTGGAAACTCCAGAGACTGTAGTGGATGAAAATCCCAGGATGTCAGCAGTTTCAGAGATACTCTAGTCACCCTGTCTGGCACCAATAATCATTCCACGATCAAATTCACATTTCTTCCCCATTCTGGTGTTTTGTCTGAACAACAACTAGATTTATTGACCATGTCTGGAGGCTTCTATGCATTGAGTTCCAAAGTGACTGAACCCGATGGTTAGATGACGATTTAAGCACCAGTTCAGTTTCAAAAGGTCAGGATGTTGGGGCTCGAGGCAAAGGATGGGGTGGTTCAGCTCGCAGCTCAGCGAAATTTGCTTGGCTCTGCGCTAAACTGGGGGTCTGTGGACAGAGTCACTTTGTGGACTTCAGTTCTGAGTGCTGTTAGCTTGGTTTTATTGTTTGCATGATTAATTTTCTCCCTCTGCACCTTGGGAATTTTGAAGGTCTTTTTTAAAATGGGCACTGAAATGTAATCTCAGAGTTGGTGTCATTTTCTGAATTCTTGACAATTTTGGAAAACGAGGCAACTTTAGATTGAAGTGTTTGGTGAGTGGGTGGTGGGTGTACCTTCTATTACACCCACCTGAAGGATTTGGTGTGGTATTTTTGATCACTGAATCAGTATCAGGTTTATTATTATTGTTTTTGTGGCAGCAGAACATTGCAATACAGATGTCCCCCGCTTTACGAATGTTCGCTTTACGTCACTTCGCTTTTACTAAAGACCTACATTGGTAACCTGTTTTTGCGTTACAAAGAGGATTTTCGCTTTTATGAAAATTTTTCCTACATAAATTAATGGCTCTTTGCTTTACACCATTTCAGCTTAAGAAAGGTTTCATAGGAATGCTCTACCTTTGTAAAGGGGGGGGGGGAACACCTGTGTACAAAAATAAGCTACAAATTGCAATATGAAATGTATATAAAATAAGTAGTGTAAAAAGAGAGCAAAATAGTGTAGTAGAGTTCATGGACCTTCCAGAAATTTGATGGTGGAGGGGAAGAAACTGCTGGGAGTGTGTGTCTGTCTGATCAGTCTCCAGATTCTTCTCCCAAATGGTAGTAATGCGAAGAGGGCACGCCCTGGACGGCGTGGTCCTTATTGATGGATGTCACCTTTCATGAGGCATCAGCTTTTGAAGATGTCTTCAATGCTGGGGAGGCTAGTGCCCACAACAGAGCTGGCTAAGTTTGCAACCCTCTGCACCTTTTCCCAATCCTGTGCCGTGGCCCCTCCTTACCCGACGGTGATGCATCCAGTCCGAATGTTCTTCACGGTACATCTGTAGGAAATTCTTTTGGTGATAATGCTAAATCTCTTCAAGCTCCTAATGAAATATAGCTGGTGGCGTGTCTCTTCATAATTGCTTTAGTATGTTGGGCCCAGGATAGATCTTCAGAGATGTTGACACCCAGGAAGTGAAACTGCTGAAAAAAGTTGAATTTCCCCATGGGGATGAATAAAGTATCTATCTATCTATCTATCTATCTGATGAGAGCTGGTGTGCTTTCCCCAACTTCCCCTTCCTGAAATCCACAATCAATTTCTTCGTCTTGCTGGTGCTGAGCACAAGGTTTTTGTTGCGACTGCACTCATCCAGCCAATCTGACTTGATTGTATGACGTATTGACACTGAAAATGTAATTGGAATCCCGGAGCTATATTGAGAATCGAAGGGCCTGGGGCAACGCCTTGGAGTGGAGGAGTGGGAAGAAGCAATGGTGTCAGCTGAAGGCAAGCACCCTGCAGCAGGGGAATTATTTAAGAAATAATTCTATTTCAAAATCCATCAGTGGTTTCATGTTAAACAAAATTGTCCGGTGCGCATCCACTTACTGTGTTCAGGTGAAAATTCCTCTGACGGACACTAAAACTGTCTGCTGCTTAAATTTTGCAGCAGATGTTCTTTGAGCAGGTTGCAGCAGTAATTTTCCAGGGAGAGACATGTGTGCACAGTTTATAACTGTCGTGTTTGACCTCTTTCCAGCAGCACTTAAGCCTTCAAGAATGAGACCCACCCAAAATCTGGAACAATTAGGATGTGTACAGTAAATCTCATTTTAATCAGTCATGCATTCTTTGCTAACCTATTTCAAAATTCATTTTAAAAAAAAGCCACACAACACAGTCTCAAAGCGCTGAAATTGATTTTATGCTAATTTAATTCAGATCTGCATGTTTGTCCTCCTGTAACATTGTAACTATTTAATTTATTTCTGCAGACTTGACTATTAGCACTTTGGATTTAGTTGTTCTTTTTTGAATGGTATAATAATTAAAGAGTACCCATTGTGTACATGTTGGCTCTCAGAAGAATAAAGTGCTGTTCCCTACCCCTTGCCTAACAAGGAACAGCAGTTCTCTGATCTAAACCTGCTCTGATTATGATTTTGCTATGAAATTGGCTACAGGATTTCAATTGTGGTCCAGCCAGTGTCTTGTCAAGATGAAGGATTACATCTCGCATATGGCCTGTTGACAGTTTTTTTATTTCTTGGAATGAAGGAGAGTGAGGGGCAATTTAAAATTGAGCAGCATAGATGATGTGGATGTTAACAGTCTTTTCCTCAGAGTAGGGCAATCCAAAATGAAAGTAAGTGGGGAAGGATTTAAAAGGGACCTGAAGGGCATATGGTGGATTGTCGTATGAGTAGCTACTGCATATCACAAGTCTTTGTTACGTGATCACTTACACCAGGCAGACAATCTCTGAAGAGTATTGATAATGACTGGGCTTACCCGTCTTGTAAAGACATGGCCCAGAAGGCAGCAATGGCGAACCACTTGTGCCAAGAACGATATGGTCACCGACCATGATCTCCTGCACAAGTTGACACGACACATAATGAATGAACTAAACACACACTTTTTCAAAAAGCCACAAAGCAGCTAACATCACGAGATGCGGCACATGACGACAGCGAATGGCAACTTTTTCGTGCAAAGGGTTGTGAGTATATGGAAGGTATTGCCAGAAGAAGTGGGTGAGGCAGCTATTAACTGAGAGCCATCAGGCTCCTGAACCAGTGTGGATAACTTCACTTGCCTCACCTCAGAACTCATTCCACAACCCACAGTCTCAATGTTCAAGGGCCCTGCAACTCGTGTTCTCAGTATTTGGGCACTCCATCTTTTGCATGTTGTTTGTTTGTCAGTCTTTGTTTATGTATAGTTTTTGATCAATTTTATTGATTTTCTTTATTTTCAGTAAATGCCTGCAAGAAAATGAATCTCAAGGTGAAATGTACGACTTTGAATAGGAACATGGAAATTCAAATCTGTTTATTTATCACGCGTACGTTGAAACATACAGTGAAATGTGTCATTTGCCTTAACAGCCAACACACACACTAAGGATGTGCTGGGGTCAGCCCACAAGGGAACCAGTGGAGTGCTGGAATGAGGATGGGATGTAGGAAATTTGGACTAGCTAGAAGGGCACCGTGGTCAGTGTGGCTGGTTGGGCTGAAGGATACTATATCTGTATTGTATTGTTCTGACTCTGTAGAAGGCATCTTTGCAGATGATCACATGACAGTTTGTGACTTTTTTTGCTCCCTTCAATCTATCAGTCTAGTTTTAACCTTTAGTTTCACCACATCACCTTGTTTATAATTTAGACCAGGGGTTTCCAACCTGGGAGTCCATAGACCCCTCTGTTAATGGTAGGGGACCATGGCATAAAAAGGTTGGGAACCCCTGATTTGGACTAAAAGTTCATTTAAGATTATTGCTATGTAGAAATTAAATATCCTTTGAATCATTAATAATGGTAAATTTCCATTGCAAGGCATATAGATGAACACACACTTGCACGCATTCGTACATCTTACTGCAACATGTATGTGTGTTGTGATGCACATGTGGTTTTGCCTCTTTCAGTTGGTAGTGATGTTAATGACAAGAAACTCAGCTGTTCTAATAATAAACAGATTCAACCTGTCCTGCCTGTAACCCTCTGGGTGATATCTAGCAAATGCGAATAATTTCATTTGTTAGTATGGAGCCAGGCTGAATGAATCTGGCCATTGGCCGGTAACCACAGTGTAGGAGAGATGCAGTGCATTCTGGTTATGTGGGCCTTTGGTTAATAGGGGCAGCTGCTTATTTGGGTCAACTCTTAAAGAGCAAAAGCTAATTGAAAAAAATAGCTGGAATTCTCTTCATTTATTTGGGACACTATGCTGCTTAATTGGGATAGTAGACTTGCTGAATTAATTAGAGTCAATCGTGGGCACTGGCTGAAAGACACTACACTGTGCTTAGAGCAAACAGTTTTTAAACAGCATCAGTTGTGTGTTTGTGTTCAAAAAGCAGTGGGTGAGAAATAAGCAATAAGATAGTTTTGCTCACTGTGGTTTCAAGCATTCAGGCTTGGAGATGCCAAAAACGTCTGGGAGTGAAAATGAAACAATTTCATTAAACAAGTTAGAAAATATGATACAATGAAAATTAAGGTTAGGAGGATGCAATTGTCTAAAACCTTGCATCAAGGCATCTGTACGAAGTGCTGATTTTGTTCATTTACAGTAGCATGCACTGGATGAAGTCCTCTGTTGATAACTTTATTGCTTTATTGTCGCCAAACAATTGATACTAGAGCATACAATCATCACAGCGATATTTGATTCTGCGCTTCACGCTCCCTGGAGTACAAATCGATAGTAAATATAATTTTAAAAATAAATTATAAATCATAAATAGAAAAGGGAAGTGAGTTAATGCAAAAAACTATTAGGAATTAATACAGTTTTATAGTATTGGCAACGCTCTGTATTCCATTTAAGCACATAATTTGATACTCAGTTGAATGGTAGCCTGTCTTTTACCTTGGCTATTTCCACGAAACTTTGGCTAATTGGGTCAAAATGTACGGGTCCTGATGTGTCCCAATTAACTGGAGTCCTGTAATGCTCTGTGTGTGTATTGTTGCTGTAAACAACAAATTGCAGACATACTGCAAGCCAGAGATAATAAATCTGATTTTGATCTGGCTTCTTTACACATGGTAATATCCATATCTTTGTCCGCCAAAGAATACTATATTAACTTCAGTAACTTCTTCAGCTGTGTCTGTCTGTAATTTCCATTGCTATCCCAGGGGTCATCCCTGATGCATCTCTTGTTATATACCAGCCCATGGGGATCTCGCCCAGAAGCACAGGTGCTGGCTTCCAACACATTTGCTGATAATACTTCACAATCCTAGTTGCTTTCAGAATAATCAGTATGGGCTTTCACTACATGTTTGGCCAATACTGAGTGGTAGTTCATTCTGCTAGTTAATATTAAGGGACAGGACAGAACTCGCCCTTCAGTTTTCACGACTGCCCAAGTGCTCTTTGTCTTGACTCTGTCGGTCCCTGATTGCTGCTTCAGGCTAAGTCTAAAAGTGTGCAACCATGCATGCTATTTGTTCCAAAATATGATTTAATTCCCTTATGAAATGGTTGTCGAGATCGTCGTCTTCTCCTCTGAGTCTCAGAATTGGAATCAGGTTTTTTATCACTGACTTGTGTAGTGCAATTTGCTGCGTTGCAAGAGATAAAATATGCTATTAATTAAAATGGTGTGTGTGTGTGTGTGTGTGTGTGTGTGTGTGTGTGTGTGTGTGTGTGTGTGTGTGTGTGTGTGTGTGTGTGTGTGTGTGTGTGTGTGTGTGTGTGTGTGTGTGTGTGGAGTCGGGGAAGCAGCTGTTCCTAAAATGCTGAGTGTGTGTCTTCAGGTTCCTGTAACTCTTTTCTGATGGTACCAATGAGAAGAGGGCATGTCTTGGGTGGTGTGGGTCCTTAGTGATGCCTTTTGTTGATGTCCTCAATGGTGGGGAGGCTAGTGCCCATGATGGTGCTGGCTGGGTTTACGATTTCCTGCAGGTTTTTCCAAGCCTGTGTTGTAGCCCCTCCCATACCAAATGGAATGTTCCAGAACTCTCATTAATACTGCTAAATATCATCGCCAATACCTGTAAAACAAATTTTACAGAACGATGCCAGATCTTGTTCTTCCATAAACCAATCCCGTCACTTTCTTGCATTTTCCTGTGTATCACTGAATTGTCCTTTTAACAGTAATCTTCTCCAATTTTGCAGTCCAGTTTGCATTCTCTTTTAGAGATAACACCAAAATAATTCTGAAGAAATTCAACATTACATCTAAAAACAGGGAAGACATTGTAACACCTGGAGGAGATCTATTTGCAGGAGCTGCATGACATGAGAACAAGTGGCGACTGTGGAAGAAGACACTGAACAGCCAAAAGACCCAACCACTAGCCACGGTCACTACTTGCTCTTGCCCGCACTACTCCAGAATATGTGGATCCTGGTTCGGTCTCTCCAGCCAGCTGAGGACCCACTGATGGGCAATCCCTTAGGAGAGCATCATACTTCAGAGAATGCACTATACTATATTCTGCTTTATCAACATGGATGCTCTCCACTGCCATTATTCTCCTTCCTCCTTGCACTATTCTGAATGGTGGTGCTCAGGGACAGTTATTACCCCTCGACCATCAGACTCTTGAAACAGAGGGGATAACTTCACTCTTCCCATCACCATAATGTTCCTACAACCCTATGGACTCGCTTTCAAGGACAGTTCATCTTGCGTTCTTGATATTATTTTGCTTCTTTATTACTATACTTGTTTTTCTTCTTTTTGTATTTGCACAGTTTGTTGTCTTTTGCACACTCCTTGTTTGTACTTCTTGTATGTGGTTTTTCAGTCCTGAAGAAGGGCCTCACCCTGAAATGTCAACTATATACTCATTTCTATAGATGCTGCCTGACCTGCTGAGTTCCTCCAGTATTTTCTGTGTGTTGTTTTCATGAATTCTATTGTGTTTTCGTGTATTTACTGTGGCTACCCACAAGAAAATGCATCTCATGTTTGTATGTGGTGACAAGTTTACTGTCATTTAACTATATACACGTATACCATCAAATGAGATGATGTTTCTCTGGACCAGGGTGTAAAACACAGTAGTACATATAACACAATAATTTGGGAAAGTAAATAAAATACAGAATAGTGTATGTACTTTGGTAATAAATTTACTTTGAATTCTCTCAAGAATCAATAATTGCCTTTTGCTTCTTTCCCTGTTCCTAATATTTACAATTTCAATTTACCTGTCTCCCTTTACCCTTCCTGATTTGTTCATTTGGTCTTCTGTCTATAGGTGAGAGCTGTCATAATTAAAGCCTGTCACTTCGAATGCTCTGATTTGCAATCACTGTACAGTGTAACAGTTCTGTAAGTCAGTCGTCTGAATTTACACTGAAGGATGGGGCGGGGAGGAAGGAAGGAAGGAAGAGATTGAGTAATCTCAGCCAAATTACTCAGCAAAGCAGGAACAATTACGGCAAGCTTTCTCCTGCCTACCTATGAAAGACTGAATATGTGAATTAAATTTAAAATTATTGTTCGTGCTTATTGATGTCTGTGTTGAGTGGACTGGATAAAGTGTAAGTTATATCCTGAGCACAAAGAATAACTACAATTTATAGTTCTTGGATATGCAATCATTTGCAAGATTCTTTATCATATACTAATTCTGCATATAATATGCTTAAGTAAAGTATTACTTTGAAATGTGAAAGGAATAAATGTTTTAAGAATTCATAAGAGAAAAAAAGTACAATTATTAAGCCAGCAAACTGTGATCTAATATTTCCCATAGGTTATGGAGTTGGTGCATTTCAGATTTCTATTCCAGGAAATCATTTCTTACATCTAAGGGCCACATTTCCTGATCAGAAGTGTGCTCAACATAATCAGGCCTCTGCCAAACAAACATTTCATAATAGAAAAATTTATGAGTTGGAGTTATGGGAAGTCACAGACTATGAAGTCAGTGAAGGGATGTAATCCTTTTACAGTACATTACAGACTGAATCTGCTGGAAAGTGGACAGGCCATTTGGTTATCTAGTGTTTGTTAGCAATGCCGGATTTAACATATCACTGACCTTTCCCTCTTGCCCATAATGGCAAGCATGAGTAAGACGCAGGAATTTTTTTCACTTTTTCCACGTTGTAATTATTTTGTGAATAGAGCTGATATTCCAAAGATCAAAGTTCAAAGTAAATATATTTGCATATTTCAAATTAACATAAAATGTAAACAATAATTTATGAAACCATGCAAATGTCACAGTATAACCACTCTTAGATTCATTTCCTTGCAGGCATTCACAGTAGATACAAAGAAACACAATAGAATCATGGTTCAAATTCAAAAGGTTAGGTTCAGATTATTTATCACATGTACATCGGAACATACAGTGAAATGCGCCATTTGTGTGAACAGCCAACACAGTCTGAGGATGTGCTAAAGGCAGGCCGCAAATGTCGCCACTCTTCCCGACACCAGCATAGCATGTCCACAATGCTCAGTAGAGCAATAGTTAAGCAAATCCCTTTCCCCACGTGCACACGCACTTCCAGCCTGAGGACAGGCCACCTCTGGGCCTGCAGCCTCCAGTAATTTCCAGACTCGCAGATTGACAGCCTCCAGTGGACTCTTCCCCTCCCAGGAGTTGCACAGGAACTATAAAAGTCTGCAGAGCTGCATTTTAAAACATATTTATGTGTCTTGGATTATTTTTGCATCTGGGATCATGTAATTTTTAGTGCACATTTTCTTTCTCTCTCATTTATTTATTTAGTGATACAGCAAGGAGTAGGCCCATCGAGCTACGCTGACCCAACGACCCCCGATTAAACCTAACTTGATTGTGAAATAATTTACAATGACCACTTAACCTACCCGGCACGTCTGTGGGCTGTGGGAGGAAACCAGAGCACCCAGGGAAAATCCACACATTCTGTGGGATGCAGAATGGCATTTATTTCAGTCAGGACTACCTTTTGGTTGAGGATAATCTGAGGGATGTTACCTTTAAATCCTGAAAACTGAAGCTGAGAGTCTTATTAACGCTAGCAATAATTGAATAAGACCTTGTATGGAATGAACCTCTTAATTATCTTTGTTCACTGCAAATGCATTGATTTTTTTTTAACGTAACTATATCCCAAAGGGAACTTGTAATCTTGGTTAAATGATAATAAAGCATTAAGCATGGTTGTAGATAAGCTGCCATGTCTCTAGGGTTATTTTGTTTTCTGGCACTAAATTTAATATCTAGCCAACCTGGATCTTTTGAGAATTACTGCGCCAATATTGACAGTCGATGTTTGCATAAATGGGAAGGGAAATGTGAATTCTTCATACGGTCAGCCATCTATATACAGTCTTGAAAATTTATAAAATTGGACCCACTTTGGGTGTAAGCTGGAGAATAGTCGATGTTATACCATAAGTCATAGGAGCAGAATTAGGCCATTGAGTTTGATCAGCCATTCCCTCTCAACCCTGTTCTCTTGCTTTTTCTCCATAACCTTTGATGCCCTGACTAATCAAGACTTTAAATATATCCAGATACTTGGCCTCCACAGCCACCTGTGGCAATGAATTCCACAGATTCACCACCATCTGCATGGATAACCTCACTCATCTCAACTCTGAATTGATCCCACAAACTGCAGACTCACTCTTAAAGGCAACGTAAACCATGGGTCTAAAACTCATGTTCTCTGTATTATTTAATTTTTATTATATGCACAATTTGTCATCTTTTCCACATTGGTTGTTTATCAATCTTTGTTTATGTGTGCATTTTGTGGATTCTATTGTAATTTATTTTCCTGTGGATGCCTGCAAGAAAATGAATCTTAGGGTGATATATATGGACATATATATGTACTTTGACAATAAATTAGTTTGGCATTGAATATGACTTCGATCAATCCTCATTCTTCTGAATTCTAAAGTGTATATAGGAGTTGAGAAAAACGAGAGGTGCTTGAATTGAAATGTATCAGAGATTCTTAGTCTATTTGGGAAAATCTAAAACTATGGGGCATAGTTAAAAATAAACGTTTGCCCTTTAGGATGAAATGAGTCTTTGACAGGGGATCCCACACGTTTTTTAAGCTGTGGACCAATGCCATTAATCGAGGTGTCCACAGACCCCAGGTTGGAAACCCCTGATCTTTGAAATTCTCTACTCAGAATGCTGTGGATACCTAGTTGTTGAATACATCGAAGATTAAATTCACCAGGCCAATAGGATCTTTGAGTGTTATCAAAGATCAGTTTTATTTGCAATATGCATTTACACATACTTGGAATTTGCTGTGGTGTGTTGGTCTGATGTTCAATAAAAAAAAATGCTCAACAATTATAAAGAATTCTGTAAAAATAAAGTTCCAGGTTAAAGTATGGATTTGGAATAAAATCTGTGTATATACATAAAAACCATTGTGTACTTACAATGTAAACAGCGTTATAAAGTGGTTTAAAGCATCTACGGTGCAGTGTAATGACCGGAGTGCAGTGCAATGATGGGTGGGGGGTTGCCAACTAGAATGGTTGATTACATTAACTGCCTAGGGGGAGAAACATCTAAGATGGTGTGAATTTTTTGTTTTAATAGCTCTGTAGTACTTTCTAGAAGGGAGCTTTTGGAAAAGACGGTTTTTAAAAATTTTATTTTTTATTTAGAAATGCAGTACAGAGAAGACCCCAGCATCCCAATGAGCTGCCTGTTTAACACTAGTCTAATCGTTGGTTATTTTACAATGACCAATTAACCTACTAACTGGTACATCTATGGACTTTGGGAGGAAACTGGAGCACCCAGGGGAAACCCACACTGTCACAGGGAGAATGCAAAAACATATTGCAGTCGGGCCGGAGTCGAACTCTGAACTCCACTTTGTGCAATAATAGTGTTTCACTAACTGCTATGCAACCGTGGCTAGTATCCACAGTGATTTTTCCTGCCCACTTCTTTGTCCTGGACACCTACAAGTCCTGCTCTATGGGCAGTCTGCAGCTAACGACCTTTTCTGCTGACATGACAGTTCATTGTAGCTTTTGTACATTGTAAGAGGGTATTGCAGCAAACCAAACGGTAATGGCTGGTGAATGGGTAGCCAAAGCATTTGAGGCATAGACTAGATCAGCGGTATGTTAGTCAATATTAATGCAGCCTACGCCTGCTCCAACTTCACGCATGGTAGTGTATAGTGTAATGGTTAGAACAATGCCTTACAGTGCCATCCGCAAGATTGGGGCTCGATTCCTGCCACTGCCTGTAAGTAGTTTGTACATTCTCTCTGTGACTGCTTAGGTTTCCTCCCACGCTCCAAAGATGTGTGGGTTAGGGTTAATGACTTGTGGGCGTGCTGTGCTAGTGTCAGAAGCATGGTGACACTTGAGGTTCTGCCCAGCGCAATCCTCACTGATTTGGTTTGATACACATGACACATTTCACATGTTTTGATGTACATGTGACAAATAAAGCTAATAATAAATGAGCTTCTGTTATTTACTTGGCTTTCATACCTTGAACTCTGTATAAGATTTGCTTGAGTGTGTATGTGTTTTATGAAAGGTAGAAGGGAGGGAGGAAAGAGGCTTTCTACAGCAGACCAAACATCCATAAAGATGAGAGTTAGATGCTGTCCTGTAAGAGTTGAATGCCCTTGTCTGTCAGTTCACTGCCTAGGCAGTGAAAGTGAAAATTACTTACAGCCATTGGTTAAGGAGTGAGAGAGGAAGCTAAACATGAATGCAGTTGAGATGCAGGAAAATGAATTTACAAAACTAGATATTTTGCAAGTTCGATTTAGCATAGAATTGTGGTCGGTTGATTCATACAGGTACCGTATTTTGATCCGTTTGTTGAAAAATTGAGGTCTGTGCAATTTGAATTCATTTTCTATTTGTACCTTTTTCTGTGAGAATGTACTAGATATAGATTCTGATTCAGATTTATTTATCGCATGTACACCAAATCATACAGTGAAATGTGCCATTTGAATAAAAATTATTTGGGGGGCAACCTGCAAGTGTCACCACACATTCTGGTGCCAATGTATTCATACACAACGCTAGAAGAACTCAGCAGGTCAGGCAGCATCCGTGAGAAAAGAGTAGCCAACGTTTCGGGCCGAGACCCTTCATCAGGAATGGGGGAGGGGGGGGGGGGAAGAGAGGGCCGAAGCCCGGTAATAGAGATAGGGGAGGGGGTAGAGCCTAGAGGCACCAGGTGGAAAACCAATCAGAGGAAAGCTAAAGTGGGGAGGGGGAGGGGATAAGTATGAAAGAACTATAGAGATAAAGAAGCAGAAAGTTGAAAGGGGAGAGAGGCAGAGAGGGACCTGGGATAGGGAAGGGGGAGGGGGAGGGAATTACTGGAAATTGGAGAATTCAATGTTCCCCCTACCCCCTTTATCTTTCCTCTGATTGGTTTTCCACCTGGCACCTCTAGGCCCTACCCCCTCCCCTATCTCTATTACTGGGCTTTGGCCCTCTCTTCTCCCCCCCCCCCCCCACCATTCCTGATGAAGGGTCTCGGCCCGAAACGTTGGCTACTCTTTTCTCACGGATGCTGCCTGACCTGCTGAGTGCTTCCAGCGTCGTGTACATATTCTTTGATCCACAGCATCTGCAGTTGTATTTTTGTGTTCTGGTGCCAATGTAGCATGCCCATAATGCTCTGCAGAACAGCATAGAATATAGTAGAACAAAACAACATACCAAACAACAACAGCAAAGCAAGCCACAGTCCTCCCTAATAATACAAAAAGAGAGCCAGAATAGTAAGGTACTGTTCATGGGTTGATTATTTCCGTTCTGGAGCGTATATGGTGCTTTTTTTTTTTGCTTGATTCATAGTATTGCCATAGGCATCCATTATTAAGCCCCCCCCACCCCAATCACCCAGGACACGCCCTTTTCTCATTGCTACAATTAAGGAGAGAGGTACAAGAGCCAGAAAGCACACACTCAGTGTTTTATGAACAACTTTCTCCCCTCCGCCATCAGATTTCTGAATGGACAGTGAACCAACCCATGGGCACTACCTCACTATTTTTTGTTGCTCTCTTTATACACAACTTATTTAGTATATATATTTTTCTATTGTAATTCTTATTATTTTTTTATGTATTGCACGGCACTTCTGGTGCAAAACAACAAATTTCATGACATATGGCAGTGATATTAAACCTGATTCTGGTAACTGACTTGCATCAGGTTTTTCTCTGCATGTACTGCTACCAAAGGTTGGTGTTGTTTAATCTTCCTTTGCACTTTCACTGAGAAAAAATGAAATAGAACGTTAAAGTGAAAGTAAGTCAAAAGGTATTGAAACACTGCCAGTGATCTCAATTTTCCAAGTTTTCAGGAGATTGTTCTTTTCTTCAGTTGATGGTGAAATCTAATGATAGAGTACAACCTAATCTAATAGGATTCATTTTTATTTTCCAGTTGAACGACCGGTCCATTCTCCCCTCTGCTCCCTCTTGTCTGACACACAGGGATACCGATTTAAAATAAATAAGGCATTGAATTCCAAAGCTGTGGTATTTAATCAGCAGTCTGCTCTGAACAAAGTGAGGTTGATGTACAATATTTATAATGGCTCAATGAAATTTGACTGCCATTATCTAATTTAGCTGGCTTTCCTCTTTCCATAATCACAAGAATCTGCAGATGCTGGAACTCTTGAGGAACACATGCAAAGTGCTGGAGGAACTCAGAAGGTCAGGCAGCATCAATGGAGGGGAATGAATAGTCAACGTTAAGGGCAGAGACCCTTCAAAAGCACTGGAAAGGAAGGAGGAATAAGAAGGAGGAGGGGAAGGGGCTCAATGTAGCAGGTGGTAGGTGAAGCCAAGTGAGGTGGGGATGAAGAAAGAAGCTGGGAGGTGATAGGTGTCAAAGATAAAGGGCTGAAGAAGAAGGAATCTTATGGGAGAGGAGAGTGGACCATGGGAGAAAGGGAAGAATGAGGGGCACCGGAGGGTAGGTGATGGGCAGATGAGAAGAAGGGGTAAGAAAAGAGCTAGAATGGAAATAGGATTAAGAGAGAAAGGGGAGGTGGGCAAAATTGCTGGAAGTTAGAGAAATCAATTTTCATGGTATCAGGTTGAAGGCTCGTCTTTCCGTTCTTCACTTTCAATACAAGAGATCCTTTGCTATTATGCTGCCGCTCTCGAGTATATTTTCCTTTGGATTAATTGTCCATTGTCATTATGACTAGTAGCAAAATAAATATAAAAACAAATATTGGAATTGACAATTAGTGATACTCGAGGAGCAGAGTGCCTGCAGCTGTTTCTTTTCGACTAATCCGATTTTTCTATGCATGTGTCTCCCTTTGTTGTTATTCAAATATTTGAAAGGTTGTTTCTTGTACAGAGAAGGTACAACAATTGACAGAGGCAGCAGGGGCTGGCCAGCAGGTTTAAGATGAATAGATTTGTCTATGGAAGATATTATTGAATGCGAACACAGATATATATATATAACTTGGAGAAACAAGCCAGAAGACATTTAACTAAGAGTTATAAATAAATATACAAAGAGGTATCATTGGCAACAACAAAAAAGATATTGTAGGCAATATTATTTGGCCTACAAAAGGATGTAGCTTGAATAAGCAGAAATAAGCGATGTAAAGAAGTCACTGAAAACATAATCCTGTAGAATTAATTGTAAATCCAACACTGGTTTTCACTGCCATGGTAACTTCTGGCCACCTCCCAGGGTGCTGCTTGTTTCTGCCACCAGGAAAGAGGTACAGGAGCCTTAGGCCCCACACCACCGTGTTGAGGAAGCTACTGCCCCTCAACCATCAGTTTCCTGAACCAGCATAGGTAACTTCTCCCACCTCAACATAACCTATGTACTCACTTTCAGGGGCTCTACAGCTCACAGTCTCAGTATTATTTATTTACTTATTTATTATCATTATTCTTTTTGTATTTGCACAGTTTGCCATCATTTGCACATGGGTTGTTTGTCAGTCTTTGTGTGTAGGTTTTCTTTGATTCTGTTGTATTTCTTCTACTGTGTGTCTGCAAGAAATTGGAGGTGGCACAATAGCGTAGTGGTTAGCACAATTCTTTACAGTACAGACGACACGGGTTCAATTCCTGCTGCAGCCTGTAAGTTGTCTGTACGTTCTCCCTTATGACTGTATGAGTTTCCTCCGGGTGCTCTGACGTCTGGTAATCACTTGCTTTGTTTTTCCATCCCTCTTCCCTCACTTTACCATTCCCATTCTGGTTATGCTCTCGCTCTTTGCTTCTCCCCTGCCCTCATGACTTGCCCTCCACTGGTTTCCTACCAACTTCCCCTTACATCCATGGTTCACTCTCCTCTCCTATTAGATTCTTTCTTCAGCTGTTTCCCTTTTCCACCTATCACCTCCCATCTTCTCACTTCATCCCCACCCACCCATCTTCCCATTTACCAGGCTTCCCCTATCATCTGCCAGCTTTACTCCTTCCTATTGCCCATCTTCTTGTTCTGGCTTCTACTCCCTTGCTTCCCAGTCCAGATGAATGGTCTTGACCCTAAGTCATTGACTGTACTCTTTTAGATGCTTCCTGACTTGCTGAGTTCCTCCTGCATTTTGTGTGTGTTGCTCTGTCAATCTTTCCTCCTGTATCTCATCCCACCTATCACCTTCCTTACTTAATAAATTCCAGTATCTCTAGTCCCCTGTGTCTCCTTATCACTCTCTATCGTGTCTCTTCCTTTTCCAACCTGATTCTATCGGCCTTGCTTGTTTCCTTTCCTTCCTCTTGCCCCCAATCTACATCTGTCATCTGCCCCTCTTCCTCATCTATCTGTGCATCATCCCCTTCCTACCTATCACCTACCACCCGCTGCCTCATCCCTCCCTCCCTCCCACTCCTTTAAACTGGCTATCTCCCTTCTGTATTCTCAGTGCTGATGTAGGGCTTGGACTTGAAACGTACCCCCATAGATGCTGCTTGACCCATTGAGTTTTCAACACTTTCTATTCAGATTTCCAGCACCTGCATCTTTTTTTGTTTTTTTATTTGACTGCTGTCTGCTCTCTGAAATGAACTAACAACTGCATAGTAATATCAAAACCATGTGAAAAGACCTGTAGCACAAACATTGGACAGGCCACAATCAGAATCAGCTCCGGCATTCTGTTGAAATGTGGCAAAGGCACACCAGTGCAGTTACCCCAGTAAATTACAGAAATCTTGAGACACCCTAGAACCCGGGAGAGTTGTCCAGTAGTCAAAGTTCAAAGTAAATTTATTATCAAGTTAAAGATATGTCACCATGTACAACCCTGAGATTCATTTTCATGCAGGTGTACTCAGTAAATCCAAGAATCTGAAGAGAATCAATGAAAGACCACACCCAATAGGACAGACAAACAACCAATGCGCAGAAGACAGCAAACTGCGCAAATACAAAAGAATAATAAAATAAACAAGCAATAAATATTGAGAACATGAGATGAAGAGTCTTTGAAATTGAGTCCATAGATTGTGGGACAGTTCAGTGATGGGGCCGAGTGAAGTTGAATGAAGATATCCCCTTTGGCTCAAGAGCCTGATGGTTGAGGGGTAATAACTGTTTCTGAGCCTGGTGGTGTTGAGGAGTACTCTGACATGAAGACTTAAAGTGGTTCAAGAAACCAGATTGCCATTGCTATACACTGTAGAAAGTACATATCTTAATCAAATGATGGGGATGTTATATTGTGTTATATGATATATGATGTTATATTATATGTTATATAATGATGGGAATGTAATAACAGATGGCAAGCCCTTTCTTCTTCAAAGTACACGATAACTCCAGTAATCTGGAATGTAGTCATGTTGATGCCAGATTGGTAAGATTTTTTTGTACTGTGAGATGTCAACACACCCTTAATAATAATTTTTGAAACGTTAGGTATTACACAAACAGATTTTCCTGTGAACTAGATGAGTTGAATGGAGGCAAGTGAACCAGGGACCAGGGAGGCACAGGTCCATTGCAGATAGGAATACCGTTTGTAAATTGGGCCCCCAATCAGTTGGAGTGTGTGCATAACAATTAATGATGCAAATATTGCTTGCTATGTGCCAGACAAGCAACTAGCTTATTATCTGAGAAGGAAATGGAATTGTGGAACAGATAGCTGTCAGTTTTATTGCTGATTGCTGCTGGAGGGAATGTTGGTGTTGAAGCGGCTGAAAATGATTGAAGAGCCAGTCCAAGAAGTATATCTGCAGTAACGCCTGGGGCTGTAAAGATTGCTGCAAACAACTATGAACATTTTCCTTTGAGCTAGCGTTACTGCTGTATGGGGAAACCTCCATTTGCAGTTCACCCCTATTGGCCTCTGTTGTACTCTGACTCCTTAATGCCATGCTTGGGACTTGCTTTCTGAAAGTCGGGGGCATCCAATTTCACGACTCATGACTTGTGTACAATAAACCATTTGGTACTCTGTTGGCCACCGCAGAGTAATGAGTGCAATGGATTCCTGTTAATCATCCATTGGTTAATTGGGGCAGCCACTCATTTAGGACAAGCCTTAAAGAAGAAAAACTAACCAATGAAAGTAGCTGTGATTTACTTTGTTTGGGACTCTATGCCATTTAATTGGGGTAGGAGACTGTTGCTGAAGAGTTTCTAACTAGTGTCAGTTGCATGCACTTGTCGGACCATTAGACACTCGCTGTGCAGAGAATGAACAGTTTATAAATAGCGTCAGCTGCATGTGCTTGTGTTATGTTATCCATTTGAGCTGACAGACACCGATTCAAAAAGCAGTGATTTATGATAATTTTGTCCCAGGAAATTTATTGTTGGATTATGATACTACTTCATGCAGGAAGGCAATGAAGACAGTCCATTATCTGCACTAGGGGGCTGTGCTGATTTTGTTCATTTACAGTTAGTCAAAGGAACTCAGCAGCATATACTGGATGTAAAAAAATCCAGTGCTTTCCCGGCGTATATGATAGTATATGATTCTCAAGATCTCAGATAATAAGGTAGTTGTTTGTCTGGCACATCTCTTCTCGGGCTTCCAGCCGGGTGTTGGTTATAATTATAACTGATATTTCGATGAGAAACTCTGCCATCTCCATCAGGGATGATGCCTGGGTATGTCTAATCCGGTGGTATTTATACCCGCTCCCCCAATACCATTGGATTAGACATGCCCAGCTATAATATATCCTATATCATAATTTACTTTATTATTTCAGATGCGCTTCCTTTCCTGGTGAAGACAGATATAGCATATTCCTTTAGTACCTTAAAAGTACCCTCAGCATGTATGTGCAAGTTCCCTTCTATGACCTCAGTGGGCCCTTCTCTTCCATGTAGTATCCCTTTACTTGTCAATCGTGGCAGCAACTCAATATATAAAAGCATGCAGACGTGGTCAAGAGGTTCTGTTGTTGTTGGGATTAAACATCAGAATGGGGAAGAAATGTGGCTTTGTAACTTTGACTGTGAAATGGTTCTTGGTGTCAGATGGGGTGGTTTGAGTATCTCAGAAACTGCTGACTTACTGGGATTTTCATGCTCAACAGTCTCTAGAGAAATCAGCAACAAAAAAAAACCATCCAGTGAGTGGCAGTTCTCTGGATGAAAACATTTTGTTAATGGGAGAGGTCAGAGGAGAATGGGAAGACTGGTTCAAGCTGACAGGAAGGTGACAGTAATTCAAATAACCATGTGTTACAATCGTGGTGTGTTGAAGATCATCTCTGAATGAACAGCGTGTCGAACCTTGAAATGAATGGGCTACAGCAGCAGAAGACGATGAACATACTCTCAGTGGCCACTGTATTAGATACAGGAGGTACCTAATAAAATGGCCACAGAGTATCATGCAGTGTGTTTCACATGGGTCATTGTATCCTGTTTTTGTCCGATCAAAGGTCTTTATAATTAGAGGTTGAAACATAACTTGTCATCACTGCACGCTGATACAAGTCTAAATTAATACTTGCCTGTAGCAGTTGTGTAATTTTCAATAAGTTCATGGTGAGTAAGAAAGAATGACTGAAATGTATTTAATAACTTTCAAGAGTTGGAGGTATTCCAGAGGAAGGAAGTGGGTGTCGTCACCTCTGCAAAGAAGGAAGCACTAGCCTATTGAAAACCACCAAGTTCTTTCAAAGTACTGTAGTGCCCAGGCAATGTGTATTATTTTTGGAATGCTGAATCAGGAATATGGCCAAGCCATCAGGGATAACTCTGCTCTTAAGGCGGGTGTAGTGGGATCTTTTCATCCAGTTTAACAGATAGCTGCAAAGGCAACATCTCCAACAATGCAAGTGTCTTCCTCTGCCAGAGTACTTGGTTCCGTCACCATTTGGTATGGAGTGGCCACTTGACAGGAACTGGCCTCCTCACCATTGCGGATATCTTCAAAATGCAACGCCTCAAAAAGGTGACAGCCATCATTATAGACTTTGAATCATTGGACACTACCTCGCTGTTTTTTAATATACAGTATTTCTGATTTTGCATGTTTTTTGACCTATTCAATATATGTAATTGATATACTTGTTTATTTATTATTATTTATCTTTCTCTCTGCTAGATTACGTATTGCTTCGAACTGTTGCTGCTAAGTTGACAACTTTATAGTCACATGCCGGATATTAATGGAGGGTTATGGGCTGAGTGCTGGTCGGTGGGACTAGGTGAAAGTAAGCGTTCGGCACGGACTAGAAGGGCCGAGATGGCCTGTTTCCTTGCTGTAGTTTTTATATGGTTATAACTAATTTGATTCTGATCTAGAATGTGCCTACTTCTCATTACTACCGTTAAGGAAAAGGGAGGCACAGGAGCCTAAAGGCACACTGTCAACATTTTATAAGAAGCTTCTTACCCTCCACCATCTGATTTGTGTATGGACAATGAACTCATTACACTACCTCATTACTTTTGCTCTCTTTTTGCACTTCTTGTTTAATATATTTCTTATTGTAATTTATAGTATATTTTGAATATTGCACTTTATTGCTGCAAAACAGCAAATTTCATGACATACAGTACTGTGCAAGAGTCTTTGGAACATATATACAGCTAATGTGTCTAAGACTTTCAAGCTAAGTTTTGGTTGTGTGACACAAATCAATTACTATATATCTGTTCACTGAAATATCCTGGTAAATACTTAGCATGTCACTCCATCAGTATTCTCTATGACTCTCATCAACTCTGGAAGTAGATTTAATTTTCTGTATTGAGTGAGTGATCAGATTTTCCTTAATCCATGGAAGTAGCTCAACAAACTCAAAAGCTTTTCATGTCATTTTTAAAAATGGAATTCCTATCCGAATTTTGTATCCTTTAGCGCTTCTCACCATTGTTCTATTATTTTACTGATAGGATTTCATTAAGGGTTTATTTTAAATAAATATGGTACACCTTTTTGGCAGTTAGGACAATCAATTTACAGTGCCGGTAATCACTCATCAGGGTTCAATTCCCACGACTATCTGTAAGGAACTTGTACATTCTCCCCATGACTGTATGGGTCTCCTCTGGGTGCTCTGGGTTCCTCCCACATTCCAAAGACAATGAACCAATGTACACCACCTCATTACTTTTGCTCTCTTTTTGCACTAATTTAATTTTAATATATATTTCTTATTGTAATTTATAGTATATTTTGAATATTGAACTGTGCTGCTGCAAAACAGCAAATTTCATGACATACAGTACTGTGCAAGAGTCTTTGGAACATATATACTGTATAGCTAAGGTGCCTAAAACTTTCAATCACATAACTTAAATTTTGGTTGTGTGACACAAATCAATTACTAAATATCTGTGCACTGCTAGAATAAGTTGTGGGCTCACTGTGTCGGCACCAGAAACATGGTGACATTTGCAGGCCATCCCTAGCACAATCCTTGGACTGTGTTGGTCGCTGATGCTAAGAAACACATTTCATTTCAAAACATACAAAATGCTGAAGGAACTTAGCAGGCCAGGCAGCACCTATGGAAAAGAGTACAGTCGACATTTCAGGCCGAAACCCTTCAGCAGGACTGAAATGTCCACTGTACTTTTTTCCATAGATGCTGCCTGCCCTACTGAGTTCCTCCAGCATTTTGTGTGTGTTGCTTCGGATTTCCAGCATCTGCAGATTTTCTCCTGTTTGTGAACACATTTCATTGTAGCTCTGACCAATTATACCTAAGTATTAAAAATCTTTAATATTTAAAATCATTTATGGAAAACATAACTTGTTTTAACAATTTGAAGTCAATACTTACTGAAACTTTGTATTTTAATATCTATAGATTTTGCAAATATCAGATTTACATGCACAAAATGGTGGAGGAACTCAACAGGTCAGGCAGCATCTATGGAAAGGAATAAACAGTTGGCATTTCGTGCCGTGCCTCTTCATCGAGATGCTTCAGTATTTTATGTGTGTTACACTAGATTTTAACATCTGCAGAAACGCTTGTGTTTTTTTTCCCATCTTAAAATAGGGAGGAAGGAAGATAGAAATGCATAACACTCAGAATTCTAAACAGAGTCGGGCAGAAATTAGATCTTAGTATTTGTAGTTGAAGTGATTTGGTATATTGCACTACCCCCAGGGATTCATTTAAGGAAGATGAAGCACATTACACTGCAGTTGCATTGAATTGCTTCTGTTGCTATGGGAAGTAAAACACAAGCAAAACTCTTGCATTAGCAAGATGACATTGTGATGACTCCACTTTAATCCATTTACAGAAATACCAAGATTGAAAATTTATAACAATCCTGCACATTAACGCTAACATCCCTGCAACGACACTTCTGATTTTGGGAAATCTTTGAGTTATTAACTGATCTAATTTGCAAGATTCTGCACACGTTTTCTCAAATGTTACGATCTACAGATTACACACACAAAATGCTGGTGGAACGCAGCAGGCCAGGCAGCATCAATAGGAAGAAGCACAGTCGATGTTTCAGGCCGAATCTCAGCCTGAAACATCGACTGTGCTTCTTCCTGTAGATGCTGCCTGGCCTGCTGAGTTCCACCAGCATTTTGTGCGTGTTGCTTGAATTTCCAGCATCTGCAGATTTCCTTGTGTTTGTGATCTACAGATTAGTTTTCTTTATGTGATTCTGATTCAGATTCAGTTGCATGTCCACAATGTTTGGCAGAACAACACAGAGCACAACAAAACAGAACATGCCAAGCAACAAAACAACAACAGCAAAAAGCTCCCTCCCCACTAAGCCACACTGTCCTCCAACCCCAAAACAGTTTCCCATTGGACTTGCAGTTATTCTATTCTCAGTAGAATTTCATGTCTGAAGCTCGTGTTGACGGTGAGTTTTTACAGCTTCAGATGTTAGTGCCCTCGAAGTAATCTATGTTCACATACAAGCAAAATGGTCCCGTGAACAGCTGACATTCCATTAGTCATTAACCAAAATCTAAATTTAAATTCTTGTCAATGCCAAAGTGACTAAATCTGGTTGTTATGCCCCAACATCTGGGGAGATTAATAAATGGTGATGAGGAAGTATAGAGAGTGAGCGGTGTCATCACCACAATCTTGCACACAACACCAGTAAGACCAAGTCAGACTTCAGGAGGAGGAAACCAGAGGTACATGAGCAGTCCTCATTGGAGGATCATGTGCAGAAAGGGTCAGCAACTTTAAATTCCTCAGTGTAATAATTTCAGAGAGTGTGTCTGACTTCTGAAACTTTGACAAACTTCTATAGATGAGTAGTGGAGAATATTTTAATTGTCTGTATAAGGGCCTGGTATGGAAGTACCTATGCATTTGAACAGAAAATCCTAAAAAAGTGGTGGATATAGTCCAGTCCACCACATGGAAAGCCTTCCCCAACATCGAGCACATCTACGAGAAGCTTTGTCACTGCATCCATTATCAGGGACCCCCACCATCCAGGTCATACTCGCTTCTCGCTGTTGCCATCAGGAAGAAAATACAGAAGCCTCAGGGTTCTCACCACCAGGTTCAGAAACAGTTATTATCCCTCAACACCAGGCTCTTGAACCAAAAGGAATAACTTCACTCAACTTTACTGAATTGTTCCCACAACCTATGGACTCACTTTCAACAACAGTTCATCTCATGTTCTTGATATTTATTGCTTTATTTATTTCTTATTATTTCATTCTTTTTTTGTGTTTGAACAATATGTTGTCTTTTACCCACTGTTGGTGTGGTCTATCATTCTATTATGGTTATTATTCTATTATGGATTTATTGAGAATGCCTGCAAGAAAATCAATGTCAGGGTAGAGTATGCTGACATATTAGTACTTTGATAAATTACTTTGAAATTTTGAACTTTAAATTGATTGTGGACATCCGGTAGGGGAAGTCAGGATATCACACACATCAGTCCTCATTGAGAGGTCTGCTGTGGAAAGGGTCAGCAGCTTCAAGTTCCCTGCTGTCAGCATCTCTGAACGACTATCCTAAGCCCAGCATATTGATGTACCGTACTTACAATGAAGCTGTATTTTATTAGGAGTTTGAGGGGATTTTGTATGGTGCCAAAGACCCTGGCAAATTTCTACAGATATACAATGGAGAGCATGTTGACTGGTGAGAGGCACCAATGTACAGTAATGGAAAAAGCTGCAGAGTTTTGTAAACTCAGCCTGCTCACCATTGTGGACATCATTATTAGGCAATGCCTCAAGATCTCTGCCGGAACCTTTGACTGTTAACTCCTCTCCTTAGATGCTGAGTTTCTCCAGCATTTTGTGTGTTATTCTGGATTTCCAGCATCTGCAGAATCTCATGTGTTCACAAAGACCTTATCTATTTTCTTTCTTATATCACTGATTCTTGCATTGGACCCTGACATGAAGTGCTTTCCATTTCCTTGTGCATCCTCCAGATGTTTAAAGGCTTTGAGGGATAAGAAATAAAAGCTAGCCGAGACAGATGTGCCCACATCCTATGAATAAATATATTAAAACAAGTTGCTGATCTATTTAAAATGAGCACTTTATCCTGCTGTTATACACAAGAACTTGATTAATGCAGCATTTAATGTGTTTGAATTCAGTTTCACAAACTGAGAGGGATAAAACTCTTAAAATTCTTGCCTTGTTTAGGATTACTAGAGTGGAACTCATCAAGCAGCAATTATGCCTGATATCCTTTCTGCTCACACCTATTTTCTGTTGTCCTCTCAGCGCTTGATCACCTTCCTTTGAGATCTTTTCCATTAAGTGTTTAAAAAGAAATTTCCATATGTTGTTCATGAAAGCTCAGATACAAAGGTGTGCTGGGTAATTGTTTTTATTTTGGACTTGCCAGTGCACTTTTTTTTAGCAGCATAAGTATTGAAAATAAAACTAAAATATCTTCAACCCAATTTTCTATTGCCACATATCGGCTTCGTTACCGTGCAACAATAGATTTTCGGCACGATATGTGGTTGCACCCTTCTTCTTTGTGTGGACTGGATTTGTTCAGTATGTTTAATACTATCACCTTTTCACATTTATTGCAAAATTGCCCATTTGTTCTGCACATTTGAGTCTTGTTTTTCTAAATCATCCTGATTTAGAACTCAGAGCTTAGACGTGTCACAAACAGGAAATGTGGTTAACTGTGAAAGGTATTGTACGGACAATGGAACAGGAACTGTCTATTCCGCTGCTGAAGTACATTCTGCTATTCTGTAATCTTGGGGTTACCGTCTGACCTCACATTACTCTATTTCTCCTAATGCATTAGCTAGAAGTAATATTTTGTTCTCAGCTTCAAGAATCCCAGTGAATCAAAAGTACCTTTATGGAGTGAATACAATACTCGTTCATCCATAGCTTGGAAAACTGTTTCCTAGATTCACTCCTAACTCTGATTGTTAGTCTGTTTGGTAGTTTCTGTATTCTGTATTCCTGTGGCAGCAGAATTAGATTCCTTTTAATCTCCCCTGATCAATTACGAACATCCAAACCAGCGTAAACTATTTGCTCCTTGAACCTCTTCCAATGTACGGTATATTGCCATCATGGTTAATCTGTGACCTAACTCCATTCAGCCACATGTATTCTGAAATCCCTAAGCAGTTTTGTCATTAAAATCCGTCACACTCTACTTGAAAATTCACAGTTTTGGGAAGAGAGCCCCAAGCTCTGATGAGTTCTACATAGGTATTTCCCAGCTTCACTCCTCGTTCTCCGACAAGTGGAAGTAGTTTTTCTTTTCAAGTCCAAAGTAAATTTATTATCTAAGTACATATATGTCACCATACACAACCCAGAGATTCATTTTCTTTCATTTTGAATAAATCCTTAATAGAATAATAACCATAATGGAATCAATGAAAGACCGCACCAACTTGGGTGTTCAACTACTGCACAAAAGACAACAATCTGTTCAAAAACAATGTAAAGAGAAATAATAATAATAATAATAAAAATATAATCAATAAATATCAAGATCATGGGATTGGGAACCCTTGACAGTGAATTCATAGGTTGTAGGGACAATTTCAATAATGGGACAAATGAAGTCATCCCCTTTAGTTCATGAGCCTGATGGCTGAGGGGTAATAACTGTTTCTGAGCCTGGTGGTGTGAGTCCTGAGGTTCCTGTAGCTTCCTGATGGCAGCAACGAGAAGACGACTTTTTGTAGGATTTTCAGTTCAAGACCATTGGTGTTTCCATACTAGCCTGTGATGCAGCCAGTTAATATACTCTCCACTACACATCTATAGAAGTTTGTCTATAGATGTGTGATGGAAAGTGTGCTGACTGGCTGTATTATGGCCTGGTATGGAAACACCAATACCTTTGAACGGAAAGCCCTACAAAAGGTAGTGGATTCAGCCCAGTACATCACGGGTAAAGCCCTCCCAACCATTGAACACAAGTACATGAAACGTTGCTGTCGGAAAGTAGCATCATTCAGCAAAGATCCTCACCACCCAGGCCACGCTCTTTTCTTGCTGCTGCCATCAGGTAGAAGGTACAGGTGCTCTAGGGCTCGCATCACCAGGTTCAAGAACAGTTATCACCCCTCAACTATCAGGGTCTTGAACCAAAGGGAATAACTACACCCATTTAAGGACTCTGTTATATTGTTATTTCATGCCCGTTTATTGCTATTTATGTATATCTGTATTTGCACAACTTGTTTAGTTAACAGTTCCTGATGGTTACAGTTACTGTTCTATAGAATTGCTAAGTATGCCGGCAGAAAAAGAATCTCAGGGGTGGATGTGGTGATATGTAAGTACTCCGATGATAAATTTTACTTTAAACTTATCAAAAGTTTTAGATGTCAGGCTAAATCTTTGCAAACTCCTAAGGAAGTAGAGTTGCTGTCATGCTTACTGCTTAATTGCACTTGCGTGCAATTAAGCACACGACAGGTTCTCCAAAATGATAACACCGGGGAATTTAAAGTTGCTGACCGCTGTGTTTCCACTTACTTCAATGAAGTGAGTTTGGGATCACAAGTTCCAGAGAAGACAACCCCGTAGATTGTCATTTTTATATCTGACTTCTAGATTTTAATGATCGGTGTGCCTCTTCCAGTTTCTCTGGTAGTTTTTCTATGCCCCTCATAATGGCAGGCCTGTGTGGGTGGGGGGGGGGAGGGGGAGGAATGGAGGAGAGGAACTTGATTTGCTGTTGCTGCTTTGTTGCCGTTATTCTGAGCATCGTGGGCATGCTGAGTTGGCATAGGAAGGTGAGGCGACACTTGCAGCCTCCGCCAGCGCAGTCTTCAGTTTTGCAAACACTGTGTTTCGACGTACAGGTGATTAAATAAATGAATCTGAAACCTGAGCCTATATTTGCACCATTTCAAAAATATTTACATTTTGTATGATTTTGGTCCATAATGAATGGCAGAATACTTGTTTGCACTAAAATCCACAGGTGACAGTTTAGCCTACGCATCTATTTTTGTCTCTTTCTATTTTTTGAATTAATTTATTTAGACATACAGTACAGTAACAGGCTCTTCCGGTCCAACGAGTCCGCAAAGCCCAAATACACCCAAGAAACCAATTAACCTCCTGACCTGTGCGTCTTTGGGATGTGGGAGGAAACCAGAGCATGCGGAGGAAACCCACACGGTCACGCGGAGAATGTAGAAACTCCTTATAGAATCAGATTTAATATCACTGGCAGATGTTGTAAAATTTTGTTAACTTTATGGCAGCAGTACAATTAAATACATGATAAGTAGATATAGAGAAAAAAAATGAGCCCTTGATTGAGTGAGTGAGTGTGTGTGTAAAAAAGAAAGTAGTGAGGTAGTGTTCATGGGTTCAATGTCCATTTAGAAATCGGATGGCAGAGGAGTATAAGCTGTTCTTGACTCACTGACTGTGTGTCTTCAGGCTGTATCTCCTGCCCGATGGTAACAGTGCGAAGAGGGCATGTGTTCAGTGGTGAGGATCATTAATGATGGACGCTGTCTTCCTAAGGCACCACTTCTTGAAGATGTCTTGGATACTACAGAGGCTGGTACCAATGATAGAGCTGACTAATTTTACTAGACAGCATCAGGAACTGAACTGTGCTGCCCACTTTATATCTTCATGTTTCATCTCCATGACATCAATCTTTACATGATCAGCTGATTTTGCTCTCCTGGTATTTATAATTTAATTTTTATTCATCCTTTTGAGCCCAAGTAGATTTTCATCTCCCTACTTAAACAGATCAATAATTTATCTTCAATATTTAACCTTTAATTTTAGCTGATCTTAAAGAACGATCTTACCCAACTACATTCTTAAACTTTGCCTAAATCACCATCCTGAGATATTTGTCTGTGTACTAATTCAGATAATTTTTTGAAGAATAATTGAATTAGAAGAGAACTTGAAGACATGGACAAGAAGATTGGTGAAAGAAAAATTGGTAACAATGTAAATAATACAAGAAGAGGGAAAGATTTCAGTTTACTTATACACAAATGATTGGTTAACCAAAATGAGGGAATATTGTTTTCAGTATCCTGCTTTCTAATTATTATCAAGGCATTCCAGCACAGGGAACAATATGTGTTTGCCAAGATGATAGCAGGAAAAGAATCTTTTTTTTGTTATTAATTTATTTGGAGATACAGCGCGAAACAGGTCTTTCTGGCCCAATGAGATGCAATACCTGGCAACCCACCTTTCTAACACTAGCTTAAGCACAGGACAAGTTACAATGACGAATTAACCTACTAACTAGTACGTTTTTAGACTGTGGGAGGAAACTACAGCTCCCGAGGGAATCCCACACAGTTCTTGGGGTGAACTTACAGACGGCACTGGAATTGAACTCTAAACTCTAGAACACCCGAGCTGTAATAGCACCAAATTAATTGCTACATTACTGTGGCTCTTTTCAGAAAACTAAGATGGATATTCATAATTTGTGTGTTTTAACAAGGAAACAACACACACACACACACACACACACACACACACACACACACACACACACACACACACACACACACACACACACACACACACAGCAGATGTGCAGAAAGAACTTGTATTAACATTGCCAGCTCACACACCTTCTCTCTCCACAGATGCTGCCTGACTTGTTGACCATTTCTAAGTTGACACATGAATAAATGAATTTCAAGATTTTCCATTAAAACCAAGTTGGGAGAAATTATTTTATCTTATTTTCTGGCTGCAATAATGTGGAATCCTCTGTCAGTACTGCAGGAAATGCAAAATATTCATAATACCTAACTTACCCCTCACATTACTTAACGCCTTCCTGCTTGTATTCCTTCCCTTCTCCTCCCCCCACCTTATTCTGGTTTCTTCCTCATTCTTTTCCAGTGCCTCTACATATTTGCTTGACCTGCTGAGTTCCTCCAGCATTTTGTCTGTGTTTCTCTGCATAGCATGTGTTTTATTTTTAAAAAAGAATTCGTAAATATTTAAAAAAGGAGAGGTCTCACAATGAGATGAAATGAAAGGCAGGGTAGGTTTTGCAGACTCTTTCATTGGAGGAGTGATTTTACGCTTGAAAGAAGTGAACCTGATTGAATGAGTGCAGTGGTGCATGAATTGAGGTATCTCACTTCGGAGATAATTTTGCTGATGCTGAAAACACTTTTGATTTTGAAAAACCTATATTGCACTTTCATAAAATAAAGAGCAGGCATAAATGATATGTTTGTATTGGCATTATGATTAATGGCTTGCCAGACAAGCAAGTGCAGTAATTACTCTACCCCCGTGGAAGTGATATTTATTAAGCTGACGATGTGAAGAAATTATTTTCAAGGGACAATGTGTGTGTGTGTAGGATGTGTAGAGAGAAGAAATTACCAAAGTTATTTCATATTTTAATTAGTACAAAATAATGCTCAATGGTTTCTTGAGTTTACATTGCAGAGCTAACCTCCCTAATTTAGTGCCTTGAATAGGTCAATGCCTATCTACGCAGCTATGCAGTGAGTAAAGAAACTTATCAAAAATCATCCGAGACGGAAGCTTTCTAAGGGTTTTTAATGAAATCTCTTACTTGTGAGACTGCAGAAAGTAAATTAAAATACTTATTAAATACAATGCAGAGTTGTTGCACATCTGAATATACTAATACTATGTATCGTTCTCACATCTGATGATAGCCAAGGTAATGCACATACGCAATGCTCCAAAACTATGCAAGAGTAAACGTGGTGTGGTGATAAACATAATCATTCGATCATTGTGTGTCACGTCGTATAACGTGGGTGATCATAGTCTCATGACCATGATAGTTAGCAAATATTTTACAGAAGTGGTTTGCCATTGCCACCTTCTGGGTAGTGTCTTTACAAGCCGGGTGACCCCAGCAACTATCAACACTCCACAAAGTACTTGAGGAACTCAGTAGGGTCAGGCAGCATCTATGGCGAGGGATAAACTGTTAGTCGAGACCCTCAACAGGTCTGGAAAGGAAGGGGGTAGAGGATCTGCTGAGCTCCTCCAGCATTTTTGTGTTTTGCTACAGAACTATTATTTTTTATATATGTGGTGGATGCCTGGAATGTGCTGCCTAGGGTTGTGGTGGAGGCACGTACCTCAGGGACTTTCAAGAAACGTTTGGATGGGCACATGAATGGAGAAAAATGGAATTATATCGACATTGTGGAGGTAAAAGAGATTAGTTTAGCTGGCCATCTGTTTACTAATTTAATTGGTTCAGCACAGCATTGTGGGCCGAAGGGCCTGTTCTGTGCTGTACAGTTCTGTGTTCTAAACCCAGCGAACACTCCCTACAGTTTGTTTTACTTCAAGAACATTTGACTTGCAGTTCTATTGTGCTAACTTGGAAATCGAATTCCTTCAGTGCATTAGCAAATATTCTCCCAAATTGACTCCAACTTCTACAGGGATTAATGTAAATATTGGAAGTACTCAGTTGTTGCAATGATGTATTCAACATTCCACCTTTCTATTTTACTGCTGTGCTGTCCAGCCATTGCCCTGAGCAGGAAATTCTTACACGGCCGGGGAACTGCTGAAGGCTGTCGGCCTGAAATGTCGACTGTACTCTTTTCCGCAGATGCTGCCTAGCCTGCTGAGTTCCTCCACCATTTTCTGTGCTTTGCTTGGATTTCCACCATATGCTGATTTTTGCTTGTTCGTGATTGGCACTTTAGATGTCTTTTTGTGTAATGTGCATACTATGAATATTTAGAATGAAAATTGAAAAATCACACACTGTTGATTTTAATTATTAATTGGAGGATATAATGAAATACAGTACAACAAAGAAAATCTTTCATGTTTCATGAAGTTTTAGGCTTAGACTGCATTCAGCAGGCCAATGAGATACTGACTTCCAGTCTGTATTGATTGTCAAAAGTTACAACAATGTAATTAGTGTTTCAAGTTACAATGTAAATACACTGAAGCTCTAAAATGTTTCAAAGTAAAGCTAGTGGTATGTTTATTATTTTGAAAATTTATGGATTATATTCATTAGTGCATAATTACAGGTTATTTCACAAGTATATTAGTATAGATTAAATTATATTAATATAATTTCAAAATGATAACAACATTTTATAAAATAAAATTCCTGGTGTGCTATAACAAGGGCTATGTATGCAGGAGTGCTTCAGTTACTGTGTGGCCATGCACCCACACAGCTTAAGAGAGAATAGTGATTTTATTATACCATTTCAATGTCAACATCATAAATTATTGGAGATGTTCAGGATTTTTATGAGAAAATTTGTGGTCGCCAATGAAACAAAAACAATTGTGTGCTACCATTTATGAAATTACAGGCACAGAGGTATTTGGGATTTGATTTCGTAGGGATTGAACTAATACGTCTGTCTGTTAACTGCATTCTGAGTAAAAACAATAAAGACCGAACATTCTATTGCATGGAGCAATCTTTTTATGCACCACATAATTAAATGAAATAAGATCAATAGATGTGCTTGGACCTCCCTGAGCGTGCTCTGCACTCCTCAAGAAAAATGACATTGTGATCTGCAGTCTTTGGCATGCTGGTTCTTGGTAACTGGAGGCCAAATAATTGTGTATATTCAAAATGGAGGATGATTGGTACTTAATTAGTAAGGGCATCAAAGGTTCTGGGGAGAAGGCACAAGAGTAGGGTTTAGAGAGATAATAAACCAACTATGATGGAGTGGCAGAGCAGACTCAATGGGCCGAATGGCATAATTCTATTCCTTTGTCTTATCATGTGGGATGTTGCAGTGATGTCATTTAAAGGTTGAAGATTTGCTTTATTGGTCACACTTGCATTGAAATATACAGTGAAATGTGTCATTTGCGCCAAATCAGACCAACAAGGATGGTGCTTGTGGCAGCCCGCTGATGTCGCCACGCTTCCGGCCAGCATAGTATGCTCATAACTCACTAACCCTATCTGCACGTCTTCGGATTGTGAGCGGAAGGCGGAACATTGATGGTAGAAAAATAAAGGGTTTGTGAGGAGAAAGGAGGGCACAGTTGGATTGATCTGCGAATGGGTTAACAGGTCGGCAGAACATCATGGATGAAGGGTCTGTACTGTTCTGTTTTGTTTTCTTTAGAGATGCAACACAGTACAGAACTTTCCAGTCCAACGAGTCCATGGCGCCCAATTACACCCTTGTAACCGATTAACCAACCAAGCCATATGTCTTCAGAATATGGGAGGAAGCAGGAGCACCTGGAGAAAGCCGATGCGGTCACGGGGAGCAAGTATAGACTCCTTACAGGCAGCGGTGGCAATTGAATCCCAGTCACTGGCACTAAGTTACGCTACCATCCCACCGTAAGGTTGCATCAAACAATTACTTGAACTACGATGAGGATATATGGGATATGTTTTTGACCAGAACCAGAATCAGGTTTAAAATCACTGACATATGCCTCCTACCATTTTTTTAAAAAAAACGGAGCTGTTCTATCTTGGCGGAGAATGGTGAGGCAGTCAGGTTGCAGTGCTGTGTCTGAAGTAGCGAGTGTGAGCCATGTTTCCTGGAAGCAGAGTACATAGCAGTAATACGCACAAACTGCTGGAGGAGCTCAGCAGAGCCAGGCAGCATATATAGAAAACAGTAGTCAACATTTCAGGCCAAGGCACTTCATCACAGTCTTGATGAAGGGTCCTGGCCCAAAACATCAACTATATTCTTTTCCATAGATGCTGCATGGCCTGCTGAGTTCCTTCAGAATTTTGTGTGTCACTAGGATTGTCATTTTCTTTCTTAACAAATTCTCAATCCTCTGCTAATGCAAGGGATTGGAAAAAGCTTCAGCGGGTGTAAACCTAGCCAGCTCCATCATGGACAGTGGCTTCCCTTGCATCGAGGACATCTTCAAACAGCGATGCCTCAAAAAGTCTGCATCCATCATGAAGGACATCTGTTACCTGGGATATGGCATCTACTCATTGCTACCATCAGGGAAGAGGTACAAAAGCACACTCAACATTTTAGGAATAGCTTCTTCTCTGCCATCAGATTTCTGAGCAGTCAAAGAAGCTACTTACATTATCTCTCTACTTTTGCTCTAATTTCTAATCCATGCAGATAGTTTCCTCCCAATTTAGTGGATGTAATATTTGCTGCTGTTCCTGCACTGGATTTTGCAGAGCACATTGGGGTCCAGTAGCTTGGCTTGTTCTGTGGTCTGCAAAGTACTCTCCTCAACATTGCTGCTGGCTTATGCATGACCAAAATTTTATGTGCTTGAAGCAGTTGGGACGTCACTTCCGCTCCACGTTGACAAACGCTGTACTGTGCAAAAGTCTTAGCATCCTTGCTCTTTATATCTGCCTAAGACTTTTGTACAGTACTGTGTAAATACATAAGGTAGCGTATATACATTGATTATTTGTACATAAAATGATGCTAGGCACATGAGTATCTGTACATAGAGTAAGTTGATGGGACATGATAAAGTAGTGGTGGTGGAGGGTTGGAGTGGGTGAGGATGTTGCCTTGCTGTTTTTGAGTCTGGTGGTCCTGCTATGGATGATATATAACTTCTCCTTGAATCCTGCCAGGGATGGTATATAACTGCTCCCTGAAGGGAGTGGGGCAAATAGTCTATGAGTAGGGTGGGTCGGATCCTCCATGATGTTATACTGGTCTTTTTTCTGGCACCTTTCTGTACATTTGTTCTTGGTGGCGGGGTATCTGGTGCCGGTGTCACATTGAACAGTTTTGACTTTTTTGTCTGTTGCAGTGTAGTTTCCATACCATGCCATGATGCAGCTTTTAGGATGCTGTCTATGGGTGGAAGGTCATGAGTTTGATGTGCGTAGTTCAGCTTTCTTCAGACTCCTCAGAAAGTAGAAGTGTTGTGTAGAATGTATCTTGGGGCCATGAGAGATTGTGTGAGATGTGGACCCCAGGTGTTTGAAGGCCTCGCAGTTTTCACTGCCGTGCCGCTGATGTAAAGTGGCCTGCGGGTGGTACGAGTTTCGCTGAAGTCGATAGCCATCTCTTTTCTCTTGTTGACATTGAGGAAGAGGTTATTTGCCTGGCATCAGGCCTTGTACTCTTCCACCTCCTCTCTGTAGGCCATCTCATCGTTGTTAGTGATGAGCCCCACCACTGTCATGTCATCAACAAACTTGACAGTGTGATTACTAGGCTGATTGGACGTGAGCAGGGCAGGCGAGATCGTTCATTAAAGGTATTGGTAAAGAATGTTGAACAACAAGGCTGTGGGATGAATAGAGTTTACAGGTTGTTACATGGCTGCAGGGTAATTGAGATGGTGAGAAATGCAAAGCAGAACGATTGAGTGATTGTCAACAGGTTATGAGAAAAGGAAGTGCTAAGTATATGGAAGAGGAGCTGTCTTTTCTTTCTAAACTTGCAGAAATCAGTAGCTATTAATACTTATTGAAGGGGCCGGATGCCGACTAGGCAGAAAATTAGAATTGATCAAATCAAGAGATATTGACATTTGTCAATTACTTATTTGGCTGAGATAGTAAAGACAGAGTTAATTATTGTCAGCTGATGATGGGATGGAGGTCTTGCCACAAGCAATACGAACATCATCAGCATATAAATGCCATTTTGTCGGAGAAGATTTAAAACGGCAGCTGAGAGGATTTGACAAGTCTATTGATCCTACGTTGGGAAAGAAGCAGAGGAGAGGTAGGAGGGCAGCCTGAAGCAGAATAAACCTGTCAGAATTGAATTAGATGAGGTCTCATTTAAAATCTGACTTTGCATATGATGCCTTGAACACTCTTTCTGGAATTCATAAATATTTGTTTTGAAAACCGTATATATCATGTTCTTCTGTTACCTACCATCTGTGCTTGCAGTAAAATAATATATTGCCTTCCGCCAGCTATTATCGGAATACATTTTTGTTGTTTTTAATTTTTTCTTTAAAAAAAACACAGTGGTGTAGCTGTTAGTGTAATGCCAGTGACCTGGGTTCAATTCCATTGCTGACTGTAAGTACGTTCTCCCCGTCACTGCTTGTGTTTCCTCCAGGTGCTTTGGTTTCTTCCCACACTCCAAAGGCATATGGGTTAGTAGGTACCTGACGAAGGGTCTCGGCCCGAAATGTCGACAGCGCTTCTCCCTATAGATGCTGCCTGGCCTGCTGTGTTCCACCAGCATTTTGTGTGTGTTGGGTTAGTAGGTGTAAGTTCAGGTTTATTGACATTCAACTGTATACATGTATACCACCAGATGAAGCAACATTCCTCTGGACCAAGTTGCAGAACACAGTACATATAACTCACACATAACACACAAAGTAATATTACCAAAAATAAATTTACAAATAATCAGTTATGTTCCAGAAGATTGACCTTTAGCATGAGGTGCATTCATGACACAAGCTGAAAAGTAAACAGTGTAATGTTACTAGTGCTGAGTGGTGTCAGCAGTGAATTGGTCACCTGGGTGTAATTGACCAGCACAGCTTGTTGAGCCAGAAGGGCCTGATACCGTGCTGTATCACCAAATAAAATAAAATCTTTTGAGCCGAGGACAAAGACATGTTTTCAGACTGGGACCATTTGGCTTTAAGGATAATATACATGCTTTTGTTTTTTGTACCTTTTGCTTCACCACTTCCACAATCATTCTCAATCTCCTTTACTCTCTACCTCCATCCTTTGCCTCCTGCCAACCCACCCACCCTTTCCCCTCCCTTTATTTGTTTCCTGTTGAGGAATTTGCTACTTTATCACGCATGTCCAGCACTCTGAACAAGCAGTGGCTGTTTCTCCCGGTCTTTTATTCTAGCTTCTGCACTCTTTCTTTCTCAGTCCCGATGAAGAGTCTCAGCCCAAAACATTGACAGCATTTCTCTCCATGCTGAGTTCCTCTAGTGTTTTGTGTGTGCATGCGCGTGTGTGTGTGTTGCTCCAGATTTCTAGAATCTGTAGTCTCTAGTGTTTCTATGTTTTTTTTAGGGTGTCCCATTAACATGATGGATAGTGCAGTGCTTCCCAGCACCGGCTGTGATATCAAAGTTCAATTCCTGTTACTATCTGCAAATAGTTTGTACATTCTTCCCTTGACCACATGGGTTTCCTCCAGGTGCTCCAGTTTCCTCCCAAAGGCGTACAGCTTAGAGTTACTGAGTTGTGAGTCGTAGTAACCCTTGTGGGCTGTCTTAGCACATCCTCCCTGATTGGATTGGAAACAAATGTTAAATTTCATAGTATGTTTCGATGTACATGTGACAACTAAAGGTGAAATTTGCTGTGTTAGATCAAGTGAATCATGACATGCATTTGCATACGTATGCCCTCTCCATAGATGCTGCCTGACCTGCTGAGCTCCTCCAGCATTTTGTGTGTATTACTTTGCTTTCACACACTGCCTTTTAAAATGTTATGCGAGCTATTAAAATAGAGTGTGTATGCCAGCAGACAAGTGAATCCAGCCTTGAGATCCATCAACAGCCACCTCAAAAGAATGCTAATTGTGATCTGGATTATTGACTGTGCACATTATTTCCTCCCACTTAAGAAATGGAAAGTTAATTTGCAAGCACCACCAGTGATATCATAGCGCTGTGGTTCCTGAATGTCATCCCAAGTTATTCATCGTAACATTGGATACCACACCAGCAGCTGGAGGGATAATTTTTGTCTGAGTAATTACATAAATATGTAATTAAAGTTGGTCTCAGATAAAATGACCATGAAAATTGTGAACTGCTTTTGATAAAGCCCGTTTTGTTTCCAGGGCATAACTTGCTAAAATGAGGGGGCATAACTTTAAGCTGAATGGAGAAAAGTATAGGTAAGATGTCAGAGATAGTTGTTTTTTTTAACCTAGAGAGCATTTGGTGCATGAAACACACTGCCAGCGGTGGTGGTAGAGGCAGATACATTAGGGACATTCTTCAGTAGGCACATGGATGAATGAAAAACGGAGGACTATTTGTGAGGGAAGGTTTGGATTGATTTTAGAGTAGATTAAAGGTCAGCACAACATTCTGGGCCAAAGAACCTGTACTGTGCTGTAATGTTCTATGTTCCAATTTATTTCAAGGAAGGAAATCTATTGTCCTTATTTGTGGTCAAACCAATCAGCAAGTTAAGGCCCACCAATCGCCACAATCTGATTTGACTGTTCCACCACAATTAATTTCATTTATTTTTCGAGACATGGGCATTGATAACAAATCTGCCATCATTGCTCATCCCTAATTGTGCTTTAAAAGCATGAGGGATTCTTCAGATGCTGGAAAAATGCAGTAGGTGATCCACAAACCCAGTGGTAAGAACATTATATTTTCCAATTTCAAGTGTGTGTCCCTCTGTGTCTCTGTTTGTGCTGGGACAGCATGGTTTGAGCTACAACTAATTCTGGAGCAAGATCTTGAGTGCAACAGCTGAAATGCTGACTGTCTCCGTGCCTTTCGCTGTATCTTGGGCTTTCAGCTGTTTCGTATTATCACATGGAGTGAATCAAATTGGCTGCCTCTGTGACAGTGCAGTTGGGGCATACATATTGTCGTTGCCAGCAAAGTCCTCATCTTGCAAACGGGTAAATAAAACCATTTCTTTATTTTCACCTCGTAAACTTTATTCATAATACAATTATCACAGCTGAAACATTGACAGTTTACTCCTTGCCATTAAGCTGCCTGACCTACTGGATTCCTCCAGCATTTGTGTGTCAAGTCAAGTTTATTGTCATTTTTGACCACAAACTGCTGGTACAGTACACAGTAAAAATGAAACAACGTTCCTCCAGGACTCTGGTGCTACATGAAACAACACAAAACTAGACTATGTGAGACAGCACAAGGCTACACTAGACTACGTAAAACAACATAAAAACTGCACCAGACTACAGACCTACACAGGACTACATAAAGTGCACAAAACAGTGCAGGGCATTACAATAATTAATAAACAAGACAATAGGCACAGTAGAGGACAAATTATAATATAATAATAAATTATGTAGATGTCAAACTAGACTCTGAGTATTGAGGAGTCTGATGGCTTGGGGGAAGAAACTGTTGCACAGTCTGGTCATGGGAGCCTGAATGCTTTGGTAACTTTTGCCAGATGGCAAGGGGGAGAAGAGTTTGAGTGAGGGGTGCGTGGGGTCCTTCACAATACTGTTAGCTTTGTGGGTGCAGCGTGTAGTGTAAATGTCTGTAATAGTGGGAAGAGAGACCCCGATGATCTTCTCAGCTGACCTCACTATCCGCTGCAGGGTCTTGCGATCCGAGACGGTGCAATTCCCGAACCAGGCAGTGATGCAGTTGCTCAGGATGCTCTCAATACAACCCCTGTAGAGTGTGGTGAGGATGGGGGGTGGGAGATGGACTTTTCTCAGCCTTCGCAGAAAGTAGAGATGCTGCTGGGCTTTCTTGGCTAAGGAGCTGGTGTTGAGGGACCAGGTGAGATTCTCCGCCAGGTGAACACCAAGAAATCTGGTGCTCTTAACGATCTCTACCGAGGAGCTGTTGATGTTCAGCGGGGAGTGGTCGCTCTGTGCCCTCCTGAAGTCAACAACCATCTCTTTTGTTCACATTAAGAGACAGGTTGTTGGCTCTACACCAGTCTGTTAGCCGCTGCACCTCCTCTCTATACGCTGACTTGTCGTTCTTGCTGATGAGACCCACCACGGTCGGGTCATCGGCGAACTTGATGATATGGTTCGAGCTGTGTGTTGCAGCATATTCGTGGGTCAGCAGAGTGAACAGCAGTGGACTGAGCACACAGCCCTGGGTGGCCCCCGTGCTCAGTGTGATGGTGTTGGAGATGCTGCTCCCGATCTGGACTGACTGAGGTCTCCCAGTCAGGAAGTCTAGGATCCATTTGCAGAGGGAGGTGTTCAGGCCCAGTAGGCTCAGCTTTCCAATCAGTTTCTGAGGAATGATTGTGTTGAATGCTGAACTGAAGTCTATGAACAGCATTCGAATGTACGTGTCTTTTTTGTCCAGGTGGGTGAGGGCCAGTTAGAGGGTGCAGGCAATGGCGTCATCTGTTGAGCGGTTGGGACGATACGTGAACTGCAGGGGGTCCAGTGAGGGGGGCAGCAGGGTCTTGATATGCCTCATGATGAGCCTCTCGAAACACTCCATGATGATGGATGTGAGTGCAATGGGACGATAGTCATTGAGGCAGGACACTGAAGTCTTCTTCAGCACGGGGACGATGGTAACGGCCTTGAAGCATTTTGGAGTGACAGCGCTGCTCAGGGTGATGTTGAAGATGCCAGTGAGAACATCTGCCAGCTGGTCTACACATCCTCTGAGCACTCTACCAGGAATATTGTCTGGTCCATCAGCCTTCCGTGGGTTGACCCTGCATAGAGTTTTCCTCACATCGGCCACGGTAAGACACAGCACCTGGTTATTGGGAGGAGGCGTGGTCTTCGTCGCCACCACATCATTTTCCTCCTTGAAACAAGTGTAGAAGTTGTTCAGTGCATCTGGGAGGGAGGCTTCACCAGCACAGGCAGGTGGTGATGTCCTGTAGTTGGTGATGTTGCCCTAGTAAACCGTGCAATGCTTTTCATTCTTACATTCATAGTCAATGTGTTAAATGCTGTTCTTTTACATTCCTTAAAACCAATAGCACTGCTACCACTTATGTGGCCCCCGGGATGGTATCCTATCAATAATTGAGGGGCTTCCTCATCCAACCCAGGCCCTCCCACTGTAGTAGCGGAAGAACCCTACACTGTGGTCCTCCCCACCGTGCCCTTGTGGTGGCTGGATTGAGCTTCAGTGTGTCCCTCAGCACATACTCCTGCAGCCCGGAATGTGCTAGTCAGCAGCATTGATCTGCAGGAGTCCCCAGCCTGGGGCCCACAGGCCGCTTGCTTTAATGGTGTTGGTCCATGGCGTACAAAAGGTTGGGAACCTCTGCTCTACGGACATCTCAAAGCGCTGGCATTCCAACAAAGTTCACACAGACCAAAGGGTGTCTTTCAACGAGTTCGCCCAGTAGCATTTGATGTGTGTGTGTGTGTATGTGTGTGTCTGAGAACAGCCCATAGATCAGAGAGTCCTCTACCATGACACTGGCCCATGCATGCTGACCAAGCCAGAAGGAAATGATGCTTTTTCAAGGCTGTGAATTTTTCCCTACTAGGTCCTATTTCGATCTGTCATACTCCCTAGTGATTTTGGTTTCCCTTTCCTGTCTTGTGCATCTAAGTCTGATGTTACTGTTTCACATTACTGTCGTGGGTGTTAACACACCTCTAAACTAATTCAGAATTCTTGATTTTTCTCATTCTTGCCACCTTACTAGTTTCAGGTTTTTTTTAAGTATATCTGTGCTTGTTGAAGCCAGGTTTCTTGCTACAAATTCCATTTACCTTCACTTGCATAAGTATTGCTGATATCTCTGACTTTAATTTTGGTTTCTCAGTAATAATCTGCCTTAATTGTTACATTTCAAGCAACTTTAACAAGCTTGCTATTTTTTATTCATTTTCCTTCACTGCCGGACATTTATTTTCACAAACCGTGTAGTTCAGACTTCAAAAGTTGAAAGTAAATATATTATCAAAGTACGCTTATCTCACCAGATGGTGGTGGATCTGTAAATTCGTTGCCACGGTGGAGGCCACGTTTTTACATGTATTTTAAGGCAGAGGTTGACAGGTTCTTGATTGGTCAAAGCATGAAGCGATACAGAGAGAAGGCAGGAGATTGGGGCTGAGAAGAAGGATCAGCCATGCTGAAATGGCGGGCAGTCTTGATGGGCCAAATGGCCTAATTCTGCTCCTGTGTCTTATGGTCTTCTGATCTTGTATATCACCATATGCTAATTTCTTGCGGGCATTCACAGTGGATACAAAGAAACACAATAGAATCAATGAAAAGCCAAACACAAACAAAACTGACAAACAATAAATATGCAAAAGATGACAAAATGTGCAAATAAAAAAAAGCAAATTATAATACTAGGTAAATAAATAAGTAAAACTGAGAATATGAGTTGTAGAGTCCTTGAGAGTGAGTGGAATCAGTTCAGTATTGAGGTGAGTGAAATCCATGCTGTTTCAGGAGCCTGATAGTTGTAGGGTAATAACTGTTCCTGAACTTGATGGTGTGGGATCTGAGGCCCCTGTTTGCCCTTCCCCATGGTCACGCTGAGAAGAGAGCATGGCTGGGGTGGTGAGGGTCCTTGATGATGGATGTTGCTTTCTTGGGGCAGCACTCCATGTAAATATGCTCAGTGACACATTACTGACAAACAAGCAATGTGCAAAAGAAGACAAACTGTGCAAATTTAAAAAAAGGTAAATTAAAATAATTATAAAGAAATAATATTGAGAATGAGTTGTAGGTTTTATTATTACTCACCGTTGAAACTCCTGCTGCACTGTTAGTTGTTACAAATAGACAAAGAAAATAATAATTGGGCACCTCTGCGTCATTACTTTACCTCTATTACCTATATTAATGTTAATGATAAAATACACACATTTTGAATCAAACTATTCCACAGGGTGAACCATCATTGTCTTCTGTTGTGAATCTGCTGACCCGAACTGATGGACAGTTACTATGCTCATATCATTTAAATATTTTTTGAGATTCAGATGAATTCCAAAAATTGCAATCAAACTTTAATGAAGAATTTCAAATCATTTGGATATTGAAACTATTTCCAAGAAGCCCTAAAAGAAAATTGGTTACATATTTGGGAATTTTTGAAAATAAATCAATAGGTATTTATTTTTATTTGGAGATCCAGCATGGAAAAGGCTTTTCCCACTGGTTAGAACACACCTATTTAACGCTCGTCTAATCACAGGACAATTTACAATGACTACCGGTAATTGACAAACCTACTGGTCTTTGGAGGAAACCAGTGTGCCTGGAGGTAGCGATCTCGTTATTGAAAATGTGTGAATGAATCAGGAGCAGGTGTAAGCTGCAAAGCATCTCAAATTGCTCGAACGTTTGACGAGATTACCGCTTGCCTGAATATTATCTCAATCCACATACCCCTCATCTCACAGAAAACATTCATCCCCCTCAGTCAAACATTATCCACCTTCTGCATTTGCTTCCTCTGTCCTTTGAGAAGAAGAGTTTGAAAGATTCAGACGACTCGGAGGGAGGAGAATGTAGGTCAGGCATCGAGGAGGATGTTTCCAATTGTGGATGAGTCTATGACCACACGGCACAGCCCTCAGAGTACAAGCATGTCCCTTTGGAACTGAGACGGGGCAGAATCTCTTTAGTGAGGGGATAGTGAATGGCAATAAATTTGAACTTGAATTAGCTGAGGCCTGAGTACTGAACCAACGTCCATCACCCACCACCCCCACCAGAAAAATCTATATGATTACATCCGGCTTGCTCCCCTGTGTTCTCCCTTTTCTGTCTGGTAGCAATCCGCTATCCATGCAGAATGCTCAACCCTATGAGATTTTATTTTGGCATTCTTGTTTAAAAGCTTTTGGAACTATGTATTTCCTAAATTGATAGGTTAGCAAGTGCATGTGAACATCACTACAGGCAAGAACCCAGCCCAGCAGCCCAATATGCTAGCTTGAAAATAGAGTCCCAAGCCTTCGTAATCTCTAGCACAGCTCTACAGCTCCCTCCTCTTGACTCTTCTCCTCACCTGCCTATCACCTTTCCCAATCAATTATCCCCTTCCTTTTCTCCTACGATCCACTCTCCTATTCCATTATATTCCTTTATCTTTTCCACTATCACCTCACAGCTTCTTACTTCAACCCCCCCCCCCCCCCACCTATCATCTTCACTATCTACTCCTTCCCATTCCCACTCGCCTTTTCATGCTAGGACCTTCCCTCTTCCTTTCCAGTCCTAATGAAGGGACTCGGCCCAAAACATTGCCTCTTTATTCATTTCCATAGAGGCTGCCTGACCTACTGAGTTCCTCCAGCATTGTGTGTGTGTGTCTTGCTCTGGATTTCCTGCATGTGCGGAGTCTCTTGTGTATCTTATTTGCGATTCATTGTTTTCATGCATATTGAGCATTTTTCATTTTTGCTTTCAAATAACAGCCTTTCTCCTCCCTCAGTGTCAGGAATATAATCAGATGTAAATTACTTCTGACTCTGCTCTTGTAGACTGATCATACGAGACCAAGAGAAATTGATGGTGAAAAACAGCCTACTTAGCAGAAACTGATAAGTAATTAAAGGTCTCTCTTCATGGACTGTGAACATCTCATCTCAGTTCATACTGTTCTGTTCCATAAATAAGTTTATTCAGTTTTAAAGAGTTAAAACTATTCACTAATGTTCTCCTTTTGAAGATATTTCTGACATTGCCCTGAGAGATTATTATTTTTAAACTTTGCCCTGTGTGATAACATTTTACAAAACAGCAGTCTTTCAGTAGGAGCTCTTCACCAATAATAATGTTGGTGATTGGAGATCTAAAATTAGCAATTCTGCAATCCTAAAATAAATGTAAACTAAAATATATAGTACCTCTTCTAAAACAGCTTTCCTGATTGCAGGCCACTGGACTAAGAAAGTCAAAGTAAATTTATGAACCAAGTACGTGTCTGTCACCGTCTACCTCGAGATTAATTTTCTTGCAGGCCTTTACAGGAAAACAGAAATAAAATAGAGTTTATTAAAAACTATATATAAGAAAGACCGGCAAAGGCCCAACGTGCAAAAGAAGGCAAATCGTACAAATAATTAAAAAAGTAAATAAATAATCCTGAGAACATGAGTTGTAGAGTCCTTGAAAGTGGTCTGTAGGTTGTGGAATTAGTTCAGTGTTGAGGTGAGTGAAATTGTCCACGCTGGTGCAGGAGCCTGATGGGTGTAGGGTAATAACTTCCTGTACCTGCTACCATGGGAACTAAGGCTCCTGTACCTCCAGCATTTTGTGCGTGTTGCTCGGATTTCCAACATCTGCAGATATTCTCTTGTTCCGGTACCTCCTGCCCGAGTTTAGTAGCAGGATGAGAGTATGGCCTGGATGATGGGGATACTTGATGACTTGACGTTTTGAGTCCAAGAGTATTAAATCTGATTCCTAGTCTGATTCGGAAAGTTCTAGATTTCAATATTGGGTCCAGAAGGCTGCATTGTGCCCAGGCGGAAGATGAAGTGCTTTTCCTTAAGCTTGCATTGTGCCACTCTGTGGCATTGCAGGAGACCACAGACTGAGGGTGGGATGATGGAATTCAAGCGGCAGGGAACAGGAAGCTGTGGATTGAGCCTAGCTTCTCCACAATGCGGTCACTCAATCTGCGTTTGGGAATCAGTGAACGGCCTGCTATCAGAATTCCGGATCAGCACATTCCTGTGAGGAAGGAAGACATGGGATAGCATGTTCGGCAACCTTGGGCAATGATAAAGTTTGCAAAAAGGATATGGAGACGCATGTTAGGCTTAGGAAGCGGAAATTAGTCAGAGATAAAATTCTGTTTGTTTTTAATTGTTCATTCCAAATGGATAAAGAGCACAAAGTTCCTTGCTGTCACATAACGGACGATCTAACCTGGACCCACAACACCTCACTAGTCAAGAAGGCACAACAGTGTCTATACTTTCTGAGGAGACTGAGGCAAGCAAAGCCTCCCGCCCCCAGTCTAACATCTTTCTACAGGAACACCATCGAGATTGTCCTGTCTGGCTGCATCATTGTGCAGTACGGAGGCTGCGAGCCATCACACTGCACGATCCTAGAGAGGACGGTGAAAACTGCCAAGAGGATCGTTAAGGTCTCTGTATTCCCATTTCTGAATTTTACCAGGAATGTTGCAGACAAAAGGCCCAAAGCATTGTTGAGGATTCCTACCACAAACTCTTTGACCCACTACCGTCAGGAAGGAGGTACAGGAACATCAGGACTAGGACTGCCAGACTGGGTAATCACTGCTTCTGCCCTGAGGCTGAGAATAATGAATACCCTGTCACCACTGAGATCTCATCACTAGGACAGCGAGCTGCTTGCTGTTTATCTGTGCTGCATAATTCATGCATTTTGAATTATATTCATTTATGGTAATATTTTGTTTCATGTGCTGGGTGCATGTTATATGTATTGTGGCTGCACTGTGGTCCAGAGGAACGTTGTTTCACTTGGTTGTAAATATCTAGAGCTAGATGACGATAAACCTGATCTTGCACTTGCCATTATAGTGGGAATCAAATAATCTTATTTACAGTTTATTTCTGTGGTCTAATTGGCTGGTGGTGTAGTGGCATTCACACTGGACTTCGACCCGGTTCCATCTGGCCAGCTCCTTGTACACTTCCCATCCATGCTGGGTTGCACGTCGAGCTAGCAACTCTGCCTTATTAAAAAAAAAACAGACAAATGCTAATGAACCAGCAAGGTTGCCGCCTGTTGCACCATAAGGCACGGAGAGGAGCAATCTCTGTGGTCACTGCTATTGGGGACGTGCCCCTCCCCTCTCCCACACTCTGTCTTCATTGTGTCTCATGTATGCACACAGAGAAGCTGAAATTAATTTCCATCAATAATGAGAAGTGAAATATCTTTGCAAAACATCAACTAGCTGTGGATATATTGTATTTGCACACAAAGAAACAATGACTTGAGCAGAAATACCATGTTAATGGAGTTAGAATTCTTCATCTGAAAACCTAATAAGGTGTGATGCATGTAATGTAACTTGAATGATGTTTTAAAAGAATAGGCTCATAGGACTGCTGCACTTAACATGTTGAAAACCATCTTTATTCATGAGCTAGTGTTGGAACAATATCTCATTAATGAAGTACATCGCAGTGATGCTGTCATAGAACACTACAGCACAGAAACAGGCCCTTTGGCCCATCTAGTCCCATGACAAGCTATTTAAAGTGCCTAGTTCCATTGACCTACATGCAGACCATAGCCCTCCATACCCCTACCATCCATGTACCTGTCCAAATTTCTCTTAAATGTTGAAATCGACCCTGCATCCACCACTTCTGCTGGCAGCGTCTTCTACCCTCTCACCACCCTCTGAGTGAACAAGTTCCCTCTCATGTTCACCTTAAGCATTGACCTCTAGATAGATGTAGTCTCACCAAGCCTCAGTAGATCACTACAAATACAAATTGTAATATATATTCCTTTCTTTGTTTGTGACATTTGATTGCAATTTACATTTAAAAAAAAGGTAAAACTCTTATGCATTATGCTAATCATAGAATGCTGTAGTCTTTTTCAAACTAAATTCAATATCTAATCTATCTGTTGAACCAGTAATTTCCATCTTCAAGTGATTTCAGTATCAGAACCTCTGGTTCAAGATTATCAGATCCAACAACTTAGACCACATGAATTTATGCTGAAATAAAAGTCAATTGAGCAATTTAGTACAAAGATGAGAAAATCTGCAGATGCTGGAAATTCAAGCAACACACACAATGCTGGAGGAAGTCAGCAGGCCAGGCAGCATCTACGGGACAGAGTAAACAGTCAATGTTTCAGGCCGAGACCCTTCATATACTGTACATAGTGTAGCGGTTACTGTAACATTAACAGCGCTAGCTCTGAGACTGTGTGTTTCAGTTTCTACGTAAAGAGATTTTACGTTCTCCCATGACTGCATGGGTTTCCTCTGGGTGCTCTGTTTTCCTTTCCACATTCCAAAAATGTACATGTTATGAGTGGGCTGCCCCCGGCACATCCTTGGACTGTACTGGTCATTGACACAGACGACACATTTCACTGTATGTTTTGATATACATATGACAAATAAAGCTAATATTTAGTGTTTAACTCCTGTTCAAGACATTTTGAAGAATGAAGGAAATTTTGGACAACTATTCATTATACATCATAAAATTTTAAAGCATAGCTATCCCAGATACAGTTTTAAATGTATAAATGTTGGGTTAACAAGGAGGGCAAACCTGGGTGCAGGAGGTGAATTTTAAAGAGCTCTACTTGTAGGTTTCTTCCAGCCCATGACAATAATCCTGAACTTGAACTTGCCATTATTGTGGGGGCCAAATAATCTTATTTTTAGTAACATCCTCTTCTCCTCTGCTATCAGATCTCTGAAAGGACCATGAACACTAACTCACTTTTTGCTTTCTACTGAATCACATATTTATTTTTATTATCCAGGCCATACTTTCTTGTCGCTGCTATCATTGGGAAGGTGGTACATGAGCCTTAGTCCCACACCACCAAGTTCAGGAACAGTTATTACCCCTCAACTATCAGGCTCCTGAAACAGAGTGGATAACCTCACTCACTTTAACACTGAACTGATTCCAGAATCTATGGACTCACTTTCAAGGACCTTACAACTGGTGTTCTCATTATTATTTAATTACTTGTTTATTATTATTTGTCACTTTTGTATTTGAACAGTTTGTGTTTTGCACATTGGTTCTTTGTCCATCTTTGTTTGGGTGTAGTTTTTCACTGAATCTATGTGTTTCTTTGTAACTACTGTGAATAGCCACAAGAAAATGAATATCAGGGTAGTCATCATCTTCATTATGTGCCGTGTTGTACAACGTGGGCAGTCATGGGCTTTCCATGACCATAATTGTTCCTGGCAAATTTTTCTACAGCAGTGGTGTGCCATTGCCTTCTTCTGGACAGTGCCTTTACATGGGTGACCCGAGCCATTATCAATACCCTTCAGAGATTGTTTGCCTGGTGTCAGTGGTCGCATAACCAGGACTTGTGATCTGCACTGGCTGCTCGTGTGACCATCCACCACCTGCTTCCATGGGTTCACATGACGCTCATTGGTGGGGTTTGGGGTGGAAAGCTGGTGCTGCACCTTGTCAAAGGGTGACCCGCAGGCTAGCCGAGGGAAGGAACACTTTACACCTCCTTTGGTAGAGACGTATCTTCAGCCTGCCACTCGGTAGTATAGGGTGACATACAGTATAATACTTCGATAATAAAATTACTTGGAGCTTTGAACTTTGATTTCTTGCTCTCCCACTTTGCTGATCTTCTTTGGTGTCTCTAGAACTTGGTGATCAGTATGAGAGCTTCAAGTATTTCTAAATTGTTCTTGTAATTATTCCAAATGCTGATAATTAAAACTACAGACTCCAGGCCATTGCTATTCAGCTGAATAATCTTAAATGACTTTAAGAATGATCAAACAAATATTAATACACACTGTGGCAGTGGGTTGTGGTTGAGTAACTTCATCCTGCTATAGGGCATATACTCAATTGTTCAGAAGCTTCACAATCAATTAGTATTTTCATTGAGCTCTTCAAATCTCTCAAGTTCATCTGCTGATACTCTCTCTGCTCTTAATTGGTTGATGAATAAGCATTTTGAAAGCCCTTATAAAAAGATGTTAGAGTAAGATCAAAACAAAAGAGCATTTTTTTCACCTTAGATTGTGGAATAGGTTAGAAAACGTGAGGTAGAAGTGAAAGAAGTACCAACTATAAATAAACCATAAATAACCCCTGACCTTCCAAACTTAACCCTCTCCTATTCACGGGACCGATCACTATGAGCAATTAACCTACACGGTATGTCTTTGGATGTGGGAGGAAATCGGGGCACCCAGGGAAATACATGAGCACAATGGGAGATTCCTTCCAGAGAACTCCAAACTGCGATGCCTCCGAACTGTAAGAGTGTCACCCTAACCGTGGCACTCACGTATGAATGATATTGCAAAGTAGATGATTCATTGTACATTCTGATGTTTTCCCATTCCAGTTTTTGAGTTTAGATTAGTTTTGACACGTAGATTGATGACGAGTTTCTGATTCAAATTGGATAATGTTAGATTTTTCTTTCTGTCAAATGTGTTTAATCAGTCCAATAATTTTGTAAAATTATAGTAAGATAAATTTCTAATTGTAGGAGATTTTATGCTATTATAAATATTCAGAAGTTGATATTTTTATTGGAACACCAATGGTGGATAACTCTATTTCCACTGATTTGGATTGCAATAACTTAGCATTTTTTAAATTTTTTAACTTTATAGGACATACAGAAATTTTGGAGGTAGCTATAAGTATTTTTCACATCATTCTGCAGCTTAGGTAAATATATTTTGCAATAAGAAATGAGAGACGTTGAAGTATCAGTTTTGATATTTTTACTTTTATTTTTAGTTAACTTTTCCTTTACTTGTATCGAGCAAGTCATACTGCTGGAGAACAAGTGATACAAAGATGAGGCATTATAACATAGGTCACATTCAAAATTTCAAAATGGTTGTTCTTCTGGATAGAAACTTTACTCTGTCGTATATAGCAGTTTCCACTCTAGGATACACATGCTCAATGTTTCAGGACCAGCTTCTTCATATTTCTGAACAGACAATGAATACTGCTCACTATTATTGCTTTTTTTGGTACTACTTCTTTAATTTTTTGGTATATATTTTTTGTAATTTATAATATATTTTATTTTGTGTATTGCACTCTACCGCTGCTGTGAAATAACAAATTTCATGACATGCAGTACTGTGTTAAAGTCTTATATAAAAGGGGCGCGTGTGTGTGTGTGTGTGTGTGTGTGTGTGTGTGTGTGTGAGAATATACTGTATTTGTTGTCCATGTGGCGTGGAGAATGAGTTTGCAGTTTGTAAATTTGGTGGGAGCAAAGGATGTTGGGAAGAGTGAGGGTGAAGCACCACAGCAAGGGTGTGAGACAAGTGCCGGGGGCGAGGGGTGACACATGTGCAGGCCTGAAAGTCCTGTCATGGTAGTTTGAATCCAAACAATTATAGATTCAAGATTAGTTTATTATCAAAGAATACATAAATTACACAGCCTTGAGATTTGCTTGCTCAGAGGTAGCCACAAAGCAAGAAACCTGAAAGAACCCAATTAAAGAAGAAAAAGAATAAAAGACTAACACTCAATGCTCAAGAGAAAGAAAAAAATAAAGATCATGCAAACATATGAAGCAAACAACAACAGCATTCTAAACCAAAATTGAGTCCTCTGATCTGAACTCCAGAATAGCCTGGAGTAGGCCCAAAGCCTTGCTTATTCATCATATTTGCACAGCAGCCGAGGTAGTCTTCATAGCCTTAGTGCCATGGAGATGACCATCGTGGAGAGTGAGAGTGAAATTGGTTCTCGTCCCAACCGATACCCTGGTTTTTCAGTTCACCTGGGAGGCATTTAAGTTGATCCAACAATGGGACAGGACAGGCTCTGTGCCCTGGAGTGAGAAGAGAACACCGTGGACAGTGAGGAAAATCAGCTCTTGCCTCCAATCTGCACCAGCATTTAAATTGTACCTTGCACTAGGACCCAGCTGAAATGAAAGGCTCTGGGCCTAGACCAAGCTGCCCAGCAACTTGCTGAGGGCCCAGATTTTGGTGCTCAGCCCGCAGCCAGTCCCAAGCTCTTCAAATCTTTTCATCGCCCAGAATGGTCCAACCTCGCTCCCAGGCCATCTGTATGGGCATCGGAACTCCATGTGTAAAGATTCTGCAACACACCATCTCCTGAACTCACCTTGCCATTACTCGCCCCTTTCACTGTTTGTGGGAATAATTTAACACAATTTACCTCAGAAAAGGACATTTTAGTGATGTTCTCAAAAAATATCTCTCTGGTGTTTCCCGTTCTCTTCCCTCTTTCCCAGCCATGACCACTGTCAGTCCATAATAGAGGCCCATATCAGAATCAGGATTTTCATTACTCACATATGTCATGAAATTTGTTTTTGCGGCAGCAGTAAAGTGCAGTACATAAAACAGCAGTACTGTGCAAAGGTCTTAAGCTCCCTAGCTATAATCTGATATGCAGTGCTGTACAAAAGTACTCCCTAACTTAAAATACTGTAAATCAGTGCTGTGCTGTGTATCAGTGATAATAAACCTAATTCTGATTCCTTAATTGATTGCCATAGATGGCTGTGGAGGCCAAGTCATTGGATCCTTGATTATTAAGGGCATCAAAGGTTACATGGAAATGGTATGAGAATGGGCTCGAGAGGGATAATAAATTAGCCATGATGGAATAGCAGAGCAGACTCGATGGGCTGAATGGCATTCTTAAATGACAGAGCAACCTGCAGTTCTGGCAGGTTCTAACTTGGTACATATTTCAAATCCCACCAAGGATCAGCTTCTGACTGGAAGGAGTAATGGAGACACAGCTTTGAAACCCAGTCACCCTGCAGAATCTAAATGTAATGCTTGAATATTGCTTAAAATGCATTTTGAAAGATCATCAGTCCAGACAATGCACATGAAGGAAGCAGTCTTTAAGTGATCTATTCATTCTATTATATACAACATTAATTCTTTGTGTGCTATAACTTAATTAAATGTGTATTATTTACAAGTTTGATTTATAATCTGAAAAGTCTGATTTCATCTTTAGAACTATTTCATTTTGCTGTGTATAATCAATAGTAGAATAGCATATGAAACAATTATAGCAGACAACATGATTAAATCACCTAGCAGACAACGTGTATAATCTGTGTTCCGTATCTGGATGAACATCTTTGACAGCTATATGAAACAACACTCAGTAGCCACTTTATTAAATACAGGATTGAACCTGCTGTGGTCTTCTGCTGCTGTAGGCTATTCACTTCAAGGTTTGACATGTACTTTCAGAGATGCTCTTCTGCACACCCCTGTTGTAGTGTGTAGTTATTTAAGTTCCTGTTGCCTCCCTGACTGTTTGAATCATTGTGGCCAGTCTCCCCTGACCTCTCATTAACAAGGCCTTTCTGCCTGCAGAACTGCCACTCACTGGATTTCATTTTCTGTTTTTCTGCTCCATTCTCCAAACTCTGGAGACCGTTGTGTGTGAAAATCCCAGGAGGTGCACAGTTTCTGAGATATTCAAGCCAACAATCATTTCACGGTCAAAACCACTTCTGTCACAATTCTTCCCCATTCTGATGTTTGGTCTGAACAACAACTGAACCTCTTGACCATGTCAGCATGCTTTTATGCATTGAGTTGCTGCTACATGATTGGCTGAGTCGATATTGGCATTAACAAGCAAGTGTACCTAATAAAGTGGCTGCAGAGTATATAAATGACGTGTAAACAGATGCGAAGAAAATGAGTATTTCTCACATTTTTTTCTTATTTTTTCTAGATGCTGAAGAATACCAGCCACCGATATGGAAATCCTACTGTAAGTTTAAAATTTGACTGTATTTATGAAGTGGTTTGCTGTACATAAGGGAACTGCATTAGTGTGATCTCATGTGAATAAGAGCATCAAGACATTTTCTTTCTATTCCCATTTTAATGACATATTAACAACGTAGATTTAAAGTTTATTTTTAATTAAGTCCATATGGGCAAATTAACAGATGCAATTCACAGTAAAAGAAACCATTAATTCATCTAATATGTTGGTTTTTGGTGATCAAGTGCCCTATTTATGAAGCAGGTATATATAATAATGAAAGGCTGCTGCTGCCCTCGTTAAATTTCCATTAGAGGGCATTCAAAAAAGTACAGGCAATTAAGAAGTAAAAGAAGTGAAATTAGGGCCTAACTTCAATTTTACTTCATCCTGTCATCACTGTGGGTGCATATTGCCATATTGCTCAGGCGAGATTACCAAGTAACCGAGTGGTTCACTGTGTTTAATCACAGTCTCATAATTTGTCTGAATGACATTACATAGAAATATAGAAAACCTACAGCACAACACAGGCCCTTCAGCCCACAATGCTACGCTGAACATGTACTTAGTTTAGAAATTACCTAGGGCTACCGTTACCTAAGAATGTAAGATTACAGGCACAGTTTTCTGGGGGGGGGGGGGGGGTATAAAGAACACAGTTAATTTTTTTTACATTTCTGGCCAATGGAACACCTTTCATATTTGTGTGAAGATCAATGAGAATCTCACAATCTGGACCAAGGAAATAAAAGAGGCCAGCAGCATACAGTTATAGAACACTACAGCACAGAAGCAGGCCCTTTGCCCCATCTAGTCAGTGCCGAACTATTATTCTGCCTAGTCCCATCAACCATAGCCCTCCATACCCCTCCCATCCATGTACATATCTAAACTTCACTTTAATGTTGCAGTTGAACCCGCATTCACCACTTCCACTGGCAGCTCGTTCCGCATTCACTCCACCCTCTGTGTGATGAAATTCCCCCTCAGGTTCCTTTAGATATTTCACCTTTTACCCTTAATCTTTGACCTCTAGTTCTAGTCGCACCTAAGCTCGGTGGGAAAGGGTATTTACCCTATCTATACTACCCCCCCCCCCCATAATTTAATGTCTCTCTCTCAAATCTCTCATTCTCCTACGCTACTAACCTATTCAAACTTTCCCTATAACTCAGATCCTCAGGTCTCAGCAATACCGTGACTATTTCGATTGCCAGAGAAGGCTGTTCCAATTTCTGATAAGATATCACTCGGAGGCGTCTGTAATTCCTTACTGTTGAAACTTTGATCCACTGACATCTTCCAGAAAATATCAAACTTGTTCCCTTGTAACGCACACAAAATGCTGGAGGAACTCAGCAAGTCAGGCTGCATCCACGTAAATGAAAGAACAGCTGACTTTTTGGGCTGAGACCCTTCAGGACTGAGAAGGATGAAAGGAGTGAAAAGATGAAAAGGTGGGGGGAGGGGAAGGAGGATAGCTAGATGGAGATGGGTGAGGCCAGGTGGGAAGGAAAGATAAAGGGCTGGAGAGGAATCTGATAGGAGAAGGGGAGTGGACCACAGGAGAAAGGAAAGGAGGGGGCAACCCAGGGGCAGGCAGTGGATGGGAAGGGAATTTTTTTTACTGGATAGTTGTGCCAACAGGTAAGAGGCCACCCAGACGTAATATAAGGTGTTGCACCTCCACCCTGAGGGTGGCCTCATCATGGCACACGTGGAGACCATGGACTGATATGTCGGAAAAGGAATGGGAATTAAAATGTTTGGCCACTGGGAAATTCTGTTTTTGGCAAGTGAAGCAGAGGCGCTCGAAGAAGTGGTCCCCCAATTTCAAACGCGGAGAGTGGTGGCTACATGGAACACACTGCCATGAATGGTGGTAGATAGATACATTAGGGGCATTTATGAAACTCTTACAAAATGGGGGGCTATGAGGGAAGCGTTAGGGTTATGTTAGGTTATAAGACTGGCACAACACTATAGGCCGAAGGGCCTGTGCTGTATTGTTCTATCTACTCTAAGATCAATCTGTCCCTTCCCTCCCACATAGCCCTTCATTCTTCTATCATCCATGTGCCTATCTAAGAGGTTCTTAAATGTCCCTAATGTATATGCCTCTACTACCACACCTGCTAGTGTATTCCATGCCCCTACCACCCTCTGTAAAAATAACCTACCTCTGATATTCACCCCTATGCTTTCCTCCATGCACCTAAGAGTTATGACTCTTTGTATTAGACGTTACTGCCCTGCACCCTCTCTAAATCTTCTACACCCGTCCCGTATTGATGCGACAAAAACCGAACAGAATATTGTAATGGGTCAGTTCAGCATTGTAGGCTGAAGGGCCTATACTGTGCTGTACTATGTTCTAGATTACATTTACTTAAATTCAAATCACTGGGAGCCTTTATCCTTACTTAATCATCTATATATTTTGTTCTATCTCGTTATGTAATAGGGTCAAAGGGTGTTGTAGTGCAACCTACTCATCACTGTAATCCTGACGAAGGGTCTCGGCCCGAAACGTCGACAGTGCTTCTCCCTATAGATGCTGCCTGGCCTGCTGTGTTCCACCAGCATTTTGTGTCGACAGTGCTTCTCCCTATAGATGCTGCCTGGCCTGCTGTGTTCCACCAGCATTTTGTGTGTGTTGTCATCACTGTAATCTATTGATCTTATTTAGAGATACAGCAGTGCAGCAAGTTCTTCCAGCCCAACTAGCCCGCGCCGCCCAGTTACTCCCTTGTGACCGATTAAGTGACTAACCCCTACATCATTGGGACATGGGATGAAATCGAAGCTCCCAGAGGTAACCCATGGGGTCGTGGCGGCAAGATGGAAACCCTTTACAGACAGTGGCGGGAATTGAACTCAGGTTCCACTGGGCTGTTGTGCCGCCCCTTACACAGTGTTGCGATCCTGCCACAATACCTTCAAGAATCTCTCTTCCAGAAAGCAAACTTGAAAATATTGGTGGCAAACTGACAATTGCAAAGGAAGAAACTGCTTTAACAAACTGGGGTATGAAATCCCGTCTTTAACTTTTCTTGCAGTATAAAATATAATAAACCTCATCATTCTGCATTCCATAAAACTACCATGTGAAGAGAGTTCCTTCAATTTTATTTTATTTTACTCAGAGATACTTCCAGCCCACCAAGTCACACCACCCAATAACCCACCTATTGAACCCTAGCCTAATCACAAAATAATTTACAATGATCAATTAGCCTACTAATCAGAACATCTTTGGATTGTGAGAGGAAACCAGAGCACCCGGAGGAAACCCACAAAGTCACGGAGAGAATGTACAAATGTTTAACGAGATGCCAGAACTGAACTCCGATGTCCCAAGTAGCATCGTGCTAACCACTACGTTACATGGCACCCTTTTACCTTGAACTTTATTTTAATTCCTAGCATTCTGTTGTTTCTCTTTGCCTGCCTGCAGTCGGATGTGGAGCGTTCTACTCTCAGCATGTATTTGGACCTCCTGCCAAAAATGCATACTTGGCAAATTCTTTCCTCCCTCCGTGGCCCACTCTGCATCTTCCAGCGATTTAATTGAGAAGGAGGCAACCTGTTCAACCTCGCTCAGTGAAGCGAAGCATCTGTTGATGCTGGCGTTTTAGCTCATTGCTCTTCTGAGCTGGGAGTTCACTACTGTTCAGGCAGCTGGACTAGCTACTTTGATGAATCAGTTCATAAACACATCACCCCCTAGTGACTGCTGACAGCAGCTTGTCAGAGTCCTCTGTCCTGGGCCGAAACCCTGTGGCTTTCCACTTCCAGCACACAACTTCAATCGTTATCTTGGTGAAGGTCCTTCCTTTCCCAAGAATGAGGTCTTCTGAGCTTCTGCTGGCATTTCTGCAGCTCCCTGCCCAATTCTCCTCCTTCCACAGCCAGGCTTGGGACTGTCCATAAAGGAGTTGGCGAATGATATAAGGTGGCAATTTTTAGTGGCAGTGTCAGAGGAGTGCTTGTTTATTTAATTGTTATAAATAGGAATCTATCTTCGAATTAACTGAAATATTAAATATGACCCTGACCAGCCAGGGTCTTCTTTAGCCAGGGGGTGGTGAACCTGTGAAAGTCATTGGTACAGATGGTTGTGGAGGCCAAGTCACTGGATATATTTATTTATTGAGATAGAGCACAGAATAGGCCCTTCCGGCCAGCAACCCCCAACTTAACCGTAGCCTAATCACAGGACAATTTCCAATATCTGATTATCCTACCAACTAGTATGTCATTGGACTGTGGGAGGAAACCAGAGGACCCGGAGGAAACCCACGTGGTCACGGGGTGAACGTACAAACTCCTTATTGGCAGCGGAAGGAATTGAACCTGGGTCGCCTGTAATGCTAATCACTGTGCTAGAGGTCATGCGTTAAGGATGAAAGATGAAATGTTTAAGGGGAACATGAGGGGGAACTTCTTCACTCAGAGGGTGGTGAGTGTGGAATGACTCATTGACCCTAATCCTGGTGATGCCTGATTTGAAGCTTTTGTATCTTCTGCACGGTCGAAGAGAGAAGTGAGTGAGTGTGGTATTTGATTATGCTGCTTGCTTTACTGAGTCAGCGAGTAGTGTGAATAGGGTCCAGGGAGGGGAGGCTGACTTCCGTAATGTGCTGAGCTGTGTCCACAATTTTCTGCAATTTCTTGTGCTCTGCCATACCAAGCTGTGTAGCATCCTGATAGAATGCTTTCTTTCGTGGCATCTACGTAAACAAATGGGTCATGAGAAATGACCCTCCTTTTTTCTCTCTCTCTCTTTGCCCATCACTCTACCTGTTCTCCCTCTCCCTCTGGTGCTCCCCTCCCCCTTTTTTTTCTCCCGAGGCCTCCCGTCCCATGATTCTTTCCCTTCTCCAGCTCTGTATCCCTTTTGCCAATCACCTTTCCAGCTCTCAGCTTCACCCCAACCCCTCCGGTCTTCTCCTATGATTTTGCATTTTCCCCTCCCCCTCCTGCTTTCAAATCTTTTGCTATCTTTCCTTTCAGTTAGTCCTGACGAAGGGTCTCGGCCCGAAACGTCGACAGCGCTTCTCCCGATAGATGCTGCCTGGCCTGCTGCGTTCCACCAGCATTTTGTGTGTGTTGCATGACAAATTTCCTTACTTTTCTGGGGAAGTAGAGGCGCTGGTGTGCTTTCTTGGCCATAGCATGTTGTTGGTTGGACCAGGACAAGTTATTGGTGATAGTTTGACATGCATCAATCCCTACCTATGGAGTTGGGTGATAACAGAAGCAGAATTTCTGGAGCTAAAAGGATATGCAATTGGGAGAAAAAAGCATTTTACGTATTTGCTTTTCATCCAATCATTTTAATCAGAAAAGAATTAAAGCAAGCTTACTGGCTATAGTAGTGCGATCACATGAGTCGGATATGATGCTCTCTGAAGGGGTTGTCTGTTGGTAGCTCCTCTGGTGGCTGTGGAGGCTGGTCCAGGATCCACATATTCTGGTGCAGTGTGGGCAAGAGAAACTGGTGTCTGTGGTTAGTGGTTGGGTTGTTTCGTTGCTTAGATTCTCCTTTCGCAGCTGCTGCTTATTCTGTGCTGCACAGCGGTGTTGCTCTCCATGTCGTGCAGCTCCCTCTCGAACAGATTTCCTCCGGGTGCATCTATTGAGTGCAATGTCTTCCCGGTTTTTAGATGTAATCTGGAATTTCTCCAGGCTCATTTTGGCATTGCCTTTGAAGTGTTTCCTTTGCCCACCAGGGGCTCGCTGACTTTCCTTGAACTGGGAGCAAAGGATCTGTTTGGGAGCCATGAGCTGACCATCCATTGGAGTTGGTATTGCTTTATCGTGGTGGCGATGGCCTCCTCCACTACGCTGGTGTGAATGTGTCTGTCCTTCTAGCTGATCCTCAAAATATTTCATAAAGATCTTTGGTGGTATAGTTCCAGGGCTTTCAGGTGCCTGTTGCAGGTGGTCCATGATATGGCTGTCACATTTTTAAGCACATTTGACTCACCAAATCTTTGTGACTTTTCTCTCATTTTTAATTTCCTTGCAATGTCAAAATCAACGTTCAGCATGACAGGGTAGTGGTTAGTACAACACTTCACAGTACAGGTGACCCGGGTTCAATTTGCGCAGCTGCCTATAAAGAGTTTCTGCATTCTCTCCGTAACCTCCCACATTCCAAAGGTTTACTGGTTGGTAGATTAAATGCTCATTCTGTGCTGTATCTCAATAAATAAATGAATTTATGATCAATGTGTATATACCACCATATGCTACCTTAGATTCATTTTTTTGCAGGGATTTGCCTAAGAAATACATAGAGTTTATAAAAAGTATACATAAAGACTAACAAACAACTAATGTGATAAAAAGAAGACATTATGCAATTAAAAATACTGAGAGTATGAGTTGTCGAGTTCTTGAAAGTGAGACTGTAGCATTTTCCTTAAACTTCTGGCAGCTGTACAAGGTGTCACCTAAATAGTTATAGCTAAGCATTGGAAAAAAAAAAGATCTCCATAAGTTTGAGTATGTAATTTGAGTCCTGCTAGTGCATGCATTCATGAATATAATTAGTTTTATAGGTATTACGTTTGCCTTCTCCATGCAATCATATACTTACAATGAGATTTACTTCAAGTTGGAAATCGAATTGGATTGTCCAGCACTATTTTTGATCTGTGAAAACAGATTACCGGTACATAAAAACACCAGAATCAGAAATGCTGTACAAAACTATTTGTTTTCCCATTATTTATTTTGCCATTTTTCACACAGTGTTTTATTAAATTCATAGAAGATTTGACAACATTAAAATGATGGGGGGGATGGTTTAATCTGTTCATTATTTATTGTAGAAGAATTTGTCATATATCTGTTCACTATTTCATGGCAAATAGGATGCAGAGGGAATATCTTCCAGTGATTATGTTTTTCTTTACAAATCCATCTTCCCCTCTCTGTAGTGACAGCCCAATCTATAGAGTCCCAGAGAGAGGTGTAGAATGCCCAGCCTTTGTTGTGTGGAACTAGGTATAAGGGTGTGTGGTGGATAATTTGCAGTCCGCTTGCGGTTATTAATTTTTATGTGATTCATCCTTTTGTTGAGGGGGAAAATGAAGCGACTTTGTTTAACTAATGGGATGTCTTTGTATGTTGACTTGTGTATGACGCCATTGTGGGCACTAGCCTCAAGAAGACAGCTTCCATCATTAAGGACCCCCATCACCTAGGAACTGCCCCATCCTCATTGCTACCATATGGAAGGAGGTACAGGAGCCTGAAGACACACTCAACATTTCAGGGACAGCTCCTTCCGCTCTGCCATCAGATTTCTGATGAACATGAACTCATGAGCATCACTCATTTTTCCTTTCTTTTTGTGTGCGTGCGTGTGCGTGTGTGTGTGCGCGTGCGTGTGTGTCTGTGTATATAAAAACACACACATATTGTAAATATATATATAATTTATAGTTTTTTATTTTTTATATAAAAAAGTTAAATAAGTTGGGAGAAAAAGAGGGAAGCAAAAGTAGTGATGTAGTGTTCATGAGGTCAATGTCCATTCAGAAATGAGATGGCAGAGAGAAAAAGCTGTTTCTGAATCATCAAATGTGTGTCTTCAGGCTCCTGTACCTCCTACCTGATGGTAGCAATCAGAAGAGGGCATGTCATGGGTGATTGGGGTCCTTAATGATGGATGCCGCCTTTTTGAGGCATTGCTCCTTGAAGATGTTCTGGATTCTGAGAAGTCTAGTACCCTTGATGGAGCTACCCTTGATGAGTTTACATCTTTCTGCAGCTTATTTCAATCCTGTGTAGTGCACCCCCCCCCCATACCAGATGGTAATCCTGCCGGTTAGAATACTGTCCATCGTACATCCGTAGAAATTTGCGAGTATCTATGGTGACACAGCAAATCTCCTCAAACGCCTGATAAATTATAGTTAATTTGCTTATTGTTATTTAGAGTATACTCTGCTACTTACTGCCATTACTCCTGCTGGCGTTTGGGGCAGCAATGAAGGTCCACCATCTTTGCCTGTCCATCGTCGCCTTCTCTATTTTGCCTCAGGTGTGGTTCAGGGTCCTTATTTCTACCTCTCTGGTACAGTCCCAAGTTTTCTTTGGTCTCCTGCATTTCCTCCACTCTTCAAGGGACCATGAAGTGCTGTCTTATTGATGGAATTGGCCTCTTCTCATTACATGCCCAGACAGTCTCCATTTCCTCAGGATGATTGTGGCCACATCCTCTTGATGACACTGAAGGAGTAGGGTGTGGTTGGAGATCTTTCTTTGCCAGAAGATGTGGAGGATCTTCCAGAGGCTTATGGTGTCACACTCTCCCATGTGCTAGTATTCAGACCCACGTGTGGACAAAACACATCTCTGGTACAGTTTCACCTTGGTGTGGACATTGTACTTGGTTGATCCACATGTGTTGCTCATTGTTCTAAAGACATTTCTAGCTCTGCTGAGTCTGAACTGGATATCGTCCTTGGTCGCATCATCCTACCGAATGATGCTGCCCAGTTAGGTGAATCTGCCAGTGCTGGGTAAGGCAATGCCATATGCCTTGACAGGAGAAGGGGAATCTACATTAAAGGTCATAGTCTCAGTCTTTCTCTGGTTGACTCTGAGTCCAACCCGTCCACTAGAGGTACACAGGCATTGAGTTTTCTCTTCCATGTGCTAGTGTGTTTGTGATGGTAATGTGAGTTCATCTGCAAAGTCAAGGTCTTCCAAAGTAGAGTTCACCTAATGCCTCTTTGCTCATCTTTCATTGTTTGCCTCATAACCCGGTCCATCACCAGGTTAAACGATATCGTTGACATCACACAGCCTTGCCTGACTCACGTCTTGATTTCCAAGCTCAAATGGCAGTCCCCAACTCTGCATGTGAAATTAATGTAGAAAATCTGGATGAGCTAGACAATTTTGAAAGTATGATCTGGGAATTTGCCAGAGTTGCTCCTGTGGATGCTATCAAAAGCCTTTTCAAAATCCACAGAAATTACATGCAGTTATCTGTCATTCTGTGCAGAGTTCTGATGCTACACAGTGTGAAGATCTGGTGGACACAGCCTCTGTTCTTCCTCAAGCACAGATCGACAGCATGTGTAATCTGATGGAGAATGACTTTGCTGAGATTCTTGCTGGCCTCAGACAGAAGTGTGATGCCACGCCAGTTGTTGCAATCACTTGGCACTCCTTTCTTGGGTTCCTAACAATGACTCCCTTTGTCCAGTTTGTGTACTTGTCGCCGTTCCCAGATTAGAGTAAACAGAGACTGCCGGATGGCTGTTGCAACTTTTGGTTCAACTTTGAACAGCTTGGCACTCCATTGTCACGTCCTGCAGATTTGCTGTTTGCTTAGTGATTTAATCGCAGCAACAACCTCTTCTTGGGAGGATCTGTGTTGATGTTGAGGTCCTCTGCTGCCCCTTGTATATCAGGCTGGTGGTGGTCCGTTCAGTAATTCTCTGAAATACTCTCTCCTCCATTGTTTCTTGCCCTTTCTCTGATCTCTTATGGGACCTCTGAATCTGGCCTGGAATGTTCCACATGCCAATCTTGAAATCTTGTATATGTTTCCCTGGTCATCTCGACTGGCTGCTTCTTCATCCTGCACTGCATCCTCCATGCACATTCTCTGATACTTTCTTACAAGTCTCTTCACTTTCTTGTTAACTTGTATGCTAGTTGAAGTTACACCTTGGGTTGCGTTGACTTTGTGTTTAGTACTTCCTTCTCATTTTTCCATCTTTATTCCTGCTGTATCCATTCATTGTTCTTCTTTCTGGTTCTGTGTTCTAGACAAGCCTCTCTGTTCTCCTTAGAGACTGAAGCAATCCATTTCCACATTGTTTTCGATCCTGTCTACTGACGCACCCTTGTTACGGTCTTGCAAGGTCTGAAATTTGTTCTTAAGCTGAATGGTGAAGGCAGATCACGCACTGGAATCCTTGAGCTTCTCAACATCTAAACATCTTGGTACAAGTATCCTGGTCCCAGTGTTTCTCTGCTTGAATTTCATCACTGCAGCAACAAGGTGGTGATCACTTCCTGTATCCACTCCTTAACATCCTGTGAGGGTCATCTCCACATATTGTTGATTATCAGATGGTCAGTTTAGTTCTTGTCGTGTTCATTGGGTTAGCACCATGTCAGTTTGTGGATTTAACAGTGTGTAAAGGAGGTCCCTCTATGACCAGATTGTTGATGGCACAGAATTCCACTAGGCTTTCATCATTGCTATTCATCATTCCAAACCCAGGTGTGCCCATGCCCCTAGTGAATTGTCAGTTGTTACTTCCCACTTTGGTGTTTAAATCTCCCATGGCGATGATTATCTCATGGTATGGTGTTAACTCTACCAGCGATTGCAGCTGTTCGTAGAAGGTATCCTTTTCTTCAGTGTCACAGTCGTTAACTGGAGCACAGCACTGAATCACAGTCATGTTCACTTGCTTCCCTTTCAGCTTGACTCTCATCAGCCTAGTATTGATTGGTTTCCACTCCAGCAAGCATTCTCAATGCCTTTTTTTCCAAAATGACAGCTACACGATCATGATGCTGACCATCTTCCCTCCCTGAGTCCAAACTTGTTTCACCAGTTGCTGCCTTTAGTCTGCCGGACCCTGTCCATCCGCTTTCACTGATGCCTGGTGTATGTAGGCTGTAACAACGTATTTCTGCAGTTATTTGTGCTAGCCTGCCAGTGTTATACATCGTTTGTACGTTCCAGAAACCAATTTTGGTCTTGTTCTTGGTGGTGGTCAGGGCTTCCTTCATCATGCCTGTAGTTTCCTTTCACTTTTCATTACTCTCAGCCACGCAGGTCCCTGGTGGAGACTCAGAAATACCGTTGCACTCAGATGTCGAAGGGTGCTTTACCAGTCAGGGTTGTTAGCCCTCAGCTGAAACCCCCCCAAATCTAGAGGACCAATGGGCCACTGTTAGTCTAGCCTCTACCCTTTGTCTCAAGCCAACATAGCTTGCTGGGTCATTGAGGCACACAAGCCTCCAAACGACAACAAGGTTGTGGCCCTCTTGCTACTTCGTCATCTGAATGTCTAGTCTATTGATTGATCTTTTGAGGATTACGTAAAAGGCATTAATCTGTCTTTGCCTTTTGGATGTTGACTGCCCCATTCAGCATTTCTAACACATTCCGTATTATTGAAGATTTAGATTCTAGACTCTTTATATTAGAAATTAGCTGTAAGACTATTTCAAAACTTGTATGCTGGCACCTTGCATTACCATACATCAAAAATTTGTCAACAAAGTTCAAAGTAAATTTATTATTAAAGTATGTATATGCCACCAGATACTACCCTGAGATTCATTTTTTGCTGTTCACAGTAGAACAAAAACACAATAGGACAACCAGTGTGCAAAAGACAAGCTGTACAAAATAAATAAATAAATAAATAAATATGATAATCAATAGTTAATAAATAATATTGAGAGCATGAGTTGTAGAGTTCTTGGAAGCGAATCCGTGAGTTGTGGAATCGGTTCAGTGTTGAGGTGAGTGAAATTATCACGCCAGTTCAGAAGCCAGATGGTTGAAGGGCAGTAACTGTTCCTCAACCTGGTGGTGTGGGGACCTGAGGCTCCTGTACCTTCTTCCCAAATGCAGCAGCAAGAAGAGAGAATGGCCTTGATGGTGGATGCTGCTTTCCTGTGGCAGCGCTCTGTGTAAATGTGTTCAATGGTGGGGAGGATTTTTCCCGTGTTGAACGGTTGGCTTGAAAGCCTTTACTCCATTTATTTCTACAAGCAGGGAAATACATTGAGGAAAGAAGAATGTTTTCATTCCAGAATTGCGAGCATGGTTGAGATCGGTGTGCCACAGTAGCGTAGCAGTTACTGTGACACTACTTCAGCTCGAGGCATTCTGGATTTTCAGTATTAAATTCTGGTGCTATCTGTACGTTCACCCCGTGAGGGCATGGATGTTCTCCAGGTGCCCTGGTTTCCTCCCACAGTCCAAGGATGGTTACTAGGTGAATTGATCATGGTAAATTATCCAGTCATCAGGCTAGTTAACTAGGTGGGTTGCTAGGCAGCACAGTTCGATGGGCTGGAAGGGCCTGTTCTGCACTGAATCTCCAAATAAGAATCTCACCACAAAGTCTTTGTTTTTCTTTGTACTAATATTTCTTGCTGTGGTTTTAGAATTAGCATAATGAGGATTGATACTTGTGTAACTTCAGAATAAAAATATTTGATTCTAGCTAATTAATTCATTGTCTAGCTACTTATTATGTTGGACTTTGTGATGCCTTGATGTATTTAATATTAACGTTGTTCACATTTCATTCTGTTTTTGGACAGTATACCAGTTACAGCAGGAAGCACCACGTCCAAAGAGAATGACTTGCCCCCGAGAGGTTAGTTACAAACCAAACTTGAATAATGTGGTATGCCGTCTGAAAATGTGCTGTTTCTGAATTTCTCATTTCGCTCTTTTGCACAACTGATATTGAGACTGCAGACAGCGTCAATGGAGTCATGCACGTTGTTTCAAATGCTTATAATCCGGTAGCATTAGACTGGATGCACAGCTAACGAGCTAAGCCAGCTGTATAAAATAGAGAACAAAAGATCATTGTGCTTGGAATACAAATATTTAATAAAATGCTGATTTATTTCACTAAGAATGAAAAGGTTTGTAAACCATTGCTTTTTGGTATATATAAATGTCTTCAGCAGCATGAACCTATCCGCAAGGTGTTCAGGATAATCAGTGACACTTATTTAAGTATGCACTTGGGGACAATACAAAATCTTTCACATTATTAAAAGCCTCTCTGTTGGACATGAGGCACTGTAGGAACCATCGACTTCCATCTCATAGATCTCCAATGTCAGAAGCCACCCTCCACTAGTTTGATGCACTACATATATCTAAGGCTACGGAACCAGACCACAAAGCTGTGGCTGTGCTGAAGATCAGCAATTCATAACCACGGCATTTCCAGACAGGCTTTACCAGAGTCTTGATAACACTGGGAATCACTCAGCAATGTGTAAAATTGCTTTGGAGTGTCTTTTATCTATTTATTTTATTTGGAGATACGGCACGAATCAGGCCCTGTCAGCTCACCGAGCCACCCACCTATTTAACCCTAGCCTAATCACAGGGCGATTTACAATGACCAATTAATCTACAAACCAGTACGTCCTTGGACTGTGAGAGGAAACTGAAGCACCAAGAGGAAGCTCATACATACATGGAAAGAACAGACAAACTTTCTAACAGAGGACGTTGGGATTGAACTCTGACACCTCGAGCTATAATCGTGTTGAGCTAACCGCTACACTACCGTGGTGCCACATTACAGACCAGGTTTATCCCTCTTTTTCTGAGCGTCTTTCTCACTGTAAGTGGGTCAAGTCCAGCCTGGCTAATGACTGCTGAAGCAGTCGACTCTCAATTACCTGCAGAGTGATGGAAGTTGTGGGTGACGTGTCACAAGCAGTTTGTGTTTCGTCAGAACCCCTCGGCTCCAGGTCATCACAGCCTTGGTCCAAAGCTGAAGAGACGAGTGTACCTGTCCCTTGCCATCGGGACACTATACTAACTGGCACGATAGCGTAGCGGTATCACAGCGCTTTACATCAACAGCATTCCGTGGATCTGGATTCAATCCCAGCATTCTCTGCAAGGCTTTTGTACATTCTCCCTGTGATTGCGTGAGTTTTCCAAAGACGCTTGGCTTAGTTGTGGGGATGCTATGTTAGTGCTGGAAGCATAGCCAAACTGCGGGCCGCCCCAGCACATCCTCGGTGCAAGTAACACATTTCACTGCAAGTTTCAACGTTTCGATGTACATGTCACAAATAAAGTTGATGCTAATAAAGCCAACCTTTAAAGCTTTCAGTCATCCTTCATCATTTTGGAAATCACTGAATCTCTGACTCTCACCCCACTCTTTACAATCAGATGTTGAAGTAAGTTTTCAGTCACCTTGCCTGACTCTTCCACCATAGAGCACTGAGTATAACTTCTATAAGAAAACCTGTATTCTTCTGAACCGCAGAGTATGAGCTCAGCATGCCCTCAGCCCGCAAGTGTCGCCACGCTTCCTGCACCAACGTTGCACGCCCACAACTCTTGAATCCTAACCTGTGTGCCTTTGGCATGTGGGAGGAAACCAGAGCACCTGGAGGAAACCTACACAGTTACTAGGAGAATGTACAAACACTTTGCAGACTGTGGTGGGCACTGAACTCAAATCTTCTGATCGCTGGTGCTGTAACGTGTTAATCTAACCACTATCCTACTTCTTCAATCTCTTCATTCCAGGAATCAACCTAGTGAAACTTGTTTGAACTGCCTCCAAAGTGTAGCTCTTTAGGATACTCAAACTGTACACAGATGTTGTTTTCCAACACGCTGTAGAGCTGCAGCAAAATTTCATCATCTAATTTACAGGACAATATATACTGTATTATCGTTATAGTATATATTCCCAATATAAGCCTCTTTGGCATATATTGTTGCGGGTGATATATTTAAATTACAGTGTTGATAACAAACGGTATTGACCATAACTGCTCACCAAATGGTGTGTCATAAAATAACTCAGCTGCTGGTGCTGTATCTCTGTTTAACTAGTTAGCAACTTCATCATACTGAGAATATTTGATGGAAGTTTCTGTGTTTGTTGCCACCTGGTGGATTCTCCACCATATTGCACTTGTACTTCCTAATTTGGTAAATTCAGTTTATGAACTTAATCAGTGAGCAGTTTACGAACGGTTAGTAATTGAGACAAATGTAACGATGATGTTCAAAAGTATCTGGGGAAAAATGACTTTTGGGAGCGGAGTGGTACCAGCTAGATTCTTACAGGATGGAATTGATAACCTCAGGTTTAATATCACTGGTATATGTTGTGAAATTTGTTGTTTCTTTCTTTATTCTGTTTGCAGGTTGAAAACAGACCAAAGTACTATGGAAGAGAGTATGTAAACCGTTTTCTCTTTTTTGTTTCTTTAACTCTTGACAAGTTATTTCCAAAAACAGAAAATAGTTTCCTTTTAGTTAGAAACTGAACTAAACATCTAAACATCTTGTGTTTTACATCTAGTAAGTAGTAAAACAGAAGTGGTTTTACAGCACAGTAATCTGTTTAAGTTAAAGTTCAAACTTATTTTCATTCAACTGTATGGACGTATACAAAGTTCAAGTAAATTTATTGTCAAAGTATGTGTATGTATGTATATATATATATAAAATAACCATAACAGAATCAAAGACTGCCCAACTTGGACATTCAAACAGTGCAAACTGTGCAAATACAAAAATAGTACCTATAAAAAAACCACATACAATGAGACCGAAAATCTATGTGCAAAAAGATGACAAACTGTGAAAATACAAAATAATAATAATAATAAATAATCAATAAATATCGAGAACATGAAAAGAAGAGTCCTTGAAAGTGAATCCATAGGTTGTAGGAATATTTCAGTGATGGGGCGAGTGAAGTTATCTCCTTTGATTTAAGAGCCTGATGGTTGAGGGGAAGTAACTGTTCCTGAACCTGGTGGTGTGAGTCCTGAGGCTCCTGTACCACCTTCCTGATGCTAGCAGCGAGAAGAGAGGATGTTCTGGGTGGTTGGGGTCCCTGATGATGGATGCTGCTTTTCTGTAACAACATTTTGTGTAATGTGCTCAATGGTTGGAAGGGTTTTACCCACCAAATGGAATAATGTTTTCTCTGCACCAAGCTCACATTCCATATAGCACATACACAACACAAATCTCTAACTTTATTAGCTTTTGTTACATATAATGCTTTATTCTTTTTAATTGTTAAATATTTTGTTGCATGCCACACCCAGATCAATACACCGCAGCAAATTCCTAATGCATGTAAGTGTATATGGCGAATAAAGTTAATCCTTGATCCTTAATCAGATCAGAAGATGCAAGGCCAAAGCAGTTGCTGCACTTTGCTTCCCATGAAATTTTATTTTCATAGAATGTCTAAAACAGTTGTAAAGTTTCTTTTTTCTCTTGCTAAAGAGCCAATCCAATTTAAAAGTGACTGTTTCTCTATTTTGAATGAGTGTTGCAGCCTTGCTATCTCTATTATTAAGCAACACACAAAATGCTGGAGGAACAGGCAGCATCTATGGAGAGAAGTAGGTAGTCAATAATTTGGGCTGAGATCTTTCATTAGGATCTCTTAACTGGGTTTGCATGAAGAAATTAGGTCTATCTTTACATAGATCTTTATTGATCCCAAAGGAATTTACAGTGTCAGAGTAGCATTACAAGTGCACAGATATATAAATATTAGAAGAGAAGTAAGAAAGAATCAAATATAAGTTACCTCAAACATTCTAACAGGAGGGGGGAGGTCATCACTTCCCCAGCTATAGATTGACTGATTATAGAACCTAATGGCTGAGGGTAGGAATGACCTCTTCTAGCACTCTTTGGAGCAACGCAGTTGTCTCTTAAGAACATTCACTCGGCATACTCTGCATCGTGATTTGAGGGTAAATAACATGCACTCCATTCCTTCCTTTACATGACCAACATTGTGCTCCCTATTCAGTTGATGATGTCCAGGTTTAAACAATGCTCAATTGTCTTTTGATATCTTGGAGGATGCTGCAAACATGTGCACTCTGCTTATGACAGGACAGCAATTTTAATGAAATAAATTGCCCTTAGTTCCTATAATATTATACTGTCAATTTCTTAGTTGACACTTTTATATACCAGCTCAAAACCCATTTATTTAACCTTGCTTTTAACTGACATCATTTTGTCTGTTGTTTTCCTGTTTACACTTTATCTCAATGTAAAGCACTTTGAACTACATCATTTGAATGAAAAGTGCTCGAGAATAAATTATTATTATCACTATTATTATCAATCCAAGTATGAAAATGTGTGGCCTATTAATTATGATTTGAAATCCATTCAATAGATCATGACATCTAATTCTGTTGAAATTCATAAAATGACCAATTGGACGTGTGGTGTAATTTTTCTAAATAGAGTCATAGAGCACTATAGCACAGGAACAAGCCCTTCGGCCCATCTAGTTCATGCTGAGTTGTTGTTCTGTCTAGTCCCATTGACCTGCCCCTCATACCCCTCCCATCCATGTAGTTATCCAAATTTCTCTTAAATATTGAAAGCAAACCCACATTTGCTATTCCGCCAGCAGCCACCACCCTCTCAGTAAAGAAGTTCCCCCTCATGTTCCTCTTAAATATTCCAACTTCCACCCTTAATCATGATCTCTAATTCTGCTTGCATTTACCCTAAGTATACCCCTCATAATTTTGTATACCTCTACCAAATCTCCTCTCAGTCTCCTACACTCCAAAGAATAAAGTCCCAACCAATTCAACCCTTCTCTGTAATATTTTGAGTATTTTCTCCTTTCAGATTCCATGGGATGATATCTCGTGAGGAGGCTGATGAACAGCTTGGTGGAGTTGAGGGAGCTTACCTCATCAGAGAGAGTCAACGTCAGCCAGGAAGTAACACTTTGGCTCTGAGGTGAGTTTACTTCCTAATGCCAACAATCTGAACTTGTTATTTTCTAATAACAAAGAGAAATGACCTTTTACGTATTTTGGTTTCTTTGTCTTCCCGGATAGTACTTGGATGTTTTACACTCTGACCTGCAACTCTGGTGGGCAGAAATGATCCAGAAGGATGCATAAGGCAAAACACACTTGCATCAGATGCTGAAGGCAGTGACTATTACGTCCTCACATTTTCAGGAGGAGGACACAATTCGACACTAATCAGTGTCCTAGTATCAAGTTCCCAGGAATGACCATCACCAATAGCAGGTCCTATTCCAACCATGTAGTCACCACAACTGGGAAAGCTTACCTGCACCTCTATTTCCTGAAGAAATTTTGCATGTCCCCTTTGACCCTCACCAACTTTTATTGACGGACCGTAGAAAGCATTCCATGCCAATGTACCATAGCTTGGTATGGCAACTCTTCCGCCTGTCATCATAAGAAACTGCAGAGAGTTGTAGACGCAGATCAGTAATCGTGGAAGCCGGCCTCCCACCAACATCTATACTGTTCATTGCTTCAGTGAAATAGCCTGCAATGCTTAAAGACCCCTCCAACTCCAGATATTCTCTCTTCTTACCCCTCCCCCACTGAACAGTGGATACAAGAACCTGAAATCATGCACCACAAGGCTCACAAAGAGCTATTATCCCACAGTTATATGACTATTGAATGGTGGAAATAATTCTGAAGATGTGTAGCTCAGGTGGTTGATGGTTGGGTTGAGCTATTTTGCAATTGCAATCTTGGCAGTTTACTTGTAAACGTTTCATCACCATGCAAGGAGACCTAGCCAGTGCTGATTGCAATGCGTCTTCCAAGTGATTAAAGAGTAGATAAAGGCCAAGCATTCAGAGGACCCACCACAACCAACAGTGCGCTTGACGGTGTCTCTTCGAAAGGTGATGAAACGTTTGCAAGTAAGTTGCCAAGATCTGAGAACAACTCAACCCATCTATTGAATGGTTTCCTAGTATGATGAGATAGATTCTTACCCCACTATGACCTTATTGTGTACCCACATTGCACCTTCTCTGCGACTGTAACACTTTATTCAACACTCTGTTACTGTTTTACCTCACTTAACCCTCTCACCTTAGGCTCGTAATGAGTTAGCTATTGCTTTGGACACAAGCTAACGGCAACATAACTCCACAATGCATGGGGAATAATGGTGAAAAGGCAATTTCCAATAACTAAACAGGTCTGGGGTAGATATGATTTGGGTAAACACAAAAAACATAAAAGTATGAATGATCCTTTAAGGGAAAATAGGACAATTACTTATATGAATACTGACACATCCATACAAATTTTCCATTCACCAGGAGCAATATTCTAGCTCACACCGGTATCAACTGAGATGAAAATTGTATTGGCAAAATATCTTAAACTATAACAAGTGAAATAAAGAAAAAGGCTCATCATATATATGTTAATCTACACCATGCACGTAATTGTTGGGGCTCATTGTTGCATAATCAATCAGTTTGCTTCACTTTGTTTACCCATGGTAGCAAGACGGTTCTGCGCTGAAAAACCAGTTGAAGTAAAAAAAAATTATCCATACCATGTCCAAGGAAACAAGGCCTCAAACTTTCTCCAATGTCATGTGCTAGCTAACTAGCTGAAAGTTATCTGCACATTCTCTGAGTGACCGTTGTCTATATGAGGATTTTCTGACATCGGTATCTGTCCTTCTGAATTGAATTCTGGGAGTGTTTCGCCATGTTTTTCCACTATATTCGTTGTCCGTTTCCATTCTGGTTCTTTGATCCCAGCTCTCTCTGGAAAATTGTTCCCCCATTTTAATTTCCTGTGCTCTCCTTAGAATTTCCAAGACACCTCCTGTTGGCTAATTCAACAAGCCTAACTCATTAATCAACTGAATTTTTATTTTAAACAGCAAAAAAAAACACTCAATTTTATAATGTAATTAAGGGGACACTTAATGCATTTTGAGAAAATCTGCACAAAAATAAAATACCCAACAGCATAACTGCATGAATAAGCATGGTCTTGTACTACCAAAATGTAATGAATTGATCTGTACAGCTGATATGCAAGAAAAGCTTTTCGCTGTACCTCAGTAGATATGACACTGATACCAAAAATGGGCATCCATGAGGTTCTGATTCTACAAGCAGAACCAACGCAATTTCTAAACTTCTATCCCCTTGCTTTCCAGTCCTGATGAAAGGTCTCGGCCTGAAACTGTTTATTCACCTCAATACATTGACATTTTTTTTATGGTCTTATTTTTTTGGGCGCTTGTATTTCCCTTTATATGAGAATGTAAGTGTTGAGTGTGGTATTTCCAAGTGGTTCCTTCTAAATTTTGCTGAGGTATTTACAAATTAATTAGTCATCTGCAGCATTGCATATAGAGAGTCAATAGAAGGTTTTTAACTTAGTCACAGTAGAACCTGGAGAATCGGGACATGTTGAGGCTAAAGGCAAGAGAGCAAGGGTGAGAAGAGAATAGGGACTGAAAAACTACAGTAGGCTAATTGTCCCAGCAGGGAGAGGAAATTAAGCCAAACCCATTTGTCTTGAGTCAGGGAAATGTCTCTTATCTTGATGAGCAGGAGCTCAGTACGTTGTTCCTTAGCTGATCAGTGAGCCAATTTTTAAGTTATTTCAAACTGCTTAAAAGAATAACTTCAGGGGGGAAATGAGTTATTCACTCAACTGTGGCCCTGTTCTTGGCATTGTTGGTGTGTGCACACTGCAAATAAGTATATTATTTATGCAATGTCTTGAGACCAGTTGCAAAGTTAGGAGACGACCAGACTGATCAAATATAGAACAGGCTGGTGTCAATACTCAGAGCCTGGTATAGAAACGGCAAAGCTCTGCACTGGAAATGTGGAGGACACAGCCCAGTGCTTCACAGGCGAAGCCCTCTCCACCACTGAGCACATTTACTTGGAGTGCTGCAACGAGAACGTAGCATCCATCACCAGCGACCCCCACCCCATCCAGGCCATGCTCTCTTCTCTACACTACCATTGGGAGGAGGTACACACTAGAGAATCTGCAGAGGCTGGAAATGCAGAGCAACACACACAAAATGCTGGAGGAACTCAGGAAGTCAGGGAGCATCTATGAAAAGGAATAAACAATTAGATATTTTGGGCTGAGACTCTTCATCAGGGTTCAAGGTACAGAAGCTCAGGTCTCACACCACCAGGTTCAGGAACAGTTACTACCCTGCAACCATCAGGCTCCTGAACCTCTGTGGATAATCTCACTCATCCTGACGCTGAACTGATTCTATGATTTACAGGCGCATTTTCAAGGACCTTACAATTCATGTTCTCAGTATTATTTACTTACATAATTTGTCATGTTTTGCACATTGGTTGTCGGTCTTTATTTATGTATTTCTGTATCTTCCTGTAAGTGCCTGCACTAAAATGAATCTCAAGGTAGTATATGATAACATACACATACTTTTATAATACATATCACTTTGACTTGTAACAGTTACTCAACTAATATCGCAATCACAAAGATTCAATGTACATTTATTATTAAAGTATGTGTACAGAATACGACTTTAAGATTCGTCCTCCCCCCGGGCAGCCACGAAACAAAGAAACACGATGGAACCCGTTCAAAGAAAACATCAAACACCCAACATGCAAAAAGAAAGAATGAATTGTGCAATTGGCAAAAAGCAAGCAAGCGACACATAGAATTAAGCATCAAACCAGGAGTCCAGTAGTAGTCCAGAGGCCGTCCCTATCTATATTCTACCCCCCGGCTAGGCAAATCTATCAAATGTGCTGTTGCAAGGAATAGCTATGAAAATGAACTGGGAATCCTCAACCGATGTTACTAAGTCTCAAACGTTCAAGTTAAGAAAACCTCTTGCTGATTACTCAGTCAATGAGTCATTAGTGAAAGTGCTGAGTGTTTAGTCTGAAAAGGGACCTTTACCACTAAAGATGTCGGCTGCCAAAGCTAGATTTGTAAGGGGTGGTAGAAGAACCAAAGCAAAGGAATAAGTTACAGTGTGCTCCTAGTTGGTCCTCTTACTGTTCCTGGGCCTGTCCATGAAACTATTACTAGAAATGACAACACCCCAGGAGAGCCTATGTAGAGACAACATCCTTATTCACACTGAAACATATAAAATTATGAAAGGGATAGATAAGATAGAAGCAGGAAAGTTGTTTCCAGTGATAAGTGAGACTCGAACTAGGGGACTTAGCCTCAAGATTCAGGGGAGTAGATTTCGGATGGAGATGAGGAGCTGCTTTTCCCAGAGAGTGGTGAATCTGTGGAATTCTCTGCCCAATGAAGCAGTGGAGGCAACCTCAGCGAATATATTTAAGACAAGGTTGGATAGATTTTTGCATGGTAGGGGAATTAAGGGCTATGGGGGAAAGGCAGGTAGGTGGAGATGAGTCCATGGCCAGATCAGCCATGATCTCATTGAATGCCGAAGCAGGCTCGATAGGCCAGATGGCCGACTCCTGCTCCTATTTCTTATGTTCGTATGACCACAGCGTGCTTGTTTTATGGCACAGCTCAGTGGAATAGATTAATGACAGATTTCAGTTGTGTAAATCTGGAGATTCAGGATGTGCAATGGACTTCTAATAGCAGAACATTCCATCGCTGTCTCTATATCCTTTATGGCCTGGGAAATCCCTAAAACTCAGTCACCATCAAACTTATCAGCAGTTTTGATGTAGTGAGGGGAGTAGAAGTACGTGTCAATGAATGCTAAGTGTATCTGAAATTAACTGTTGATGTGGTCAGGGTGACACATAGGACTACAGAGGTCCCTTCCTGGAGAACGGTCTCAGCCCGAAATGTTGACTGTTTATTCATTTCCATAGGTGCTGCCTGACCTGTTGAGTTCCTCCAGCATTTGTGTCTATTACAAAGATTAAAGATTAGCTTTATTTGTCACATGTACATCAAAACGTACAGTGAATACCCCTTCTGTGTCAATGACCAACTCAGTCGGAGGATGTACTGGGGCAGCCCACAGGTATCACCATGCTTCTAATGCCAACATGCCATGGCCACTACTTACCAACCCACTAACCTTTGGAATAAGGGAGGAAACCACATGGTAGAAGTACTAACTCCTTACAGACAGTGGCAAGAATCGTACCCCGATCGTACAGATGGCACTGCAAAGTGCTACGCTAATCTCTACACTACTGTACCTGACTGCTAAATAGCAGAAGTGTCATACAATGTGCAAAAGTGTGGCAACCCCTTACCTAACGCATGAAGTCTGAGTACTTATTACATTCAATCAGGAGCAGTGGCTGACAATTGAGTATCTAACAGGAGAATCATTTTTATTTTATTGATTTAGTGATAAAGGTCACTTAGTGGATGCCAGCCAATTACACCCTTGTGACCAATTAACCGACTGACTCTTGCGTCTTTGGAGTGTGGGAGGAAAACGAAGCACCGGAAGGAATCCCACGCAGTCATGGGGAGAACGTGGAAACTCCTTACAGTGTAACTGGCACTGTGATGCGTTATGCTATCTGCTACACTACTGAGTATGCTCCCGCCCCGCCCCGCCAGTGATCTTCAACACTGGCCCAGCACTGAATGCAAAAGGCAAATATGAGACATTATCCTCATTGGGAAGTGCCCGGTGGACAATTCATCTCAAAGTTCAAAGTACAAATGTGTCACCCTGAGATTCATTTTCTTGTGGGCATACTCATTAAATCTACGGAATAATAACCATAAAAGGATCAGTGAAAGACTGCCCAACTAGGGTGTTCAGCCAGAGTGCAGACAACAACAAGCTGTGCAAATACTAAAAGGAGAAACTACAGTCAGAATCAGGTTTAATACCACCAGCATGAGAAAATCTGCAGATGCTGGAAATCCAAACAACGCACACAAATTTCATGACACATGCTGGTGATATTAAAGCAACACACACAAAATGCTGGAGGAACTCAGCAGGCCAGGCAGCATCTATGGAAAAGAGTACAGTGGATGTTTATTCTTTTCCATTGATGCTGCCTGGCCTGCTTGAATTCTTCCAGCATTTTGTGTGTTTTGCTTTAATATCACTAGCATATGTCATGAAATTTGTTAACTTTATGGCAGAAGTACAATGCACTACATGATAAATGTAGAAAAAAAGGAATTACTGTTTATATCTATATGTATATCAAATAGTTAAGTTAAAATAAATTGTGCAAAAACAGGAATAAATAAAAGAAGTACTAAGGTTCAATGTCCATTTAGAAAGTGGATAGCAGAGAGGAAGAAGCATAATAAATAAGCAATAAATATCGAGAACATGAGATAAAGAGACCTGAGATCTTGAATAAAAACACAAAATGCTGGCAGAACTCAGCAGGCCAGACAGCATCTATGGGAGGAGGTAGTGACGACGTTTCGGGCCAAAACCCTTCATCAGGGCCAGACAGCATCTATGGGAGGCGGTAGTGATGATGTTTCGGGCCAAAACCCTTCATCAGGGCCAGACAACATCTATGGGAGGAGGTAGTGACGACGTTTCGGGCCAAAACCCTTCATCAGGGCCAGACAGCATCTATGGGAGGAGGTAGTGACGACGTTTCGGGCCAAAACCCTTCATCAGGGCCAGACAGCATCTATGGGAGGAGGTAGTGATGATGTTTCGAGCCAAAACCTTTCATCAGGGCCAGACAGCATCTATGGGAGGAGGTAGTGACGAGGTAGAAACTCCTGATGAAGGGTTTCGGCCCTAAACGTCGTCACTACCTCCTCCCATAGATGCTGTCTGGCCTGTTGAGTTCTGCCAACATTTTGTGTTTTTATTTATTTCCAGCATCTGCAGATTCACTCGTGTTGCCTGAGATCTTGAACTTTGTGTTTGCCTCTGTTCAGGTCCTTAGTGATTTTTTTTATCAGCACATCAATTTTTGTTGATATTTTTCACTAACTACTGTTTAAGATGCCATTTTATCAGCATTAGTTTGTGATATGTTTGGTGTGGATTGAGGATTACTGTTTATTATTGTTCTCCTCTCATTCTCTTTCTAGATTTGGATATCAGACATTAAACTACAGATTGTTCTATGATGGAAAGCACTTTGTAGGAGAGAAACGATTTGAGTCAATCCATGATCTCGTGACGGATGGTTTGATAACCCTTTACATAGAAACTAAAGCATCTGAGTATATTTCTAAGATGACCACCAATCCCATCTATGAGCACATAGGATATGCCACACTGTTGAGAGAGCAAACCTCAAAAAGACTGATAAAAACAAAGCGAGACATTAGGAAGGTGTCCTTGATGAACGATGAAAACAGTTCAGTTGAAAAGGTAAGAATTTCAGTTTGTACTTCCTTGCTTTGTTTATCAAAGACATGGTTGTGCAATGATTTTTGGTGTGCTTCTAACATGAGGCCTTGTGTGTTTGAAGAATTACTATCATAATCAAGTTTATTATCAGTGACATATGTTAGTCCATGGCCTCCTCTTGTGTCATGATGAGGCCACCCTTAAGTTGGAGGAACAACATCTTATATTCCATCCAGGTAGCCTCCAAGTCGATTTTTCTGGTATTGCCCACTCCGGCCTGTTACCTCTTCTGACCTGCCTATTACCTCCCCTGGGTTTCCTCCTCCTTCCCTTTCTCTCAAGGTCCACTCTCCTCTCCTATCAGATTCCTTCCTCTCCAGCTATTTTCCTTTCCTACCCAACTGGTTTCACCTATCACCTGCTAGCTATCCTCCTTGCCCTCCCCCCACCTTTTTATACTGGCATCTTTCTGCTTCATTTCCTGTCTTGAAGAAGGGTCTTGGCCCAAAATGTTCATTCATTTCCATACATGCTTCCTAACCTGCTGAGTTCCACCAGCACTTTGTGTGTGTTGCTCTGGATTTCCAGCATCTGCTAAACTTCCGGTGTCATGAAATTTGTTGTTTTGTGGCAGCAGTCCTGTGCAATATATAAAATGTATATAAATTAAAATAAGTAGTATAAATTATCAATGTAACGAAATATAAAAAAAATAAGAAATATCTGCTGGTAGGTATCCTACTGGTTCTGAGGACTTTTTCATCCTGTAAAGTCTGATGCCTGACTGCAATGTGAATCCGGAACACGCTGGCCGTTCATTCACTGTCGTTGGTACTATTAAAGCAGCAAGTGTGAAGGGGAACATGAGAGATCCTGCAGATGCTGGAAATCAGAGGCAGGGCATGAAGAGATACGGGGAGAAGACAGAAGATTGGGGCTGAGAGAGAAAATGGATCGGCCATGATGAAATGGTGGAGCAGACTCGATGGGCCAACTGGCCTGATTCTGCTCCTGTATCTTATGGTCTTATCTTGAGCAGCACACAAAAATGCTGGAGGAGCTCAGCAGGCCAGCTAGCATCCATGGAGTGCGAGCTGAAGCTTTATAAGGTCAGATAGGGGTAGGAAGTATGTAAGCAGTAAGGCACTAATAAAGTGTTGATGAGCTGCAGCACCTTGGGTCCATAGTTCCCTAGAACAGACTAAGTGTGGCGCATTGCTGGTCACTGCACTGTGATGCTGGAGAGAGCTCAGAGGAGATTGGAAAACTTCAGTTATCGGGAGTGACTGGGTAAGCCGGAATTCTTTTCTCTGAAACGAAAAACCAAAGGGGTGGACTGCTAACAGGTATATAAAATTATAGGAGACTAGATAGTCAGAATCAGTGGACCTAGGTTTAAGATGAGAGGAAGGAGTTTTAAAGGGGATTTGAGAGGAAATGTGTTTTACACAGAATGTTTGATTTGTGCAGTTGGCTGCCAAAAGCTTTGGACTCAAGTTCAGATTTATTTATAAACAGAAGTTAGGTGGTCCTGTAAGAGTTGGATGTCCTTGTCTGCCAGTTCACTGCCCAGGCAGTGAAAGTGAAAATTACTTAACAGCCATTGTTTAAGGAGTGAGAAAGGAAACTGAACATGAATGCAGTTGAGACGCAGGAAAGTGAGTTTACAAAACTAGATTTTTTTTTTGCAAGTTGGATTTAACATGGGATTGTGGTCAGTTGATTCATATGGGTACCACATTTAGATCTATTTGTTGTAAAATTAAGGTCCACACATTTTAAATTAATTTTTCATTTGTACTTTTTTTCTGTAAAAATGTGCCAAAATGGATTCTGATTCAGATTTATTTATTGCCTGTAAACAAAAGCAAATAGTGAAATTTGTCATTTGTGTTAACAACCAAGGTTATGCTGAGGGCAGCCTTCAAATGTCACCACACATTCCGGCACCAAAGTAATATGCCCACAATGCTTGGCAGAATGACACAGAACACGACAAGCTACCGAACCCAACAGCAAAGCAAGTCCCTTTACCAGTGCCCACCCTCCCACTCAACCACATTCACAGTCCGCCAACTCTAGGACATTTGAACACTTGGATAGGCAAGGCTTAGAATGATTTGGTCCTTGTGTGGGTAAATGGGATTATAATAGATGGGCTGAGAAGTTGGTTTGGAGTTGGTGGTCCGTTTCTGTGCTGTATGATCCCATGACAACACTCAGTGGCCACTTTATTAGGCACACCTGTAAGTTAATGCAAATACCTAAACAGCCAGTCATGTGGCAGCAACTCAATGCATGAAAGCATGCAGACGTGGTCAAGAGGTTGGTGTTGTTCAGACCAAACATGTGACCGTCGAAAGACTGTTGGGTGCCAGATCGTGTGGTTTGAGTATCTCAGAAACAGCTGAACTCTCAGGATTTTCACACACAACAGTCTCTAGTATTTACAGAGAACGGTGAGCGGCAGTTCTGTTGGCAAAAAATGCTTTGTTAATCAGAGAGGTCAGAGGAGAATGGCAGAAATGGTTCAAGCTGACAGGAAGGCAACAGTAACCCAAGTAACCACACATTACAACAGTGGTGTGCAGAAGAGCGTGTCTGACTGCACAACATGTCAAACCTTGAAGTGGATGGGACACTGCAGTGGAAGACCATGAACGTACACTCAGTGTAGGAGGTACGTACCTAATGAAGGTACTGATTGTATAACTCATATTTGTAATGATAGTGCTCTGATTGGGTTTCTTTGTTACTTCACTCATGCCATTCATTTTCCACTGTATTTGTTATAAGTGTCACTTTGAGACCAGGCATGCATTTAAATGGACAATGGATATACAGGTCTGTTCTTCAAAACTGGCTCTCACTGCAAACAAGTGTGATTGATAGTGCAGTGGAAAGTTGGATAATGTAGTCGGTGCCTGAAGAGAACTCCTTGTTCAGTAGTAGACATGAAGTACTGTACTTGGGCTGAAAACATTTTGAGCACTCTTAATTTGAAATATTTATAACAAGCTGGCAGGGCAAATTATAGAAAACAAAAATAAAGCTGCTGTTTGGAATGAAAGCTACAGGGGAAAAATTAAAGTTAGTGAAATACCAAATTTCAAATCCACTCTCGTCTCCTGTCAGATTCCTCCTTCTTCAGCCCTTTAGCTTTTCTACCCGTCACCTCCCATCTCCTTTTCCATCCCCCTTCCCTCACATAACTTCACCTGGCACCCTCTAGCTTGTACTCCTTCCTCTCCCCCACCACCTTCTGGCTTCTTCCCTCGTTCTTTCCAGGCCTGACGAGGGGTCGCAGCCTGAAACATCGAGTGTTTGTTCCTCACTGTAGATGCTGCATGACCTGCTGAGTTCTTCCAGCATCTTGTGTGCGTTGTTCGAGATTTCCAGCATCTGAAGAATCCCTTGTGTTTGGAAATTTTCAAATTTTAGTGGTTTCCAAATGTTCTCCAAAGGAACAATCAATTCAATAAGGAGTCATATTTGAAAAGTTGCTGCAGGACCGATTCTGGGTAGGTAACAGGAAACACCATTGGAATAAATGTGGCATTCTCAGACTGACAGGATTTAATGAGCAAGATGGAATTGGGATTCGTGCCAGTGTTAAGTTCAAGTTTAATTATCATTCAACCATATATGAATACCCATGAATATAGTCAAAAGAAACAGTGTTACTCCGGTGCCCGGGTGCAAAACACAGTACCAACAATCGTACACAGCACAAGGCACATTTAGCACATATAAGACAGCAGTCCAAGTCCCTGAGTCGATTAATATTGCAACAGTCTGCAGTTGAACACAATACATCATCTTCTGCCAAGCAAACACCAGGGGGCAGCACTGACCTCCAGCAGTCTGGTGGAACACACTGACTGACTCCAACACCTCCCACCTGGGCAGCTGAAAACAGGTGACACCGCAGCTTGAGGCCTAATCCTCACCACAACTGAGGCCTAATCCTCACCACAACCGAGGCCACACAACTCCCCCACCATTTGCCCAACAAATCGGTGAATTGGACTTGCAGCATTCCACACCACCAAAATCCAACTTGGTCCAGCAATCACAAGAAAAGTGACTAAGGTGATCACTCGCTGTTAAACTGCGCACCTCCTTCGTGCACCGATGCCTCTCTTGCACGGACAGCAGCACGATCTGCACAAAGTCCAGTTCGTTCAGTTTCTCCACCAACAAGCCACTCGCTGGTGGGGTGGACCCGATGACCCTTAAGTTCTTAATGTCCGGCAGGGTCTTGCGTTCGTAAAAAAAAGAAGTTTAAAAAAGACAGAAGTACCAATGGTTGGCCCAGTAAAAGCTGTAGTGTCGGAGCGTGCCACCACCTTACTGGAAGATGTATGTAGGGTCAAAGGGTCTGCTGCTGTCTTTGAGGGGTTTGTAACTTTTCCTCATGACCATTTGGGTTTCCTTTGGGTGCTCAAGTTTCTTCCCACATTCCAAAGACCTACAGGTTAATTGGTCACATGGGTGCGGGTTCATTGGGACAGAGGGCCTGTAACCGTGCTGTATCTTTAATTAAACTAAATAAAAAGATATCTGTACAAAGATGCTTCTGCTAAGGACTGTGGGCTCCACAATTCAAATTGAAATCTACATTTCTTTTGTAGACATAACCAGTGGCTTTCCAGCATTTAAAAAATTTTTTAATAAAGCATTTTACAACCAAACTTATTTACAGCTATTTTTGGGATTATTCCATCGGAAGCAGGATATATTCCTGCTTCCGCTCAACAGATGAAAGCCTTTTCAACCTTATTGGCTAGGAAAGCCATTTTACTTAAATGGAAGGACACCAACCCTCCTACCGCATTTTATTGGCTTTACTCTATCATGTCCTGTTTAAGTCTAGAGAAAATAAGAAGTTGGACATTGGATACATCCTTTAAACTTGAAGAAATCTGGTGACCTTTTATTCAATATTTTCATACGATCTGATTTTTGTACTGATTCTCTTCCAGCTATTTTTTCAGGACCTTGGATTTGATCAGGGAGTCTCTCTTTTCTTGGTTTTTCTCTCAGAATTGACTGCCCAGTCTTTTTTTTCCTGTCTATAATAGTGGGGGTTTTTTTTGCCTCTTCTACATAAAATTTTCTAATAGTCCTTCCTTTCTTCATAAATTGATAAGAGGAGAATTATACATTCTATATCAAATTTATACTTCGCAGATCAAACCTTTGTGTGATTCTGATATTGTTTATTTTACCTTCTGTATGAACTGCTATTGACATATATCCCAGAGATATTCTCCTCTTGTTTGTATACACACTTTTGTTTTAAATCAATAAAAAGATTGAAAAAAGAAAGAAAAGAATAAAGCACTGAACTTTTGAAGTCAGTTGGGGTTTGATTCCCACTGCTGTCTCGAAGGAGTTTATATCTTTCCCCTGTGACTGTGTAGATTACTGCCCTGGCTTGTGGTCTGGCTTGCGTATCAACTAGTCAGCAGGGATGCATCATCCAGGGTCAATCCCGATCAGAAGAAGGCCTCAAATAAAAGATTGCCTGTTTATTTAATTTAATTTATTTAGAGGTACAGCATGGCCCAATGTGCCCATGTTACTCAATTACACCCATGTCACTAATTAACTTCCAATCCGTTTGCCTTTGGAATGTTGGAGGAAACCGGAGCACCTGGGGGAAACCCACATGGTCATTGGGAGAATGTACTAACTCCTTACAGTCATGGGCAGGAATTGAACCCCCATCGCTAGTAATGTAAAACAATGAGCTAACTGCTATTCTACCATGCTGCTCTTTCTTATGATGGGTGAGGTGATACTTTTTTTTCTGAGGGTCAAAGACCTTGGCATTGCTCTTTCTCAGAGGACCCCTGTCTTAGAGCAATGTCTACGGTTGAATTTGAGATTAGTTCAGTTATAAACGTCAGATGCAAATTCAAAATACAAATTCAGCATGGTGAAAATCAGACTTGTGATTTGTTGCTGGAGATGCATCTGATTCACATCTCAGTTTTAAAACCACTTTAGCTGGAGTTAGATGCTATGTTGACGTTGTATAAGATGTTGGTGAGGCCAAATTTGGAATATTCTGTGCAGTTTTGGTCACCTACCAACAGAAAAGATATCAATAAGATTAAAAGAGTACAGAGACAATTTACAAGGATTTTGCTGGGATTTGAGGACCTGAGTTATAGGGAAAGGACTTTATTCCCTGGAGTTTAGGGGATTGAGGGGAGATTTGGTAAAAGTATACAAAATTATGAGAGGTATAGATAGGGTAAATACAAACATTTTCCATTGAAGTTGGGTGAGATGAGAATCAGAGGTCATGGGTTAAGAGTGAAAGGTGAAATATTTAGGAGTACTTGAGAGAACAATTTCGCTCAGAGTGGTGAGAGAGTGGAATGAGCTTCTAGCGGAGTGGTGGATGCAGTTTCAATTGAGAAGTTTGGATAAAGTACATGGATGAGAGGGGTGTGTAGGGTAATAGTTCATATACTACGTTTGTAGTTCAGCAGGAACTGTATGGATGTAGGGCCTGTTTCTATGCTATCACCTGCCAGTTTGTCCTCCTTCCCCTCCCACACTCCCTTCTTCTGGCTTCTTCCCCCTTTCTTTCCAGTCCTGATGAAGGGTCTCTGTGTGAAACATCAGATGCATTGAGTGTCTGGAGCTGCGATTGGATTCATACTGGAGCATCCGCGATGCTGAGAAAGTCGTGAATAGCACGTTCGGTGAGTTGGCCACACCGCAGGTAAAGGCTACACAGGCAGAAAGGGAAGGGGTGGCCACTAGACTGCGTAGCAGTAGGCAGGTAGTGCAGGAGTCCCCTGGGGTCATCTCCCTCCTAAACAGATATACTGTTTTGGATACTGTTGGGGGAGATGTCTCATCAGGGGAAGGCAGCAGCAGCCGAGTTCACTGCACCATAGGTGGCTTTGCGGCACAGGAGGGAAGGAAAAGGAGTGGGAGAGCTATAGTGATAGGGGATATGATTGTAAGGGGAATAGACAGGCGCTTCTGTGGCCGCAAACGAGACTCCAGGATGGTATGTTGCCTCCCTGGTGCAAGGGTCAAGGATGTCTCTGAGTGGCTGCAGGACATTCTGGAATGGGAGGGTGAACAGCCAGTGGTCGTGGTGCACATAGGTACCAACGATATAGGTAAAAAATGGGATGAGGTCCTACAAGGTGAATTTAGGGAGTTAGGAGATAAACTAAGAAGTAGGACCACAAAGGTAATAATCTCTGGATAACTACCAGTGCCACGTGCTAGTCAGAGTAGAAATAGGAGGATATTTCAGTTGAATACGTGGCTTGAAAAATGGTGCAAGGGGGGAGGGATTCAAATTTCTGGGGCATTGGAACCAGTTCTGGGGGAGGTGGGACCAGTATAAACAGGACAGTCTGCACCTGGGCTGGACTGGAACCAATGTCCTAGGGGGAGCGTTTGCTACTGCTGTTCAGGAGGCTTTAAACTAATGTGGCAGGGGGATGGGAACAAGTGCAGAGAGCCAGAGGGGTGTAAAATGAGGGTAGAAGCAAAAAGTAGTAAGGTGAAAAGTAAAAGTGGCAGGCAGGCAAATCCAAGCCAAAAAGCAAAAAGAGCCACTTTTCAACATAATTATATAAGGGCTAAGAGTGTTGTAAAAACAAGCCTGAAGGCTTTGTGTGTTAATGCGAGGAGCATTCGTAACAAGGTGGATGAATTGAATGTGCAGATAGTTATTAATAAATATGATATAGTTGGGATCACAGAGACATGGCTCCAGGCTGACCAAGGATGGGACCTCAACATCCAGGGATATTCAGTATTCAGGAGGGATAGACAGGAAAGAAAAGGAGGTGGGGTAGCATTGCTGGTTAGAGAGGAGATTAACGCAATAGAAAGGAAGGATATTAGCCTGGAGGATGTGGAATCGATATGGGTAGAACTGCATAACACTAAGGGGCAGAAAACGCTGGTGGGAGTTGTGTACAGGCCACCTAACAGTAGTAGTGAGGTTGGGGATGGCATTAAACAAGAAATTAGAAATGCGTGCAAAAAAGGAACAGTAGTTATAATGGGTGACTTCAATCTACATATAGATTGGGTGAACCAAATTGGTAAGAGTGCTGAGGAAGAGGATTTCTTGGAATGTATGTGGGATGGTTTTCTGAACCAACTAGAGAGCAGGCCATTCTAGACTGGGTATTGAGCAATGAGGAAGGGTTAGTTAGCAATCTTGTCGTGCGAGGCCCCTTGGATAAGAGTGACTATAATATGGCGGAATTCTTCATTAAGATGGAGAGTGACATAGTTAATTCAGAAACAAAGGTTCTGAACTTAAACAAGGGTAACTTTGAAGGTATGAGACGTGAATTAGCTAAGATAGACTGGCAAATGATACTTAAAGGGTTGACGGTGGATATGCAATGGCAAGCATTTAAAGATCACATGGATGAACTACAACAATTGTTCATCCCAGTTTGGCAAAAGAATAAACCAGGGAAGGTAGTGCACCCGTAGCTGACAAGGGAAATTAGGGATAGTATCAAGTCCAAAGAAGAAACATATAAATTTGCAAAAAAAAGCGGCACACCTGAGGACTGGGAGAAATTCAGAGACCAGCAGAGGAGGACAAAGGGCTTAATTAGGAAAGGGAAAAAAGATTATGAGAGAAAGCTGGCAGGGAACATAAAAACTGACTGTAAAAGCTTTTATAGATACGTGAAAAGAAAAAGATTGGTCAAGACAAATGTGGGTCCCTTACAGTCAGAAACAGGTTGTTACGTACCCCGTAACTGTGTGTCTTACCAGCAAAGATAGAAGTGTCCGTTGGAGTCTGGTACTATTTTCAAAACAGTGTTTATTAGTAAAATATACAAATAAATATCAACAATGCAAATATACAGATAATACACGTTAGCAATACTAAACCTAAAAGTGTGGGTATAATAATAATCAATAATAAACAAGCTCTATCGTTGTCTAGGGGATAAGGAATTATCATGGGAATGTATAAAGTTCAGTTCAGTTCATGTAGGCTGAGGTAGTTGTTGGTTCTTTTGTTGTAACCGTTGGAGGGGGAGAGAGAGAGAGAGAGAGAGAGAGAAAGGGTGAGCAAACAGTGACAGCTACAGTCATTCAAACCTTCCTTTACTTTCTTGATCCATTGATGTGTTGTTGTGGCCATTCAGGTATGACCCCTCTGTCCTTTAGCTAGACTGTTCTTCTATGGTGGACTCGTCACCCAGGCAAGGGTGGACACACACATAAGCCCCCACCGGCCTCGCTATAAACACTGTGAGTTAAAATTGACCGATCCTTCGTTCGGTCTCCGATGCCCCACACTTTTCTTGTGGGTTCCAACACTTAAGCAGTGCTCACTAGTGTGTCTCTTGGTGCATCTCAGGGGTGTCTCCCCAGACCTCACTTTTATCCCTACTCACGGGGTCTCAGATGTCAAGCAGTTTTGAATGGCTTAGCCCATCAAACCAGCCCACTCCGGCTGTCCACTGAGGAATTTTAATGAACAGAATAGTACCAAGTAAACAGCCCTCTCCGGAGCCGTAAGTCTTACAGGAGTCATAATATGGTCTCTCTCCCCTGGTGTTACCTCTCCATTATATGAAGCAAATGTTCCAGTCCCAGTATGTTTTGTTCCATCTCTTTCTCTCTCATTAGCAGCCTGGCAACAGTAACGGTTTGTAATTCTCCCAGGGGAGGGGATCATGGGCAACACTGTACCCTTCTGCCCATCAGAGTTGTTCATCCTTCGTAACAAGGTGAATTGATCATAGGGAACAAAGACATGGCAGACCAATTGAATAACTACTTTGGTTCTGTCTTAACTAAGGAGGACATAAATAATCTTCCGGAAATAGTAAAGGACTGAGGGTCTAGCGAGATGGAGGAACTGAGGGAAATACATGTTAGTAGGGAAGTGGTGTTAGGTAAATTGAAGGGTTTAAAGGCAGATAAATCCCCAGGGCCAGATGGTCTGCATCCCAGAGTGCTTAAGGAAGTAGCCCAAGAAATAGTGGATGCATTAGTGATAGTTTTTCAAAACTCCTTAGATTCTGGATTAGTTCCTGAGGATTGGAGGGTGGCTAATGTAACCCCACTTTTTAAAAAAGGAGGGAGAGAGAAACCGGGGAATTATAGACCGGTTAGTCTGACATCGGTGGTGGGGAAAATGCTAGAGACCGTTATCAAAGATGTGATAACAGCACATTTGGAAAGAGGTGAAATCATCGGACAAAGTCAGCATGGATTTGTGAAAGGAAAATCATGTCTGATGAATCTTATAGAATTTTTTGAAGATGTAACTAGTAGAGTGGATAGGGGAGAGCCAGTGGATGTGGTATATTTAGATTTTCAAAAGGCTTTTGACAAGGTCCCATACAGGAGATTAGTGTGCAAACTTAAAGCACATGGTATTGGGGGTATGGTATTGATGTGGATAGAGAATTGGTTGACAGACAGGAAGCAAAGAGTGGGAGTAAACGGGACCTTTTCAGAATGGCAGGCAGTGACTAGTGGGGTACCGCAAGGCTCAGTGTTGGGACCCCAGTTGTTTACAATATATATTAATGATTTAGACGAGGGAATTAAATGCAGCATCTCCAAGTTTGCGGATGACACGAAGCTGGGCGGCGGTGTTAGCTGTGAGGAGGATGCTGAGAGGGTGCAGGGTGCCTTGGATAGGTTAGGTGAGTGGGCAAATTCATGGCAGATGCAATTTAATGTGGATAAATGTGAGGTTATCCACTTTGGTTGCAAGAACAGGAAAACAGATTATTATCTGGATGGTGGCCGATTAGGAAAAGGGGAGGTGCAACGAGACCTGGGTGTCATTGTACACCAGTCATTGAAGGTGAGCATGCAGGTACAGCAGGCGGTGAAAAAGGCAAATGGTATGTTGGCATTCATAGCAAAAGGATTTGAGTACAGGAGCAGGGAGGTTCTACTGCAGTTGTACAAGGCCTTGGTGAGACTGCACCTAGAGTATTGTGTGCAGTTTTGGTCCCCTAATCTGAGGAAAGACATTCTTGCCATAGAAGGAGTACAGAGAAGGTTCACCAGATTGATTCCTGGGTTGGCAGGACTTTCATATGAAGAAAGACTGGATCGAATAGGCTTATACTCACTGAAATTTAGAAGATTGAGGGGGGATCTTATTGAAACGTATAAAATTCTAAAGGGATTGGACAGGCTAGATGCAGGAAGATTGTTTCCGATGTTGGGGAAGTCCAGAACGAGGGGTTACAGTTTAAGGATAAAGGGGATGCCTTTTAGGACCGAGATGAGGAAAAACTTCTTCACACAGAGAGTGGTGAATCTGTGGAATTCTCTGCCACAGGAAACAGTTGAGGCCAGTTCATTGGCTATATTTAAGAGGAAGTTAGATATGGCCCTTGTGGCTAAAGGGATCAGGGGTATGGAGAGAAAGCAGGTACAGGGTTTTGAGTTGGATGATCAGCCATGATAATTCTGAATGGCGGTGCAGGCTCGAAGGGCCGAATGGCCTACTCCTGCACCTATTTTTCTATGTTTCTATGTTTCCAAATCTTTATTCCGCTCCCTAGATGCAGCCTGACCTACTGACTTCCTCCAGCATTTTGTATGTATTACTCTGGAGTTCCAGCTTCTGCGGAATCTCTTGCATTTACAAAAGTAACAGATACCACAAAACTGCACTACATTAGCTGTAATAAGTCCAAAGAGTCCACAGTCATGATTAACTTGTAGTTTGGAGACTGGCTTCGCGTCGCTTTCCCCTAATCTCCAATGACCAATTAACCTGGCCTCAGCTGACATCCAATCACTAAGCCTTTGTCACAGTAAGAAAAAATAATTATAGCAGCCGCAGAAATTTGAAGGCAAATATCCCCATAGGATCTGAGAAGAAAATGTGAGAATAGGGGGCACAGAAATAATGTGATCTGAACAAAAAAAGGAGAAAGCAAATATACAGAATTGAATACTGTGCACAGAAAGAAAAAAGTATTTCAGCGGTGTGCAGAATGAATAGGAGTCATCTAGAGATATGAAATAATAAAATGTTATTACATAATATTATTTAAGAATGTATAAATATACAGATGTATGAGGAATGTTTGATGGCCCTGGGCCTGTACTCACTGGAGTTTAGAAGACTGATGGGGGATTTCATTGAAACCTATCAAATATTGAAGGCCTCGACAGAGTGGATGTGGAGAGGATGTTTTCTATAGTGGGGAAATCTAGGATCAGAGAGCACAACATCGGAATGGAGGATGTCCCTGTAGAACAGAGATGAGGAGGAACAGAGGGTGGTGAATCTGTGGAGCTGTGGAGACCAAGTCATTGGATATATTTTAAGCAGCGGTTGATAGGTTCTTAGTTAGTCAGGGTGTCAATAGCTACGGGAAGAAGGTAAGAGAATGGGGTTGAGAGAGATAATAATTCAGCCACGATGGAACAATGGAGCAGATTCAGTGGTCGAAATGGCTTAATTCTGCTCCTATGCCTTATGGTCTTAAAAGCAAGCGCAAGGAGATAATTACACCAAGAGAAACGAGAAAATATCTCTGGTACATAATAGACCAGACAAGCAAATCACTGCAAGTTACTGAGTGTCATAACGATGCAATGAAAATGGTAAAATTTAACCTGGAGTGCACTTGGCATGTATTGTTGCAGTTGTTTCTTGCTGCCCATTGGCTTTCACTGATATAAAAATGTTAATCAATTTAAATATCTTAGATTAGAATTGCACTCCGGTGATTCACACTTTCCACAGAGCTACATTTATCAAAAAAATTTAAACTAGTGCTGAGAAAACCTTTTCATTGTCATCAAATTGGGCAGTTCAGATATTTAATTACATGATACGCTGAGCTTTTGCTATTAAGTGCCATCAGTAACATTATGGCAATTAAATACTTCTGCTGTCGACTTCTTAATAGTGACATTTTGGATTAAAACTCCATCCCCATTCTGTAAAATAGGGGGGTAGTTATTTTATGTACACTGTTTTGGACATTGCGCATCTATAGAGCTTGAAAATAAATTGCCTGCAATTAGCTTTGATTGACCTGTCAATGCTAATCTTTTTCACGTAATCTATGGCTTTCAAAAATTCAGAATCTGTGGCATAGGTGCAAATTATATTTATGAAGTAACAGAATTTAAAAATAATAGCCAATATTTGAAGTGAGTTGTGATGGCTCATGTTGTCATGTTTCCTTTTTTGTCACTGATAAGAACACACATAAAACACAGAACAGTCTTAGGCTCTTTATCCCAGTGTTGTGGCGACCTTTAAACCCACAGCAAGATCAATCTAACCCTTCCCTACTATATAGCCCTCCATTTTTCTTTCAGCCATGTGCCAGTCTAAGAGTCTCCCAAATGTCTCTCATGTATCTGCCTCTGCCACCACCCCTGGCAACACGCCCACATCCAACACTCTGTGAGCAATATACAGTGTTCATGTCTAGGCTTACCCTAATGTGAGTACTGGTGAAGACAAATTTGACCATAAAATAAACACATTCAATTCTCCAATCAAAATTAAATCAAGTTATTCTAGTAATACTTAAACCTATTTTTGGTGAAATTAAGTTCCGTGATGGCACCTAGAGCACTCAGCTAACACTGCAGTTAGCTAACAGGACTACGCAGTCAACTGTAGAATTGTAACCACAAAAGATTCTGCAGATGCTGGAAATCCAGAACAAACAAACACAAAGTGCTGGAGGAACTCAGCAGGTCAGGCAGCATCTATGGAGGGAATAAACAGTCGATGCTTCAGGCTGAGACACTCCTTTAGAACTCAAGATTTATCCTGCAGGTCACGATTGTTTTGAAAGTGATGCTTTAGTTATTAGCATATGTTATTAGTTAACACCAGCTTGATTTCTGGTTCAAGTATTTACTGGTTGCCTCATGGCCTGCTATGGAAACACCAATTGCCCTGGAACGGAAAATCTTACAAAAGGTAGTGGATACGGCCCAGTCCGTCTCAGTCCTCCCCACCATTGAGCACATCTACATAGAACGCTGTCACAGGAAAGCAGCATCCATCATCAAGGACTCCCACTACCCAGGGGATGTTCTTGTCTTGCTGCTGCCATCAGAAAGAAGTTACAAGAGCTCTGGAATTGCTCCCCCCCCCCCCCCCCCACCACTAGGTTCAGGAACATTTATTACCCCTCAACCACCAGGCTCTTGAACTAGTGGGGATAACCTCACTCAACTGTACTCACCCCATCACTGAACTGTTCCTGCAACATATGACTTAATTTTCAAGGACTCTTCATCTCATGTTATCTATATTTATTGCTTATTTATTTATTATTATCATTATTATTTGCATTTGCGGAACTTGTTGTCTTTTGCACATTGTTGTGAGTGGTTTTTCATTGGTTCTATTGCATTTCTTTGTATTTACTGTGAATGCCCACAAGAAAATGAATATGGTTACATATACGTACCTTGATAATAAATTTCCTTTGAACATATTAATTGAAGGCATTAATTTGCTCTGCTATGAAATGCATTTAGAATTCTGTGTCCCTGGTTCGCTAAGTAATAATTGAATGTATATTTCAGGTTGTACAATAATTTTTAGTGAAACTAGTAAGATTTATTGAATCAGATGCAGAGGGACTGCATAGTTAAAGTGCTGTCAGCGTTGGGTTTTTATTTGGTTAAAGTGCAAGGCCAGCTGACAAATCTGAATTGCTGTTGGAGGTTTGGACCAGGGTCATTAGAATGGAAATTAAATCTTGCAGCTTAAGATGCAATTTACAAGAGGTGTCCATTAATGTGTGATTTGGTGGTAAAATTGTAAAGCATATTAATTATGTCCAAGCATCTCATTTCTCAAGAAACTGCAAGCAGTAGAAGTCCTCTCTTTAGAATCCGGCAAAGATTAATAGGGCTTTTAATTGGGATAAGCTATTTCATGAAAACATTGATGTGACTAGAATATAAAGGTTATTCATATCAGATATTATGTAAAGTGGAGCATTTTATCAGCATCCATTTTGTACTAAATTTGGATGGAGAATTTTCTTCTCCCCTCCCCCATCTCTTTTTCATGCCTATCCTGGCTCCCCTCTTACCCTTTCTCATCTACTCATCACCTCCCTCCAATGCCCCTTTACCTTCCATGGTCCTATTAGATACCTTCTTGTTTACCTCTTTCCCCATCATCTCCCAGCTTCTTACTTCATTCACCCTTCTCCACCTTACCCTTCACATGGTCTCACCTATCACCTTCCAGGTTATACTGCTTCCCCTCCACCCACCTTCTTATTCTAGGTGGTTCTCCCTTCCTTTCCAGTCCTGATGAAGGGTCTCTGCCTGAAACATCGACTGTTTATTCCCCTCCATAAATGCTGTCTGACCTGCTGAGTTCCTCCAGCTTTTGTGTGTGTGTGTGTTGCTCTAGATTTTCAGTATCTGCAGAATCTCTTGAGCTTTTACACAAAGTTCAGCTGGTGTCTGCAACGACCTGAAGAGAAGTTCGTGGAAGTAGGAACCACCTACACAAGTACCGGTACTTAAATTAGCAGGGCATAGCAGGATGTGAAATTTAATGCAGGCAAGTGGAATGAGTGTAGATACGTTTGATAGTGGGCTAGGTACATGGGCTAAAGTCCTGATGAAGGGTCTCAGCCCGAAAGGTTGACTATTTATTCTCTTCCATAGATGCTGCCTGACTTGCTGAGTTCCTCCAGCATTTTGTGTGTGTTGCTCTGGATTTTCAGCATCTGCAAAATTTATTTTGTTTATGGACTAAAGGTTCTGCTTCTGTGCAGTATTAGACCATAATAGGCATCCGTCAGTCTCATGAGACCATGGATTTGCGCCTTGGAAGGTTTTTCCAGGGCGCAGGCCTGGGCAGGGTTGTATGGGAGACCGGCAGTTGCCCAAGCTGCAGGCCTTCCCCTCTCCACGCCACCGATGTTGTCCAAGGGAAGGTCACTAGGACCCATGCAGCTTGGCACCGGTGACGTCGCAGAGCAATGTGTGGTTAAGTGCCTTGCTCCAGGACACAAACACGCTGCCTCAGCTGAGGCTCGAACCAGTGACCTTCAGGTTACTAGTCTGAAGTAACCTGACTAGGCCACGCGCCAACACATTAGACCATAAGACCAAAAGATATAGGAACATAATTAGGCCATTTGGCTCATCGCATCTGCTCCATCATTTCATCATGGCTGATTCAATTTTCCTCTTGGCCCCAATCTCCTGCCTTATCCACATATCCCTTCATGCCCTGACCAATCAAGAATCTATCAACTTCTGCCTTAAATATACCCCTGTACATCAAGTTTTGGCCTCCACAACTGCCCGTGGTAACGAATTCCACAGATTCACTACTCTCTGGCTAAAGAAATTCCTACTCATCCCCATTCTAAAAGGACGCCCCTCTATTCTGAAGCTGTGTCCTCTGGTCATAGACTCTCCCACCATAAGAAACATCCTCTCCACATCCACTCTATCAAGGCTTTTCACCATTCAATAGGTTTTAATGAGGTCACCCCTCATTCTTATGAATTCTAATGAATACAGGCCCAGGGCCATCAAATGCTCTTCATATGACAGGCTGTTCAATCCTGGAATCATTTTCATGAGCCTCCTTTGAATCCTCTCCAATTTCAGCACATCCTTTCTAAGATAGGAGGCCTAAAACTGCTCACAGTACTCCAAGTGAAGCCTCACCAGTGCTTTATAAAGTCTCATTATTACGTCCTTGCTTTTATAATCTAGTCCTCTTGAAATGAAAGACGTCATTGCATTTGCCTTCTGCTCCACAGACTCAATCTACAAATTAACCTTTATGGAATCCTGCACAAGGACTCCTAAGTCCCCTTGCACTTCAGTTTTTTGTATTTTCTCTCCATTTAGAAAACAGTCAATCCTTTCATTTCTTCTACCAAAATGCCTGACTATACTTCCTGACACTCTATTCCTTTCTGCCACTTTTTTGTCCATTCTCTTAATCTAGCTCCTTCTGTAGCCTCTTTACTTCCTCAAAACTACCTGCTCCTCCAGCTACCTTCATATCATCTGCAAACTTTGCAACAAAGACATTAATTCCATCATCCAAATCATTGACATATTATGTAAAAAGAATAAGTCCCAACACAGACCCCTGTGGGACACCACTAGTCACTGGCAGCCAATCAGAAATGGCTTACTTTATTCCCACTCTTTGCCTACTGCCAATCAGCCACTGCTTTATCCCTGCTAGAATCTTTCCTGTAATACTTTGAGCCCGTAGCTTGCTAAGCAGCTTCGTGTAGCACCTTGTCAGTGGTATTCTGAAAATTCAAGCACACATCAACCAATTCTCCTTTGTCTATCCTGCTTGTTATTTCTTCAAAGGATTCCAACTGATTTGTCAGGCAAGGTTTTCCCTTGATGAAACAATGCTGACTACAGCCTAATTATAGACTACTGGCCTTTAATTTCCTTTCTTCTGTCTCTCGCCCTTCCTGAAGAGTGGATTTACATTTGTAAATCAAAAGTATTACTCGATCAGTGCACTGAGTTGTGTCTTTGAAGTTCATTGAGGTTGAAGCCAATGGAAGAAATTGGTTGGTAGAGTATCTCCTCACCTCTTTCGCTTTGTCCCCTCATCCACTCTCCTCTCCTATCAGATTCCTCCTTCTTCAGCCCTTTATCATCCCCCCTCCCCCACCCACCCACCTTCCCTCTTACCTGGTCTCACCTGCCACCTGCCAGCTTGTACTCCTTCCCAACCACATTATTTTGTCCTCTCCCCCTTCCTTATCAGTCCTGATGAAGTTGGCTGGACCCAAAACATTGACTGTTTATTCCCTTCTCTTGGTGCTGCCTGCGTTTGCTGAGTTCCTCCAGCATCTCGTGTGTGTAGCCCAGGATTTCCAAATTCTGCAGAATCTCTTGTGTCGATGAATTTCTAGTTTTCTGTTTTTTTGTCAGTAATCAGATGCTGAATGAATTGGGTTATGCGCTGTTGAAAATTAATTCTTAGTGCTGGGGATTAATTTACAATACTAATATACATTGATGAATAGTGACTTTGATTCAAATAGACATGTCCTGATTTTGTATGGCTAACTAGTCTGTATTTACTTTAATAAATGATTTCACACTCTTCAGTACATTTGAATCGGGAACTGGGTAGTGAAATGTCATCTTACACAGCTTATGAAGAAGCAAGTGCCTTGCAGAGCCATAATTCCACTCTCACATTTCACACCTTATATGAATCTGTCTCTCAGTTTGCTGAACAGAGTCCAACCATGCAATGTTCAAATGCCAACAGGAAAAAACACTCTAACGAAATGCTAACAGGTGATAGGACAAATCTGCTTTGATAATTCATCACTGTAGGCAAATAAGCCATAAACATATCATAAGCTGGATATTATCCAATCATAGAAGATGTGTCATTTTAAAATGTGACATATTTACTCCTTGAGGTGAAGCACAAGTTCAACTGCTGTTGTGTGCCTAGCACGATTAGTTGTCCTTGGTAATCACTGTTCCATTTTCCTGACGTTACTGTGAATCACAGATACAGCCTGTACTTTGGTGTTGTTTGTTCTGTTCTGCAATTAAATTTCTGGTTTTGTTATCAATCAGTAGTTCTTGCAATACAGAGAGTTCCATCTTGGAACAAAGCAATAAAATGAGAAGCAGCTGATCCCAACTGGCAGCAAGGAGTATTAAAAGCACCATAGGCTGCTTATCGATTTCTCCTTCCAGTGAACATATCCTCCCCTCCACACCCATTCCCCACTTCTTCACACCCGCCTATTACTTCCCCCAGGTTCCCCTCACCCTCCTCCTTCCCAACTATGGTCCACTCTCCTCTCCTATCCGATTCCTCTTTCTCCAACCCTTGACCATAAGACACAGGAGCAGAATTAGGCCATTCAGCCCCTTGAGTCTGTTCCGCCATTCAATCATGGCAACCCCATTCTCCTGCCTTTTCCCTGTAAATTTTGACACCTTTACTATTCAAGAGCTAAACAGCCTATTCAGTCTATACATGAATTAGAGCTTTCCTCTCCTGCTGCTTGCTGAGGAGGAAAGCTTCTTTACTGCTAACTGCAGTCCACACTGCCAAGTTTTCAAAAATTTCATGCCTCTTGACTCGTGTGTGGTAACTTAGACCACGGGATTCCGCTGTTCCTCCACGATTCCAAGAATCTCAGGCATTAACCTTTCACCCTGCCTTCCAAGTGGATCTCATCATACTTTACCAGATTGTGAACTTCATTTACCGCTTCTCTGCCCATCTCTGCATCCAGTCGATGTCCCATTGTAACTTATGACAACCATGACCAACAACACCACGAAGCTCCTCTGCCATCTTACTAACTCACCCTTCCACTTTCTCATGATGCAGAGCAGGGGCCTCAACAAATCCCTGCAAAAGCCCACTAGTCACAAACCCCAAGCAGAATATGTGCCAACTTCCACCACCTTCTGCCCTCTGTGGACAAGCTATTTCTGAATCCACAGTGCCAAGTTTTGGTGAATCTCATGCCTCACGCCTTTCTGAGTGACCCTGACGTACAGAATCTTACCAGGTGCCTTGCCAGCATCCGTGTACACCACGTGTATAGCGGGACACTGAGCAACACGAGCGATGGCTCTCTGACCCTGAGGGAAATGGAGAAGCACAGGAGAACTAGAAAGGGATTTTTCTTTCTAAGAACCTGCTTTAGTTTTGTCTGGCATTGCCCTCCCCCCGAACTGGCTTCCTTTTGCCACGTGGCAGGCATTGTTAGAATCCGCCGCAAAACTTCATATTATATTACACACCAACCTTCAATTTTCTATCAACACACACAAAATGCTGATGGAACGCAGTAGGCCAGGCAGCATCTATAGGGAGAAGTACAGTCGACATTTCAGGCCGAGACCCCTCGTCAGGACTAAATGCTGAGTTCCACCAGCATTTTGTGTGTGTTGCTTGAATTTCCAGCATCTGCAGATTTCCTCGTGTTTGCATTTTTCTATCGTCCTTTTTGTCATTTAATGTGACTATGTGGTAAACTGGAGGAGCAGATTTGTGGTTGACACCAAGATTCAGGTGGTCGTTGACCATGAGGAGGTCTATTCAAGCTTGCAGAGGAATCTGGGCCAGCTGAAAAATAGCAGATGGATGAAGACAAGTGTGAGGATTTGCACTTTGGGAAGACGAACCAGGGAGCCTTTGGAAGAGGCCGTCTGCTGGGTGGGTAGTGTCCGCAGTGATTTTTTTCCTCCTCACTTCTTCATCCTAGGCACGTCCAAGACCTGCAGTAATGTTAGACTGCGAACAATGACCTTTTCTGCTTCCCTGACAATTCGCTGTAGTTTCCATGCATTGTAAGAGGTGAACGTAAAATCAGATAGTCATAAGCTATAAAACCTCAGGAGGTATCCTGAAGCAAATTTTAATTCTCCACATTTCCATTCACCTGACTTTCTATCTAACGGTTCCAATTATTTAGCAAAACCATGGTAAAAGTAGGATATTTTTGAAAGACAAAAAGTAGAAGTGAACAGCAGATATCACTTTAAGTAGCCATGTGCGCCTTGTGTCTTCCTCCTGTTTACAGAACTTGGGTGGGTGGGGGGAACAGCGATCACTGGGAGAGGCCGGTAAAACAATAACTACACTTCACCAGCTGCAGGCGTTTGCAGTTTATTAACTGCATTCTGATCCACAAACACTTCCTCGTACACTCTCTCAAAGCTACAGAGCCTGCATTTGTGATGAGTTCTTCACATTGTAATTAATTAAAATAAGATTTTGTGGATTCTGTTAGTGGCTAATTAAAATAAAACGAGGCCTATGTATTTCAGCAAATGAATGAACAGTCACGATTGACTCATACGTTATTAAATAGGTCTTTGTACAGTCAATTTTTATCCTTTTGTTTAAAGTAAACCTAGATTTCATCTCACTGACTGCATGATTCTGTACAAATCAGTTGCCCATTTACTGATACAATAGAATGTATTACAAAAGAGAAAGAACACAGACACCTCACATGTTGGTAAAATCTGTAGTCGCGCGTCTCTCTACAGCTTAATGTGAGACGTGGTTGAGTTCACTTGCTACTATATTTTGCTAAAATTTCTCCCAGCACATAATTTGTTTTGATTTATGGAAAAGGCGAGTTAATTCCACATTAAAAGGAAGCTCTTTGTGCAATACTCTGAGTACATTTTGTTTTAGTTATTTTTTTTCTGTATCATATATCTGGTTGGATTGAACAGCCTCACATCATATCTATAATACAATTGAATCTAAGCTTGCATTAGTAAACCATATACTCAGTGACTACTTTATTAAGTACACCTGCTGGTAAATGCAAATATCTGATCAATAAAAGCATGCAGACGGGTCGAGAGGTTCCGTTGTTGTTCAGAGCAAACATCAGAATATGGAAGAAATATGATAAGTGACTTTGAACATGGTACCAGGCGTGATAGGGGTATCTGAGAAATTGCAGTACCCCTGGGATTATCACACACAATAGTCTCTAGAGTTCATAGGGACTGGCGAGAAAGATTAAAAAAAAGTCCAGTGAGCAGCTGTTCTGTGGATAAAAGTACCTTGCTAATGAGAGAGGTCAGAGGAGAATGGTCAGACTGGTTCAAGTTGACAGGAAGGTGAAAATAACTCGGATAACCACATGTTACGACAGTAGTGTGCAGAAGAGCATCTCGAAACGCACAACACATCAAACTTTGAAGTGGACGGGCTACAGCAGCAGAAACCCACATACACTTAGTGGCCACTTTATTAGGTACAGGAAAGAACATTACAGCACAAATATCAACAAATGAAATCTGAGTGGACAGATTATGTATTCATGCTCAGGTGGTTAGCATGGGGAGTGGTCTACATGACAGTATTCTTACTGTCATGGAAAGGTAGGATGTTGTCCTGAGAGTGCAAGGAAAGATCTGAGAAAATAGGATAGAGGGAGGGATTTGATTAAAGAATAATCTGAAGACAAGCAAAGGGATCTGTTTTGTGTGTGGGGGGTGTGGAGGAATGGTGTACTGGCCAATGAACTAAGTATGGAGGTCAGTGTATTGAAAGATCTAAGTTTATGCTGGATTGGAAATTCATGGAGGTAATGGGTATACAAAAGCTTTTGATAAGACTGACATTTTTGGAGTTATATAGTGAAGGTCAGAGGGTTAATGTAAAGATAGCAATGAATGAGATTGGTGGGAAGAATCAAGAAGAGTGAAGATAAATAAGGATTAAGACTAGTTCTATTTGTCACACGTACAGTGCCTTTTAAAAGTATTCAGTCCCCGGCCCTTTGTTCACAGAAATGAATATTACAACCAGGGACTTAGATCAATTTAACTGAGAATTTTTATTTGTAAATCACATGCTCGTCTTTTCACAGTAGAGCCCAAAAAACAAGGAAAATTGTAAAGCGTGAAATACTAAGCAGAGGTTGACAGATTCTTGATTGGTCGGGGCATGAAGGGATATGGGGAGAAGGCAGGAGGTTGGGGCTGAGAGGGAAATGGATCAGCTAAGATGAAGTGGTGGAACAGACTTGATGGGCCAAATGGTCTAACTCTGCTCCTATATCTTATGGTCTTATAATTGTCGTGATTGCACACTACTGTAAGTGCAGTACATTCTTATGTGGATATCTTTTGTATTGCTCCGAATTGTAAAAAATTCCTTATCAATAAAGGTAGAGGAAATTATCCATTCATACCCTGAGATTTTGATCTAATTATCGCAATACCAAACCAGAATTTCATGCCTCACAAGTGTGACAAACCAAATAATACTTGTTTGGCAAGTAACTTCAGGTCACAAAATAAAAATTTTTCGATGTTTTAAAAAATGTTGTTCCAAGTGCAAATGCATAATTGTACAATCATGAACACCTTGGGCAGGAAAGGAAGTAGCTAAGTATGTCTGGTCTAAAGATGGCTTCCTCATTAGTATAAGAGCACCGCACAATTGTTGTTGGCCATGTTGGACCTTACTTAGAAGAACATACTTGGGAACTAAAGTATATACTTAGTGGCCACTGTATTAGGTACACCTGTTCGTTAATGCAATTATCTAATCAGTCAATCATGTGGCAGCAACTCAATGCATAAAAGCATGCAGACAAAGTCAAGAGATTCAATTGTTATTCAAACCAAACATCAGAATGTAGAAGAAATGTGACTTTGACCGTGGAATGATTGTTGGTGACAGACAGGGTAGTTTGAGTATCTCAGAAATTGCTGATCTGGGATTTTCACGCACACAACAGCCTCTGCAGTTTATAGAGAATGGTGTGAAGAACAAAAATAAATATACATCCAATGAATGGAAATTCTGTGAGCGAAAATGCCTTGTTAAACAGAGAGGTCAAAGGAGAATGGCCAGACTGGTTCTAGCTGACCGGAAGGTGGGGTTGAGTGGGTTTCGGGATCAGTCATGATAGAATAGTACAGCAGATTTGATGGGCTGAATGGCCTAATTCTGCTCCTATATCTTATGGTCTTATGGACAATAATTCAAATAACCACACATTACAACAGTGTTATGCAGAAGAGCATCTCAGAATGCCCAACACTTCTCACAACATTTGAAGTTCCTTCAAGGGCTACAGCAGCAGATGATCACAAACATACACTTCCTATACCTAAAAAAAATGGCCACTAAGTGTAATTTAATACCGTTTCAAGCGTCAAGAAAAGCTGCTCCACCCACCCTGTAGTGAATAATGTCTTTGACAAATATTTGCTTTGCAGTCTCAGTCACGGGTGGAAGTAGATTAAAATAATTGGATGTTAAGTATGAAATCTTATCCTTTAAGTATCCTGACATAACAACTACAAAATCTTTGGGCTGCACAAGAGCATAGCAGTTAGTGAAACACTATAGCACCTGCGATCAGAAAACTGGGTTCAATTCCTGTCAATGTCTGTAAGGAGTTTGTATATTTTCCCCATGACAGCAGGAGTTCCTCCAGTTGCTCTGATTTTCACCCGCATTCCAATAGACTATAAGATATAGGAACAGAATTGGGCCATTTGGTCTATTGAGTCTGTTCCACCATTTCAACATGGCTGATCCATTTTTCCCCTCAGCCAAAATTTTCTGCATTTCTCCTGTATCCCTTCATGCCCTGACCAATCAAGAATCTATCAACCTCTGCCTTTCTCTTCTTCTTGCCCCTTCTCTTCTTCTCACCTGCCTTAGTGCCTCTCCTCCTTCCCTTTCTCCCATGGACCACTCTCCTCGCCTATAAAATTCATTATTCTTTAGGCCTTTACCTCTTCCACCTTTCACCTCCCAGCTTGCTACTTTATCCCACCTCTCTCAACCACCCACCTTCCCCCTCACCTCGTTTCACCTAATACCTGCCATCTTGTATTCCTTCCTCTCCCCCACCATAGAACAGTACAGCACACAGCCACTTGGAGTATTGTGAGCAGTTTTGGGCCCTTTATCTAAGAAATGATGTGGTGACATTGCAGAGGGTCCAGAGGAAGTTCATGAGAATGAAATGGTTAATGTATTATGAGCATTTGATGGCTCTGGGCTTGTACTTGCTGGAGTTTAGAAGAATGAGGGGGATATCATTGAAACCTATCAAATATTGAAAAGCCTGGGAAGTTTTCTAGAGTAGTGGAGTCTAGGATTGAGGGCACAGCCTCGCAACGTCCCTTTCGAACAGAGATGACGGGAAGTTTCTTTAGCCAGAGGAATTCATTGCCACAGATGACGGGAAGTTTCTTTAGCCAGAGGAATTCATTGCCACAGATGGTTGTGTAATGGAGATCATTGAGTATATTTATAAAGTAGGTTAGTAGGTTCGTGATGAGTTAGCGTGTCCAAGATTATGGGGAAAAGGCAATAGAATGGAACTGAGAGGGAAAATAGATCAGCCATGATGAAATGATGGGGCAGACTTGATGGGCCAAATGGCTTAATTCTGTTCTGAAATTTTATGGTCTTATTCTAACTTACTGTAATTTTTTATGTATTGCATTGTACTGCTGCCACAAAGCAACAAATTTCAAAACTTATTTCATTGTTAATAGACCTGATTCAGAAATCTCTATTTCTGTTGGATTTATTCTGTCACAATTATTTGACCTTGTTGCAATTGCAGTTATGTGGTTTCATCAAACCAGGTAATAAATAGTGTTTAGTTCCCACAATTGAAATGTTTTCCCTAATTTGGTTGTCGGCAACAATACAAACATAAAACTCATGTTTCTAGCAAAACTTAATTAAGTGTAATAAATAAAAGCTAGAAGCCATGGGTGAATGAAAAGCTATTCTTGTTGAGAATGATTAAGCAGTAATCTTCCATTGCCCTGGAACACATGAGGCTCTGGAACTTTTTATTTTACTTTGGCTCAATGCCAAGACATAGGAGACAAGTGTATGAACAAATATTTAGGTGAATTCAACAAAATTTCATACAAATTATTATTATTCCTTCAGATTTTTTAAAAAAAGGAAACTGATATGTAAAGGAATGACATTGTAAACAAAAAGTGTCAGTAGAAACATAGAAAACCTACAGCACAAAACAGTCCCTTCGGCCCACAATTCTGTGCAGAACTTGTCCTTACTTTAGAAATTACCTAAGGTTACCTATAGCCCTCTATTTTTCTAAGCTTCACGTACCTATCCAGGAGTCTCTTAAAAGACCCTATCATATCCGCCTCCACATCTGTTGCCGGCAGCCCATTCCACGCACTCACCACTCTCTGCGCAAAAAAAACTTACCCCTGACATCTCCTCTGTACATACTTCAAAGCACCTTAAAACTGTGCTCTCTAGTGTAGAAACTATTCTGTAAAACTTTGCTTTTCCTCATTTACGCACTAAGTATGCATTCTAAATTCCAAACTAAAACATGACAAAGCCAAATCAAATGTTACAAGTTGCTTTTCTTCCACTGCTGAGCAGCGATGCAGAAGGAAGTTCTGTTGCCTCACTGTTCCAGAGACCCAGGTTAGACTCTACAACTCATGTTCTCAGTATTATTTGTTATTGTTATTATTATTTATTTTGCACAGTTTGTTCTTTTTGCACATTGCTTTTCAGTCTTGCAGTTTCTCATCAATTTTTTTTGTATTTCTTTGTTCTACTGTGAATGCCCGCTAGAAAATGAATCCCAAATGGCAACATACAAACTTTGAAAATAAATTTTCTTTGAACTCTGAAGTTTAAATTTTGAGTACATCTTATCTGAATTAAGTTGTACAAGGAAATGTATGTTATTGAATGCTTCAGCACCATGGAATACAGTGGATTCTGGTTAATTGTGTCACATCAGAAACTTATAAATTTTTTGAAACTTTACTCATGAACTGATTCCACAACTTACACTTTCAAGAATTTTCCAACTCATGTTCTCAGTATTATTTGTGTCTTTTTCTCATTGACTGTTGGTAATTTTTCATTGATGCACTTGTATTTTTTTTTTACTCTACTGTGAATGCCCGCACAAAAATAAATCTCAAGATAGTATATGGCGACACATACGTACTTTGATAACACATTTACTTTGAACTTTGGTTGGTAACTGTGTACATAATCCCTATGATCACGTAGTTTCCCCATGTGCTTCAGATTCGCCCCATATGCTGATGACATACTGATCGATAGATAATTGTCTGATGTAACATCCACCTGATGTAGTTGGACAGAAAGAAAACTAGGGAATAGATGACAGGGAATATATATATATGGTTGCAGGAAAGTTAAATGGATGAAAGAGACAGTATGTTGTTAAGGACAAGATCCTTTAAGAGTGTAGATGAGCAGAGGGAACTTGGGGTTTAAGGTCTTAGTAGCTACACAGATCGATAGGGTGGTTAAGAAGGCATATGGCATGCTTGCCTTTGTTAGTAAAGGCACTGAGTTCAAAAATCAGGAAGTTATGATACAGCTTTAGTTGGGCTGCATACAGTTCTGGTCACCCCTTTATAGGAAGGATGTAAAGGCTTTAGAGAGAGTGCAGGAGGTTTACCAGGAATTCCCCTGGATTAGAGGGATGAGCTCTAATGAGAGATTGAACAAGCTTGGTCTGTTTCTTTGGAGGAGCGGAGGCAGATAGAGACCTGATAGAGATTTATAGGATTATGAGAGGCTTAGATAGAATAGACAGTATTTTTCTCCCAGGTTTGAAATGTCTAATGCCAGAGTACATACACTTAAGTTGAGAGGACATAAGTTCAAAGGAGATGTGAAGGTCAACTTTTTCTACACAGAGAGCTGTGGGTGCTTGGAATGTGTTGCCTTTGGCGGTGGTAGAGACAGAAACTTTCGAGACTATTAAGAGATATTTAGATCGGCACATGAATGTGAGGAAAATGGAAGGATATGGTCATTGTGTAGGCAGAGGGAGTAGTATAGTTGGCCATTTGACTAATTGGTTCAGCTCAACATTGTGGGCCAAAGGTCTTGTTCCTGTGCTGTACCGTTCTATATTCTATCAATGGGATACATGGGATTCTTCTGAGAGCTTGCCTAGAATCAACAGTCTGAATGAGTAAGGTTACAGGATGTAATCTGGGATATATAAAAACATGAATATTTTTCTTAGTCCAGTTCCTTCATTGCTTATACTTAACCATTTCCATTAGTTTAAACATCAGAAGGAAGTTTGCCAACTGTTCATATTGGAAGTAAATTTGTATTATTGAAGTGCAAACAAGGACCTTCAAACACTCTATCATACCGATATCACAGCTAAGTGATTTGACTTTGACTGTGTAGGTAAAATGCAACAAAATACCTTGGGGTGGCACAATAGTGTAGTGGTTAGCATAACGCTATTACAGTACCTGTACCAGCAACCTGGGTTCAATTCCTGGTGCTGACTAGAAGGAGTTTGTACATTCCCACGTGCCAGCATGGATTTTCAATGGCACATTTCCTCCCACATACCAAAGGTGTGCTGGTTATGCATGTCATTGAGTGGCTCGGGCTCATTAGGGCCTGTTACTGTGCTGTATCTCTAAATTAAATAAATAAATAAATGCATGGCCAGGGCACTGCGGTAGCATCACAGCTGAGGGATGTGACTGTGTAAGTAAAAATATTGTGGGACAGCATGGTAGCGTAGCAGGTAGCATGATACTCTTTCAATGCCAGCAATCTGGGTTCAGTTCCCACCGCTCTCTGTAAGAAGTGTGTACTTTCTCTCCATGACTATGTGGGTTTCCTCCCTCATTCCAAAGACGTAGGGATTCATAGTTAGTTGGTCACATGGATGTAATTGGGTGGTATGGGCCCGGAAGAGCATGTTACCTAGCTGTATCTCTCAATAAGATTAGTAAATCAATATGGTGCTGATTTTCAGAATCTGTCAAAAAAAACTTGTTTTTACTGAATCATAAAATCAGAGAATTTTGCTGTTTGGAAACTGAATAGTTCTTTGTTTTGCTAAAGAAAACACTCCGAGATGTTTATTTTTGTTGAAAGAACACACTCTGAGTGTTTATTTTTTCCCATATAATTGAGCTTTGGACAACGCAGCGAAGTCTGATGCCTGGCAAGTTCACGCTATCAGCACAACCCAAGGAAGTCCCATGGAAAGTAGTGTGACAAGGTGCATATGGTCCAAATGAACAGTAGATCCCCCGTGTTGCCTTTGTGATCATGACCTTCAGCAAACGGAGATAAAACACATGTCCTCACTTCACAGTGCAGGAGGGATAAAAACATGACATATCTGTAAGCAGGCAGCTTCTTGAGTCCAGATGAAAGGCATCAATCTGGGAATTTCCCTCCTCAGATGCTGCCTGACCCACAGAGTTTTCTAACTTTTTTTGGTGTGCATTCCAGCATCTGCAGTCTCGTCGTTCCGCCTCTCGTATTTCGTGTGTGGTTGATTTTGCTGGTTGTGCCATTGTGTTGGTGTCCATTGTATTCACCAATGACAGGAAGCTTGAGCAGGAAGGTTTTTAATGGGGAAAATCCATTGCACTGGGGCAGTTCCACTCTCTCGACCTCAGAAAATAACATAACAGTTCACTTTCATAATCGAGATCGGGTTTACCATCACTGACAGACAACACGTCATGAAATATGTTTTGTGGCAGCAGTACAGTGCACAACATAAAACATTACAATAATGAGTAGTTAGAAAGATAGGCAAGTGAGGGATTAAATTTGCTTAAAATGAGGTAATATAATTCTCTGAGAATCATATCTATATCAAGCTTTATTTTGGGATTGTGCCTAGATTATACTTTGGTGTGAACTAATGGTTTGGTAGCTATTGATGCATTTATCAGTTCTGGTATTCTGATCACCTTTAGGCTTAAGAATCTGATGTTCGTGCAGTTTTAGTGTTTCATGTTCAATAATCCTCAAAATCCATCCACGGACAACTTAAGATTGAAGGAAATCATAGTTTGGATTGAGGGATTTTCAACTGGAGGATGTAAAATAAAATCTGATTCAGAACCTGATTTTATTTTCATGTTTATCACAGCATCAGTACCAATCTTATCAATACATTTAAATTACTATGTTCTGATTATTAGAAAAGGCAATTAGACAAGTCATATGCATAGAAATATAGAAAATAGGTGCAGGAGTAGGCCATTCGGCCCTTCGAGATTTGCCAGTCTATCTTAGCTAATTCAGGTCTCATACCTTCAAAGTTACCCTTCTTTAAGTTCAGAACCTTTGTTTCTGAATTAACTATGTCACTCTCCATCTTAATGAAAAATTCCACCATATTATACTCTTACCCAAGGGGCCTCGCATGACAAGATTGCTAACTAACTCTTCCTCATTGCTCAATACCCAATCTAGAATGGCCTGCTCTCCAGTTGATTCCTCGACATGTTGGTTCAGAAAACCATCCCGCATACATTCCAAGAAATCCTCTTCCTCAGCACCCTTACCAATTTTGTTCACCCAATCTATATGTAGATTGAAGTCACCCATTATAACTACTGTTCCTTTATTGCACGCATTTCTAATTTCCTGTTTAATGCTATCCCCAACCTCACTACTACTGTTAGGTGCCTGTACACAACTCCCACCAGCGTTTTCTGCCCCTTAGTGTTATGCAGCTCTACCCATATCGATTCCACATCCTCCAGGCTAATGTCCTTCCTTTCTATTGCATTAATCTCCTCTCTAACCAGCAATGCTACCCCACCTCCTTTTCTTTCCTGTCTATCCCTCCTGAATATTGAATATCCCTGGATGTTGAGCTCCCATCCTTGGTCACCCTGGAGCCATGTCTCTGTGATTCCAACTATATCATATTCATTAAAAACTATCTGCACATTCAATTCATAGGAAATGTTATATTTACCCTTCTTACATCCATTATTATTCTGACTATTTAGACTTGGAGAAAATACCACAGTACTACTGTGCTTAGTACTTTTGACATCATGTCTTTGATTTTGTACAACATCTCTATTAATGTAAATTTTAGTGAATTAAAGATTAGTTTTATTTGTCACATTTGCATCGAGACATACAATGAAATGCATCATTCGCATCAACGACCAACGCAGTCCAAGTACGTGCGTGGAGGGCAGCCTACAAGTGTGGCCAGGCTTCTGATACCAACATAGCATGTCCACAAGTTACTACCCCTAACTCATACATCTTTGGAATGTGGGAGGAAACCAGAGCATCTGGCAGAAATCCATGCAGGGAGGACATATAACTCCTTACAGACAGCAGCGGGAATTGAACCCTGATTGCTTGTGCTGTAAAGCGTTAGGCTAACTGGTACACTACTGTGGCAGCTCATTATCTTATTAAATTTTAATGATTTAATAACTCCTGGCATTAACATGTAAAACTGCACATTTAAAAATGGGCTTTAAAGGGATTGAAAGCCCTATTAATCCTCTAATTTCATGTTTTATAAGTGAGTAATTTCCCAAGGATATCAAAAAGGATTTGCATATAGCAAGATTAGCTTGAGTGCATCTTTTTCTTTGGATACACTTTAATCCCATGCATTGTTTCGAACTCCTGGCTCTGATTTGCTGTGTAATTGGGTGCAGTGTTTGACCAGTTCTGTCTGAGTGGGTTTCTTTAATGTGGTACCATGCAGAACAGATCAGCTCTTTGAAATCTGCAGTGGTCTTAGGGTGCAGAGGTACCACCCCCTGCCTAAAGTTTCTTCAGCGTCTGTCTGCAAACCGTTGCCAAGGTTTTGCAGGGTTCATGAATGTGAGCTTTTGTCTGCAGCACACGTCTGTCTCGAGTGCTCACACAGACCTTAGAGCAAAGGCTCTTTCAGATGCACAAGTCCCCTCCATCACACAAGACAGCCCATTCAAGTCACATGCCTGAGGTCTCGGCAGAATGGAGTACAGCTGCTGCCACTTTGGTTACTAACATTAGCAGCTGCTGAGCAAACTTGAGAAACTCCACTGCACAGAGGACAGGGAACGTTGCTCAGACCCTGATGCCATGCTGTCTCAGAAACTCTGGTTGGGGAGTGAACTGACACATCCCTCTGTTATGCACAAAATTAAAAAGGATACAAAACATCAAGAGATGGTGGCTGTGAGCTTGGGGATGAAAATGGGTAGAAGGAGTACAGTGTTATGGCAACCTCTGAAACTTTTTGCATATTCACAGATCACCTCGCTTGTCAGAAGGGCAGCCTTGAAGCAAAATGAGAACAACTTCAACTATGAGAAAGCTCACAATTTTAAGGTAAGGCTGTTTTTCTTTATATAGATTTGTTGTTTTAAAAACGTTCTGTCCAATGACACTAGGCATTTGTAATTAGCAAGTCCACGATGCATGACTATTGCTCTTAATATACGTTCTGATCAGAAGTTGTTCAAATTTGCTTTCCCCACCACTGCAGTTTTTCATTTCTATAAACGAAGACCACAAATGTATCAAGAAGCAACACATATTGGAATTTTAAGCATGTTTATGCTTCTTTATCATGCTTGAAACTTTACATATCCTTCTTCATATCAGAATTGGGGTTCAGTTTTCATGTTTGCTTTCCTGAAAAATTTGGTCTTTAATAGTATATAATTAAAAATGATTTGAAAATATAACTTTATATGGTTGAGAATGTTTCTGCAGCAAAAGTCTTGAATTGTATTTACTTAAAATGGTTTGAAAGTAAAACTTTATGTGATTGAGAATGTTTCTCTCGCGAAGGAGTAAAGCAACTGTAGATATGCTTGCATATGCTGTCAGTCTGCACAAGCACAACAGCTGCCTTCTCTTACTCCTCACTTCTATAGATAATGGAATTTCTCACAGTTTTGAAAATGGAAATTCACTTTGCAAAGAACTTCAAGATTGTTTGATGTCATTTCCAGTACACAAACGTAAAGGAGAACGAAATAATTGTTACTCAGAACGACACAACACACTGAAAGCACAGTGAGATAAAGAATATGTTGATTTTTTACAAAAAAAACATAATAAATGTAAATACACAAGATAGCTTAGATACATAAGGTGATGTTCGGTATGGAATTAGCTGACAGGACATGATTAAATAGTGGTTTTGGGGGTGGTGGAGGTGTTGATCACTTACTGCTTGGAGAAAGTAACTCTTTTTGAGTCTGGTGGCCCCGGCGTGGATGCTACAAAGCCTCTTTCCTGCTGGAAGTGGGGCAAACAGTCCATGAGCAGGGTGGGTGGGATCCTTTATGATATTGCTGGCCTTTGATGTAAGTCAAAGTCCTGGATGGTGGGTAGGCTACAAGCTATTCAGGCTGCAATATACTTTTGCCGCACGTTGCTGCTCATTTGGTAGTTTAAAGTATCAAGCTGTTTACTGCTGGAAAAATTATGTTGCAGCTAATCACATTTCTGTTTGGCGGTTCACAGTTACACATTCTCGAAAGTACAATGAGCAATGAAACATGTTTAAGTTTGAAATGTTCTTATATCTGAAAGTTGTTTTACTTAGAGACATAGTGCAGAACAGGCCCACTCAAGCCCAATGAGCCTCACCACCCAGCAACCCAAGTATTAACCCTAGCCTAATCATGGGACAATTTACAATGACCAATTAACTTACTAACCAGTACGTCTTTGGAATGTGGGAGGAAACCGGAACACCTGGAGGAAACCCATACGGTCACAGAGAGAACATACAAATGCCTTTCAGATGGTGCCAGCCAGGGTTAAATAGGTGGGTTTCTGCGCAGTGCAGCTCATAGTGCCAGATGGGGCTGTTCCACACTGTATCGCTAAGTAAACAAGTAAATAAAATTGCATTTAGTATGGCCATTAGTCTGGCGGAGTGGAGATGCATCTCTATCAAAGAAGGTGTAAGGCGCTCCTTCCCTCCACTAGCCTGTAGGTCATCTTTGGGCACAGTGTAGTACCTGCTTAGCCCCCCAATCAGGGTCACGTGAAGTCAGGGCAGCAGCTGGTTCATATCACAAGTCCTGGTTACGCGACCACTGATGCCAGGCAGTCAATCTCTGAAGAGTATTGATTATGGCTGAGGTCTCCCGTCTTGTAAAGATACTGCCCAGAAGAAGGCAATGGCAAGCCACTTCTGTAGAAAAGTTTGTCAAGAACAATCCATGGTCATGGAAAGACTGTGACTGCCCTCGTCATATGACACAGCACATAATGATGATGATGGGTACTGCAATGAGAAGAGCTAGTATTGTGATTGACAAGAGTATAAACAAAAGCCTTTGGTAGATTCTTTCAAAAGAATTATAATGAATCCAGTACAATTACACCCATTTTATGTGAAATCATAATGCATATGTAAAATCTAGTTTTTTTTTGCTCAGATTACACACTGTACACCACCAAAACTAGAATTTTTATCACCATACATCTTGGTAATGAACCAAAATATTTCACTTTTGTTGTGCTGTTTGTAAAGTGTAGAAATATTGTGCCTTGGTCAATTTTTTAAAATGTCAAAGTGGCAATAGTTATGTTGAAAGCAGAGGTTGATAGTTTCTTTATTAGTAAGGGTGTCAAAGGGGAAGGCAGGAGAATGGGGTTGGGAGGGAAAATAAATCAGCCATGATGGAATGATGGAGCAGACTCGATGGGCCAAGTAGCCTATTTCTGCTCCTTATATTTTATGGTTTTATTATAACGGGTAGTATATTTTTATGTACTGCTTTATACTGCTGCCGCAAAGCAACACGTTTCACGTGTCAGTGAAAAATAAACAGGATTCAGAAATCTCAATTCATGTTGGTTTAGTCTGTGAAACTTTATTGACCTTATGCAATTGCAGTTATGTGGCTTCATCAAACCAGGTAATAAATGGTGTTTGGTTTCCAGAATTAAAATACTTTCCCTTCTTTGGTTGCCAGTAACAATCCAGACCTAGAACTCATATTTCTAGTAAAATGTAATTAAGTGCATTAACTAAGAGCTGGAAGCCATGGATGAATGAAAAGCTATTCTTGTTGAGGATGATAAAGCAATAATCTTAAATTACAGTAATTATCTCAGAGAAGGATAATAAATCAGCCGTAATTGAATGACAGAGCAGGCTCAATGGGCCCAATGGCCTAATTCTGCTCCTATGTCTTATGATCAAAGGACCTTTGAAATGAAATAACATAACCTGCGTCAGAATTATGCTGGTTTGTGACCCAAAATATGAACAGTTTCTTTCCTCAACAAATACTGCTTGAGCCGCTGAGTTCCTCTAGCAGGTAGTTTTTTGCTCCAAGATTTCAGCTTCTGCACTCACATCTAACAGTTACCATTCTAGTTTTACAAAGAAGTTTTGAAATGTATTCTGAATACAAAACTTAATTGAAAACAGTCTAACAGTCTTCATAACTTCCTGGCAGCCTGTTGCTCTGATGTTCTTGCATTGTTGAGGTACCAGAACCTGCAGGCACACGCTGAATGATTCAGGAGCAGCTTCTTCCCCTGCCATCAGAGTTCTGAATAGACATTGAACCCACAAACACTGTCTCACTACTTCTTTTCTCTCTTTTTGTACTACCCATATATATTTAAAAAGGTTAAATTAAATATATATACCTGTGTGTATACATACAGACACACATACATACATACATACATACATACATATTTGCAAGAAAAAGTTAGTGAACTCTTTGCAATTACTTGTTTTTCTGCATTAATTACTCATAAAATGTGGTCTGATCTTCATCTAAGTCACAATAATAGACAGACACAATCTGCCTAAACATATCACACAAACAATTGTACTTTTCATGTCTTTGTTGAACACATTGCTTAATCATTCACAGTCCAGGCTGGAAAAAGTATGCAAACCCTTGTATTTAACAACTGGTAGAACTTTTGTTAGCAGCAAAAACCTCCACCAAATGTTTCCTGTAGCTGCTGATCAAACTTGCACAATGGTGAGGGGAAATTTTAGACCATTCCTCCATGTAAAACTGTTTCAATTCATCAATAACTCTGGGCTACCTTGCATGAACAGCACTCTTCAGCTTATGCCACAGCATCTCAGATGGGTCTGGACTCTGACTTGGCCATTCCAAAACATGAATTTTCTTCATTTTAAATCATTCTGTTGTAGCTTTACTGCTGTGTTTCAGATCAATGACTTGTTACATTATCCAAATTCTATTAAGCTTCAGGTGACAGACCACAATCCTGACATTCTCCTGTGAAATGTCTTGATACAATTTTAAATTCATTGTTCCCTCAACAACTGCAAGCTGCCCAGGCCCTGAGGCAGCAAAGCAGCCCCAAACCATAATGCTCCTTCCACCATGCTTCCAAGTTGGGATGTGGTTTTGGTGTTGGTGTGCAGTGCCCGTTTTCCTCCAAACATAGCAGTGTACATTTCTGCCAAAAATTTCAACTTCTGTCTCATCTGTCCACAGAACATTGTCCCAGAAGCATTGTAGAACATCCAGGTGGTCTTTTGCAAACTTGAGATGAGCAGCTATCTATCTATTTAGGAGAGCAGTGTGGTTTCCTCCATGGTGTCCTTCCATGAGCACTATTCTTGTTCAGTGTTTTTCTTATGGTGGACTCATGAACAGAAGCTTTAGCAAGTTCTAGAGATTTCTACAGGTCTTTTGCTGTTACCCTTGGGTTCTTTTTCACCTCCTTCAGCATTGCGTGTTGTGCTCTAGGTGTGATTTTTGCAGGATGCACACTCCTAGGGAGAGTAGCAACAGTACTGAATTTCCTAAATTTGTAGACATTTCTCTTACTGTGAACTGATGAACACTGGAGTCTTTTGAAATGCTTTTGTAGCCTTTTCCGGCTTCCTGTATCTCTACATTTCTTCAAAAGTCCTGAAAGCTGTTTTGTTCGAGGCATGGTGCACATAAAGAGCAGGCTCTGTCAGTAACCTGAATGTGTGTGTCTTTTATAGGGCAGGGCACCTCTACAACCCACACCTCCAATCTCATCTCATTGATTGGAACACCTGATTCCAAACAGACTTTGTAGAAGGCATTACCACATTATCGGCATATGCATCGAAAAAACAAATTGAAAGCAATTAAATTATCGTAACACATACAAAATGCTGGAAGAACTCAGTAGGTCAGAAAAGTCTTTGAAGAAAGGGTCTCAGCCCAAAAACATCAGTTGTTTATTTATTTCCACAGAGTTCCTCCAGCATTTTAAGTATGTGTTTCTCCGGATATCTGCATCTGCAGAATTTCTCGTGTTTATAATTTAAATTACATTTTGATTACAGAATGGTGGCTACAGGGAGACTTAATTAAGTAGCAGACTAGGTGCTGATTACAGAATAAAATGATTACCCACAGGTCTGACAGCAAATCCAATTTTCTATGACAAAAGGTGCAGACTATAACACAATTAGTGAAGTTCTTCCTGCTGTGTTACATGTCTCTACTTTTGTCTGTATTTCCTTGTTACCACATTAGCACAATCTCCATCATTATTTACTCGTTATTCATTAACATCATCATGTGTTGTGTCCTATAATGTGGGTGATTGTGGTCCCATGCCCATGATTGGTCTTAGCAAAATTTTCTACAGAAGTGTTCTGTCACTGCCTTCTTCTGGGCAGTGTCTTTATAAGATGGGTGATTCCAGTCATTATCACTACTCTTCAGAGATTGTCTGCCTAGCGTCAGTGGTCACATAACCAGGTCTTGTGATGTGCACCATCTGCTCATAAGACCATCCACCACCTGCTCCCATGGCTTCACATCACCCTGATCGGGGGGAGGGGCTACACCTTGTCCAAGAGAGACTTGCAGGCTAGCAGATGGAAGAAGCACCTTATACCTCCATTGTTGGAGATGTACTTTATCTCCACCTCGCCATTGACTAGCTATTAGCCCTCACTATTCTTTCCCCTACAACAGGAGGGAATTCTTTTCTCAAACATAATTGGAAAGTGATTTCTGAATTGTGAATTTTCATAATCTGAATAGTGATAACAAGCATCACCTGTGTTAACATTCAGAATTTATAAAAACTTAATTATTGAAGTGAAAATTCATTCAGGGCATCCCAAGGTTTTGAAAGAAGTGCAGTAGCTTCAAAAGTATCATATACAACTCAGAAATTTTTCTTCTCCAGATAGCCACAGAACCAAGAAAGGAAAGAATGGAAGTATGATCGTTAACTCCAAAATCCCTCCTCCCCCCACAAAAAAATGAACAAAAGCAGATTGACCCCCAAATCCCACTTCCCCACACACAAAAAACAAGAAAAATTGGGTGAGAAACAGGGAATATACAAAAACAAAGTCTGAAAAGAAGTCTACAGTCTAAGTCCATGTCCAAAACGCAGAAAACCTGGGTGACATTCTCGGGCACATCGGCAGGCCTTTCCCTCTCCAGCAGCAGAGCGATCCAAACGCAGTCTCCCCTCTCTGTAGCAGTGCGACCAAGCCAGTGATCTTACAGAACTCAACCTTATAAGCCATCTTACCACAGTCTTTGGGTCCTGGAATAGCTTAGTTGGGTAACTGCTGATTGCTGAGACTTGGCTGTTCATAATGTGTGTCAATCTTAAGGATGAGTGGATTGAGTATGATAGTCATACAGGTTTACTCATGACACTACGCTAGGTGATGGTGCTTAATGGGGGGATATGGATAGCCTGAATGAATGAGCAGAAGCATGGCAAAAAATATAGAAGGAAGATTGTCATCCAAAGGCATTTTATTCATGGAAGGTAAATGCAAAGCGGATTGTGTTTAGAGGGGCCATGCATGTGAATCACTGAAAGTTAAAATGCGTCTATGGTGAGCAAATAGGAAGGCATAGCAATATATTGTCCTTTAATCTTGTATCCAAATCCTCCTACGATAAAGATATCCTACTCTAATTGTGCTGGGCCGGGGTGAGATAGCACCTTGAATACCCATGCAGATTTGACCCCATTCCTAAAGAAGAGTAAACTTGGAATCATGGGAGTGCTTAAAAAGTTTCAGTTTTGGGATGGGTGGGTTTGTCCTGTGAGGAGGATTAAGCAAACTGGGTCTTTAATTCTGAAAGCTAAGAATGGCAGGCGCTGAGCTACCACTGCATTTAGAAGAATGAGAAACATACGAAATTCTTATAAGGTTGAGAGGCTAGAAGAAGATGAGATATTTCCCCTGGCATAATCAAGGATCAACTTTATTCATCATGTACATTTACATGTTATAAGAATTTGCTGTTAGATCAGCAGTTTCTGAGATACTCAAACCACCCTGTCTGGCGCCAACAATCATTCTGCAGACAAATTCACATTTCTTCCCCATTCTGTTTGGTCGGAACAACAACTGAACCTCCTGAACATGTCTGCATGATTCTATGCATTGAGTTGCTGCCATATGACTGGTTGATCATGATTGTGTTTCTTTGTATTTACTATGCATGCCAACAAGAAATGAATCACAGGATAGTATATGGTGATTTTTATGTACTTTGATAATAAATATACTTTGAACTTTGATTAGATACTTGCATAAACGAGTTGGTGTGTGGGTGTACTGAGGCGATGATGTGTTGCTTAGATTTCCAGCATTTGCGGGTTTTCTCATCATCTTGTCCATGTTACGATCTATATGTTAAGATCTTACATGGGGTAAGAAACCCCATGATAACCATTGTTATTTACGGGACTTTGTCATTCACAAATTGCTGCATTTAACTTCTTAATTTCATATCAAGTAATTAATTGTCTTTAAAGCCATTAACCGAGCAGTCAATTCAAAGTACATTTATTATCAAAGAAAGTACAAATTATACAGCCTTGAGATTTTCTTGCTCGCAGGTAGCCACAAAGCAAGAAACCCAAAAGAACCCAATTAAATTTTAAAAAAGAATTAAAATAAAAATACCATCTGAAACCTGGTTAGGTTAGGAGTTCCTAACCTGGGGTCCACAAACTGCCCCAGCTGCTGTGCTTCGTGCCGGCTAATATGATGAACTGATTAGCAAGGCTTCAGGCCTACTCCAGGCTGCTTTAGGGTTCAGATCTGAGGACTCTGTTTTGATTTGGAATGTTGTTGTTTGCTTCATTTGTTTGCATGATTTGTGTTTTTTTTGTGCATCGAGTGCTGGTCTGTTATTTTTATTTTTATTCTTTTTTTGCTTTAATTGGATTCTTTTGGGTTTCTCGGTTGATGGTTACTCATAAGCAAACAAATCTCAAGGTTGTATGATCTGTGCATTCTTTGATAAATGCCCTTTGAATCTTTGAATGGACCCCTCGGTTAACGGTAAGGGTCCATTACATAAAAAAGTTTGGGAATCTCTGCACTAGGTGATGCCTTGTATAAATACATTCATTCTTTCCAGTTTAAATTCATATGCATTTAGATTTGTAGAATGTCCATAGTATGAAAACATTTGTGATTGCAAATGCCCTTGGGGTTAGCAAACATAGAATTAAAATTGTATCTTGACAAATGTATTTTACAATGACTGCCTTGATTTTCAAAATTATTTAATTGACCTTTCATGAATAGCTGCATCACTCCCCTGTTACTGCCTTCACCCGAAAACAAAACTGGGAAAATATAAAAGACAATGATCTTCTGTACCGATTCTAAACATAGTTAGCATTTAATATAATTTGGTCAGTGAACATTATTATCTTCCTGCTGAGCATTTTCCCTCTGGCTCTGATCCACTTTGACTGGTATAACAAGCAACAAGAGTCATTAATAAATGCAATTAGAAGCAGCAGTAGGCTATTACAACCCTTGAGCCAATTCTTACAATTCCATAAAATCATAACCTATTTTACTGTAAATTCAACAACACATTTACAGTACATCTTCCCACAGTAATCTTTAACTCCTTGCTTGCAAAATATCTCTGTCTTTTAAAAAAAAATATAAGGAGTCTGCTTCCGCTGTTCTTTAGTAAAGAAAATCCTTTTGAGTGGGGAGATTCAGATTCATGCACATCAAAACATACAGTGATGTGTGTCATTTTTGTTAACAACCAAAGAATATGCTAGGGGCAGACTGCAAGAGTTACTACACAGATGCCAATGTAGCATTCCCACAATGCTCAGTCGAACAACACAAGCAACAACAGCATTGAAAAAACACCAGTAAAACGAGCTCCTTTCCTTTAATTTTCACCTACCTACCCATTCACACACAAAGTTAGTCCTCCAACCTCAGAACAGGCTGCCTCCAGCCTCCATTGGACTCATGAATTTGCAGACATCAGGCCTTCAACTTCCCCAGTAGACTTGCAGACCAGGGCTTCAGCCATCGATGCTCAACTTCCAGACTGACTGACTTTGGTGCTTGGCATTTAGTCTTTTGATCTTCAGTATTGACCCCAGGACTCACTGATGGCAGGACCCCAAACTTCAGGCCTCAAAGTCTGGATTTGCTGAAGATGTGACCTTGAGTTCCAGGCCTCAAATTGTGGAGTCACTGACTCGCTGACCTTGGAGGTCACCGGCCCTCATGCCTCCTGCTGGCACAGACCTCTGTTCCTGGAACATTCCAACCTGGGAGCCACCCTCACCGTCATTGGGCTTCCTCCACAGTGTTTACCAGCCAATCATCTGTCTACTGATGTCTGTTGTTGCATGACCACTTCATTGGCCTTTGGGTGCAGAGCAGAGTTCTAGACTGTGGCTTGACCTGGTGTTCTGCAGGGGTCGGTGTTGGGACCACTTCTTTTTATGCTGTATATAAATGATTTAGATGATGAAATAGATGGTGTTGTTGCCAAGTTTGCAGATGATATGAAGATTGGTGGAGGGGCAGATAGAATTGTGGAAACAGATAGGATACAGAAGAACTTAGACAGATTAGGAGAATGGGCAAGAAAGTGGCAAATGAAATACAATGTTGGAAAATTCATGGTCATGTACTTTGGTAATAGAAATAAATGTGCAGACTATTTTCTAAATGGGGAGAAAATCCAGGAATCTGAGATGCAGAGGGACTTGGGAGTCTTTGTGCAGAACACCCTCAAGCTTAACTTGCAGGTTGAGTTGGTGGTGAGGAAGGCAAATGCCATGTTGGCATTCATTTCAAGAGGAACAGAATACAAGAGTAAGGATGTGATGCTGAGGCTTTATAAGGCACTGGTGAGGCCTCACCTTGAGTATTGTGAGCAGTTTTGGGCCCCTCATCTTAGAAAAGACGTGCTGGCATTGGAGAGGGTCCAGAGGAGGTTCACAAGGATGATTCCAGGAATGAAAGGGTTATCATACGAGGAACATCTGATGGCTCTGGGTCTGTACTTGCTGGAATTCAGAAGGATGAGGGAGGATCTCATTGAAACCTTTTGAATGTTGAAAGTCCTAGACAGTGTAGGTGTGAAAAGGATGTTTCCCATGGTGGGGGAGTCTAGGACAAGAGGGTGAAGCCTCAGAATAGAGGGGCACCCTTTCAAAACAGAGCTGCGGAGAAATTTCTTTAGCCAAATTTGTGGAATTTGTTGCCAATGCAGTTGTGGAGGCCAGGTCGTTGGTTGTATTTAAGGCAGAGATTGATAGGTTCTTGATTGGACACGGCATCAAAGGTTACGGAGAGAAGGCAAGGAACTGGGATTGAGGAAGAGATTAAGAAAAAAGGATCAGACATGATTGAATGGCGGAGCAGACTTGATGGGCCAGATGGCCTAATTCTGCACCGATGTCTAGTGGACCTCTAACTCTCCCACATTCCCTGTCCCTAAACCCAAACCTGACCTTCAACTCCCCTCTTTGTTCTGATAACGATCACCACAAGCCTAAAAAATACTAATTCTGAGTGACAACCTCAATGGAGACCTTCCCTCAGCACCATCTTGACTGGAAAAACAGGGTTGCTGTGTTCCAGGTTTATTTATTGAGAGATACAGAATGATAACAGGCATATTGAAAATTAGACAGTAAAAACAATAGAATGGTGAGGACTAGGAGAGCACAGCTGAATGTATTTTTTCCACTGTGTTGAATTAATAGAATATCTCATTATAATGATTGATGTCTTTAATATTCATCTATGTTTACTGGGATGTAATAAATAATATGAGTATTTATTTTCAGTGTCAAAGTGAACTATGAATATAATCCCATATACTTAACACATGGAAAAAGTATCCATAAACAAAATATTATGAATTCATAAATAGATGAAGTATCCAAGATATTTTTCATATGTATCAAATGTAGTTTTTAATTTAGAGACTGACAGACACCTAATGTGCAATAGAAGATAAATTGTGCAAATAAAAAATGTAATAAATAAGAAACATTGAGTTTATCAGCTTGCAGAGACCTCGAAAGTGAGTCCATAGCTTGTGGAATCAGTTCAGAGTTGAGATGAGTGAAGTTACTCATGCTGGTTCAGGAGCTTATTGGTTGTAAGGTAATAACTATCCCTGAACCTGGTGTTGGGACTAAAGCTCCTATACCTCCAGCGAGAATAGAGCATGGCCTGGATAGTGGGTGTCCCTAATGATGGATGCTGAAAATAGTGTATGGAAAAATGCAGTGCAGTATTTAGGAATGTCATGAAGCTAATTGAATCTGCCATTTGTTCTGTCTGCCTTCTCAGATAGCATCTTTGATTTACCCCTGTAATAAATTTTTGAGGTGGCCTCACTTTGTATGGACACATCTACAAATGTATTGCACGAAGAATGAATAATGTATTAATGTTGTTCCCCAAAGGGTGTGAATTCAAATCTCTGACATTGCAAATTGTTGAAATGAATTTTGTAAATTTGATTCAGTCTCACCAGGAAAAGAATGGTGCATCATCTTGAGTGGGTAAAACACCTGACAATTGTGATATCTGTTTGACTCTTAGTAGCATCATCTGGTAGAAGCAGATTGTTCGGTCTTTTATTGAAGAAAGCTGAAACTATTTTTCTTCATTAAAGAAAGGTAGACTTGTCACTGGAAGTGATCTTCCTGGAATAATTTTTATATTGCTTAATGAGGAATACATTCAATCTTTCTTCTAAGTAAGAGAGTTTACCTGCTCTAATGGCGAAGTGCAAACTCATTTAATGGCTCCGTTACTCATCACCGATTAAAGTGTCAAGCAAAATTGAAATAAACGAGGATGAGAGCAAAAGGCGAGGGGCTATTTGTGCTGCCTGCCTTCATTAGACCAGTCTCCCTCTCCCTTGCTTCTACCGAATGAAGGTGCAGGAGTCTTGGGTCCATGCTACAAGGATTGATCGGCGCAACTTGTGGGTGCAAGACTTCTTTTTGAAGGAGGACTCTTTGGTTTGATGTTTAGTGTCCAAGGCTTTGGACTTGTTATGGAGGACTCTGCTCTTTGATGTTTAGTGTCATTTTGGGGGACTCTGCGGTTCGTATTTCATGTGCTTCTGGTTGCTCTTTATTTTTTGCTGTTTGCGCAATGTGATGGGGGAGAGGGTCTTGGCATGGACTAGGTCTGTGGCCTGCAGTTAACGAACTACACAGCCCTGTACTGAACTGAACTAAAGTGGACACTTCTAGACTCTTTAATAAATAGATATTTAATATTCACTTTCTTTTTGCCATTTGAGTGATTTGTTCTTTTTATTGTGCATTGGGTATTTAATGTTTTCTTTGAATGGCGTTTCTTGGTTTTGTGGTTGTCTCTGTACGAAGATGAATCTCAGGGTTGTACACTGCATACATACTTTGATAATAAATATACTTTGAACTTTATTTTGCTGATTCTTACAAACCTTGTGATAAAACTAAACCATTGAACAAGTTTAAATCAAAAATGTTTGTAAGCTACACTAATATTTTGAGCGCTACTTATTTATTTTAATTTAATTTTTCATATATGTGTTTTGCACTAGTTATTTAAATATACGTATATCTTACTGTAATTCATGGCTTTTGAAAAAAGCGCACTGTACTGCTGCCACACAAAAAAACCCACAAATTTCACAAAATATGCCAATGATATTAAACCTGATTCTGTTTCTGGTGCTGATTATAAATAGGAAAAAAAAACCTTGCAACTCTTAAAGAAATGTGTAAGAAGAACCTTGTTCTATAAAGACGGTTTCATGTGTCGATCTCTGCTCTGTGCTTTTGTGCGTTCCATCTGTTGCACCATCTGGCTCCAGCCTTCAAGTTTATCCACCTTTTGTCTTGCAGGTCCATACATTCAGAGGTCCTCACTGGTGTGAATTCTGTGCCAACTTTATGTGGGGCCTGATAGCACAGGGAGTCAGGTGTTCAGGTACAATCCAATTTTCTTTTGTGTATAAAGAAGGTATTTGGCAATCATTAGATATATTGTTGATTAAAGTATACACTAAGTACATAGTGAAAAATTGCTCTCATCATGAAAGTATATTTTTCATTAGTTAATGGATATGCTCTTGAGTAGACTGAACTCGGCTTGTGTAAACTTGTAATTGTTTCAAGGCATTACTTAGTAAACAATTAAAATATTTTAAACTTCCTATTTTACTACACTGTTATTTTATGTCATGCGGGAACAAAGAAAACTCAGGGCCTTTTCCATATCTGTTATCCGTATTTTTTTATCGAAAGTTTATGGTCTCTATGGCAGAATTAAATTCATTATGATCTTCTCAAAATTATGAGGGGTCTAGATGAGATACATTAAGCAGGCTTTTTCTACTGAGTTTGGGAGGGACTACAACTAGAAGTCATGGGTTAAGGATGAAAGGGGAAAAATTTAAGGCGAACATGATGGGAAACTTCTTCACTCAGAGGGTTCATGAGAGTGTGGGATGAGCTACCAGTGCAAATGGTGCATGCAAGCTCGATTTCAATGTTTAAGAGAAGTTTGGATGAGGCTATGGTCCTGGTGCAGGTAGGCATTTTAAGTGGTTTAAATGTTTTTATGTGTACTTTTCTATGACTCTGACTCTATATTGTTGTACTTTTAAACATTGACGGTTAATGGATATAACTATACAGATTGCAGTATTAGACATACAAAATGCTGGAGGGGAATAAACAGTCGAAATTTCATCTTGATGCGAAGTCTCAGCCCAAAGCATTGACTGCTTATTCCTCTCCATAGATGCTGCCTGAACTGTTGAGATCCTCCAGCATTTTGTATATGTTACTCTGGATCTCCGGCATCTGCAGAATCTCTTGTGTTTACAGATAGATAGATAGATAGATAGATAGATACTTTATTCATCCCCATGGGGAAATTCAACATTTTTTTCCAATGTCCCATACACTTGTTGTAGCAAAAACTCATTACATACAATACTTAACTCAGTAATAATATGATATGCATCTAAATCACTAACTCAAAAAGCATTAATAATAGCTTTAAAAAAAGTTCTTAAGTCCTGGCAGTTGAATTGTAAAGCCTAATGGCATTGGGGAGTATTGACCTCTTCATCCTGTCTGAGGAGCATTGCATCGACAGTAACCTGTCGCTGAAACTGCTTCTCTGTCTCTGGATGGTGCTATGTAGAGGATGTTCAGGGTTTTCCATAATTGACCGTAGCCTACTCAGCGCCCTTCGCTCAGCTACCGATGTTAAACTCTCCAGTACTTTGCCCACGACAGAGCCCGCCTTCCTTATCAACTTATTAAGACGTGAGGCGTCCTTCTTCTTAATGCTTCCTCCCCAACACGCCACCACAAAGAAGAGGGCGCTCTCAACAACTGACCTATAGAACATCTTCAGCATCTCACTGCAGACATTGAATGACGCTAACCTTCTAAGGAAGTACAGTCGACTCTGTGCCTTCCTGCACAAGGCATCTGTGTTGGCAGTCCAGTCTAGCTTCTCGTCCAACTGTACTCCCAGATACTTGTAGGTCTTAACCTGCTCCACACATTCTCCATTAATGATCACTGGCTCCATATGAGGCCTAGATCTCCTAAAGTCCACCACCATCTCCTTGGTCTTGGTGACATTGAGACGCAGGTAGTTTGAGTTGCACCATATCACAAAGTCCTGTATCAGTTTCCTATACTCCTCCTCCTGTCCATTCCTGACACACCCCACTATGGCCGTGTCATCAGCGAACTTCTGCACATGGCAGGACTCCGAGTTATATTGGAAGTCACATGTGTACAGGGTGAACAGGACCGGAGAGAGTACGGTTCCCTGTGGCGCTCCTGTGCTGCTGACCACTGTGTCAGACCTACAGTCTCCCAACCGCACATACTGAGGTCTATCTGTCAAGTAGTCCACTATCCAATCCACCATGTCAGAGTCTACTCCCATCTCCGTTAGTTTGTGCTTTAAGATCTTGGGCTGGATGGTGTTAAAGGCACTAGAGAAGTCAAGGAATGTAATCCTCACAGCACAACTGACCCCATCTAGGTGAGAGAGTGATTTGTGCAGCAAATACGTGATAGCATCCTCCACTCCCACCTTCTCCTTATACGCAAACTGAAGCGGATCCCGGGCGTGCCTGGTTTGTGGCCTCAGATTCTGTATTATCAGCCGCTCCATGGTCTTCATCACGTGCGACGTCAAGGCAACAGGTCTGAAGTCATTCAACTCCTTTGGTTGTGGTTTCTTCGGTACCGGGACAATACAAGATGTTTTCCACTGTCTGGGTACTCTTCTCTGATCTAGACTCATGTTGAAGATGCGCTGTAGTGGTTCTCCCAGTTCAGTCGCACAGGCCCTCAGTAATCGTGGGGAAACTCCATCCGGTCCAGCCGCCTTGCTGGTACAGATCTTCCTCAGTTGACCTTCCACCTGTGCAGCCGTAAACCTGGGCGTGGGCCAGGTCTCCTGTGAGTGGATATTTTCCTGTGAGATTGCAGCGTTAGCTGTTGTATAGCTATGAGAGTTGGCATATTCACCAGTGTAAGGTATTAGCCATTGTGACAAATAGCTATATGAATAATTATCCTTGTTACTTGTCAGTTTGATGTCCACAGCAAATACAATTGCTGATTTTATTTTTGTACAACCATCAATGTAAGTATACTGAACTAGCTGAATATAGTTTGGTGATTATTGCATGCAGCTCGATGCTGTTACAGCTCAGGGTACTTTGGAGTTTGGAAGTTCAATTCCGGCACCATTCTGTAAGGAGACTCTGTATGTCCTCTTTGTGGAATGCATGGATTTTCCCAGATGCTCCGTTTTCCTCACATAGTCCAAATTCGTACCAGGTAGGTTAATTTTTCATTGTAAAAACAAAAATTGTCGTGTGACTAGGTTAGGGTTAACCGGGTTTGTCGGGGTTGCTGGACAGTGTGGTTCGAAGGGCTGGAAGGACCAACTCTGTGCTCCATCTCTAAAATAAATTAGTTAATTAATTACACCCTTTTCACTTTTGATAAAACAAATCCACTGAACTATCTGAACAAAACTGGGGGATTATTGTTAAACTCTCTTCACTTTTGATAAACCAGTAAATTGTTAAACAGCTCAAACAAAAATCTTAATTTTTTTTGCATCTTAGCATTATTCACTGGAAATATAAACCTTAGTAAAACAAATAAATGGTTTTCTCTTCCTTGCAGCAATAAAGGCCCTCTCTTATTTTAAAGTGAACAAATGCATCATTCACAATTTGTAAAGAAAGCAAGTTTCATGCTTCAGTGAATATAGTACTAAAGTAACTGACAGCTGACAGAATAGGAAGAAATCCAGAACAGGCTTGGGTAAGATCAAACCAGTGTGGAGACAGCCTGTGTAACACAGGTTACATAAAACATAGAACATTATGGCTCAGTTCATGCCCTTTGGCCCATGATGTTGTGTCGAACTTTTAATCTACTTTATGATGAGTCTAACCCTTCCCTCCTTCATTTTTCTATCATCCATGTGCCTATCTAAGAGATCCTTAAATGCCTCTATCTCCATCCCTGGCAGGGAGTTTCATGCACCAACCACATTCTGTGTTTTAAAAAAAAATTACTACCTCTGACATCTCCCCAATACTTTATTTCAACCACCTTAAACTTATGCCCCTTGTATTAGCCATTTCCACCCAGGGAAAAAGTCTCTGGCTGTCAACTCAATCTATGCCCCCTACCATCTTGTACACCTCTATTAAGTCACTTCTCATCCTCCTTTGCTTCAAAGAGAATAGCTAGGGCTAATCCTCATGAGATATGCCCTCCAGTCAAGGTAGCATCCTGTAAATCTGCTCTGCACCCTCTCTGAAGCTTCCACATCTTTCCTATAATGAGGCAAACAGAACTGAACACAATATTCCAAGGTAACACACAAAATGCTGGAGGAACTCAGCAGGTTGGGCAGCATCTATGGAAATGAATAAACAGTTGATGTTTCGGACCAAGACCCTTCTTCAGGACTCAGTATTCTGTGTGCTGTAACCTGCCACGTTACCTTGTAGCTCTTGAACTCAATGATGAAGGCCAACACACCGTTGCCTTCTTAACCACCCTATTAACTTGTGTGGTAACTTTGAGCGATCTAAGCATAAGCTGAACTTCGGCTCAACCTTGAGTCCCTGCGTGTGCTAACTTTTGCTGCATTGGTTGCAAATACACCTGACTTCAATGCATCTGAGCTGGGAAGGATGTACATTCTCCAAATCTCTTTTCAGTGGCCTCTCTAAAAGTGCACCTGAGAACGTTGGGTGGGAAGGCTCTTGTACTCAGTTATGTTCTCCCCTCATTAAGTTTTCTTGCTAGCACTTACTGTCAAGCTTAAAAATAAGTCATGCCAGCTGGATAAAATTATCAAAGCATGTGGCAAGGAAGTTGCGTTTACAAAAGCATCAAGTGTATTCACAAAGGTGATAAAGTTGCGTGCATGAAGGTAACATTTTGCAACAGTTTTGGCAGTGGTTATCACTTAAGAGTGTATTCAGGATAATTAATTTAAATTGCATTAGAGGGCGTATCTCTAAAGTAATTGAGGTGTGGAATAACTTGAGTAATTATATATCAACCCTAACAGTCTTGCCATTATAATAGAGTTTAAGTGTAGGATTTTCTGTTCAGGGGCATTGGTGTTTCCATATCAGGCTGTGATGCAGCTAGTCTATACGCTCTCCACCACACATCTATAGAAGTTTTCAAAGTTTTAGATGTCATGCCGAATCTTTGCAAACTCCTAAGGCGGTGCTGCTGTGCTTTCTTTGATTCTTACATAAATCAAATATTTAACTACCTCTGCTTTAAATTCTTCTAAAGATCTGACTTCCATCACAGTGAATTCCAAGGGCCGGTTTGTTTATTTGGAGCTTCAGTGCAGAACAGGCGCTTCCGCTCCAACGAGCCACACCACCCAGCGACCCAACTATTTAAACCTAGGCTAATCATAGGACAATTTACGATGGCCTATTAACCAGTATATCTTTGCACTGTGGGAGGAAACTGGAGCACCTGGAGGAAACACTAGCGTTAATGGGGGGGATGTACGAACTCCTTACAGGCAACGCCAGAATTGAACTCTAAATTCCTACACCCTGCGCTGTAATAGCGTCATGCTGACTACTATGCTACCGTGGTGCCCGCTGTGTTTACCACCCATTTCTGCTTGCCTCCAGTTTTAAACGATCCGCCTCGTATTTTGTAGTCATGCCCCTTGATCAAGGCACTTCCACTTGTGAAAGCATCCCAGTAGCTACCCTGTCAAGTCTGTTTCGGATCTTGAGTTTGATTGAGGTCACCCCTTATTCTTCTGAACTCCAAAGAATGCAGCCCATGATACTTAGTCTTTCTCGGTAGAACAGCCCACTGGTCGCAGGAATTCGCCTGATGTATCTCCTTTGTACTTTTGTTAATGCTGCTGGGTTTTTTCAGGTTTGCACATAGTATTGAGGAGTGAAGCATCAACACCCTGTACAATTGCCTCAAAGCCAGTCTATTTTTATCTCATTTGTAACATTCTGCCTCTCTGAACTACCTGTCGGGCCTGTCTGTTAGCTTTTTGTGATTCATGCAAGAGAACACCTAAATCCCTCCGTACTTCACGCTCTTGTACATTGTCTCCATTTAGATAGTAATCCGCCTAATTTTTCTTTCTGAAGTGCATGACCTCGCATTTCCCCACATTCAACTCTGTTGGCTTGTCTTTTGTCAAATCACTCAATTATCTGCACCGGTTGCAGAATCTTTCACCTACTTCCGTGTCATCAGTTTATGGATATAACAGTGCCAATCACAGGCGAAGGACCGATCCCTATAGAACTCCAGTAGTAACCTCCTTCCAGTATGAAAAGGACCCATTTCTTCTAATTCCCTATTCTATGAGACAACCAATTTCCAATCCATTTTAATGTGGTTCCATCAACAATACAAGCTTTTAATTTATGGTCTAGCCTCCTTTGTGGCACCTTGCAGGTGACACAGAAACATAGCAGTTGACATAATGCTTTTCAGTGCTAGCTATCGAGGCTCAGATCCCACTGCGGACTGTAAGGAGTTTGTACGTTTTCCCCATGACCTGATGAGTTTCCTCTGGGTGCTTCTGTTTCTTCCCACATTCCAAAGATGTACCGGTTAGTGTTAGTAAGTTGTGGCATGCTACGTCAACATTGGAAGCAGACGGGCAGCCCCCCAGCACATCCTCAAACTGTGGTAGTTTTTCACTGAATGTTTCAAAGTTTTGATATACTTGTGACAAATTTCATCTTACATCATTAAATTCAAATCGGGTTGAAATTCTATTATATTGTGCTCTCTACCCTCGAGAGGATTGTTAACCAAGAGATGCATGTGAGTGACATTGCTATTACAAAGGAAAAGGTATGAGGCAAGCTCAAAGGTCTTAAGGTGGATAAGTCATCTGGGCCAGATGGACTACATCCCAGAGTCCTGAGAGAGGTTGCTGAAGAGATAACGGATGTATTGGTTGTGATCTTTCAAGAATCACTTGATTCTGACATGGTCCCAGAAGTCTGGAAGATTGCAAGTGTCACTCCACTCCTTAAGAAGGGGGGAAGGCAAAAGTAAGGAAATTATAGGCCAGTTAGTCTAACCTCGGTGGTTGGGAAGGTGTTGGAGTCTGCTATTAGGCATGAGGATTTGGGGTACTTGGAGACTAATGATAAAATAATTTGTCAAAGTCAGCATGGTTTCTTTAAAGGGAAATCTTGCCTGACAAATCTGTTTGAGTTCTTCAAGGAAGTAACAAGCAGGGTGGACAAAGGAGAGGCAGTGGATGTCATTTGCTTGGATTTTCAGAAGGTGTTTGATAAGGTGCCACACATGAGGCTGCTTAGCAAGTTAAAATCCTATGGTGTTACAGGAAAGATACTGGCATGGGGAGAGGAATGGCTGACAGGCAGGAGGCAGTGAGAGGGAATAAAAGGCCTTTTCTGGTTGGCTGCCAGTGACTAGTAGTGTTCCTCAGGGGTTGGAATTGGGACTTTTCGCATTGTTTGTCAATGATGTAGATAATGGAATTGATAGTTTTCTGGCAAAGTTTGTGGATGATACAAAGGTAGATTGAGGGGTGGATAGTGCAGAGGATGTAATGCGATTGCAGTAGGACTTACACAAATTGGAAGAATGGTCAAAAATATGGCAGGTGAAATATAGTGTTGGGAAATGTATTATAATATATTTTGGTAAAAGGAACAATAGTGCAGACTATTATCTAAATGGGGAGAAGGTTCAAACATCAGAGGTGCAGAGAAGCACCATCAGTCCTATATTCATCAACCTTTTTGATTTTTTTCCCCACACGTTATACTTTAACTTATCCCACTGACTGCAATTTTGCCCTATCATCTGCCTGTCTTTCCTCACAGTCTCACTGCACACTGCCTCTGCTTGTATACTAACTGTCCCATCCTCAGTCCTATCACTCTGGTTCCCATCCCCCTGACAAATTAGATTAAACCTCCCACCCAACAACTCTTGCAAACCTGCCCAAAGGATATTGGTCTTTTTCGGGTTCGGATGTAACCCATCCTTTTTGTAAATGTCATACCTTCCCCAGAAGATATCTCAATGATCCAGAAATCTTAAACCCTGCCCTGCCCTCACTGGTGCATGGCACAAGCAGCAATCCAGAGATTACTGACCTGGAGGTCCTGTTTTTTGGTGTTCTGCTTAACTCCCTATATTCTCTCTTCAGGAGCTCCTCCTTTATCTTACCTATGCCATTGGTACTAATAGGTACCACAACTTCCGGCTGTTCACCCTCCCCCAATAACAGACATCCCTGACTCTGGCACCTGGGCGGCAACGTACACTGGGTGTCTCTTTCATGTCCACAGAATCTGCTTGGTGCTGCTCTGATTATGGAATACCCTGTAACTACTGACTTGTTCTTCTCCCCTCTTCCTTTCTGAGTCACAGAGCCTGACTCAGTGCCAGAGATTAGTTTGCTCAGCTTCCTCCTGTTAGGTGATTTCCCTCTCTCCCTCCCCCAAACAGTATCCAAAGCAGTATACTCATTATTGAGGGGAATGACCCTTTTCCTCCTCTGACAGTCACCCAGGTACCTGCCTCCTGCAACTTAGGGGTGACTACCTCCCTGTAGTTCCTATCTGTCACCACCTCATTTTCGTGTTATGAGCTGAAGGTTATCCAGCTGCAACTCCATTTCCTTAACAGTCTCTAAGGAGTTGTAGCTCGATGCACTTTGTGCAGATGAAGTTATTATGGAAGTCTCCCAGAGTTCACACATCCCAACCAAAGAACATACCACTACCTCCAAAGCCACTCTCAATGCGCTAGTTATGTACTAAAAGAAAAGAAACTTACTCACTTACAGTAAATGTCTGGCTGTGCTTGCCCAAGTTTGTTTTCTCTGAAGACTGTTGAAAAAAGCTCACCACTCGAACACCGGCCCACTCCAACAATGGTTGCTCTACCTAAACTAACATTCTTTTTCTTGGCCCCACACTGATTGCAGCTCACCAAAAGCACCAGAGCTATTTTTAACCCCCACACTGCTTCGCCAACAAAAGACCTCTTGTGCTGACTGCAGTCCGCCAAAAACACCAGAACTCTTTTTAAACCTCGGGCTGCATCACCTACAGGTGACATCTCGTCCTGAAAAGAGCCATCAGAGCCGATATTCAAATTATGAGTCCGTAATAAATCAGAGTGTGACTTCAACAGGTCAAACAGGTTTTTATTTGGATTATGTTTGGATTGTTACGCCCGTGGCCCCCTCCTTTTTGAGAATGGCAGGATCGCTATTGATTCGAGTCAGGAGACCCAGGAAATGAGAGAAAGACATGCAGAATCCACAAAGAGTTTGGAATGTGTCCTGGCCTCCGAAAGGCGGAACCATTGATAACGGCTATTGTCTCTTGGAGACGGCCTTGTGTATTGAATCCTGTACGATGCATCGAAGCCCCCAGGCAATGAACCGGGGGGGGGGGGGGGTTGGTGGAGGGATTGCATTATCCCACCCTGATTGACATCTGAGACCCTGTGAGTCAGGATAAAAGAGGGTCTGAGGAACAGCCCCTTCAGACGCACCAGAAGAAACGCTAGAACTCCTGTAACAGCGTAACAGCGAAAGCAGGTGGAACCAGCCCACGTGCGTCCTTTTCCATTTGCCTCAGAATTGGTGGGTCTTGCCACGGAAGCACAGCTTTAGCTAACCTCGAAGGGGAAATCAGTCCCCCAACGACTCTCGAAGGATTGACATCATAAAAGGAATGGGCAAGTTAAACCTCCATCTTTCTCTCCAACCAAAAAGGCTGCAGCCTACAGCTTGACTGAACTAAAGTGACTTTTATATTTCCATCGGACAATACATTATCCCCTAGACAACGATAGAGCTATTTCTTATTGACTATTATTATTATACCCGCGCTTTTAGATTCAGTATTGACGAAGTATATTATCTGTATGTTTGCATTGATATTATTTTGTGTATTTTTATCAATAAATACTGTTAAAAATAGTACCATCAGACTTCAACGGACCTCTCTATCTTTGCTGGTAAGTGACCCAGTTACGGGGTACGTAACAGGATAGTGAAAACAATATGGGGAGTAGTCTTTAAAATCTATATTAATAGCATTTGAAACGGGGAAGTATAACAATGTGAAAAGTGTCAGAATCAAAACCACCAAAATATGTTTGCATTTCTGTACTCCAGTGTGCATCAGAATGTCACTGAAATCTGGCTAGGTGAGGTGAGGATACAGAGAAAGCAAAGGGAACATTGCAGAATGGAATAAAAGCTCAAAATGCTTAGTAATAGCATCAGGTTAACTGCTAAGATACCGTTTTGCCCTAATAGAAAAAATCACTCGATTTGCCCTCCAGTGGATCCTTGTTAAAAGATTTAAAGTTTGAAGTACATTTATAATCAAAATATGGACAAACAATGATGTGCAAATATAAAAAAAATAATAAAAATATATAATAAATATTCAGGATGTACCTGATAAAGCGGCCTCTTGAGTTTATTGTCAACTGAGTGATCATCAGAGACTTTTTAAGCTGTACAGTAGACTACTGAGTACAGGAGCTGCTTGAGGTCTGTCCATTGTACTCATCCTCATCTGGAGATAACATAGATGTTATGGCAAAGGACTGGGAACTGAATGGCTGTAGAAATTTTAATTTAGCTAAGTGTCTTTTGAGGGCAGACAAGCACAATGAAAGTGCTGGGACTGCCATGGTCCAAGCTCTTGATATCCGGTCCAGTGTGAGACCCGTGGACTGACTGAAGATTTCAGGCTGCAATGCGAGATTCACCATCACTGCTGTTGCACTTGTAGCACTGCTCCCAGGTTCACTCTCTTCTGCCTAAACTCCTCCACACATTAGGAACTATTATTGTACAAGAGATTCTGCAGATGCTGGAAATCCAGAGCAACACAAACAAAGCTCTGGAAGAACTCAGCAGGTCAGTCGTGATGAGGGTCTCTGCCTGAGAAGTCGACTGTTTGTTCCCCTCCATAAATGCTGTAATGCTGTCTGACCGGCTGAGTTCCTCCAGTATTTTGTGTGTGGTGATTAGGAACTGTTAGCTTTTGTTTGAAGCAAACCCTTTGCGTGTTAAATCTTCAATTGTCATTTTGACCTGTTTTCCTGGTACCTTAAATGTTGTACAATTGTGTTGTCACTGCTTTCTCATTTCCTATCAGTCACCTTATGTACAGACACTCCTGTACGTAGTGTCACTTTATGTACATGTAATCAGTCTGTGTACAGTATATAGCTATCTTATGTATTTATTACATTTTTTATTGTTGTGTTCTTTATCTTGTGTTTTTTTTTTCTGCTGCATCAGATCTGGAGTAGCTATTATTTCGTTCTCCTTTACACTAGTGTACTGGAAATGACGTTAAACAATCTTGAATCTTGTCATTATGTGCACAAAACTCATAGTCCTAAAGTTCAAAGTAAATTTTATTATCAAATAGATGTCACCATGTACAGCCCTGAGATTCATTTTCTTGTGGGCATATTTAATCAATCAAAAGAATAATAACCATAACAGAAACAATGAAAGACTGCCCAACTGCAGTGTTCAGCCACAGCGCAGACGACAAAGGTAAATGCAGGTGTAAAAAGGAGGAATAATAAATAAATAGATAGATAAATAGCATGAGAAAAACCTGCAGATGCTAGAGATCCAAAGCAACAAACACAAAATGCTGGAGCAGCTCAGCAGGTCAGGAAGCATCTATGGAAATGAATAAAAAGTCATTGTTTTGGGCTGAAGCCCTTCTTCAAGACTGAGAGCGAATGGGGGAGATGCCCAAATTAAAAGGTTAAATAAATATCGAGTCCTTAAAACTGAGTCCATTATAAAAATCCAGCATATGATTGATATGAATTTGAACTCCTTTTCATTCCCTGTGTGTTAAAGTTTCAAACCTAGTTTACCAAGGTTTCACACAATTCATGGACAAGGAAAAGTGTTTGACTTTCTCATAATTCAGTGATTAATTATTTGTGTATCCCTATTTTCATTGGTTGCCATCTGTACTTTGCACAAGGACTATTTATTAGACAGCCTACAGAACTGCTTTTCATGCCAAGTGAAACTTGCCTGAAATGGAAATTTATAGTACAAACTAGTGAAACTCAAAAATTGGGGACTGCCTCCAGTTGTTCCTATTAGGAGCCAAAAAAAGTTAATGTTTCTTAGTAATGTGTCATACCTCACTGGTTAGAAACAAAACACAACTTGAATTCCATAATACTTCTCCATTCCTCTTGTAAATTTTAAATGCTTCACTTTTGTTGCTGACTCATGGAAGTATGAATTGCACAGGAGATTCTTTTTCTTGATCAAAATCAATTTTATATTGAAATGTAGATCTGAATCCATTGATGTGTTGTAGTCCTGTTTTATGCTTAGTTTAACAATTCTCTTTAAACTGTGCTGGAATGCATTTCACATGTGATCAAGATTAAGATTGTTTATTGTCATTCTTCATCAAGCCATAGAAGACCACAGTGCAGAAACAGGCCTTTGGCCAGTCTAGCCCCATCAATATGCATAGTCCCATCAACTTGCACCTGGACAATAGCCCTCCTTAACTCTTCCATCCGTGTACTTATTCAAGTTTCTTTTAAATGTTGAAATTGAACCCAAATCCATCACTTGCAATGGCAGCTCGTTCCACACTCTCACCACCCTCGAAGTTCCCCCTCATATTCCCAGTATGATATTTCAATACAACCGTAATGGAGAAGGAAGTGATTGTTATTCTGGATCTGATGCAGAATTAAAAACACTAAGTGTAAAGAACACAATTAAAAAAACACAATAAGTATAAAAGCAATCCTTCAAAACACTGTACAATAGCTGTTGAGTGTGGCTGTATCCACATATAGTACATAAGATTAACTGGTATTCATAGACTTTATGTACATAAAGTGAGTATCTGTATGTGAGGTAACTGACCGGAGCTGATAAAGTGACAAAGTGACTCTCAGAAAGGGGAAGCTTCTACATGGCAGCAGGACATATGAAAACACAACAGTCCCCTACAGTGACTGTGTCAGGTGTGGAGTGTCAGTGTGAAGTGACAGTGAATGGGGGGATGAAGGGGGTGGTGAGGGACTGTGGAGAGGAGTGTGTCAGTGTGGGTATGAGGTGAGGAGTGTCAGTGTGAAGTGACACTGAATGGGGGGGATGAAGGGGGTGGTGAGGGACTGTGGAGAGGAGTGTGTCAGTGTGGGTATGAGGTGTGGAGTGTCAGTGTGAAGTGACAGTGAATGGGGGATGAAGGGGGTGGTGAGGGACTGTGGAGAGGAGTGTGTCAGTGTGGGGATGAGGTGTGGAGTGTCAGTGTGAAGTGACAGTGAATGGGGGATGAAGGGGGTGGTGAGGGACTGTGGAGAGGAGTGTGTCAGTGTGGGGATGAGGTGTGGAGTGTCAGTGTGAAGTGACAGTGAATGGGGGATGAAGGGGGTGGTGAGGGACTGTGGAGAGGAGTGTGTCAGTGTGGGGATGAGGTGTGGAGTGTCAGTGTGAAGTGACAGTGAATGGGGGATGAAGGGGGTGGTGAGGGACTGTGGAGAGGAGTGTGTCAGTGTGGGGATGAGGTGTGGAGTGTCAGTGTGAAGTGACAGTGAATGGGGGGATGAAGGGGGTGGTGAGGGACTGTGGAGAGGAGTGTGTCAGTGTAGGGATCAGGTGAGGAGTGTCAGTGTAAAGTGACAGTGAATGGGGGATGAAGGGGGTGGTGAGGGACTGTGGAGAGGAATGTGTCAGTGTGGGTATGAGGTCTGGAGTGTCAGTGTAAAGTGACAGTGAATGGGGGGATAAAAGAGCAGAGGAGCTTGGGAGATGAGTGGCTGATGTAGCTATAGTTGTGGCAGAGGGTGGTAGGGTGGTTAGAGGTATTGTTCAGCCTGATTGCTTGGGAGGAAGTAACTGTTTTTGAGGCTGGTGGTCCGGGTGTTGATGCTGCGTCACCTCTTCTCTGATGGGAGTGGTGTGGAATCCTTCATAATATTGCTGCCTTTTATCTGACACCATTCTCTATATGCTGAGTGTCCTGGATGGCGGGTAAGCTGGTTCTGTTTGTCTTTTTGTGTAGCTTTTTCATTGATTCTATTGTATTTCTTTATTCTATTGTGAATGCCTGCAGGAACATGAATCTCAGGGTCGGATATGGTGACATTTACTGTGAGCTTTAGAATGGAAAATAGTTTCCATTTACAGTAGAACTTCGATATCTGAACTATTTGGTAACTAGGTAATGTTTGCTATATTCCCTTCCCACTCAATAGGGCCTTGGATTTGGTGCTCCCTTTCAAGGTCAAAGTCAACTTTATTGCCATAGGCACAAGTACATGTATACATAGGTGCAGCCAAAAATTGATTATAACAACATCACAAACCCACAGCATCACATACACAGCATTCACAAAAAAACATAAATTAAACATATTATACACTATTTCCACAAGAAGGAACATAATCAGAATTTTAAAAAGTCCATTTTAGTTCAAAATGTTCAAAGTGGTCATGGTGTTGCTAAGAGTTAGCAAATGTGCTAATGTTGCCACAACTTGTGCACCCACTTTCAAGGATTCCACAACTTACATTCTTAATATTATTAATTTAGTTATTTTTTGTATTTGCACAGTTTGTCATCTTTTTGCACGTTGATTGTTTGTTGGTCCTTGTGTGTAGTTTTTCTTTAACTCGATTGTATTATTTGTTTTACTGTGAATGCACTGAATTATTGGGCATTTGCTCTATTTCTTTCTGCTAGAAATTTATTTAAAAGTTTAAAGTATTCTATACAAGATTGCTACACTGAGTGACAACTTTATTAGGTACGCCTGTACGCCTCATTAATCCAAATATCTAAACAGCCAATCATGTGACAGCAACTCAATGCATAAAAGTATGCGGACGTACTCCGTCCTACGTCTCCGTCTAAATGTGCAATCATAGTAATTTATCATCATTTATAATAATTATAACAGTCAATGTAACATAGAAATGCACACAAATCAGCATGAGTTAATCAGTCTGATGGCCTGCTGGAAGACGCTGTCCCTGGAGCCTGTTGGTCCTGGATTTTATGCTGCGGTACCGTTTACCAGATGGTAGAAGCTGGAATAGATTGTGGTTGGGGTGACTCAGGTCCCCAATGATCCTACGGGCCCTTTTTACACACCTGTTCTTTGTAAGTGTCCTGAATCATGGGAAGTTCACAACTACAGATGCGCTGGGCTGTCCACACCACTCTCTGCAGAGTCCTGCGATTAAGGGAGGTACAGTTCCCATACCAGGCAGTGATGCAGCCAGTCAGGATGCTCTTAATTGTGCCCCTGTAGAAAGTTCTTAGGATTTAAGGGCCCATACCAATCTTCCTCAACAGTCTGAGGTGAAAGAGGCGCTGTTGTGCCCTTTTTACCACACAGCTGGTGTGTACAGACCACGTGAGGACCTCGGTGACGTTTGTGCCAAGGAATTTAAAGCAGTTTACCCTCTCAACCCCAGATCCATTGATGTCAATAGGGATTAGCCCATCTCCATTCCTCCTGTAATCCACAACCAGTTCCTTTGTTTCTGCGTCATTGAGGGAGAGGTTGTTTTCTTGACACCACTATGTCAAAGAGATGACTTCTTCCTTGTAGGCCACCTTGTTATTGCTTGAGATTAGGCCAATCAATGTAGTGTCACCAGCAAATTTAATTAGCAGATTAGAGCTGTTGTTCAGACCAAACATCAGAATGGGGGAGAAACGTGATCCAAGTGACTTTGACCATGGAATGATTATTGGTGCCACACGGGGTAGTTTGAGTATTTCAGAAACAGCTGTTCCCTGCAATTATACCTATGTTTAATTTTCATTTCAGATTGTGGTTTGAATGTACATAAGCAGTGTTCGAAGTTTGTACCTAATGATTGTCAGCCTGACCTCAAAAGAATCAAGAAGGTGTATAGTTGTGACCTGACAACACTGGTGAAAGCACACAATACGCAGAGGCCTATGGTGGTGGACATGTGCATTCGGGAGATTGAAGCTCGAGGTTTGGACATTTTCTTTACAAAATTGAAAAGTATCATTTGAATTTAATGATGTACAAAGGAGTACATCTTTGTAACTGATTTGCTTTTGCCAGGATAATGTCTGTGTCTTCTGCAACTAATGACCCTTCACTGCCCTCTTTCAGCTAAACTCTTGGGTGCTTTCTCACTCCCTCTTCTTCCTCCTCTCCCTCCATCCCTCCTTCTGTCCCTCTCACTCTCCCCACTTTTTCCCTTCCCTCCTTTCTCTTTCTCTCTTGCACTCACTCTCGCTCTTGCACTGAAAATAGAAACAGTGAGTTTATACTCCAGCTGGTCAGATCTTAGCTGGTAGACTGTGTGCAGGTTTAATTACTGAAAAACCAGGCAATGACACTCAAGAGGGTGTAGAATGGATTCACCAGGATGCCGTCTGGGCCTGTACTTGGTGGAGTTCAGAAGAATGGGGAGGGTGGATCTCATTGAAACCCATCAAATATAAAAAAGGCCTAGATAGAGTGGATGTGGAGAGAATATTTCCTGTGGTGGGGAAGTCTTGGACCAGAGGGCACAGCCTCAGAAAAAAAGGAACATCCATTTAGAACAGAGATGACGAAAGTTTTCTTTATCCAGTGGGTGGTGAATCTGTGGAATTCATTGCCACAGACAGTCATTGGGTATATTTAACGTGGAGGTTGGTAGGTTCTTGATTAATCGGGGTGTCAAAGATTACAACGAGAAGGCATGAGAATGGGACTGAGAGGGATAATAAATCAGCCATGATGGAATGGTGTAGACTCGATGGGCTGAATGGCCTAATTCTGCACTTATGTCTTATGGTCTTTGTGTTTAAGAATAGAGCTTGAGGATGGTGACTGTGAGTTAGTGGCATGAATTTTAAAACTAATATACAGAATATCGGTAATATGATGAAAATCATTTGCAAAATACTGTATTTTAATTGACGAATCTCAGAGTTCTACTCCTAATAGATACTTCGAGAATAAGTGTACCTTGAACTGGCTACTGTTGTCAGAAAATGTTAAATAAGACAATTGGTTGGAAATTCATTTGCATTATATTTTAATAGAGGAACAATCCAATGTTATCAGAATATGATAATTTGACAAATGGTTAAATAAGCAAAATAATTTTTCTTTTACTGTTTATTCCATCAATATTTTAATCAATTAAAGATAGGCCACACTTGGAGTACTGCGTCCAGTTCTGGTCACCTCACTATAGTAAGGATGTGGAAGCATTGGAAAGGGTACAGAGGAGATTTACCAGGATGCTGCCTGGTTTGGAGAGAGTGGATTATGATCAGAGATTGAGGGAGCTAGGGCTTTACTCTTTGGAGAGAAGGAGGATGAGAGGAGACATGATAGAGGTGTACAAGATATTAAGAGGAATAGACAGAGTGGACAGCCAGCGCCTCTTCCCCAGGGCACCACTGCTCAGTACAAGAGGACATGGCTTTAAGGTAAGGGAAGGGAAGTTCAAGGGGGATATTAGAGGAAGGTTTTTCACTCAGAGAGTGGTTGGTGCGTGGAATGCACTGCCTGAGTCAGTGGTGGAGGCAGATACATTAGTGAAGTTTAAGAGACTACTAGACAGGTATATGGAGGAATTTAAGGTGGGGTGTTATATGGGAGGCAGGTTTTGAGAGTCAGCACAACATTGTGGGCCGAAGGGCCTGTAATGTGCTATACTATTCTATGATAGGAAGGAGGCAGACATGCAACAGATCAGAATTTCTGTCCTCTGGCTGAACATTGTTGAACACTTGCTGCTGTTTCTATCGTGGCTGTGATCAGCACTTCATAGATTTTCTATTGTTCGTGGGTTGCTATATCACACAGGAATATTATTGACTTACCAGCACACTAGGATGCATATTTGCATACCTGATAACAAGCACAGCCTGTAATGCTTTGTAATCAGTATGTAAAAATGAAAATAACAAATTGATTCTTAAGGGATGGAAAGAAACCTTCGCGTTCCCCATTACAGCCAGTAGAGGTAATCATGTACTTATTGCTAACAGTCTGAAGTTGGTTGGGCACTAACCTCCCCAGCATCAAGGACATCTTCAAAGGAGTGATGACTCAAAAAGGCAGCATCCATCATTAAGGACTGCCATCATCCAGGACATGCCCTCTTCTCATTACTACCATCAGGGAAGGGGTAACCTGAGGACACACACCACAGCTTTATCATTTCCCATCAGAGTCCACTCCTGTGCCTAGTGTCACTTTATGGACACACAATCAATCTGTGCATATATCATTCCACCATATAAATCTCCAGTTAGTTAAATAGCAGTTTCTGTTTGTTCAACAGGTTTGAAATCCGAGGGGCTTTACAGAGTGTCTGGATTTAGCGAACACATAGAAGATGTTAAAATGGCATTTGACCGAGGTGAGTGGGAAAACAAAACAGGTCTTTGGAATCATTAGGTCTTGCAAATTTGCCCATTGTTATAAAGAAAGAATTGTGGGCCAGTTTTGATTTTTTTTTTGCCTACAAAAGGAGGAGAATGATGAATCAGTACAGATATTTATTTGGTTACAATTATTTAGCCATAACGATGCAATTTTGAAGAAGGCATGTAGGCGGCTATATTTCATTAGGAGTTTGAGGAGATTTGCTATGCCACCGAAGGCTTGCAAATTTCTACAGATGTACTGTGGGAAGTGTTCTGACTGGTTGCATCACTGTCTGGTATGGAGGGGCCACTCAGCCAGCTTCATCTTCAAAAGGTGATGCTTCGAAGAGGCAGATTCCATCATTAAGGACCTCATTACCCAGGACATGCTCCCTTCTTATTACTACCACCAAGGACAAGGTACAGGAGCCTGAAGACACATATTCAATGTTTTAGACACAGCTTCTTTCCTTCTGCCATCAGCTTTCTGAATGGAAAATGAACCCATGAACACTATCTCACTATTTTTTTCACCACTTATTTTAATTTTTATATGCATTCCTTATTGTAATTTATAGTTTTTATGTATCACACTGTACTGCAGTCATAAAATAATTTTTACATGTCAGCAATATTAATTCTGACTCTGAATTATGGGACAATTTTTTTTTCTTTGCCTACATAAGGAGGGTAAAGATGAATCTATACAGATATTTATGGAGCCATATTATATTACCGTACAAGAGAAAATCTGCAGATGCTGGAGGAACTCAGCAGACCAGGCAGCATCTTTAGAAAAGAGTACAGTCCTGATGAAGGGTCTTGGCCTGAAACGTTGACTGTACTCTCTTCCATAGCAGCTGCCTGGCTGGCTGAGTTCCTCCAGCATTTTGTGCGTGATGCCTGTATTCCTGCACATGACTTTGAACATTCAGTAAAAGAAATCATGGAATGGTCTGACCTAGATTAAGATGAAACCAGGAGTGAACTGGCATGATTATAAAAGTTCTGGCAGTCTAGTGATTGAAGTAGAAGAAGAGAGATGGTTAAATTGGAGCATTAGTTGAATTTAAGTATTCTCAGTGTTTCCCATTGCAGCATCTTTGAAACAGGAGTACACTGCATTCTCGTCATACTATAGACTGAGTCAAGTGCAGATCAAAATCTTTAATGTATCAGGAGCATTTGATGACTCTGGGCCTGTACCTGATGGAGTTTAGAAGAATGAAGGGAATCTCATTGAAACCTATTGAATATTCAAAGGCCTAGATAGAGTAGATTTAGGGAGGATGTTTCCTCTTGTGAAGGAGTCAGGGACCAGAGAGTACAGCCTCAGAGTAGAAGGATGCCCCTTTAGAAAAGCGATGAGGAGGAAATTCTTTAGCCAGAGGGTGGTGAATCAGTAGAGTTCTTTGCCCCAGACGGTTGCAGAGGCCAAGTCAATGAGCATATTTAAGGTGCACGTTGATAATTAATCAAGGTGTCAAAGGTTACAGGGAGAAGGCAGGTGAATGGGATTGAGAGGGATAATAAATCAGCCATGATGGAAAGGCAAATTAGGTTTGATGGGCCAAGTGGCCTAATTCTGCTCCTATGTCTTATGGTCTTCTGGTCTAAAATTTGCCTACTAAGATATAATAACTGAGATGCAGTCAATCTCTTGAAGATTATTGTGAAACAAATGCATATAGTGAAACACTGAAATTGTATAATTCCTTGTATATTTTTCCCAATAAATTAAATGCCTGTAAATTACGTGATGAAATTCAAAATTAGTACATGTTACAGTGACTAAACTTCAAATTATCACTTAATTATAGTTAAATTTATTTTCTTAGTCTATAGGCATACAAAATTGAGGGGAGTAGAGTGCAGGCTTTTCCCCCAGGAGAGGCTGAGATCATACGTTAAGGGTGAAAAGTGAAATATTTAAGTTTGTAATATTTCAGCAAGAACTTTAGAGGGTGGAACTAGTTGTCTGTGGAGGTGGTAGGTGTGGGTTCAATTGTAATATCTGAGAGAAGTTTGGATGGGTCTCTGAATGGAAGGGATTTTGGAGGAATGTGGTCTGGGCTTTATTATCAAAGTACGTACATGTCACCATATACTACCCTGAGGTTCATTCTCTTGCAGGGATTCACAGTAGAACAAAGAAATATAATCGAATCAATGAAAAACTATACACAAACAAATACTGACAAGTAAACAATTTGCAAAAGAAGACACACTGTGCAAATACAATAAATATATAATACAGAGAACCTGAGTTTTCAACTAGGCAGGAAGCCAGGCTGATACGAACTGGATGGGCTGAAAGGCCTGTCTCTGCACTGTTGCATTCTATAGCTTTATACTTTGAATATTTTTGGAATGGAAATTATTGGCTGTTAAATCAACGTAGAACTGAAGGTACAACTGCTCAGAATTGGCCAAGTCCGCCATGATTTGCTCAATCAGCCCAGTTCTTCATTACTCCCAAGATATAGAATTGGAATCTCAGTAGGTGCCTTTGTGGTGATACTGCTCTTGAATATTAAAGATTGTGAAAATATTCATAACAAATTTCATATAGATTTAATCATTAGTTGCAATAGTTGTGCAACTATGGTTGTGCAATCCATTTTTTGTAAACATTTGCTCCAATCAATCACATATCAGTGAACATGGTTCTTGAATATTTATTGGTGCAATCTGCAACGATAACATACTCAGATATCCAGCTCTTACTCTTCATTAAGACAAACTGTGGCTTTTGCATAGCCATTCCTTCTTTCACTTTGATGTATTTTTAAATAATTTTTCCAGATGGTGACAAAGCTGACATCTCTGCCACAATGTATGCGGACGTCAATATCATTGCTGGTGCCCTTAAGCTGTACTTTAGGGATCTGCCAATACCTGTCATCACCTATGACTCGTATCAGAAGTTCATTGAATCAGCCAGTAAGTATCCTCTCAATTTTGTGATCTCATCTAACTTTCAGCAGTGTGGAAAAGAACAGACTTTGTGAAAAATGGGAAAAGGAATGAGTAAGATGCTATTTATCCAATTAATGCATGCAGTTTGAATTTTATCAAACTATTTTCAAATAATGTTCTGGATGAATACAAGCATGATGTCCTCCCTCTCTCTCCCACTCTCACCTATAAGGTTTTGTTCCCAAGTGGACAGTGGAACTGGAGTTTTGATAATTAAATGTTCATCCTCCATGTTTTAATCCTGATTAGTAAGTTTTGCCGGTCAGTTCAACTGTGACAGGTGGCTGTGGAGGCCAAGTCATTAAGTATATTTAAGGCAGAGGTTGATAGGTTCTTGATTAGTCAGGGCATGAAGGGATACAGGGAGAAGGCAGGAGATTGTGGCTGAGAGGGAAAATGGATGAGCATGATGAAATGGTGAAGCAGACTCATTGGGTTAAATGGCTTAATTCTACTCCTATATCTTATAGTCTCATGATAGGATTTATAGTTTTGCCAGTTCTCAGAGTAGTATACACACCAGCAGAGACCTTAATCACTTCTATATCAACTAAAGAGTTACAGAGCACTACAGCACAGAAGAAGGTCCTTTGGCCCATCCAGTCAGTGGTGAAATATTATTGTGCCTAGTTCCATTGACTTGCACAATAACAATAGCTCTCTGTACTCTTCCCATCCATGTACCTATCCAAGCTTCTCTTAAATGTAGTCAATTGAAGACACATCCATCACTTCCAGTGGCAGCTTGGTCGACACCCTGATAAGGACAGGCTCAGCACGCCAGGACTCTTTGGCGAGAGAGGGAGACAGTGAGAGGTGATTTGGTAGTCGAGTACAAGATGTTCAGAGGCATAGGTCATGTGGATAGTCAGTGACCTTTTCCCAAGGCGATGTGAGGGGCAAGTTTTTTTTTACACAGTGAGTGGGTGGGTGACTGGAATGCACTGCCTGGAGTGGGGCCAGAGGCAGATCATTAAGGAATTTCAAAGACATTTAGATAGAGTATGAGGAAGACTGAAAAATATGGACATTGTGGAGGCAGAAGGGATTATTTAGTTGGCCACTTGATTACTAATTTAATTGG